>NC_053037.3:596911173-597595612 GCF_002575655.3 Aegilops tauschii subsp. strangulata
TGGCACAGTCAGCATCAAACTAAACAACTGTGTGGGCCCCTACTTCCAAAGTGCTAAGGGGGTGCGGCAGGGTGACCCACACTCTCCTTTCCTGTTTAATCTTGCTATGGAGTGCCTGACCAAAATGATTAAGAATGCCCAGAAAAACAAACTGATCACGGGATTAGCTTCCGATCTGATTCAGGATGGGGTTGCGGTGCTACAATATGCGGATGACACTATAATCTGCTTGGAACATGACATAGATAAAGCGGTCAACTTGAAGTTGCTTCTTTATACTTTTGAAATGATGTCTGGCCTTAAGGTGAATTTCCAGAAAAGCGAAATTCTTACTGCGGGTGGGGATGACACTGTTGTTAAAGAATATGCTGAGTTGTTTAATTGTGATATTGGGAGCTTCCCTATTAAGTACCTAGGGATGCCTGTGAGTTACACAAACTTACGCAACTCTGATTGGGAGTTCATTGTGGTTAAATACCTAAAAAGGTTCGAAGCCTGGATCGGCAATGCCGCATCGATGGGAGGCAGGTTAACATTACTTGACTCGGTCCTTACTCAGCTATCCATTTTTCACATGTCTATGTGGCTTATGAATAAAACATTCATTGAAAAGCTGGATAAACATAGACGTAGATTTTTCTGGCAAGGGTGTAATAAGAAAAAAAAAGATATCACCTTGTCAGGTGGAACAGGATCTGTAGATCCAAAGACAAAGGAGGTCTGGGGGTGAAAGACCTTAGAAAGCAAAATATTAGCTTAATGGTGAAATGGTGGTGGAAATTGGAGACCCAAAGTGGATTATGGCAGGATATTGTGCGAGCTAGATATGTTGTAAACAAAACTATTGCTGGGGTTAGAGTCAGATTCTCTGATTCACCATGCTGGAAAGCCCTCTTAAAGGTGAAAGAGGTTTATATGGTGGGGAGAAAAGTTAATATTGAGTCTGGTAATATTGCCCGGGTGTGGGTGGATCCCATCAATGGGCTCCCTCCGTTTCGGGAGCAATTCCCACATCTTTTCTCGATATGCAATGACCCTGAATGCACGGTGAGTAAAGTGAATCATATGGACACTAACAATTTTTTCAGACGAGGGCTTAATGCTGAGCTATCTGACCAATGGAAGATGATCCGTGCCAAGGTCGGTAGCTTAACACTGACTAGTGATAGTGATTGGGTTTCCTGGGGGCTTAATCAAAATGGCAAATTTTTGACTAAATCGGTGTACAAATGGCTGGAGAGGTCTATTAGTGGGTGCCACTACAGATGGATTTGGAGAGCCAAGATACCTCTCAAAATCAAAATCTTCCTTTGGCAAATGTCGCAAGACGCTGTGCTTACTCGACAGGTCATGCGCACTAGAAAATGGCCTGGTAACCCTTGTTGTTCCTTCTGCAATGAGGTTGAGAGTTCACAGCATCTTTTTTTCACCTGCCCTGTGGCTAGATGCCTGTGGAGATCCGTTGGGATCGTGTTAGGTACTGATCGATGTGCCAATAGTTACTGGCAGTTTTATGCATGGTGCCATACTTTTCTCCCTGGGGGGAATAGGTTTTATACGGTGGGCCTGGCAGCTGCCTGTTGGGCTATCTGGCTGGCTCGTAATCGAGCCACTTTTGAGAAGAAGATGATTAAAACTCCTTTTGAAATTGTTTTTTCCATGTGCTCTTTCTTGCTTTACTGGACAGGTCTGCAGCAAGGGGAGGACGCTAAGAAGCTACGCGCAGGCGCAGAGCACATCAGGGCGGGTACCATGCAAATGATGAAGCTATGTGATGGTGCCAGGCAACCGATCACCGGAGAATGAAGCTTCTGGTGCTGCGTTTTGAAGCTCGAAGTTCTCTGTCTAGTCGGTTAAGTAGGATGCCTTTTGGACTTGTTGGTCTCAGTTTGGCCCCCGAGTGGCGTTTCTCTTATAGCCAGTTAGAACTCTTTAAATTGGTGCTGTTCAGATTTTCGCCCCATGTCATTCGTCACGATGTCGGTCGAATGTGGTGGGTTTCCTGGCAGTGCTTGAACTCGCTTTTCCCCTTTCCCTCCCTTTTAAACTTGGGTCTGGAACTGTTGTATTTCCGTTCATTGCAATGGAAAGGGGTTAATGCCCGGTTCAAAAAAAAATATACGCACGTACGTGAGTCCATGTGACCTGCGTGTGGATGCTCATCGGCCGATCGATCGCCTAATTGACCCTACGTACGTACGCGTATATGTCGCCGTCGCAATTATTTTGAACAGGTACGGTCCTTTTAGTTCCGGGTACTTGTTGCGGTTGGGCTGATTTTGCGGCCACCTCTGCCGAAAGAGACATGTGCATGCATGACCTCCGTGCGTAGTGTTCAGTGTATTAGCAATTTCTCAAAAAAAAAAGCAATTTCTCAGATTTCGAGTGCGGTGTTTCGGTGCCCAGACTCATCTACACCCTGTCAGTAAAAAAATTGAAACAAATACTAGAAAAATTCCAAAATAATTGTGTAGTAGTAATTTGATGCTTGAAGTTCGCTCCAATTTTCAGATCATTTGAACATCTGAGTAGCTCTCAGCAAAAAAGACAAAGCGGGTCAGAACAGTGCGTGAATAGTAAAAAAATTACAGACCCGGAATTTATCTTTTTTTATAGCTGCTCAGATGTCCAAATGATTTAAAAATTAAAGCAAACCTCACACATCAAATTATCTACCACACAAAAAATTGGAATTTTTTGAAGTTTTCTAGTATTTGATTTTTTTCGTCAGCGGAGGTGCAGATGAGCCTGGGCTCAGAAATGAATTGTAGATTTCTCCATTGAATTAGTCCACAAGCATGAGCATGGCACTGTTAGTATTAAACACATACTATCGTGTAAGCACGTATTAGGCACATAGCAAAAATATCAACGCACAATAGCTAGTATGGCCAACACAAAAAATAAACAGGAGCGTGGTAAATAAGTTATACTCTCCAGTCGGCCAGGTCGAAGCCGCGGTGGCGTTGGCGTCCTTGGCGGCCTTCTTCTTGGCAGCGAGCTTGTCGGCTTTCAGTGGGCAGTTGATGACGAAGACGACATGGCGTAGACGAAGTAGCGGACGAAGACGAACAACGACGAGTACTCGTGTAGGAGATGCTCCCTAAAAACCTAATCGCCCTTCTCCCGGTGCAGGTTGCAGGGGGAAGGGGGTCCGGAGGCCTGCTCTCCTGTACGACCGTGCATGCAGTGGACGAGATGGGATCGTCGGCAGCAGCAACAATGAGAGGAACGACAATGGGCGGTGTGCGCTAGGAAGCAAATGCGATCTGATCTGGGTGAAGGCTAGGGCTGTTTGGATTGTGACTATCTTTGTCATATATTGCCACATGATTTTTGCCACACCTTCTACACTTGCCTTACTTGAGTTGCTCAAATTGTTAGCCACACGTTGGCTTGCCTAATGAAATCTTGCCACACTTTTTGTGTTTATGACATGTAGGGTTCACTGCTCATAAAAAAAAATCTTGCCTTAGGTGTGGCTAGAACCAAATACCTATCTAACTTGGTCAAACTTGCCTAAGATAAGGTGTGGCAAAATATGGCAAGGTGTGTGGCCAGGAACCAAACAGCCCCTAAATCCTATAGCTCTTTGTACTAGCAAATCTAGGCCCCTAAACATCCATGGATGTGACCCCGGACAGTGCCAGATGGCCCCTCAAATATCCTGCCAGACAGACGCACTCATCATACGAAAATCCTCAAATCTATGCACGTCGATTATAGAGATGAATATCACACGTAAATAACATTTGTTCATGGCGAATTCAAACATCAAAATAAATAGTTCAAACATAAAATTTATTTGAAGTGCACTAGCCCTCCGCCAACGACCCTATCCTAATTGATAACTGTCCTCCCTTTGATCGAACTCTTGAAATCTAGAATGTGCTCCACTTCCCTGTCCATTTTTTCTTGGATGCTCAAGATCATCATCATCTTAGTATCTTCATCCGAATCTGGCAAATCAAATAACTCCTTTTGAATTAATTCATTAGATCATTGTCTCGATACTCCTCATCCAACAAATTTTCCGAGTCCATAGTTTTGCCTACAAAAGAAAAAAAAACTGCTTCGACAATTTGTCGAACACATAGAGGGCAAGGTGTATTGGCCGGCTGTCAATTAATAGTGGCCGGTACACTCAACCCCGCACTGAACAGTGAGCACTATTTCCGCTTGAGTGCCGGCCGGTCAGGCACGACGTGGGTATTCTTGATGACTGGATCTCCTCTTGACACGCCCGCCGCTAATTAAATCGCCCACTGTACTAGAGGATAATGCTGTTAGTACGTGCGGGCAGGACCGGCTGACTGGACGCGTTATCAGAGCCAGTAGCAGTGACCGGAAACCAGACCGGCCGGCCGGCCAATCACGCCCATGACAATCTACCACCGCACGGCCGCCCCCACGAGCCAAAGCTAAAGCAATGCAGGCCCCATGTCGATGGAATGGAAGTGACAATTTCCCGGTAGACCGAGAATTGTTTCTGAAAGCAAAACATGCCATGGACGTGGGTGGATCGAGCTCGATTCTGCACTGCACGGTGGTGACTGGCCGCCCTCTCCTGTCGTCCAAGGTGTACACCAGTCCCTCCCGTGGTACTCGTTGGAACTGGGGTACGTACTAGTGGAAAAAGTGGTGCCGTTTGGTCCCTTTTGCAGGGCACGGGCGCAGCGCAGCCGTGCGCCTTTTCTGGCTGCTCGACTGCTCGTCCGATCGATGTCGGTGAAGATTGGCTGGCTGGCTGGTGCGTGCTTGCAAACCTGCACGCATCCATCTACAAGCTAGTCATCGATCAACCGACGCGTAAAGTAGTCACCGCGCCGGTCAAGAAAGCTCAGTGGCCTGTCTCCTGCCTCCTGCATGCGCCACCAAGGCCGTGCCGGTCGATCCCTGGCCGTGGCCGTGG
Source organism: Aegilops tauschii subsp. strangulata (assembly GCF_002575655.3). NCBI lineage: Eukaryota > Viridiplantae > Streptophyta > Magnoliopsida > Poales > Poaceae > Aegilops > Aegilops tauschii. The sequence continues at coordinate 596,916,086 of NC_053037.3, forward strand.
CCGGCCACCGCGCGCCATGTGGTCTGTGTGATTCCACGTACGTACGTCCATGATCGACCATCGACGACGTTCCGGCCGGTAGACCCCACGCGCGTACGTATGTACATGTACGTACAGAGAAGTCCCATGCACATGCATAACGTATACGATGTCAGTTTGTTTGGGTATGTATATCCTGCCGTGGATACGCACGTACCAACGCACATATATACTCGCCGGCCGGCCCGGCCGGCATCGGAACATGGCAATCTCGTGCTGCACTGCATCCACGCGCTTTCGTGATCTTAGCAATGGAGGCGACGACGACCGACTGACCGGTCGTTGGGGGCCCAGCATGTCAGCGACGCATTTAACGGGCCAGCAGGCGCCGCTGGGAGCCATGTGGTGCCTCTGCTCGATCGTTACTTCGGCGGCCGGGCGGAGCCACCAAATCACGTTGAAAGATTTAGCATGGTAGCATCATGTGTAGTGCTTCCATATCTGTCGGTGTTTCTAGCGAAAACCATGCATGCGTCGTCCTAACGTGAGAAAACGAAGCTTCCACCACATATTTCGTACTTTTTAACGGCTACTTACTCCATTCCATAATGTAAAAACAGTGTTTGACACTACACTCTCTCCGTCCTAGTATAATATAAGAGTGTTTTTGACACTACACTAATGTAAAAAACATTTTTATATTATAAAAAAAGGAGTACATATTATATAGTATTAACACATCCGTAGCTATGAATCGATAGCCTCTACGGCAACATGACAGATGACAACCTCCACGAGACCACGAAGGCATAGATAAACTTTGTCACGTTCATCTCCTTACAGGAGCTCAAAAGCAACCCCAGAAGAAAATAAGAAATTACAAATAGCACCCTGGAGAACCAATCTAGCCCCACCTCCAACGCGGGATGAGGGCGCGCCGTCGCCGCCGCTCCTTGCCGGAGCTGGCGAAACCCTTGGTTGCACGCACGGATTAAAAATGTCGGGAAGTCACCATCCTCGGTCCAGGAGGACTAGCACGCCAGAGATAAGCCAGACAGGAACTGTGCCGGCTTGTTGAACGACGACGATGAAGCATTGCCACCGATGAGAACCTGCAAATCTGGAGTCACCGCGTTCATACAAAAAGCTCCATGCCACCATGTCGACGCCGGAGCGCGAGTCACCACGATGGCAGGGCCGGGGATAAAATTCACCTCGAGGTCGGCACCGCCACCACACCAGTCTCAAGTGGTTAGCCTGCTACCAAATCCGCCAACGAATGCCTCACAGCGACCCACCGGAATCGAATCAGAAGCAGATTTATTCCACGTGGCCACCACATAACTGTCAAGGCAGAAATGGTGGAAGGAAGAAAACCTTGCCCTAACCTGCTCTCCCCCCTCTCCCGCCACTAGAGCGGCCCGCGAAGAGAGGAGGAACCCCTCGACTTGCTGGTGACGGTGGTAGCCGGGTCGCCTTCGGTTTCACCTCACTCACAAGGGATGGAAAGCAAAGTGAATCCTAAATCTTCAATAGTTGACACGAGGGAAAGCAAAAAAGATAGTAAACAGAGGTATCCAAACCCTTCCACAAAGATTTGAAATAAATGTTGATGGCAGTGGAGATGCATTAGGCAGTCCAGTGCACATCTTAAAGTATATCTAATGACATTAGACAGATGTTTAGCTATAACAATCCTATTTAATGAACACGCCCAACATTGCACTCGTACCAAAGATGGTCGAGGCCTTGCAACTGTATGATTTTAGGTCAATTAGTCTCATTCATTCCTTTGCAAAGTTTCTTGCCAAGATCCTTGCTAACAGATTAGGACCACACTTGGACAATTTGGTCTCTCGCAATCAGAGTGGTTTCATAAAAAAAGAGCTGTATCCAAGACATTATTATGTATGTTTCAAAATCTAACAAGAGCACTTCACCGTGCAAAAACTCCAAGCTTGTTGCTTAAGTTGGACATTTCAAAGGCATTTATTCCTGTTAGTTGGTGGTATATATTGGATCTTTTGAATGCCCTTGGATTTGGCCCTAGATTGCGTGACTAGATATCCTTGCTATGGGCTTCATCCACCTCCAAGGTGAATACGGTGAAACCATAGACAACTTTAGGCATCAACGCGGCTTGCGACAGGGGGTCCGCTCTCTCCCATGTTATTCATCTTGACGATCGACCCCCTTCAGCGGTAGCTTGACAGGGCTATAGAGGATGGCACATGGTCGGTTCTCCGTAACAGATCGACCAGATTAGGGATTTTGCTCTATACAGCAAACACAACGATCTTCATCAAGTCGGTGTATCAAGAGGTCATGGCGATACAGGAGATTTTGCAGGTATTTTTACTCTTCCCTTTTTTTTCAAAACAAATTAACTGTTGGTTGTTTTCCTCGCCAACTTTAAATGCTTGTTGGGTGTTTAAAAAGGGTTTGTCTATATTAAAAAATGTTCAGAGTATATTAAAAATTAATACACCTATGTTAAAAAAAATTATTAAAAAAACTTCATCTTGTATTAACAAAAGTTCGCCATGCATGAAAATAAGTTCACAATATAAAAAAAATGTTCTGTGAGTATTAGAGAAAAAAAATGATCACTGTATACTAATAAAATGTTTATAGTATAGAAACCTAAAAGGAAGAGTGCAAAAAGAAGAAAGAAAAACTAGGAGAAAAACTAAACCAGAAGAAAAAAGAAAAGGAAATTAAAATCAGAAAGAAAAAACAAACAACAAGCACAACAGAAACAAAACGGAAGAAACTGCAATCAGTGAACAAACATAGTGCACATGTGACAAACTGGATTGGGTCACCTTGCTCGCCTGTGGGAGTAGCCTACCCCTAATTGACGCCTGCATGCGTGGGCGCGCATATACCTTGCTTATAGCAAGTTGGAAGCCGCCCTCGCCCGTAGCGCTTGTACATGACCAGGCGGCCTACCTCTCGAGATCAATAGCATGCCTCAGCTCGGGTGCGTCATGCGTGCAGGTTAGTTAGTTATTATTTTTCATTTTCACATTTATGCATCCGTTTTTTGTTTAATTTTGTACTATTGCTTCTGTTTCAAAACATTCTAAATATATACTATAGAACTCACTTCATATACAAAACTGAAAAATGTTAATCCTGTATTAAAAAACTGTTAAACATGTATAGAAAAAAATTCTAATGTATACGAAAAAATGTAGAATGTGTATGAAAAAATATATATTAAAAAATGTTAAACATATATTAAAAAATGTTAAGCACGTATGTAAAAAATGTTTTGGATGCATACGATAAATATAAAATGTTTATGAGAAAGTAGAAATAAAAATAATTAATTTTTAAACGTTAGTCATGTATTTGAAAAATATTCAACATGTATATAAAAATATTCTGATTATACAAAAAGGACAATGTGTATGTAAAACATTAGAAATTAAAAAGATATGTTTAAAAAAATTTAATAACGTATTTGGAATATCTTAAACATGCTTATAAAAAATGTTACAGATATATACAAAAAATTTAAAATGTTCAGCATTAAAAATATGTGTAAATAAATTGGAATCATGTATTTTAAAACTGTTAACCGTTTATTAAAAAAAATCTTAATGTATATGAAATATGTACAATGTGTACGAAAAAAGTAGACATCAAAACATAGATTTGAAAAATATTAATGATGTATATGTAAAATGTTAAAACTAAATAGAAAATGGTTTAGATTTTTTTGAGGGGAGGAAAATGGTTTGGATGTATACCAAAAACCTATAATATGTGTGAAAGGAATAGACATCAAAACATATATATATATATATATATATATATATATATATATATATATATATATATATATATATATTAAAAATTAATGATGTTTTTGAAAAATGCTGTATATATTTAAATATATTTGACGTATATGGAAAATGTACAACGTGCAAGAACAATGTAGACGTGTTGATAAATTTCTGGGAGGGTGCAGTCTAGGGGAGCATATATATTGTTAGAAGCGAGATATAACTCCCGTGTCTGGGAGTCCACTAGCATTTTCGGAAATAACCCTGTTGGACACCAACGCCGTTGCGACAAATTCTCCATCTGACGCCTCAAGCGAGCCCAAAATTGACTAGCCCAGTTCGGGCAGCTCACTTTGGCGGTTTTCTACCTCTTTCTCTTTTCGGAAATACTGGTTGCTGGTTGTTTTTCTCTTAAATTTTTTTGTGTGTGTTTAAAAAGGGTTAAGGGTATATTAAAAATGTTTGGTGTATACTAAAAAGTAGTTCTCCGTAAATTTAATTTTTTTAGTTTGAATTAGAAAATCTAAAATGTGTATTGAAAATGCACATGATGCATTAAAAAAGGGTCACTGTATATAAACATCCAGAATATATAGAAAATGTTCAATGAGTATTCAAAACAGTGCTGAGCAAACCTAAAAATGGAAGACCGCGTATAACCAAACCAAACGGGAAAATGATGTAAACTTAAATACGGAAAGAAAAGAAAAAAACTTAAAAGTAATAGAAACGAGGGAACAAAAAAAGAAAACCATGCATCCAGCGAATAAACGAAGCGCATGGCGAATAGGGCCAGCCCAGCTTGCTCGTCAGCGGACGTTGCCTCCCCTAACGGACTCCTGCGATTTTCCAATGTTGACGTCGGCTGTCGGGCATGGGGTTTGTCTCTCTTATAGCGAGACAAAGCGTTCGCTTGCCTCAAGCGCTCCCCTACAAGGTCGGCCCAACGTCCGTTGGAGTATAGTGTATTTTATTAAATTTTAAAATTGATTTTTTGCTTTTTTAATTTGATTTATATTTATATATTAGAATATATTTTTCTTAAATTTTAATTGCTCGTAAAGACATTAGAAAAATATTAATGTGCTTTAAATTTTTTGTTCGTGCATCTTTTATAAAATGCTGATAGCATTAAAAAAACTCATGTTTTTGACACATAAAATGTTGACTTGTTTCAAAAAGTGTTCAGGACATATTTAGAAAATGTTTATACAACATAGAAAATTGTTCCACAATAAAATTTTTTTTGTTGTACCAATGAAAAAATGTATGTAACATTTAAAAAATATGTTCACACATTCCAACAGTATTTTAATGACATATAAAAAACTATATGCACTGTAATTGTTTGCGTAGTTTTTAAAACTATGTTTTAGCATTCCACAAAAATATTTGTGAAATTTGTAAAAAATGTTAACACATTTCAAAGTATTTTTGTGACATTTAATAAATGTTAATATATTGAATAAGGGATGTTTGTGTAATATAATAATGTGTCATAAAATTAATAAAAGAAAATAATATGCATTTTTTAAATATCTGTTCAAACATGCATTTGGAAAAAATGTTGACGTATTTTAAAAATGGTGAACTTGTATTAAAAAGATTCTATAGTGTATACGAAAATTGTTCTGCGTGTATCAAGAAAATGTAGATATATTGAAAAAAGTTGATATATATTTGAATAAAAGTAAAATAAAATGAAAAAAGACCGAAAAACTGAAGAAAGACCAAAGAAAACCGAAAAAATACACAGAAAGAAAATACACTGAAGCTTCTAAAACCGGACCGAACCGGTACAAAGAAGCTCCCCCAAACTGGACTTGCCAGCGACAATATTGGACTGACTCAGCAACCTTGGGCTGGAGGGAAGACCGAAGGATCTTTCGGTGTGGGCAAGATAAACTCAGAGCAATTTGTGGCGGGTATCGATCGGAGCACAACCCGGGTCAAGTAGAGAAGAGTCGTTGGAGAACGTAGCATGCAATTTCAAAAAAATTCCTACGATCACGCAAGATCTATCTAGGAGATGCATAGCAACGAGAGGGGGAGAGTGTGTCCACGTACCCTCGTAGACCGAAAGCGGAAGTGTCAGGTTAACGCGGTTGATGTAGTCCAACGTCTTCGTGATCCAACCGATCAAGTACCGAACGAATGGCACCTCCGAGTTCAGCACACGTTCAGCTCGATGACGTCCCTCGAACTCTTGATTCAGCAGAGGGTCGATGAAGAGTTTCGTTAGCACGACGGCGTCGTGATGGTGATGGTGATGTGTTCCGCGCAGGGCTTCGCCTAAGCAGTACGACGCTATGACCGGAGGAGTAAACTGTGGAGGGGGGCACCGTACACGGCTAAGAGAATAACTGTTGTGCTTTGGGATGCCCCTGCCCCCGTATATAAAGGAGGGGAGGAGGAGGCCGACCACCAAGGGGCGCGCCAAGGGGGGGGAGTCCTACTAGGACTCCACTCCTAGTAGGATTCGGCCCCCTTTTTTTTCCTTTCTCATGGAGGGAAAGAGGGAAAGTGAGGGAGAGGGAAAGAGGAAAGGGGGCCGTGCCCCTCCCCCTTGTCCAATTCAGACTCCCTTGGGGGGGGGGCACCCTGCAGGCTCCCCTCTCTTTCTCCCTTATGGCCCATGAAGGCTCATTACTTCCCCGGGGGGTTCCGGTAACCCCTCAGTACCCCGATAAATATCCGAAACGTCCCGAAACCATTCCGGTGTCTGAATACCTTCGTCCAATATATCAATCTTTACCTCTCGACTATTTCGAGACTCCTCGCCATGTCCGTGATCTCATCCGGGACTCCGAACAATCTTCGGTCACCAAAACACATAACTCATAATACAAATCGTCATCGAACATTAAGCGTGCGGACCCTACGGGTTCGAGAACTATGTAGACATGATCGAGACACATCTCCGATCAATAAACAACAGCGGAACTTGGATGCTCATACTGGTTCCTACATATTCTACGAAGATCTTTATCGGTCAAACCGCAATAACAACATACGTTATTCCCTTTGTCATCGGTATGTTACTTGCCCGAGATTCGATCGTCGGTATCCTCATACCTAGTTCAATCTCGTTACCGGCAAGTCTCTTTACTCGTTCCGTAATGCATAATCCCATAACTAAATCATTAGTCACATTGCTTGCAAGGCTTATAGTGATGTGCATTACCGAGAGGGCCCAGAGATACCTCTCCGATACTCGGAGTGACAAATCCTAATCTTGATCTATGCCAACCCATCAAACACCTTCGGAGACACCTGTAGAGCATCTTTAGAATCACCCAGTTACGTTGTGACGTTTGATAGCACACAAGGTGTTCCTCCGGTATTTGGGAGTTGCATAATCTCATAGTCAGAGGAATATGTATAAGTCATGAAGAAAGCAATAGCAATAAAACTGAGCGATCAACATGCTAAGCTAAAGGATGGGTCTTGTCCATCGCATCATTCTCCTAATGATGTGATCCCGTTCATCAAATGACAACACATGTCTATGGTTAGGAAACTTAACCATCTTTGATTAACGAGCTAGTCTAGTAGAGGCTTACTAGGGACATGGTGTTTTGTCTATGTATCCACACATGTATCAAGTTTCCGGTTAATACAATTCTAGCATGAATAATAAACATTTATCATGATATAAGGAAATATAAAATAACAAATTTATTATTGCCTCTAGGGCATATTTCCTTCATTCTCCCACTTGCACTAGAGTCAATAATCTAGTTCACATCACCATGTGATTTAACACCAATAGTTCCATTACCATGTGATTAACACCCATAGTTCACATCGCCATGTGACCAACACCCAAAGGGTTTACTAGAGTCAGTAATCTAGTTCACATCACCATGTGATTAACACCCAAAGAGTACTAAGGTGTGATCATGTTTTGCTTGTGAGAGAGGCTTAGTCAACGGGTCTGCCACATTCAGATCCTTATGTATTTTGCAAATTTCTATGTCTACAATGCTCTGCGCGGAGCTACTCTAGCTAAATGCTCCCACTTTCAATATGTATCCAGATCGAGACTCAGAGTCATCCAGATCGGTGTCAAAGCTTGCATCGACGTAACTCTTTACAACGAACTCTTTATCACCTCCATAACCGAAAAATATTTCCTTAGTCCTCTAAGGATAATTTTGACTGCTGTCCAGTGATCTATTCCTAGATCACTATTGTACTCCCTTGCCAAACTCATGGCAAGGTATACAATAGGTCTGGTACAAAGCATGGCATACTTTATAGAACCTATGGCTGAGGCATAGGGAATGACTTTCATTCTCTCTCTATCTTCTACCGTGGTCGGGCTTTGAGGCTTACTCAACTTCACACCTTGCAGCACAGGAAAGAACCCTTTCTTTTACCGATCCATTTTGATCTTCTTCAAAATCTTGTCAAGGTATGTGCTTTGTGAAAGTCCTATTAAGCGTGTCGATCTATCCCTATAGATCTTGATGCCCAATATATAAATAGCTTCACTGAGGTCTTCCATTGAAAAAAATCTTATTCAAGTATCCTTTTATGCTATCCAGAAATTCTATATCATTTCCAATCAACAATATGTCATCCACATATAATATGAGAAATGCTACAGAGCTCCCACTTACTTTCTTGTAAATACAGGCTTCACCATAAGTCTGTATAAAACCATATGCTTTGATCACCTTATCAAAGCATATATTACACCTCCGAGATGCTTGCACCAGTCCATAGATGGATCGCTGGAGTTTGCACACTTTGTTAGCACCTTTAGGATCGACAAAACCTTCTGGTTGCATCATATACAACTCTTCTTTATGAAATCCATTAAGGAATGCAGTTTTGACATCCATTTGCCATATTTCATAAAATGTGGCAATTGATAACATGATTCAGACAGACTTAAGCATCGCTAAAGGTGAGAAAATCTCATCGTAGTCAACACCTTGAACTTGTCGAAAACCTTTTGCGACAAGTCGAGCTTTGTCGATAGTAACACTACCATTCGTCTTCCTCTTGAAGATCCATTTATTTTCAATGGCTTGCCGATCATCGGGCAAGTCCACACTTTGTTCTCATACATGGATCCTATCTCAGATTTCGTGGCCTCAAGCCATTTATCGGAATCTGGGCTCATCATCGCTTCCTCATAGTTCATAGATTCGTCATGGTCTAGTAACATGACTTTCAGAACAGGACTACCGTACCACTCTGGTGCGGAACGTGCTCTGGTTGACCTACGAGGTTCGGTAGTAACTTGATCTGAAGTTTCATGATCATTATCATTAGCTTCCTCTTTAGTTGGTGCAGGCATCACAGGAACAGTTCTGTGATGAGCTACTATCCAATTCGAGAGAAGGTAAAATTACCTCAACAAGTTCTACTTTCCTCCCACTCACTTCTTTCGAGAGAAACTCCTTCTCTAGAAAGGATCCATTCTTAGCAACAAATATCTTGCCTTTGGATCTGTGATGGAAGGTGTACCCAACAGTTTCTTTTGGGTATCCTATGAAGACGCACTTCTCCGATTTGGGTTCGAGCTTATGAGGCTGAAGTTTTTTCACATAAGTATCGCAACCCCAAACTTTAAGAAACGACAGCTTAGGTTTCTTGCCAAACCACAGTTCATATGGGTCGTCTCAACGGATTTAGATGGTGCCCTACTTAACATGCATGCAGCCGTCTCTAATGCATAATGATATGTCTCCATCGTATCTACTTTTCAAACACTTTTTCCCTTGTTTTGGACTCTAACTTGCATGATTTGAATGGAACTAACCCGGACTGACGCTGTTTTCAGCAGAATTGCCATGGTGTTATTTTTGTGCAGAAATAAAAGTTCTCGGAATGACCTGAAACTTCACGGAAAATATTTTTGGAATTTATAAAAAATACCGGCGAAAGAATCAAGACCAGGGGGCCCACACCCTGTCCACGAGGGTGGGAGGCGCGCCTGCCCCCTGGGCACGCCCCTGCCTCGTGGGCCCCCTGGTGCTCCACTAACCTCAACTCCAACTCCATATATTCACGTTCGGGGAGAAAAAAAATCAGAGAGAAGGATTCATCGCGTTTTACGATACGGAGCCGCCGCCAAGCCCTAAACTCTCTCGGGAGGGCTGATCTGGAGTCATTTCGGGGCTCGGGAGAGGGGAATCCGTCGCCATCGTCATCATCAACCTTCCTCCATCACCAATTTCATGATGCTCACCGCCGTGCGTGAGTAATTCCATCATAGGCTTGCTGGACGGTGATGGGTTGGATGAGATTTATCATGTAATCGAGTTAGTTTTGTTAGGGTTTGATCCCTAGTATCCACTATGTTCTGAGATTGATGTTGCAATGACTTTGCTATGCTTAATGCTTATCACTAGGGCCCGAGTGCCATGATTTCAGATCTGAACCTCTTATGTTTTCATGAATATATGTGAGTTCTTGATCCTATCTTGCAAGTCTATAGTCACCTACTATGTGTTATGATCCGGCAACCCTGAAGTGACAATAATCGGGACCACTCCCGGTCATCGTAGTTTGAGGAGTTCATGTATTCACTATGTGTTAATGCTTTGGTCCGGTACTCTATTAAAAGGAGGCCTTAATGTCCCTTAGTTTCCAATAGGACCCCGCTGCCACGGGAGGGTAGGACAAAAGATGTCATGCAAGTTCTTTTCCATAAGCACGTATGACTATATTCGGAATACATGCCTACATTACATTGATGAATTGGAGCTAGTTCTGTGTCACCCTATGTTATAACTGTTGCATGAATAATCGCATCCGGCATAATTATCCATCATCGATCCAATGCCTACGAGCTTTTCACATATCGCTCTTTGCTTAGTTACTTTACCGTTGCCACTATTACAATTACTACAAAACTAATGCTATTACTTTTGCCACTGTTACCGTTACTTCCATACTACTTTGCTACTAAATACTTTGCTGCAGATATTAAGTTATCCAGGTGTGGTTGAATTGACAACTCAACTGCTAATACTTGAGAATATTCTTTGGCTCCCCTTGTGTCGAATCAATAAATTTGGGTTGAATACTCTACCCTCGAAAACTCTTGCGATCCCCTATACTTGTGGGTTATCAAGACTATTTTCTGGCGCCGTTGCCGGGGAGCATAGCTCTATTCTTTGAGTCACTTGGGATTTTTATCTGCTGATCACTATGAGGAACTTGAAAGACGAGAAAACCAAAATTTATCCCTCAACTACGAGGGGACATAAGGAACTGCCATCTAGCTCTACACTTGATTCACCTTCTGTTTTGAGTAAACTTGCGACACCTAAACCTGCTTCTGCTATTAATTCTGATATGTCGCATGTTATTGATGATGCCACTTCTGCTATGCATGATACTTATCATGAAACTACTTCTATTGTTGATACTACTGTGCCATTAGGTGAACTTCTTGATGAACAACTTGCTAGGGCTAGAGAGAATGAAATTATTGAAACTGATAATATTGATGAAAGTGATGATGAAGATTCTCCCCCTAGATATGAATTGCCTCTTGTGCCTGAGGGTTATGTTATGGATGAAGAAACTGCTAGAGACTTTCTTGCTTGCAATGATAGGAATGATCTTAAGAAATTATTAGTTAAGCTGAGAGAAAAATATTTGAATGCTAGAATGAAATATGACCCTGCTTTTTCTACTTCACCTATCTGCGTTACTGACAAGGATTACGATTTCGCTGTTGATCCTAAGATAATTACTTTGGCTGAATCTGATCCTTTTTATGGCTATGAATCTAAGACTGTTGTGGCACATCTTACTAAATTAAATGATATAGCCACCCTATTCACTAATGATGAGAAAACTCGTTACTATTATATCCTTCAGCTATTTTCGTTCTCATTAAAGGGTGATGCTAAAACATGGTTTAATTCTCTTGATCCTGGTTATGTGCGTAGTCCCCAGGATATGATTTATTACTTCTCTGCTAAATATTTCCCGGCTCATAAGAAACAAGCTGCTTTAAGGGAAATATATAATTTTGTGCAAATTGAAGAAGAGAGTCTCCCACAAGCTTGGGGGAGGCTTCTCCAATTACTTAATGCTTTGCCTGATCATCCTCTCAAGAAAAATGAAATACTTGATATCTTTTATAATGGACTAACCGATGCTTCCAGAGACCACCTAGATAGTTGTGCTGGTTGTGTTTTCAGGGAAAGAACAGTTGATCAAGCTGAATTGCTATTGAATAATATGTTGACTAATGAAAATAATTGGACACTACCTGAACCAACTCCTAAGCCAACTCCGAAGAAAAGGGGTATTCTATTTCTCAGTCCTGAAGATATGCAAGAGGCAAAGAAATCTATGAAAGAAAAAGGTATTAAAGCTGATGATGTTAAGAATTTACCTCCTATTGAAGAAATACATGGTCTTAATTTGCCGCCTGTTGAAGAAATACATGGTCTTGATAACTCGACACAGGTAGTAAAGGTAAATTCGCTCTATAGATTTGATGAAGGTGATGTCCCTCGTTATAAGTCTGCTAGCCAATGTTTAGATGAGTTTGATAATTTTATTGTCAAACAAGAAAACTTCAATGCTTATGTTGGTAGACAATTGAAACGCAATGCTTATATGATTGAACACTTGAGTGATTATATGTCTAGAGTTAAAGGTGAACTTAAACTCATTAGTAAACATGCTTCTATGGTTACCACTCAAGTAGAACAAGTACTTAAAGCTCAGAATGATTTGCTCAATGAATTAAATAATAAGAAAAATGACAATGCTGTTAGAGTTATGACTAGAGGGGGTAAATGTTGGGAACGTAGTAATTTCAAAATTTTTCCTACGCACACGCAAGATCATGGCGATGCATAGCAACGAGAGGGGAGAGTGTTGTCCACGTACCCTCGTAGACCGAAAGCGGAAGCGTTAGCACAACGCGGTTGATGTAGTTGTACGTCTTCACGATCCGACCGATCAAGTACCGAACACACGGCACCTCCGAGTTCAGCACACGTTCAGCCCGATGACGTCCCTCGAACTCCGATCCAGCCGAGTGTTGAGGGAGAGTTTCGTCAGCACGACGGCGTGGTGCCGATTATGATGTTCTACCGACGCAGGGCTTCGCCTAAGCACCGCTACAGTATTATCTAGGTGGACTATGGTGGAGGGGGGCACCGCACACGGCTAAAAGATCAAACGATCAATTGTTGTCTCTAGGGTGCCCCCTGCCCCCGTATATAAAGGAGCAAGGGGGAGGAGGTGCGGCCGGCTAGGAGGAGGCGCGCCAGGAGGAGTCCTACTCCCAGCGGGAGTAGGACTCCCTCCCTTCCTTGTTGGATTAGGAGAAGGGGGAAAGAGGAGGGAGAGAGGAAGGAAAGGGGGGGGGGGCGCCAGCCCCCTCTCCTTGTCCTATTCGGACTAGAGGGGGAGGGGCGCGCGGCCCTGCCCTAGCCGCCTCTCCTCTTCTCCACTAAGGCCCACTATGGCCCATTAACCCACCCCCCCCGGGGGGGGGGGGGTTCCGGTAACCCCTCGGTACTCCGGTAAAATCCCGATTTCACCTGGAACACTTCCAATATCCAAATATAGGCTTCCAATATATCAATCTTCATGTATCGACCATTTCGAGACTCCTCGTCATGTCCGTGATCACATCCGGGACTCTGAACAACCTTCGGTACATCAAAACTCATACATTCATAATATAACCGTCATCGAAACTTTAAGCGTGCGGACCCTACGGGTTCGAGAACTATGTAGACATGACCGACACATGTCTCCGGTCAATAACCAATAGCGGAACCTGGATGCTCATATTGGCTCCCACATATTCTACGAAGATCTTTATCGGTCAGACCGCATAACAACATACGTTGTTCCCTTTGTCATCGGTATGTTACTTGCCCGAGATTCGATCGTCGGTATCCCAATACCTAGTTCAATATCGTTACCGGCAAGTCTCTTTACTCGTTCTGTATTACATCATCCCGCAACTAACTCATTAGTTGCAATGCTTGCAAGGCTTAAGTGATGTGCATTACCGAGTGGACCCAGAGATACCTCTCCGACAATCGGAGTGACAAATCCTAATCTCGAAATACGCCAACCCAACAAGTACCTTTGGAGACACCTGTAGAGCACCTTTATAATCACCCAGTTACGTTGTGAAGTTTGGTAGCACACAAAGTGTTCCTCCGGTAAATGAGAGTTGCATAATCTCATAGTCATAGGAACATGTATAAGTCATGAAGAAAGCAATAGCAACATACTAAACGATCGAGTGCTAAGCTAACGGAATGGGTCAAGTCAATCACATCATTCTCCTAATGATGTGATCCCGTTAATCAAATGACAACCCATGTCTATGGCTAGGAAACATAACCATCTTTGATCAACGAGCTAGTCAAGTAGAGGCATACTAGTGACACTCTGTTTGTCTATGTATTCACACAAGTATTATGTTTCTGGTTAATACAATTCTAGCATGAATAATAAACATTTATCATGATATAAGGAAATAAATAATAACTTTATTATTGCCTCTAGGGCATATTTCCTTTAGTCTCCCACTTGCACTAGAGTCAACAATCTAGATTACACAGTAATGATTCTAACACCCATGGAGCCTTGGTGCTGATCATGTTTTGCTCGTGGAAGAGGCTTAGTCAACGGGTCTGCAACATTCAGATCCATATGTATCTTGCAAATTTCTATGTCTCCCACCTGGACTAGATCCCGGATGGAATTGAAGCGTCTCTTGATGTGCTTGGTTCTCTTGTGAAATCTGGATTCCTTCACCAAGGCAATTGCACCAGTATTGTCACAAAAGATTTTCATTGGACCCGATGCACTAGGTATGACACCTAGATCGGATATGAACTCCTTCATCCAGACTCCTTCATTTGCTGCTTCCGAAGCAGCTATGTACTCCGCTTCACACGTAGATCCCGCCACGACGCTTTGTTTAGAACTGCACCAACTGAAAGCTCCACCGTTCAATGTAAACACGTATCCGGTTTGCGATTTAGAATCGTCCGGATCAGTGTCAAAGCTTGCATCGACGTAACCATTTACGACTAGCTCTTTGTCACCTCCATAAATGAGAAACATATCCTTAGTCCTTTTCAGGTATTTCAGGATGTTCTTGACCGCTGTCCAGTGATCCACTCCTGGATTACTTTGGTACCTCCCTGTTAGACTTATAGCAAGGCACACATCAGGTCTGGTACACAGCATTGCATACATGATAGAGCCTATGGCTGAAGCATAGGGAACATCTTTCATTTTCTCTCTATCTTCTGCAGTGGTCGGACATTGAGTCTTACTCAACTTCACACCTTGTAACACAGGCAAGAACCCTTTCTTTGCTTGATCAATTTTGAACTTCTTCAAAACTTTGTCAAGGTATGTGCTTTGTGAAAGTCCAATTAAGCGTCTTGATCTATCTCTATAGATCTTGATGCCCAATATATAAGCAGCTTCACCGAGGTCTTTCATTGAAAAACTCTTATTCAAGTATCCCTTTATGCTATCCAGAAATTCTATATCATTTCCAATCAACAATATGTCATCCACATATAATATCATAAATGCTACAGAGCTCTCACTCACTTTCTTGTAAATACAGGCTTCTCCAAAAGTCTGTATAAAACCAAATGCTTTGATCACACTATCAAAGCATTTATTCCAACTCTGAGAGGCTTGCACCAGTCCATAAATGGATCGCTGGAGCTTGCACACTTTGTTAGCTCCTTTTGGATTGACAAAACCTTCTGGTTGCATCATATACAACTCTTCTTCTAGAAATCCATTCAGGAATGCAGTTTTGACATCCATTTGCCAAATGTCATAATCATAAAATGCGGCAATTGCTAACATGATTCGGGCAGACTTAAGCATCGCTACGGGTGAGAAAGTCTCATCGTAGTCAATCCCTTGAACTTGTCGAAAACCTTTCGCAACAAGTCGAGCTTTATAGACAGTAACATTACCGTCAGCGTCAGTCTTCTTCTTGAAGATCCATTTATTCTCAATGGCTTGCCGATCATCGGGCAAGTCAACCAAAGTCCATACTTTGTTCTCATACATGGATCCCATCTCAGATTTCATGGCTTCAAGCCATTTTGCGGAATCTGGGCTCACCATCGCTTCTTCATAGTTCGTAGGTTCATCATGGTCTAGTAACATAACCTCCAGAACAGGATTACCGTACCACTCTGGTGTGGATCTTACTCTGGTTGACCTACGAGGTTCAGTAACAACTTGATCTGAAGTTCCATGATCATCATCATTAACTTCCTCACTAATTGGTATAGACGTCACAGGAACCGGTTTTTGTGATGAACTACTTTCCAATAAGGGAGCAGGTACGGTTACCTCATCAAGTTCTACTTTCCTCCCACTCACTTCTTTCGAGAGAAACTCTTCCTCTAGAAAGGATCCATTCTTAGCAACGAATGTCTTGCCTTCGGATCTGTGATAGAAGGTGTACCCAACAGTCTCCTTTGGGTATCCTATGAAGACACATTTCTCCGATTTGGGTTCGAGCTTATCAGGTTGAAGCTTTTTCACATAAGCATCGCAGCCCCAAACTTTAAGAAACGACAACTTTGGTTTCTTGCCAAACCACAGTTCATAAGGCGTCGTCTCAACGGATTTCGATGGTGCCCTATTTAACGTGAATGCAGCCGTCTCTAAAGCATAACCCCAAAACGATAGCGGTAAATCAGTAAGAGACATCATAGATCGCACCATATCTAGTAAAGTACGATTACGACGTTCGGACACACCATTACGGTGTGGTGTTTCGGGTGTCGTGAGTTGCGAAACTATTCCGCATTGTTTCAAATGTAGACCAAACTCGTAACTCAAATATTCTCCTCCACAATCAGATCGTAGAAACTTTATTTTCTTGTTACGATGATTTTCAACTTCACTCTGAAATTCTTTGAACTTTTCAAATGTTTCAGACTTATGTTTCATTAAGTAGATATACCCATATCTGCTTAAATCATCTGTGAAGGTGAGAAAATAACGATACCCGCCGTGAGCCTCAACATTCATCGGACCACATACATCTGTGTGTATGATTTCCAACAAATCTGTTGCTCTCTCCTTAGTTCCGGAGAACGGCGTTTTAGTCATCTTGCCCATGAGGCACGGTTCGCAAGTACCAAGTGATTCATAATCAAGTGGTTCCAAAAGCCCATCAGTACGGAGTTTCTTCATGCGCTTTACACCGATATGACCTAAACGACAGTGCCACAAATAAGTTGCACTATCATTATCAACTCTGCATCTTTTGGCTTCAACATTATGAATATGTGTATCACTACTATCGAGACTCATCAAAAATAGACCACTCTTCAAGGGTGCATGACCATAAAAGATATTACTCATATAAATAGAACAACCATTATTCTCTGATTTAAATGAATAACCGTCTCGCATCAAACAAGATCCAGATATAATGTTCATGCTCAACGCTGGCACCAAATAACTATTATTTAGGTCTAATACTAATCCCAAAGGTAGATGTAGAGGTAGCGTGCCGACGGCGATCACATCGACTTTGGAACAGTTTCCCACACGCATTGTCACCTCGTCCTTGGCCAGTGTTCGCTTAATCCGTAGTCCCTGTTTCGAGTTGCAAATATTAGCAACAGAACCAGTATCAAATACCCAGGTGCTACTGCGAGCTCTAGTAAGGTACACATCAATAACATGTATATCACATATACCTTTGTTCACCTTGCCATCCTTCTTATCCGCCAAATACTTGGGGCAGTTCCGCTTCCAGTGACTAGTCTGCTTGGAGTAGAAGCACTCAGTATTAGGCTTAGGTCCAGACTTGGGTTTCTTCTCTTGAGCAGCAACTTGCTTGCTGTTCTTCTTGAAGTTCCCCTTCTTCTTCCCTTTGCCCTTTTTCTTGAAACTGGTGGTCTTATTGACCATCAACACTTGATGCTCCTTCTTGATTTCTACCCCCGCAGCCTTTAGCATTGCGAAGAGCTCGAGAATCGTCTTATCCATCCCTTGCATGTTATAGTTCATCACGAAGCTCTTGTAGCTTGGTGGCAGTGATTGAAGAATTCTGTCAATGACGCTATCATCCGGAAGATTAACTCCCAGTTGAATCAAGTGATTGTTATACCCAGACATTTTGAGTATATGCTCACTGACAGAACTATTCTCCTCGATCTTGCAGCTGTAGAACTTATTGGAGACTTCATATCTCTCAATCCGGGCATTTGCTTGAAATATTAACTTCAACTCCTGGAACATCTCATATGCTCCATGAAGTTCAAAACGTCGTTGAAGTACCGGCTCTAAGCCGTAAAGCATGGCACACTGAACTATCGAGTAGTCATCAGCTTTGCTCTGCCAGACGTTCATAACATCTGGTGTTGCTCCTGCAGCAGGTTTGGCACCTAGCGGTGCTTCCAGGACGTAATTCTTCTGTGCATCAATGAGGATAATCCTCAAGTTACGAACACAGTCCGTGTAATTGCTACCATCATCTTTCAACTTTGCTTTCTCAAGGAACGCATTAAAATTCAACGGAACAACAACACGGGCCATCTATCTACAATCAACATAGACAAGCAAGATACTATCAGGTACTAAGTTCATGATAAATTTAAGTTCAATTAATCATATTACTTAAGAACTCCCACTTAGATAGACATCCCTCTAATCCTCTAAGTGATCACGTGATCCAAATCAACTAAACCATAACCGATCATCACGTGAAATGGAGTAGCTTTCAATGGTGAACATCACTATGTTGATCATATCTACTATATGATTCGTGCTCGAACTTTCGGTCTCAGTGTTCTGAGGCCATATCTGCATATGCTAGGCTCGTCAATTTTAACCTGAGTATTCTGCGTGTGTAAAACTGGCTTGCACCCGTTGTAGATGGACATAGAGCTTATCACACCCGATCATCACGTGGTGTCTGGGCACGACGAACTTTGGCAACGGTGCATACTCAGGGAGAACACTTTTATCTTGAAATTTAGTGAGAGATCATCTTATAATGTTACCGTGAATCAAAGCAAGATAAGATGCATAAAAGATAAACATCACATGCAATCAATATAAGTGATATGATATGGCCATCATCATCTTGTGCTTGTGATCTCCATCTCCGAAGCACCGTCATGATCACCATCGTCACCGGCGCGACACTTTGATCTCCATCGTAGCATCGTTGTCGTCTCGCCAATCTTATGCTTCTACGACTATCGCTACCGCTTAGTGATAAGTAAAGCATTACAGGGCGATTGCATTGCATACAATAAAGTGACAACCATATGGCTCCTGCCAGTTGCCGATAACTCGGTTACAAAACATGATCATCTCATACAATAAAATTTAGCATCATGTCTTGACCATATCACATCACAACATGCCCTGCAAAAACAAGTTAGACATCCTCTACTTTGTTGTTGCAAGTTTTACGTGGCTGCTACTGGGCTTAGCAAGAACCGTTCTTACCTACGCATCAAAACCACAACGATAGTTTGTCAAGTTGGTGCTGTTTTAACCTTCGCAAGGACCGGGCGTAGCCACAGTCGGTTCAACTAAAGTTGGAGAAACTGACACCTGCCAGCCACCTGTGTGCAAAGCACGTCGGTAGAACCAGTCTCGCGTAAGCGTACGCGTAATGTCGGTCCGGGCCGCTTCATCCAACAATACCGCCGAACCAAAGTATGACATGCTGGTAAGCAGTATGACTTATATCGCCCACAATTCACTTGTGTTCTACTCGTGCATATGACATCTACGCATAAAACCAGGCTTGGATGCCATTGTTGGGAACGTAGTAATTTCAAAAAATTTCCTACGCACACCCAAGATCATGGTGATGCATAGCAACGAGAGGGGAGAGTGTTGTCCACGTACCCTCGTAGACCGAAAGCGGAAGCGTTAGTACAACGCGGTTGATGTAGTCGTACGTCTTCACGATCCGACCGATCAAGTACCGAACGCACGGCACCTCCGAGTTCAGCACACGTTCAGCCCGATGACGTCCCTCGAACTCCGATCCAGCCGAGTGTTGAGGGAGAGTTTCGTCAGCATGACGGCGGTGTGACGATGATGATGTTCTACCGACGCAGGGCTTCGCCTACGCACCGCTACAGTATTATCGAGGTGGACTATGGTGGAGGGGGGCACCGCACACGGCTAAAAGATCAAACGATCAATTGTTGTCTCTAGGGTGCCCCCTGCCCCCGTATATAAAGGAGCAAGGGGGGGAGGTGCGGCCAGCCAGGAGGAGGCGCGCCAGGAGGAGTCCTACTCCCACTGGGAGTAGGACTCCCTCCCTTCCTTGTTGGATTAGGAGAAGGGGGAAAGAGGAGGGAGACAAGTAGGAAAGGGGGGGTGCCGCCCCCTCTCCTTGTCCTATTCGGACTAGAGGGGGAGGGGCACGCGGCCTTGCCCTAGCCACCTCTCCTCTTCTCCACTAAGGCCCACTATGGCCCATTAAGCCCCCCCCCCCCAGATTTCACCCGGAACACTTCCGATATCCAAATATAGGCTTCCAATATATCAATCTTCATGTATCGACCATTTCGAGACTCCTCGTCATGTCCGTGATCACATCCGGGACTCCGAACAACCTTTGGTACATCAAAACTCGTAAATTTATAATATAGCCGTCATCAAAACTTTAAGCGTGAGGACCCTACGGGTTCGAGAACTATGTAGACATGACCGAGACATGTCTCCGGTCAATAACCAATAGTGGAACCTGGACGCTCATATTGGCTCCCACATATTCTACGAGGATCTTTATCGGTCAAACCGCATAACAACATACGTTGTTCCCTTTGTCATCGGTATGTTACTTGCCCGAGATTCGATCGTCGGTATCCCAATACCTAGTTCAATATCGTTACCGGCAAGTCTCTTTACTCGTTCTTTAATACATCATCCCGCAACTAACTCATTAGTTGCAATGCTTGCAAGGCTTAAGTGATGTGCATTACCGAGTGGGCCCAGAGATACCTCTCTAACAATCAGAGTGACAAATCCTAATCTCGAAATACGCCAACCCAACAAGTACCTTCGGAGACACCTGTAGAGCACCTTTATAATCACCCAGTTACGTTGTGACGTTTGGTAGCACACAAAGTGTTCCTCCGGTAAACGGGAGTTGCATAATCTCATAGTCATAGGAACATGTATAAGTCATGAAGAAAGCAATAACAACATACTAAACGATTGAGTGCTAAGCTAACGGAATGGGTCAAGTCAATCACATCATTCTCCTAATGATGTGATCCCGTTAATCAAATGACAACCGATGTCTATGGCTAGGAAACATAACCATCTTTGATCAACGAGCTAGTCAAGTAGAGGCATACTAGTGACACTCTGTTTGTCTATGTATTCACACAAGTATTATGTTTCCGGTTAATACAATTCTAGCATGAATAATAAACATTTATCATGATATAAGGAAATAAATAATAACTTTATTATTGCCTCTAGGGCATATTTCCTTCAGTAAAATGACTCAGGAACCTTTGTATCCTGAGGGCCACCCTAAGAGAATTGAGCAGGATCCTCAGAGAACTAATGTTGATACACCTAGTCCTTCTAAAAGGAAGAAAAAGAAGAATGATAGGACTTTGCATGCTTCTAGTGAACCTGTTGTAGACACACCTGAGAATCCCAATGATATTTCTGTTTTCTGATGCCGAAACACAATCTGGTGATGAACACGAACCTAGTGATAATATTAATGATGATGTTCATGTTGATGCTCAACCTAGCAATAACAATGATGTAGAGATTGAACCTGCTGTTGATCTTGATAACTCACAATCAAAGAATCAACGTTATGATAAGAGAGACTTCATTGTTAGGAAGCACGGTAAAGAAAGAGAACCATGGGTTCAGAAACCCATGCCTTTTCCTCCTAAACCATCCAAGAAAAAGGATGATGAGGATTTTGAGCGTTTTGCTGAAATGACTAGACCTATGTTTTTGCGTATGCGTTTGATTGATATGCTTAAAATGAATCCTTATGGTAAGTACATGAAGGATATTGTTACAAATAAAAGAAATATACCGGAAGCTGAAATTTCCACCATGCATGCTAATTATACTTTTAAAGGTGGAATACCCAAGAAACTAGGAGATCCAGGAGTACCAACTATACCATGCTCCATTAAAAGAAACTATGTTAGAACTGCTTTATGTGATCTTGGAGCCGGTGTTAATGTTATGCCTATCTCTTTATATCGTAGACTTGATTTGAATAAGTTGACACCTACTGAAATATCTTTGCAAATGACCGATAAATCAACTGCTATACCTGTCGGTATTTGTGAGGATGTGCCTGTTGTGGTTGCAAACGTTACTATTTTAACGGACTTTGTTATTCTTGATATTCCCGAGGACGATAGTATGTCGATTATCCTTGGTAGACCCTTTTTGAATACTGCAGGGGCTGTTATTGATTGCAACAAAGGAAATGTCACTTTTCATGTTAATGGTAATGAGCATACGGTACACTTTCCGAGGAAACAACCTCAAGTCCACATTATCCATTCTATTGGAAAATTTTCAACTATTACTATCGGAGGTTTTGAATTCCCTCTTCCTACTGTCAAGAAGAAATATGATATTCTTATTGTTGGGGACGTGCATATCCCCGTTGAGGTAACTTAGTGTTATTCAAAATTTCTCCGGTTTCATGCGATTCGGAATGAGTTTGTTAACAAGACTTGATCAACCTTGTTAGTGGATTCCTTTTGATGAGCATGAGATGGATGAAGTTAGAAAGCACAACTTTATGAACCCTCCTTTTACCTTATGTTATTTAGATTAAATAAAGCAAAAATAGTATTATCTGTCAGTTTTCTGAATTATCCGTGCAATAAAAAATACCCTGAAAATAGAAGTTCTCCAAATGCCCTGAAAATGAAATATGAATTTTTCTAGAATATTTGAGAATATCTGGCACTGAGAACACATCAGGGGGAGCAAGCACCTGGCCACGAGGGTCCAGGGCGCGCCCCCTGCCTTGTGGGCCCCTGGTGGCCCTCCTCCACTTATTCCTGCACCCACACACTCCTTCTTCCTCCCAAAAAAATCACCAACCAGCTCAAGCACGAGTTCTAGCTCATTTCGCTGCGATTTTCGATCTCCTTGCTCAAAGCTCCACTCACAAAACTGCTTTGGGGGATTGTTCTTCGCTATGTGACTCCTCCAATGGTCCAATTAGTTTTTATTCTAGTGCTTTATTTATTGCAAATTTCTGCTGCTTAGGTGACCCTGTTCTTGAGCTTGCATGACAAATTTATATGGTCCCAAGTAGTTCTAATGCATGATATAGTCTCTAGGCACTTGTGGGAGTAGTTGCTATCAATCTTGTTGAGTTTGGTTCACTTTTATTTTGAGTTACTAAAAATTTCAGAAATTTTTCAGAGGAAGAAATATGTTTAGGAAAATATACCAAGGTGGTTCTTCAAGGAAGCAAGGACCCAAGCCAGCAATACGTGAGCCGAATCATGAACCACCAAGAGAAGCTCAAGTGCGGCCTTGTGAATGGCCGTCAGAGGATTTCATGATCCAAGTAGGAATTAAGGAGGAATTTGACGCATATGTGCGTAATGCCGAACTCGAGGGCTTCATGCTAGATAAGTGCCCTCAATACTACCACCTCACTAATTCCTTTGTGAGAAGATTTAAATTTACTTCATCACGCAATTCTCACATGGTCCTGTTTGATCTTTATAATAAATCTTATACTATGGACTTAGAAGATTTTAATACTGCTTGTAAACTTCCGCAATGGGGTAGTGCTAGTGAACCACGCAAATCTGAATTTAAAGATTTTCTTGCTAGTATCACTGTGGGGGAATCAAGGGAAATAACACAAGCTACCATAGGGAGCATTCATTTTCCTGCTATACATTATTTTGCTCTCTTTATAGGTAGATGCATAAATGGTATGGATGAGGCATGTCACATGTGTGTTCCAGATCTTAGTGTTCTCAAGAGTGCTGTATTAGGAGATAAACAATATAACTTGGGGTCCATTGTTGCACGTAGGTTGCATAATAATGGTTTAAGTGGAGACTTGTTTGGCGGGATTTATGCAACCCGTGTGGCTAATTTTCTTGAGATACCCATACATGAAAATGATATGGAATTGCCCCCCTCTTATTTAGATTATAATGCTATGGTTCGCCATCAGTTTATTGAGAGGAATGAACAACCTCTCCAGTACCGACTAATGTTTGACAGGCGCCGCACTATCCATGTTGCTCTCCCTGCTCCTACCTTCTTTGACTTTCAGGCAAAAGGGAGATATATTATAACCAGGGAGGAGGTGAACGAGTATAAGAGGAGGACGGAGGCAGCTCGCCTCCAAGCTACAGCTCATGAGGCAATAACTGCTGCTTCTTGATACGTCTCCGTCGTATCTATAATTTTTGATTGTTCCATGCCAATATTCTACAACTTTCATATACTTTTGGCAACTTTTTATACTATTTTTGGGACTAACATATTGATTCAGTGCCCAGTGCCAGTTCCTGTCTGTTGCATGTTTTTTGTTTCACAGAAAATCCATATCAAACGGAGTCCAAACGGGATAAAAAATGATGGAGATTTTTTTTGGAATATTTGTGATTTTTGGGAAGAAGAATCAACGCGATACGATGCTCGAGGGGGCCACGAGGCAGGGGGGCGCGCCCCAGGGGGTCAGGCGTGCCCTGGACCCTCGTGGCCACCCCGTAAGGCGGTTGGAGCCCTTCTTTCGCCGCAAGAAAGCTAATTTCCGGATAGAGATCGTGTCCAAAATTCAGCCCAATCGGAGTTACGGATCTTCGGTTATAAAAGAAACGGTGAAAGGCCAGATCTGAGAACACAGAAACAGAGAGAGACAATGAGACAGATCCAATCTCGGAGGGGCTCTCGCCCCTCCCATGCCATGGAGGCCAAGGACCAGAGGGGAAACCCTTCTCCCATCTAGGGAGGAGGTCAAGGAAGAAGAAGAAGGGGGCCCCTCTCCCCTCTCTTCCGGTGGCACCGGAACGCTGCCGTGGCCACCATCATCATCACCGCGATCTTCACCAACACCTCGCCATCTTCACCAACATCTCCATCACCTTCCGCCCTCTATCTATAGCGGTCCACTCTCCCGCAACCCGTTGTACCCTCTACTTGAACATGGTGCTTTATGCTTCATATTATTATCCAATAATATGTTGCCATCCTATGATGTCTGAGTAGATTTTCGTTGTCCTATTGGTGGTTGATGAACTGCTATGATTGATTTAATTTGCTTGTGGTTATGTTGCTGTCCTTTGGTGACCATCATATGAGCGCGCGCATGGATCACACCATAGGGTTAGTTGTATGTTGATAGGACTATGTATTGGAGGGCAAGAGTGACAGAAGCTTCTACCTAGCATAGAAATTGATGCATACGGGATTGAAGGGGGACCAATATATCTTGATGCTATGGTTTGGTTTTACCTTAATGAACGTTAGTAGTTGCGGATGCTTGATAATAGTTCCAATCATAAGTGCATAGAATTCCAAGTCAGGGATGACATGCTTGCAGTGGCCTCTCCCACATAATACTTGCTATCGGTCTAGTAAAGTAGTCAATTGCTTAAGGGAAAATTTCGCAACTCCTACCACCACTTTTCTACACTCGCTATTTTTACTTTATTGTGTCTTTATCTAAACAACCCCTAGTTTTTATTTACGTACTCTTTATTATCTTGCAAACCTATCCAACAACACCTACAAAGTACTTCTAGTTTCATACTTGTTCTAGGTAAAGCGAACGCTAAGCGTGCGTAGAGTTGTATCGGTGGTCGATAGAACTTGAGGGAATATTTGTTCTAACTTTAGCTCCTCGTTGGGTTCGACACTCTTACTTATCGAAAGAGGCTACAGTTGATCCCCTATACTTGTGGGTTATCAAGACCTTTTTCTGGCGCCGTTGCCGGCGAGTCATAGCGTGGGGTGAATATTCTCGTGTGTGCTTGTTTGCTTTATCACTAAGTAGTTTTTATTTTGTGGTCTTGTTTTCTATCTTTAGTTATGGGTAGGAAATGCAAAATACCAAAAAAGTTAGTTGTACCTACTGAACTAATGGTTGAAGAACCACTCAAAATCTATCACACTCCTGAAGCTTATTACTTGGATCATCTTCGATCCCTATGTGCTTGTGCTGAAACCCCAACTAGCTTAGTTGAGGGAAAATCTTTAGATGAGCATGCTTGTTATGTGCGACACCGCATATCTGAAAAAGGGAAATGTTTACTGGATCAAATTCAACGTTTGCAATGCTATGCTTGGAATTTATGCGAAATATATGATATTACTTGTTGTTCTGAAGACCCTAAGAAACACCTTCCCTACCAATGTTTGTTTAGTGATAATGGAATCGTGTCTTCTTATGCTAAGGGTGTTTATAATTACTATGATGTTCAACAAATTGAAGAATTTGTTGCTTTTAAGGGTGCTTATGAAATTGCTTCTTTGATTGAAAAGTATGATGCTACTCTTTACAAATCTGAAAATTTTGCCATACTTGAATATTGTTATGAGAATTATGCTTCTAATGCCTATGTTAAACCATATATCGAGGTCTCCTCCGCTGTCCAAGAAGAGACTAATATTTTGCAGGAGTCTATGGAAGAAGAAATGGATGAAACTGTGAGCTCATTGGATGAAAAAGATGATGAGGAGAGCAAAGAACAAAAGGAGGAAGAGCGGATTAGCTACCCATGCCCACCTTCTAATGAGAGTAACTCTTCAACTCATACATCGTTTAATTTCCCTTCGTGCTTACCGAAGGATGATTGCTATGATGATTGTTATGATCCCGTTGATTCTCTTGAAATATCCCTTTTTGATGATGCTTGCTATGCTTCTGGCCAAGATGCCAATATGAATTATGCTTATGGAGATGAACTTGCTATAGTTCCTTATGTTAAACATGAAATTGTTGCTATTGCACCCACGCATGATAGTCCTATTATCTTTTTGAATTCTCCCGACTACACTATATCGGAGAAGTTTGCACTTATTAAGGATTATATTGGTGGGTTGCGTTGTACTATTACACATGATGATTTTGATGAATGTAATATGCATGTGCTTGCTGCTCCTACTTGCAATTATTATGAGAGAGGAACTATATCTCCACCTCTCTATGTTTCCAACATGATAAAATTGCAAGAAACTGTTTATACTATGCATTGGCCTTTACTATGTGTGTATGAATTGTTCTTTTATGACATGCCGATGCATAGGAAGAGAGTTAGACTTCGTCATTGCTTGATAAATGTTGCTTTGTGCTCACTACTAAATGCCAAATCATTGCTAATTAAAATTGGCTTTGATATACCTTGAGATCCGGGTGGATTCACTACTTGAGCACTATATGCCTAGCTTAATGGCTTTAAAGAAAGCGCTGCCAGGGAGACAACCCGGAAGTTTTAGAGAGTCATTTATTTCTGTTGAGTGCTTTCATATAGTTTAAAAACAAAAAAATAAAGAGGGGAACCCAAAACTTTTCAAAAAGAAAAGTGAAAGTGAGATAGACGAGCATTGTGAAAGTGGGGGACGTCCTTGAACTATGTTCATGCCCATGGAAAATTTGTGAATCTTAATTACAGAAACTTTTCAACAAAAATAATTACCCCTTGTACAATTCCATTTTATTATAAAAACAATGTGCCAAGGTTTGCCTTTAGGATGTTTACAATGCTTGTTGGTTTGTACGGTGCAGGACAGAAACTTTGGCTGTAGTGCGCGATTTTACATTTTTTACTGGAATGCCAAATGGTTCTGAAACTTTTTGCACTGTCTTTCTATACAAATTGTTTATTTTTCTTAATGTTTGCAGAATTTTTAAAGTACCAGAAGTATGGTTAATGTTCAGATTATTACAGACTGTTCTGTTTTAGACAGATTCTGTTTTTGATGCATAGTTTGCTTGTTTTGATGAAACTATCAATTTATATCAGTGGATTAAGCCAACAAAAAGTTATACTACAGTAGACACAATGAAAAAACAAAATATGAATTGGTTTGCAACAGTACTTATAGTAGTGATTTGCTTTATTATACTAACGGATCTTACCGAGTTTTCTGTTGAAGTTTTGTGTGGATGAAGTGTTCGATGATCGAGAAGGTCTCGATGTGAGGAGAAGGAAGAGAGGCAAGAGCTCAAGCTTGGGGATGCCCAAGGCACCCCAAGTAAATATTCAAGGAGACTCAAGCGTCTAAGCTTGGGGATGCTCCGGAAGGCATCCCATCTTTCCTCAACAAGCATCGGTATGTTTTCGGATTCGTTTCGTTCATGCGATATGTGCAAATCTTGGAGCGTCCTTTGCATTTAGTTTTTACTTTTCTTTTATGCACCATGCTGGTATGAGATAGTCCTTGGTTGATTTATAGAATGCTCTCTGCACTTCACTTATATCTTTTGAGTATGGCTTTATAGAATGCTTCATGTGCTTCACTTATATCATTTGAAGTTTGGATTGCCTATTTCTCTTTACATAGAAAACCGCCATTTGTAGAATGCTCTTTTTCTTCACTTATATTTGTTAGAGCGTGGGCATATCTTTTGTAGAAAGAATTAAACTCTCTTGCGTCACTTATATCTATTTAGAGAGATGACAGGAATTGGTCATTCACATGGTTAGTCATAAAATCCTACATAAAACTTGTAGATCAATGAATATGATGTGTTTGATTCCTTGCAATAGTTTTGCGATATAACGATGGTGATATTAGAGTCATGCTAGTGGGTAGTTGTGGATTAGTAGAAATACTTGTGTTGAGGTTTGTGATTCCCGTAGCATGCACGTATGGTGAACCGTTATGTAACGAAGTTGGAGCATGAGGTATTTATTGATTGTCTTCCTTATGAGTGGCGGTCGGGGATGAGCGATGGTCTTTTCCTACCAATCTATCCCCCTAGGGGCATGCGTAGTAGTACTTTGCTTCGAGGGCTAATAAACTTTTGCAATAAGTATATGAGTTCTTTATGACTAATGTGAGTCCATGGATTATACGCACTCTCACCCTTCCATCATTGCTAGCCTCTTCGGTACCGTGCATTGCCCTTTCTCACATCGAGAGTTGGTGCAAACTTCGCCGGTGCATCCAAACCCCATGATACGATATGCTCTGTCACACATAAACTGTAGGGGAACGCGACAGAAAACGAAAATTTTCGGTATAGCGAGCACACCCGGACCACTATGGAGACTGCATACAAGGTTTGATCTGATCCGTACCGACTCGATGCGCAGCGGAAGAAGAGTCGGTGTAGATCATCGGTGCAGATCCCCGCAGCTAGGATTTACAACCTCCCAACCACGAGGATGTACTCCCTCTCTGGACAGCCTTTCGGGAGGCGGTCGGACAGTCCCCCGGACAATGTCGCGGACAGCCCTTCGGGAGGACCCTCGAAACTCGGACGGAGACTCGGACAGCCCTTCGGGAGCACACTCGAACAGCCCCTTGGGAAAAAGATCGAAACTACAATCTCTCTATGGGTTGCACACATACGGTGTCAGCTATCCGGCAGGGCTTCGCCGTCCAGAACTAGTTCCTGTCGGAACCCAGACAGCCTTACGGCTCTACGAAACTCTTTTCGTGGGAGGGAGAGAAGAAGCCAGATAATGCATGGCATGTGTATGAGAGCAAGGGATGAGGTTTGGGCTGCCCACTCCTCCTCTATTTATAGGAAAGCCAAGGGGTAGGGATGGCTCACAAAAACCCAAAATGCCCATGCAAATGTCACACATGAAGGGCATAATGGGGAGTGAAGTGGAGCTCCATGGAGCCCCACACATGTGGCCGGCCAACCCCCTTGGGAGACCCCCATGAGGAGCATGCTTGGCCCCCAAGCCCTTCTAGAAGCCTTTTGGAAATATCCCAAAAAGCACTTTCACTATTCACGACGACATTTTTCAGCGTCTGTTCGAACTGAAAATATTTATGTGGGCTTAGAACATTTCCAGTACCCACCAAAATTATTTTCAACGCGTTCCGAAACAATTCCGGTTTAGTGATTTTCATCTGCGAAAAGCATCTGAAGTGGCTCCGGCAGCTCCGGAACATTTCCGGTTTTTATCTCAGAAAATTCCAAAAAGCTTCCAGAATGATTCTGGCATCCTCCAAGAATTATCAGGCATGTGCCGAAACCAATTTGACTTAATGGTGTATCCCGAAAGAACTTTTCGGTATCATCGAAACTTATCCGATGACCTCTCTCTGCGGTACGATTCCACTGTCCGAAACTTTTCGGTGTCCGAAACTTTTTCGGTGATTTTCTCTTAGACTCCCTGTCTAGTATTCAGCAGATAGATGACCCTTAAGCGTGTGACCCTATAGGTTCGGTGAAGTATAGACATGACCTGGAACCCCTTCCGATCAATGAGCAACATCGGAGCCGTGGACACCCATATTGACCCCTATACCCACACGAATGAATATTCGAGTGAACCTCCAGTTGCAGTGAGCTATTCCTGTTGCTTCGCGATATGTCACAAACACCCGAGGTGAGATTTATTGCATGCCCATGGACGAACAATTTGTCCACCATGCAAGTTACCTCGTTACCGGTTTTGTTCTCTTTTCTCGTTTCCGTGTTCCGGCATCCCAGTGATCAAATCACAAGGTGTCTGGCCAGACGATTATGGATACCGTAACAACAAGAGGGCCCGAGAATATCTCTCCATCCTTGGAGGAGCAAATCCCAATCTTGAGCTATCTCGTTACTTGCCATACTTTTCCGTGAATCCGTAAGCCGCCGTAATAGCCACCCAGTTACGGATGACGTTTAGCAAACCCCAAAGTTCACAAAGCAAGTACGAAGGAACTCGATTCTCTCATGGTCTAAGGAATTATGCAAACATTAACTATCTCTGTGTTATTAACCATAAACTTGTGACGAAAAGAATCTCATAGCATAACATCAATCTGGGTCGATTCAACACAAGTGTTCTACCAACATCGCGCCCTCAGAATTGCCAGCATAGACATGCCCATGATCAGGAAAACAGGATCATCATGCAATACATGAGCCAGTCTTAGAGGAAGGACTAGGAATACATTTTACCGTTTAGTATACCACACGTGCATATGAGTTTCCCTCCGAGCCTCGTGGATATTGCAGACTCGGGAATCATTGCAGTTATAGCATGGAAGCTAAACATTCATTACAAACTTTGGAGATATAAAATAACTGTTATTACTGCCTCTAGGGCATATCTCCTACAGACTCCCACTTGCACTAGAGTCATAATCCAGTTACATGGCTTCCCTAACACCAATGGCTATCCGGTGCTGCTCATGCTTTGCTCGGGGTAGAGGCTTTGTCATCGGGTCTGACACATTCAGATCCGTGTGAACTTTGCGTACTTTCACTAAACCCTCTTCGACATGATGTCGAATGAGTTTATATTTGCGTTGAATATGTCTTGTCTTATGGTGTGAACTTGGCTCCCTTGCTTGAGCCACGGCGCCACTATTATCACAATACATTTCCACCGGGTCCAGAGCACTTGGAACCACACCAAGGTCTTCAAGAAATTGCTTGATCCATACCGCCTCCTTGGAGGCTTCTGAAGCGGCAACATACTCCGCCTCCGTCGTAGAATCCGCCACAGTCTTTTGTTTGGAACTTTTCCAATCAACTGCGCCGCCGTTCAATATGAAAACATAGCCTGATTGAGATTTGAAGTCATCTGGGTCAGTCATGAAGCCTGCATCAGTGTAACCACTTACAATGAGCTCTTCATCACCTCCGTACACAAGGAGTAAATCCTTGGTCCTTCTGAGGTACTTAAGAATACCCTTGACTGCGGCCCAGTGTTCCAACCCTGGATCACTTTGGTACCGGCTGCTAACACTTAGCGCATAGGAAACATATGGTCTTGTACATAGCATGGCATACATAATAGAACCAACTGCCGAGGCATATGGAACATCATTCATTTGTACTCGCTCATCCAGAGTCCGAGGACTCTGGTTTTTGCAAAGCACTGTGCCAGGTGACATGGGGAGTAGGCCTTTCTTGGAGTTCTCCATGTTGAACCTTTTCAACACCTTGTCAATGTACATGCTTTGGCTAAGCGCTATCAGGCGTTTTGATCTATCTCTATAGATTCTGATGCCCAATACATATGCCACTTCACCTAAGTCTTTCATGAAAAACTTTTCTTCAATGAGTCTTTTATTTCGCTAAGAAAATTCACGTCATTTCCAATCAATAATATGTCATCCACATACAAGA
The DNA here is from genome assembly GCF_002575655.3 of Aegilops tauschii subsp. strangulata. Taxonomy (NCBI): domain Eukaryota; kingdom Viridiplantae; phylum Streptophyta; class Magnoliopsida; order Poales; family Poaceae; genus Aegilops; species Aegilops tauschii. The sequence goes on from NC_053037.3 coordinate 596,948,132, forward strand.
TTAGAAATGCTTTTGCGCTCCCACTAAACTTCTTGTAAACACAAGATTCTTCGTCATTCCTGATGAAGCCAAATTCTTTGACCACTTCATCAAAACGAATGTTCCAGCTCCTTGACGCTTGCTTCAGACCATAAATGGCTTTCTGAAGTTTGCATACCTTTCCAGCATCCTTATGAACGACAAAACCTTCTGGCTGTATCATGTATACATCCTCTTTGAGGTTTCCATTTAGGAATGCCGTTTTGACATCCATCTGCCATATTTCATAATCGAAATAAGCAGCAATTGCTAGTAATATCCGAACAGACCTAAGCATAGCTACCGGCGAGAAAGTCTCGTCGTAGTCCACTCCTGGAACTTGTGTGAACCCTTTCGCGACAAGTCTAGCTTTGTGGATAGTAATGTTACCATCCGCGTCTGTCTTCCTTTTGAAAATCCATTTACAACCAATCGGCTTTACGCCTTCAGGAAGTTCTTCCAAGTTCCAAACATGGTTTTCGTACATGGATTCCATTTCGGATTTCATGGCCTTGTGCCATTCCTTTGAGCTGGGCCCCGCCATCGCTTCCTTGTAGTGCGCAGGTTCATCGTCTTCAAGAATGAAGATTTCATTATGAAACCATTCAGGTGGCTGGATAGCCCTACCTGATCTGCGCGGTTCAGTTACAACATTGTCTGAAGTCTCCGCATCATATGCGACAACTTCCGGCTCAGTTGCAGGGATAATGAGCGGAATTTCTTCCGGTTCCTTAGCCATATCAACAGTTGCCGAAGATTCACTAATCTCATCAAGTTGTACTGTCCTCCCACTTAATTCTTTGGCGAGAAAATCTTTCTCAAGAAAGACTCCGCTTTTAGCTACAAACACTTTGTGCTCGGAGGGTAGGTAGAAGGAATACCCAATTGTTTCTTTTGGATAACCTACAAAGTTACACTTGTCTGATCTGGGATCGAGTTTGGTAGGTTGTAAACGTTTTACATGTACCTCACATTCCCAAATTTTAAGATGCGACAAACTGGGTTTCTTCCCATTCCACATCTCATGTGGTGTCGTCTTAACAGACTTAGATGGTGCTCTGTTTAGTGTGTGAGCGGCAGTTTCTAGTGCATGACCCCAAAAAGATCTCGGCAAATCTGTAAGAGACATCATCGACCTTACCATGTCCAACAGGGTTCGGTTACGTCTTTCCGATACTCCGTTTCTCTGTGGAGTTCCGGGAGGCGTAAGCTGTGAAACGATTCCACGGTCACTCAGATGTTGGCCAAACTCATGACTAAGATATTCGCCTCCGCGATCAGACCGCAGAAACTTAATCTTTTTGTTACGATGATTTTCTACCTCATTCTGAAATTCTTTGAACTTTTCAAAGGTTTCCGACTTATGCTTCATTAAGTAGATATAGCCATACCGACTTACATCATCAGTAAAAGTCACGAAGTAGAAATACCCACCCCGTGCGGCTGTGCTCATTGGACCACATACATCACTATGTATTATTTCCAATAATTCACCCGCCCGTTCAGGATGACCCGTGAACGGCGTCTTGGTCATTTTCCCCATCAGACAAGCTTCGCATGTGTCAAATGATTCAAAATCAAAGGACGGTAAAACTCCATCTCTCTGGAGTCTTTGCATACATTTCTTTCTGATGTGGCCAAGCCGACAGTGCCACAAGTAAGTGGTGGTGGCATCAGCCTTCTTAAGGCGTTTGGCATTCACGTTAAAGACATCATTTTCACATTCAAGATTTAGTATGAAAAGGCCCCCAACAATGGGTGCAAATCCATAAAACATATCCTTACAATAAAGTGAACAACCATTGTTCTCAGACTTGTACGAATACCCATCGTGTACTAAACATGATCCGGAGATAATGTTTCTACACAACAGTGGAACAAAATAACAGTTACTTAGTTCTAAGATAAATCCTGAAGGGAGACGTAGAGGCATAATGCCGACGGCTTGAGCGGCGATCCCAGTGCCGTTCCCGACGCGCATTACGACTTCATTCTCTGCCAGCTTGCGCACCTTCTGAAGCCCCTGTATCGAGTTGCAAATGTGAGCAACCGATCCGGTATCAAATACCCAAGACTTAGAATTTTCGCTAGCAAGCAAAACGTCAATGACATTAACTTGTATAACAATTATACCTTTTCCGGTTTTCCCGGTCTTCTTATCTTCCAGATACTTCTTGCAGTTTCTCTTCCAGAGTCCTGTGCCCTTGCAGTAGAAGCACTCAGTTTCATTCTTGGCTCCGCCCTTAGAGTTGCTTTGGGAGCCGGTCTTACCGGCGCCCTTGCCCTTCTTTGGCTTGCCTTTCTTCTTTTTGAAACTGGCGGTTTTATTCACAAGCAACACTTGCTTGTGATTTTTCCGCAGTCCTCCTTCTGTAGTTTTCAGCATGGCGAGCACTTCTTCCGGCGTCTTCTCCATCCCTGTCATGTTGTAGTTCATGACAAAACCGTCGTAAGACGGGGGGAGTGAAGAAAGCAACATGTCCATCATATGGCCAGGTGGAAGTGGAAATTCTAGGGCTTTAAGCCTTTCAGAATAGCCAATCATTTTGACCACGTGTTCGCCAACTGAACTACCCTCAGCCATCTTGCAATCCATCAAAGCCTTCATGATATCATATCGTTCAGACTTTGCGGTTTCCTTGTACATAGCATCCAATTCCCGGATCATATCACGGGCTTTATGGAATTCAAAACGTTTTTGAAGCCCTGGACTCATGCAAGCTAGCATGAGGCACTGCACTAAGTTGTGATCATCATCCTTAGTGGCCCAGACATTTTGTTCATCTACCGGTGCATCTGCCGCCGGTTTAGCTGGAAGAGCAGTTTCAAGCACGTACAATTTCTTAGCGCTCCTGAGGACAATCCTCAGGTTACGGACCCAGTCCGCGTAGTTGTTTCCAGTCGTAGCTAACTTCTCTTTCTCTAACATCGGGCCTAAGTTGAACGCGGTGTTGCGAGCCATTTGATCTACAACGAAAACACAAGTTTCACTTAGACTTTGTTTATAATGAAATTTGCACTAGTGAATAAACATTTTTATTCTAAAGTGTGCTCTCACTCAAATCAATATCTCTCAAAATTGATTTTGAGTGATTCAAGATCCAAATATCAATTCAACGTCATAGAATCATCATCTCATGACGAGGATTTCAATTGGTAGGCCAACTTGCCGATCACATCTCTATGTGACTCTTGTTCATCTTTCGATGCGTGTGTTCCGAGCTCAGGACGATCCTGCCATGAACGTCAAGACAACCAAGTGATCTTGCTGCGAGGTCTGACCTCACCCGCCTTACATTTCTCCAATCGTTCGTACCCATGCATCCATGGCGCACCCTGAAAGGATAGATGTTGTGACGGTGCTGCACTTGGGAGAACACTAACTACTTGATATTTGAAGTGAGAGATCACCCTAATAAAAGCGACTACCGCGCAATCAAGAAGGGTGCATCAAGAGGGATAAACATCTCAGGCAATTCATAATAGCATGATATGGTATAGCCTCTTCTGACGGAGAAGTCAAGTATTTCTTTGTCTCCGGCATTCGCGTCGGTGTTCACCTTTGCGAAGATTGCCACCACCTTGTCGATGCACCAGATAATATCACTATCTCCATAGCAGATAAAATAAATGCATTACTTAAGGTTGACACGTAGGTCATTAAAGTGCAATCATATGGCTCCAGCCATCATGCTGAATCATGACACGCAGGTCATGTTAATTACATTATATAGTCATCTCATACACAATCAAATTGAATATGAGCATTGCTATACCACATCACATGCACATCCTGCAAAACCAAGTTAGACGCCTCTAATCGGTTTATGCAAAATTTTATTTTACGTGGCTTCTAAGGTTTTGACTTAAACCGCAGCTACCAACGTTTTATCTTCAAGTATGATTATTCAAGTTGCTAGATTAACATCTCGGGGTGTATGAAACACGAGATAATTAAATCTCGAGCCCCATACTAAACTTCATCATACGCATGACCCCCGTGCAGATCATATCCGCAATGCCCTTTCATCTGCGAATTTCATCTTTCTTTTGACTATGGCAGAACCCAAAGAACTGATAGCACTTCCATGATCAATCAGGATCACGGATTGCCAGAACTTTGTCAAATTCCACCATGCTGTCTCGAGATTGAGCAAACGCAAATTCTAGGGAAGCAGCAAGAACGTCGGGTAACAGATTTCATCTGTCACCCGCATAAATAATTTTCAGCAATAGATCGCATCTACTCCAAAATTATATTATGCAATACCCATACATCTCCATGTATTCTAGATCGTAACCTGCATCTACGCATAGCACGGCTCTTGATGCCACTGTAGGGGAACGCGACAGAAAACGAAAATTTTCGGTATAGCGAGCACACCCAGGACCACTATGGAGACTGCATACAAGGTTTGATCTGATCCGTACCGACTCGATGCGCAGCGGAAGAAGAGTCGGTGTAGATCGTTGGTGCAGATCCCCGCAGCTAGGATTTACAACCTCCCAAGCACGAGGATGTACTCCCTCTCCGGACAGCCTTTCGGGAGGCGGTCGGACAGTCCCCCGGACAATGTCGCGGACAGCCCTTCGGGAGGACCCTCGAAACTCGGACGGAGACTCGGACAGCCCTTCGGGAGGACACTCGAACAGCCCCTTGGGAAAAAGATCGAAACTACAATCTCTCTACGGGTTGCACACATACGATGTCAGCTATCCGGTAGGGCTTCGCCGTCCAGAACTAGTTCCTGTCGGAACCCAGACAGCCTTACGGCTCTACGAAACTCTTTTCGTGGGAGGGAGAGAAGAAGCCAGATAATGCATGGCATGTGTATGAGAGCAAGGGATGAGGTTTGGGCTGCCCACTCCTCCTCAATTTATAGGAAAGCCAAGGGGTAGGGATGGCTCACAAAAACCCAAAATGCCCATGCAAATGTCACACATGAAGGGCATAATGGGGAGTGAAGTGGAGCTCCATGGAGCCCCACACATGTGGCCGGCCAACCCCCTTGGGGGACCCCCATGAGGAGCATGCTTGGCCCCCAAGCCCTTCTAGAAGCCTTTTGGAAATATCCCAAAAGGTGACTCACCATAAAATATCCCAAAAAGCACTTTCACTATTCACGACGACATTTTTCAGCGTCTGTTCGAACTGAAAATATTTATGTGGGCTTAGAACATTTCCAGTACCCACCAAAATTATTTTCAACGCGTTCCGAAACAATTCCGGTTTAGTGATTTTCATCTGCGAAAAGCATCTGAAGTGGCTCCGGCAGCTCCGGAACATTTCCGGTTTTTATCTCAGAAAATTCCAAAAAGCTTCCAGAATGATTCTGGCATCCTCCAAGAATTATCAGGGATGTGCCGAAACCAATTTGACTTAATGGTGTATCCCGAAAGAACTTTTCGGTATCATCGAAACTTATCCGATGACCTCTCTCTGCGGTACGATTCCGCTGTCCGAAACTTTTCGGTGTCCGAAACTTTTTCGGTGATTTTCTCTTAGACTCCCTGTCTAGTATTCAGCAGATAGATGACCCTTAAGCGTGTGACCCTATAGGTTTGGTGAAGTATAGACATGACCTGGAACCCCTTCCGATCAATGATCAACATCGGAGCCGTGGACACCCATATTGACCCCTATACCCACACGAATGAATATTCGAGTGAACCTCCAGTTGCAGTGAGCTATTCCTGTTGCTTCGCGATATGTCACAAACACCCGAGGTGAGATTTATTGCATGCCCATGGACGAACAATTTGTCCACCATGCAAGTTACCTCGTTACCAGTTTTGTTCTCTTTTCTCGTTTCCGTGTTCCGGCATCCCAGTGATCAAATCACAAGGTGTCTGGCCAGACGATTATGGATACCATAACAACGAGAGGGCCCGAGAATATCTCTCCATCCTTGGAGGAGCAAATCCCAATCTTGAGCTATCTCGTTACTTGCCATACTTTTCTGTGAACCCGTAAGCCGCCGTAATAGCCACCCAGTTACGGATGACGTTTAACAAACCCCAAAGTTCACAAAGCAAGTACGAAGGAACTCGATTCTCTCATGGTCTAAGGAATTATGCAAACATTAACTATCTCTGTGTTATTAACCATAAACTTGTGACGAAAAGAATCTCATAGCATAACATCAATTTGGGTCGATTCAACACAAGTGTTCTACCAACATCGCGCCCTCAGAATTGCCAGCATAGACATGCCCATGATCAGGAAAACAGGATCATCATGCAATACATGAGCCAGTCTTAGAGGCAAGACTAGGAATACATTTTACCGTTTAGTATACCACACGTGCATATGAGTTTCCCTCCGAGCCTCGTGGATATTGCAGACTCGGGAATCATTGCAGTTATAGCATGGAAGCTAAACATTCATTACAAACTTTGGAGATACAAAATAACTGTTATTACTGCCTCTAGGGCATATCTCCTACATAAACCTCATTATATCTTCGTGAAAACAGCCACCATACCTACCTATCATGGCATTTCCATAGCCATTCCGAGATATATTGCCATGCAACTTCCATCATCATCATATACATGACTTGAGCATTTATTGTCATATTGCTTTGCATGATCGTAAGATAGCTAGCATGATGTATTCATGGCTTGTCCGTTTTTTGATGTCATTGCTATGCTAGATCATTGCACATCCCGGTACACCGCCAGAGGCATTCATATAGAGTCATATCTTTGTTCTAGTATTGAGTTGTAATATTGAGTTGTAAGTAAATAAAAGTGTTATGATCATCATTATTAGAGCATTGCCCCATCCAAAAAAAAGAGGCCAGAGAAGCCTAAATAAAAAAAAGGGGGCCAAAGAAGCCCGCAAAAAAAAGAAAAAAAAGAAAAAGAAAAGGGGGCAATGTTACTATCCTTTTACCACACTTGTGCTTCAAAGTAGCACCATGTTCTTCATATAGAGAGTCTGTTGAGTTATCACTTTCATATACTAGTGGGAATTTTCATTATAGAACTTGGCTTGTATATTCCGATGATGGGCTTCCTCAAATGCCCGAGGTCTTCATGAGCAAGCAAGTTGGATGCACACCCACTTAGTTTCAGTTTGAGCTTTCATACACTTATAGCTCTAGTGCATCCGTTGCATGGCAATCCCTACTCCTCGCATTGACATCAATTGATGGGCATCTCCATAGCCCATTGATTAGCCGCGTCGATGTGAGACTTTCTCCCTTTTTGTCTTCTCCACATAACCCCCATCATCATATTCTATTCCACCTATAGTGCTACATCCATGGCTTGCACTCATGTATTGCGTGAGGGTTGAAAAAGCTGAGGCGCGTTAAAAAGTATGAACCAATTGCTCGGCTTGTCATCGGGGTTGTGCATGATGTGAATATTTTGTGTGGTGAAGATGGAGCATAGCCAGAATATATGATTTTGTAGGGATAACTTTCTTTGGCCATGTTATTTTGAAAAGACATGATTGCTTTATTAGTAGGCTTGAAGTATTATTGTTTTTATGTCAAATGATAGACTATTGCTTTGAATCACTCGTGTCTTAATATTCATGCCATGATTAGATACATGATCAAGATTATGCTAGGTAGCATTCCACATCAAAAATTATCTTTTTTTATCATTTACCTACTCGAGGACGAGCAGGAATTAAGCTTGGGGATGATGATATGTCTTCGTTGTATCTATAATTTTTGATTGTTCCATGCCAATATTCTACAACTTTCATATACTTTTGGCAACTTTTTATACTGTTTTTGGGACTAACATATTGATTCAGTGCCGAGTGCTAGTTCCTGTCTGTTGCATGTTTTTTGTTTCGCAGAAAATCTATATCAAACGGAGTCCAAACGGGATAAAAACTGACGGAGATTTTTTTTGGAATATTTGTGATTTTTGGGAAGAAGAATCAACGCGATACGATGCCCGAGGGGGCCACGAGGCAGGGGGTGCGCCCCAGGGGGTAAGGCGCGCCCTCGACCCTCGTGGCCACCCCGTAAGGCGGTTGGAGCCCTTCTTTCGCCGCAAGAAAGCTAATTTCCGGATAGAGATCGTGTCCAAAATTCAGCCCAATCGGAGTTACGGATCTTCGGTTATAAAAGAAACGGTGAAAGGCCAGATCTGAGAACACAGAAACAAAGAGAAACAGAGAGACAGATCCAATCCCGGAGGGGCTCTCGCCCCTCCCATGCCATGGAGGCCAAGGACCAGCGGGGAAACCCTTCTCCCATCTAGGGAGGAGGTCAAGGAAGAAGAAGAAGAAGGGGGCCCCTCTCCCCCTCTCTTCCGGTGGCGCCAGAACGCTGCCGTGGCCACCATCATCATCACCGCGATCTTCACCAACACCTCCGCCATCTTCACCAACATCTCCATCACCTTCCCCCCTCTATCTATAGCGGTCCACTCTCCCGCAACCCACTGTACCCTCTACTTGAACATGGTGCTTTATGCTTCATATTATTATCCAATAATGTGTTGCCATCCTATGATGTCTGAGTAGATTTTTCGTTGTCCTATCGGTGGTTGATGAATTGCTATGATTGATTTAATTTGTTTGTGGTTATGTTGTTGTCCTTTGGTGACCATCATATGAGCGCGCGCGTGGATCACGCCATAGGGTTAGTTGTATGTTGATAGGACTATGTATTGGAGGGCAAGAGTGACATAAGCTTCTACCTAGCATAGGAATTGATGCATACGGGATTGAAGGGGGACCAATATATCTTAATGCTATGGTTGGGTTTTACCTTAATGAACGTTAGTAGTTGCGGATGCTTGCTAATAGTTCCAATCATAAGTGCATAGAATTCCAAGTCAGGGATGACATGCTAGAAGTGGCCTCTCCCACATAATACTTGCTATCGGTCTAGTAAAGTGGTCAATTACTTAAGGGACAATTTCGCAACTCCTACCACCACTTTTCCACACTCGCTATATTTACTTTATTGTGTCTTTATCTAAACAGCCCCTAGTTTTTATTTACGTACTCTTTATTGTCTTGCAAACCTATCCAACAACACCTACAAAGTACTTCTAGTTTCATACTTGTTCTAGGTAAAGCGAACGCTAAGCGTGCGTAGAGTTATATCGGTGGTCGATAGAACTTGAGGGAATATTTGTTCTACCTTTAGCTCCTCGTTGGGTTCTACACTCTTACTTATCGAAAGAGGCTACAATTGATCCCCTATACTTGTGGGTTATCACTTCTCAGTACGATCCGAGCTACAACTTTGATCCATGGGCATAAACCAACTTAGGCCAAAAGCCTAAGCTTGGGGGAGTACGTATTGATAACCCACAAGTATAGGTGATCGCAACAGTTTTCGAGGGTAGAGTATTCAACCCAAATTTATTGATTCGACACAAGGGGAGCCAAAGAATATTCTCAAGTATTAGCAGTTGAGTTGTCAATTCAACCACACCTGGATAACTTAATATCTGCAGCAAAGTATTTAGTAGCTAAGTAATATGATAGTAGTGGTAACGGTAACAAAAGTAACGGTAGCAAAAGTAATATTTTTGGTGTTTTGTAGTGATTGTAACAGTAGCAACGGAAAAGTAAAGAAGCGAAGAATAGTATGTGAAAAGCTCGTAGGCATTGGATCGGTGATCGGATGCGGTTCATCATGTAACAGTCATAACATAGGGTGACACAGAACTAGCTCCAATTCATCAATGTAATGTAGGCATGTATTCCGAATATAGTCATACGTGCTTATGGAAAAGAACTTGCATGACATCTTTTGTCCTACCCTCCCGTGGCAGCGGGGTCCTAATGGAAACTAAGGGATATTAAGGCCTCCTTTTAATAGAGTACCGGAACAAAGCATTAGCACATAGTGAATACATGAACTCCTCAAACTATGGTCATCACTGGGAGTGGTCCCGATTATTGTCACTTCGGGGTTGCCGGATCATAACACATAGTAGGTGACTATAGACTTGCAAGATAGGATCAAGAACACACATATATTCATGAAAACATAATAGGTTCAGATCTGAAATAATGGCACTCGGGCCCTAGTGACAAGCATTAAGCATAGCAAAGTCATAGCAACATCAATCTCAGAACATAGTGGATACTAGGGATAAAACCCTAACAAAACTAACTCGATTACATGAGAGATCTCATCCAACCCATCATCGTCCAGCAAGCCTATGATGGAATTACGCACGCATGGCGGTGAGCATCATGAAATTGGTGATGGAGGATGGTTGATGATGACGACGGCGACGAATCCCCCTCTCCGGAGCCACGAACGGACTCCAGATCAGCCCTCCCGAGAGGTTTTAGGGCTTGGTGGCGGCTCCGTATCGTAAAACGCGATGAATCCTTCTCTCTGATTTTTTTCTCCCCGAAAGCAAATATATAGAGTTGGAGTTGAGGTCGGAGGAGCTCCAGGGGGCCCACGAGGTAGGGGGGCGCGCCCTAGGGGGGCAGGCGCGCCCCCACCCTCGTGGACAGGGAGTGGGCCCCCTGGTCTTCATCTTTTGCAAGGATTTTTTATTATTTCCAAATAGACGTTCCGTGAAGTTTCAGGTCATTCCGAGAACTTTTGTTTCTGCACAGAAATAACACCATGGAAAGTCTGCTGAAAACAGCGTCAGTCCGGGTTAGTTCCATTCAAATCATGCAAGTTAGAGTCCAAAACAAGGCAAAAGTGTTCGGAAAAGTAGATACGACGGAGACGTATCAACTCCCCCAAGCTTAAACCTTTGCTTGTCCTCAAGCAATTCAGTTGACAAACTGAAAGTGATAAAGAAAAACTTTTACAAACTCTGTTTGCTCTTGTTGTTGTAAATATGTAAAGCCAGCATTCAAGTTTTCAGCAAAGATTATGACTAACCACATTCACAATAACTCTTAGGTCTCATGTTTACTCATATCAATAGCATAATCAACTAGCGAGCCATAATAATAAATCTCGGATGACAACACTTTCTTAAAACAATTATAATATGATATAACAAGATGGTATCTCGCAAGCCCTTTCCGAGACCGCAAAACATAAATGCAGGGCACCTTTAAAGATCAAGGACTGACAAGACATTGTAATTCATGGTAAAAGAGATCCAATCATAGTCATACCCAATATAAATTAATAGTAATGAATGCAAATGACAGCTGCGCTCTCCAACTAGTGCTTTTTAATAAGAGGGTGATGACTCAACATAAAAGTAAATAGATAGGCCCTTCGCAGAGGGAAGCAGGGATTTGTAGAGGTGCCAGAGCTCGGTTTTGAAATAGAGATAAATAATATTTTGAGCGGCATACTTTCATTGTCAACATAAAAACCAAGAGATGGCGATATCTTCCATGCTACACACATTATAGGCGGTTCCCAAACAGAATGGTATAGTTTATACTCCCCCTCCACCAACAAGCATCAATCCATGGCTTGCTCGAAACAACGAGTGGCTCCAACAAGCAACAGTCCCGGGGGGAGTTTTGTTTGCAATTATTTGATTTAGTTTGCATAAAGGATGGGACTGGGCATCCTGGTGACCAGCCATTTTCTCGTGAGTGAGGAGCGGAGTCCACTCCTCTTGAGAATAACTCGCCTAGCATGGAAGATACGGACAGCCCTAGTTGATACATGAGCTATTTGAGCATACAAAACAGAATTTCATTTGAAGATTTAGAGTTTGGCACATACAAATTTACTTGGAACGACAGGTAGATACCGCATATAGGAAGGTATAGTGGACTCATATGGAATAACTTTGGGGTTTAAGGGATTGGATGCACAAGCAGTATTCCCGCTTAGTACAGGTGAAGGCTAGCAAAAGACTGGGAAGCGACCAACTAGAGAGCGACAACAGTCATGAACATGCATTAAAATTAATAAACATTGGATGCAAGCATGAGTAGGATATAATCCACCATGAACATAAATATCGTGAAGGCTATGTTGATTTGTTTTCAACTACATGTGTGAACATGTGCCAAGTCGAGTCACTTAAATCATTCAAATGAGGATAACACCCCACTATACCACATCACAACCATTTTAATAGCATGTTGGCACGCAAGGTAAACCATTATAACTCATAGCTAATCAAGCATGGCACGAGCAACTATAATCTCTAATTGTCATTGCAAACATGTTTATTCATAATAGGCTGAATCAGGAAACGATGAACTCATCATATTTACAAAAACAAGAGAGGTCGAGTTCATACCAGCTTTTCTCATCTCAGTCAGTCCATCATATATCGTCATAATTGCCTTTCACTTACACGACCGAACGATGTGAATAATAATAAGAGTGCACGTGCATTGGACTAAGCTGGAATCTGCGAGCATTCAATAAATAGGAGAAGACAAGGCAATATGGGCTCTTGGTTAAATCAACAATAATGCATATAAGAGCCATTTCAACAATTTAATTATGGTCTTCTCCTATCGACCCCCAAAGAAAAGAAAAGAAATAAAAACTATTTACATGGGAAAGCTCCCAACAAGCAAAAGAAGAACGGGAAATCTTTTTGAGTTTTCTTTTAATTATTACTGCTACAGCAAGTAAAGTAAACTAACTAAAAGTTATAACTATTTTTTTTTGTTTTTTCTTAAAGTTTATCAAACACACAAGAAGAAAGCAAGAAAAAGAAAATAAACTAGCATGGATATTACAGTGAAAGAGTATGAGCACCGACATCTAGCAATGAGTGTGTGTAAACATAAATATAATGTCGGTGGGAAATACGTACTCCCCCAAGCTTAGGCTTTTGGCCTAAGTTGGTTAATTGCCACGGATGGCCTGGCGGATACCCGTAGGTGTAGCTGGGGTCATACTGAGATGCAGCGGTTATCGCGTCCTGAGCTGCAGCGTGGCGGCGAGCTGCCTCCGCCCTCCTCTCGTACTCATCTGCCTCCTCTCTGGTAATAACATATCTTCCTTTTGCCTGATAATCAAAGAAGGCAGGAGCAGGGAGAGAAATACGGACAGCATGACGTCTGTCGAAGATTAAGCGATATCGAAGAGGTGATTCATTCCTCTCGACAAACTGGTGGTAGACCATAGAATTATAGTCTAAATAAGTAGGAGGCAACTCAATATCATCCTCACGAACGTCCACCCCAAGAAAATTAGCTAAGCGGGTTGCATAAATTCCACCAAAGAAATCTCCATTAAATCTATTATGATGCAACCTACGTGCAACAATGGCTCCCAAATTATAAGATTTGTCTCCTAATTAACACAGCACTCCTAAGAATACTAAGGTCAGGGACACACATATGGCATGCTTCATTTACCATTTATGCACCTACCTATGATGAGAGCAAAATAATGTATAGCAGGAAAATGAATGCTCCCTATAGTAGCTTGTGCTATATCTCGAGATTCCCCCATGGTTATACTAGCAAGAAAGTTTCTAAATTCTGATTTGCGGGGTTCACTAACACTACCCCATTGTGGAAGTTTGCAAGCAGTTGTAAAATCCTCGAAGTCCATGGTATAAGATTTTTCATAAAGATCAAACAGGACAGTTGGAGAATTACGTGAAGATGAAAATTCAAACCTCCTCACAAATGTACTAGTGAGATAGTGGTACTGGCGGCATTTGTCTGCCTCGAAGCTCACAAGATTAGCATTACGCAAATATGCAATAAATTCTTCCTTGATTCCCGCTCGATCCATAAAGTTTTCTGAAGGCCATTCACAAGGCCGCACTGGAGCGTCCCTTGGTGGCTCATCGTCAGCATCACGCATTGCAAGCCTGGGTCCTTGCTTCCTTGAAGAACCACCTTGGAACATTTTCCTAAGCATATTCTTCCTCTGAAAAATTTCTGAAATTTTTAGTAACTTCAAACAAAAGTGAACCAAGCTCAACGAAATTGATAGCAATTACTCCTACAAGTGCCTAGAGACTATATCAAGCATTAGAACTACTTGGAGCCATATAAATTTGACATGCAAGCTCAAGAACATGGTCACCTAGGCAGCACAAATTTGCAATGAATAAAGCACTAGAACAAAAACTAATTGGACCAATGGAGGAGTCACATACCAAGGAACAATCTCCCCAGGCAGTTTTGTGAGAGGTGCTTTGAGCAAGGAGATCAAAAATCGCAGCAAAATGAGCTAGAACTCGTGCTTGAGCTGGATATTGGTGTTTGTGGGAGGAAGAAGAACTATGTGGGTGCAGGAATAAGCAAAGGGGAGCCACCGTGGGCCCACGAGGCAGGGGGCGCGCCCTGTAGGGGTGGGCGCGCCCTCCACCCTCGTGGCCAGGTGCTTGCCCCTCCTGCTGTGTTCTCAGTGCCAGATATTCTCAAATATCCCAGAAAAAATCATATTTCATTTTCAGGGCATTTGGAGAACTTTTATTTTCGGGGTATTTTTATATTGCACGGATAAATCAGAAAACAGACAGAAAAAATACTATTTTTACTTTATATCAACTAAATTACATAAAGTAGAAAGAGGGTACAGAAGGTTGTGCCTTCTAGTTTCATCCATCTCATGCTCATCAAAAGGAATCCACTAACAAGGTTGATCAAGTCTTGTTAACAAACTCATTCCGAATAACATGGAACCGGAGAAATTTCGAATAACACTATGTTACCTCAACGGGGATATGCACATCCCCTATAATAAGAATATCATATTTTTCTTGACAGTAGGAAGAGGAAATTCAAAACCTCCAAATATAATCGATGTAATTTTTCCAATAGAATTGATACTGTGAACTTGAGGTTGTTTCCTTGGAAAGTGTACCGTATGCTCATTACCATTAACATGAAAAGTGACATTGCCTTTGTTGCAATCAATGACAACCCCTGCAGTATTCAAAAAAGGTCTTCCAAGAATAATATACATACTATCGTCCTCGGGAATATCAAGAATAACAAAGTCCGTTAAAATAGTAACGTTTGCAACCACAACAGGCACATCCTCACAAATACCGACAGGTATAGCAGTTGATTTATCAGCCATTTGCAAAGATATTTCAGTAGGTGTCAACTTATTGAAATCAAGTCTATGGTATAAAGAGAGAGGCATAACACTAACACCGGCTCCAAGATCACATAAAGCAGTTTTAACATAGTTTCTTTTAATGGAGCATGGTATAGTGGGTACTCCTGGATCTCCAAGTTTCTTTGGTATTCCACCCTTAAAAGTATAATTAGCAAGCATGGTGGAAATTCCAGCTTCCGGTATCTTTCTCTTATTAGTAACAATATCTTTCTTTTACTTAGCATAAGGATTCATTTTGAGCATATCAGTTAATCGCATACGCAAAAAGATAGGTCTAATCATTTCAGCAAAGCGCTCAAAATCCTCATCATCCTTTTTCTTGGATGGTTTGGGAGCAAAAGGCATGGGTTTCTGAACCCAAGGTTCCCTTTCTTTACCGTGTTTCCTAGCAACAAAGTCTCTCTTATCATAACATTGATTCTTTGATTGTGGGTTATCAAGATCAACAGCAGGTTCAATTTCTACATCATTATCATTACTAGGTTGAGAATCATCATGATCATCATCATTAACATTTTCACTAGGTTCATGTTCATTACCAGATTGTGTTTCAGCATCAGAAATAGAGATATCATTTGGATTCTCAGGTGGTTCAGCAATAGGTTCACTAGAAGCATGCAAAGTCCTATCGTTTTTCTTTTTCTTCTTTTTAGAAGGACTAGGTGCATCAATATTATTTCTCTGAGAATCTTGCTCAATTCTCTTAGGGTGGCCTTCAGGATACAAAGGTTCCTGAGTCATCTTACCAGTTCTAGTAGCCACTCTAACAACATAATCATTTTTCTTACTATTCATTTCATTGAGCAAATCATTTTGACCTTTAAGTACTTGTTCTACTTGAGTGGTAACCATAGAAGCATGTTTACTAATAAGTTTAAGTTCACCCTTAACATTAGCCATATAATCACCCAAGTGTTCAATCATATAAGCATTTTGTTTTAACTGTCTACCAAAATAAGCATTGAAATCTTCTTGCTTAACCATAAAGTTATCAAACTCATCCAAGCATTGGATAGCCATTTTAGTAGGAGGGATTTCAGCTTTATCATATCTATAGAGAGAATTTACCTTTACTACCTGTGTCGGGTTATCAAGACCATGAGGTTCTTCAATAGGTAATGGATTAAGATCATATATTTCTTCAACAGGCGGTAGATTAAGACCATGTATTTCTTCAATAGGAGGTAAATTCTTAACATCTTCAGCTTTAATACCTTTTTCTTTCATAGATTTCTTTGCCTCTTGCATATCTTCAGGACTGAGAAATAGAACACCTCTCTTCTTCGGAGTTGGTTTAGGAATAGGCTCAGGAAGTGTCCAATTATTTTCATTTGTCAACATATTATTCAATAGAATTTCATCTTCATTCGGTGTTCTTTCCCTAAAAACAGAACCAGCACAACTATCCAGGTAATCTCTGGAAGCATCGGTTAGTCCATTATAAAAGATATCAAGTATTTCATTTTTCTTAAGAGGATGATCAGGCAAAGAATTAAGTAACTTGAGAAGCCTCCCCCAAGCTTGTGGGAGACTCTCTTCTTCAATTTGCACAAAGTTGTATATTTCCCTCAAAGCAGCTTGTTTCTTATGAGCAGGGAGATATTTAGCAGAGAAGTAATAAATCATATCCTGGGGACTACACACACAACCAGGATCAAGAGAATTAAACCATATCTTAGCATCACCCTTTAATGAGAACGGAAATATTTTAAGGATATAAAGATAGCGAGATCTCTCATCATTAGTGAACAGGGTGGCTATATCATTTAATTTAGTAAGATGTGCCACAACAGTTTCAGATTCATAGCCATGAAAAGGATCAGATTCAACCAAAGTAATTATATCAGGATCAACAGAGAATTCATAATCCTTATCGGTAACACAGATAGGTGAAGTAGCAAAAGCAGGGTCAGGTTTCATTCTATCATTAAGAGATTGCTGATTCCATTTAGCTAATAACCTCTTGAGCTCATATCTATCTTTGCAAGCTAAAATAGCTAAAGTAGCTTCTTTATCAAAAACATAACCCTCAGGAATAACATGCAAGTCTTCATCATCACTTTCATCAATATTACCAGTTTCAATAATTTCTTTCTCTCTAGCCCTAGCAATTTGTTCATCAAGAAATTCACCAAGTGGCATAGTAGTATCAAGCATAGAAGTAGTTTCATCATAAGTATCATGCATAGCAGAAGTGGCATCATCAATAACATGCGACATATCAGAACAAATAGCAGAAGCAGGTTTAGGTGTCGCAAGCTTACTCAAAACAGAAGGTGAATCAAGTGCAGAGCTAGATGGCAGTTCCTTACCTCCCCTCGTAGTTGAGGGCTAAATTGTTGTCTTAGCGTCTTTCAAGTTTTTCATAGTTACCAGCAGATATAAATCCCAAGTGACTCAAAGAATAGAGCTATGCTCCCCGGCAACGGCGCCAGAAAATAGTCTTGATAACCCACAAGTATAGGGGATCGCAACAGTTTTTGAGGGTAGAGTATTCAACCCAAATTTATTGATTCGACACAAGGGGAGCCAAAGAATATTCTCAAGTATTAGCAGTTGAGTTGTCAATTCAACCACACCTGGATAACTTAATATCTGCAGCAAAGTATTTAGTAGCAAAGTAATATGATAGTAGTGGTAACGGTAACAAAAGTAACGGTAGCAAAAGTAATATTTTTGGTGTTTTGTAGTGATTGTAACAGTAGCAACGGAAAAGTAAATAAGCGAAGAACAGTATGTGAAAAGCTCGTAGGCATTGCATCGGTGATGAAGAATTATGCCGGATGCGGTTTCATCATGTAACAGTCATAACATAGGGTGACACAGAACTAGCTCCAATTCATCAATGTAATGTAGGCATGTATTCCGAATATAGTCATACGTGCTTATGGAAAAGAACTTGCATGACATCTTTTGTCCTACCCTCCCGTGGCAGCGGGGTCCTAATGGAAACTAAGGGATATTAAGGCCTCCTTTTAATAGAGTACCGGAACAAAGCATTAGCACATAGTGAATACATGAACTCCTCAAACTATGGTCATAACCGGGAGTGGTCCCGATTATTGTCACTTCGGGGTTGCCGGATCATAACACATAGTAGGTGACTATAGACTTGCAAGATAGGATCAAGAACACACATATATTCATGAAAACATAATAGGTTCAGATCTGAAATCATGGCACTCGGGCCCTAGTGACAAGCATTAAGCATAGCAAAGTCATAGCAACATCAATCTCAGAACATAGTGGATACTAGGGATCAAACCCTAACAAAACTAACTCGATTACATGATAGATATCATCCAACCCATCACCGTCCAGCAAGCCTACGATGGAATTACTCATGCACGGCGGTGAGCATCATGAAATTGGTGATGGAGGATGGTTGATGATGACGACGGCGATGAATCCCCCTCTCCGGAGCCCCGAACGGACTCCAGATCAGCCCTCCCAAGAGGTTTTAGGGCTTGGTGGCGGCTCTGTATCGTAAAACGCGATGAATCCTTCTCTCTGATTTTTTTCTCCCCGAAAGCAAATATATAGAGTTGGAGTTGAGGTCGGAGGAGCTCCAGGGGGCCCACGAGGTAGGGGGCGCGCCCTAGGGGGGCAGGCGCGCCCCCACCCTCATGGACAGGGTGTGGGCCCCCTGGTCTTCATCTTTTGCAAGGATTTTTTACTATTTCCAAATATACGTTCCGTGAAGTTTCAGGTCATTCCGAGAACTTTTGTTTTTGCACATAAATAACACCATGGAAAGTCTGCTGAAAACAGCGTCAGTCCGGGTTAGTTCCATTCAAATCATGCAAGTTAGAGAAAGTGTTTGGAAAAGTAGATACGACGGAGACGTATCACGTATTTCTCACCGACATTACATTCATGTTCACACACTCATTCCAATTGTCGGTGCTCATACTTTTTCATTGTACCATCCATGCTAGTTTATTTTCCTTTTTATGCTTTCTTCTTGTGTGTTTGAATATCCTTAAGAAAAACCAAAAAATTAGTTGTAGCTTCTAGCTAGTTTACTTTCCATGCTTGTAGTAGTAGTAATTAAAAGAAAACCCAAAAAGATTTCTCGTTCTTCTTTTGTTTGTTGGGAGCTTTCCCATGTAAATAGTTTTATTTCTTTTCTTTTCTTTGGGGGTTGAGAGGAGAAGACCATAATGAAAATGTTGAAGTGGCTCTCATATGCATTATTGTTGATTTAACAAAGGGCCCATATTACCTTGTCTTCTCCTGTGTATTAAAATGCTTGCAGATTCCAGCTTAGTCCAATGCACGTGCACTAGTATTATTATTATTCACACTGTTCGGTCGTGCAAGTGAAAGACAATAATGACGATATATGATGGGTTGATTGAGATGAGAGAAGCTGGTATGAACTCGACCTCTCTTGTTTTTGTAAATATGATTAGTTCATCGTTCCTGATTCAGCCTATTATGAATGAAACATGTTTGCAATGACAATTAGAGATTATAGTTGCTTAGCCATGCTTAATTTGCTAGGAGTTTAT
This sequence comes from Aegilops tauschii subsp. strangulata, assembly GCF_002575655.3. Lineage (NCBI taxonomy): Eukaryota > Viridiplantae > Streptophyta > Magnoliopsida > Poales > Poaceae > Aegilops > Aegilops tauschii. The sequence continues at coordinate 596,967,642 of NC_053037.3, forward strand.
AATGGTTTACCTTGCGTGGCAACATGCTATTAAAATGGTTGTGATGTGGTATGATAGGGTGGTATCCTCCTTTGAACGATTCGAGTGGCTTGACTTGGCACATGTTCACGCATGTAGTTGAAACAAAATCAACATAGCCTCCACGATATTTATGTTCATGGTGAATTATATCCTACTCATGCTTGCACTCAATGTTTATTAATTTTAATGCATGTTCATGACTGTTGTCGCTCTCTAGTTGGTCGCTTCCCAGTCTTTTGCTAGCCTTCACCTGTACTAAGCGGGAATACTGCTTGTGCATCCAATCCCTTAAACCCCAAAGTTATTCCATATGAGTCCACTATACCTTCCTATATGCGGTATCTACCTGTCGTTCCAAGTAAATTTGTATGTGCCAAACTCAAAACCTTCAAATGAAATTCTGTTTTGTATGCTCGAATAGCTCATGTATCAACTAGGGCTGTCTGTATCTTCCATGCTAGGCGGGTTATTCTCAAGAGGAGTGGACTCCGCTCCTCACTCACGAGAAAATGGCTGGTCACCGGGATGCCCAGTCCCATGCTCTAAGCAAATCAAATCGAAATAATTGCAAACAAAACTCCCCCAGGGCTGTTGCTAGTTGGAGGCACTCGTTGTTTCGAGCAAGCCGTGGATTGATGATTGTTGGTGGTGGGGGAGTATAAACTTTACCATTCTGCTTGGGAACCGCCTATAATGTGTGTAGCATAGAAGATATCAAGATCTCTCGGTTGTTATGTTGACAATGAAAGTATGCCGCTCAAAATATTATTTATCTCTATTTCAAAATCGAGCTCTGGCACCTCTACAAATCCCTGCTTCCCTCTGCGAAGGCTTATCTATTTACTTTTATGTTGAGTCATCGTCCTCTTATTAAAAAGCACCAGTTGGAGAGCACCGCTATCATTTGCATCCATTACTACTAATTTATATTGAGTATGACTATGACTGGATCTCTTTTACCATGAATTACAATGTCTATTCAGTCCTTGATCTTTAAAGGTGCTCTGCATTTATGTTTTGCGGTCTCAGAAAGGGCTAGCGAGATACCATCTTGTTATATCATATTATGATTGTTTTGAGAAAGTGTTGTCATCCAAGATTTATTATTATTGCTCGCTAGTTGATTATGCCATTGATATGAGTAAATATGAGACCTAAATGTTATTGTGAATATGGTTAGTTCATAATCTTTGCTGAAAACTTGAATGCTGGCTTTACATATTTACAACAACAAGAGCAAACAGAGTTTGTAAAAGTTTTTCTTTATCACTTTCAGTTTATCAACTAAATTGCTTGAGGACAAGCAAAGGTAAGCTTGGGGGAGTTGATACGTCTCCATCGTATCTACTTTTCCAAACAGTTTTGCCCTTGTTTTGGACTCTAACTTGCATGATTTGAATGGAACTAACCCGGACTGACGCCGTTTTCAGTAGAATTGCCATGGTGTTATTTTTGTGCAGAAATAAAAGTTCTCGGAATGACCTGAAACTTCACGGAGAATATTTTTGGAATTTATAAAAAATACTGGTGAAAGATTCAAGACCAGGGGGCCCACACCCTGTCCACGAGGGTGGGAGGCGCGCCTGCCTCCCCGGGCGCGCCCTTGCCTTGTGGGCCCCCTGGTGCTCCACCGACCTCAACTCCAACTCCATATATTCACGTTCGGGGTGAAAAAATCGGAGAGAAGGATTCATCGCGTTTTACGATACGGAGCCGCCGCCAAGCCCTAAACTCTCTCGGGAGGGCTGATCTGGAGTCCGTTCGGGGCTTCGGAGAGGGGAATCCGTCGCCATCGTCATCATCAACCATCCTCCATCACCAGTTTCATGATGCTCACCGCCGTGCGTGAGTAATTCCATCGTAGGCTTGCTGGACGGTGATGGGTTGGATGAGATTTATCATGTAATCAAGTTAGTTTTGTTAGAGTTTGATCCCTATTATCCATTATGTTCTGAGATTGATGTTGCTATGACTTTGCTATGCTTAATGCTTGTCACTAGGGCCCGAGTGCCATGATTTCAGATCTGAACCTATTATGTTTTCATGAATATATATGAGTTCTTGATCCTATCTTGCAAGTCTATAGTCACCTACTATGTGTTATGATCCGGCAACCCCGAAGTGACAATAATCGGGACCACTCCCGGTGATGACCGTAGTTTGAGGAGTTCATGTATTCACTATGTGTTAATGCTTTGGTCCGGTACTCTATTAAAAGGAGGCCTTAATATCCCTTAGTTTCCAATAGGACCCCGCTGCCACGGGAGGGTAGGACAAAAGATGTCATGCAAGTTCTTTTCCATAAGCACGTATGACTATATTCGGAATACATGCCTACATTACATTTATAACTGTTGCATGAATAATCGCATCCGGCATAATTATCCATCACCGATCCAATGCCTACGAGCTTTTCACATATTGCTCTTTGCTTAGTTACTTTACCGTTGCCACTGTTACAATTACTACAAAACTACTACTATTACTTTTGCCACTGTTACCGTTACTTCCATACTACTTTGCTACTAAATTCTTTGCTGCAGATATTAAGTTATCCAGGTGTGGTTGAATTGACAACTCAACTGCTAATACTTGAGAATATTCTTTGGCTCCCCTTGTGTCGAATCAATAAATTTGGGTTGAATACTCTACCCTCGAAGACTATTGTGATCCCCTATACTTGTGGGTTATCACATAACCCCAAAACGATAGTGGTAAATTGGTAAGAGACATCATAGATCGCACCATATCTAATAAAGTACGGTTACGATGTTCGGACACACCATCACGCTGTGGTGTTCCAGGTGGCGTGAGTTGTGAAACTATTCCACATTGTTTTAAATGAAGGCCAAACTCGTAACTCAAATATTCGCCTCCGTGATTAGATCGTAGAAACTTTATTTTCTTGTTACAATGGTTCTTCACTTCACTCTGAAATTCTTTGAACTTTTCAAACGTTTCAGACTTGTGTTTCATTAAGTAGATATACTCATATCTGCTCAAATCATCTGTGAAGGTCAGAAAATAATTATACTCGCCGCGGGCCTCAACACTCATTGGACCACATACATCGATATGTATTATTTCCAATAAGTCATTGGCTTGCTCCATTGCTTCAGAGAACGGAGTTTTAGTCATCTTGCCCATGAGGCATGGTTCGCAAGTATCAAATGATTCATAATCAAGTGATTCCAAAAGTCCATCTGAATGGAGTTTCTTCATGCGCTTTAGGCCAATATGACCTAAACGACAGTGCCACAAACATGTTGCACTATCATTATTAACTTTGCATCTTTTGGCATCAATATTATGAATATGTGTATCACCGCGATCGAGATTCAGTAAACCATTTACGTTGGATGTAAGGCCATAGAAGATTTTATTCATGTAAACAGAACAACAATTATTCTCCGACTTAAATGAATAACTGTATCGCAATAAACATGATCCAATCATATTCACGCTCAACGCAAACACCAAATAACATTTATTTAGGTCCAATACTAACCCCGAAGGTAGAGGGAGTATGCGATGGTGATCTTATCAACCTTGGAATCACTTCCAACACACATCGTCACCTCGCCCTCAACTAGTCTCTGTTCATTTTGTAACTCCTGTTCCGAGTTACTAATCTTAGCAACTGAACCGGTATCAAATACCCAGGGGCTACTACGAACACTAGTAAAGTACACATCAATAACATGTATATCATATATACCTTTGTTCACTTTGCCATCCTTCTTATCTGCCAAGTATTTGGGGCAGTTCCGCTTCCAGTGACCATTTCCTTTGCAGCAGAAGCACTTAGTTTCAGGTTTGGATCTAGCTTTGGGCCTCTTCACGGGAGTGGCAACTTGCTTGCTATTCTTCTCGAAGTTCCCTTTCTTTCCCTTGCCCTTTTTCTTGAAACTAGTGGTCTTGTTAACCATCAACACTTGATGCTATTCTTGATTTCTACCTTCGCCGATTTCAGCATCGCGAAGAGCTTGGGAATCATTTTTCGTTATCCCTTGCATATTTTAGTTCATCACGAAGTTCTAGTAACTTGGTGATAGTGACTAGAGAACTCTGTCAATCACTATCTTATCTGGAAGATTAACTCCCACTTAATTCAAGCGATTGTAGTACCCAGACATTCTGAGCAGATGCTCACTAGCTGAGCTATTCTCCTCCATCTTGTAGGCAAAGTACTTGTCAGAGGTCTCATACCTCTTAACACGGGCATGAGTCTGAAATACTAATTTCAACTCTTGGCACATCTCATAAGCTCCGTGGCGTTCAAAACGTTTTTGAAGTCCCGGTTCTAAGCCGTAAAGCATGGTGCACTAAACTATCAAGTAGTCATCATACCGAGCTTGTCAAACGTTCATAACGTTGGCATCTGCTCCTGCAATAGGTTTTTCACCTAGCGGTGCATCAAGGATATAATTCTTCTGTGTAGCAATGAGGATAATCCTCAGATCAGGGACCTAGTCCGCATCATTGCTACTATCAACTTTCAACTTAGTTTTCTCTAGGAACATATCAAAACTAAAATAGGGAGCTAAACGCAAGCTATTGATCTATAACATAGATATGAAAATACTATCAGGACTAAGTTCATGATAAATTAAGTTCAATTAATCATATTACTTAAGAACTCCCACTTAGATAAACATCCCTCAAGTCATCTAAATGATCACGTGATCCATATCAACTAAACCATGTCCGGTCATCATGTGAGATGGAGTAGTTTTCAATGGTGAACATCTCTATGTTGATCATATCTACTATATGATTCACGTTCGACCTTTCAGTCTCCAGTGTTTCGAGGCCATGTCTGTACATGCTAGGCTCATCAAGTTTAACCCGAGTATTCCGCATGTGCAAAACTGTCTTGCACCCGCTGTATGTGAATGTAGAGCTTATCACACCCGATCATCACGTGGTGTCTCGGCACGACGAACTGTCGCAATGGTGCATACTCAGGGAGAACACTTATACCTTGAAATTTTAGTGAGGGATCATCTTATAATGCTACCGCTATACTAAGCAAAATAAGATGCATAAAAGATAAACATCACATGCAATCAAAATATGTGACATGATATGGCCATCATCATCTTGTGCCTTCGATCTCCATCTCCAAAGCACCGTCATGATTTCCATCGTCACCGGCTTGACTCCTTGATCTCCATCGTAGCATCGTGGTCGTCTCGCCAACTATTGCTTCTACAACTATCGCTAACGCATAGTGATAAAGTAAAGCAATTACATGGCGTTTGCATTTCATACAATAAAGAGACAACCATAAGGCTCCTGCCGGTTGCCAGTAACTTTTACAAAACATGTTCATCTCATACAATAACATATATCACATCATGTCTTGACCATATCACATCACAACATGCCCTGCAAAAACAAGTTAGACGTCCTCTACTTTGTTGTTGCAACTTTTACGTGGCTGTTACGGGCTTCTAGTAAGAACCGTTCTTACATACGCATCAAAACCACAATGGTGATTTATCAAGTTTGCTGTTTTAACCTTCACAAAGACCGGACGCAGTCAAATTCGATTCAACTAAAGTTGGAGAAACAAACACCCGCCAGCCATCTTTATGCAAAACTAGTTACATGTGTGTCGGTGGAACCGGTATCATAAACGTGGTCATGTAAGGTTGGTCCGGGCCACTTCATCCAACAATACCGCCGAACCAAAATAAGAGGTTGGTGGTAAGCAGTATGACGATCACCGCCCACAACTCTTTGTTTTCTACTCGTGCATATCATCTACGCATGGACTTGGCTCTGATACCATTGTTGGGGAACGTAGCATGCAATTTCAAAAAAATTCCTACGATCACGCAAGATCTATCCAGGAGATGCATAGAAACGAGAGGGGGAGAGTGTGTCCATGCACCCTCGTAGACCGAAAGTGGAAGCGTTAGGTTAACGCGGTTGATGTAGTGGAACGTCTTCGCGATCCAACCGATCAAGTACCGAACGTACGGCACCTACGAGTTCAGCACACGTTCAGCTCGATGACGTCCCTCGAACTCTTGATCCAGCAGAGGGTCGAGGGAGAGTTTCGTCAGCACGACGACATGGTGACGGTGATGGTGATGTGATCCGTGCAGGGGTTCACCTAAGCACTACGACGCTATGACCGGAGGTGTAAACTATGGAGGGGGCACCACACACGGCTAAGAGAATAACTGTTGTGCTTTGGGGTGCCCCGCCCCCGTATATAAAGGAGGGGAGGAGGAGGCCGGCCACCAAGGGGCGCGCCAAGGGGGGGGAGTCCTACTAGGACACCAATCCTAGTAGGATTCACCCCCCTTTTTTTCCTTTCTCATGGAGGGGAAAGAGGGAAGGAGAGGGAGAGAGAGAGGGAAAGAGGAAAGGGGGCCGCGCCCCCTCCCCCTTGTCCAATTTGGACTCCCTTGGGGGAGGGGGGGGGCCACCCTGCGGGCTCCCCTCTCTTTCTCCCCTATGGCCTATGAAGGCCCATTACTTCCCCGGGGGGTTCCGGTAACCCCTCGGTACCCCGATAAATATCTGAAACGTCCCGAAACCATTCCGGTGTCCGAATACCTTAGTCCAATATATCAATCTTTACCTCTAGACTATTTCAAGACTCCTTGTCATGTCCGTGATCTCATCCGAGACTCCGAACAATCTTCGGTCACCAAAACACATAACTCATAATACAAACCGTCATCGAACGTTAAGCATGCGGACCCTACGGGTTCGAGAACTATGTAGACATGATCGAGACACAACTCCGATCAATAACCAACAACGGAACCTGGATGCTCATATTGGTTCCTACATATTCTACGAAGATCTTTATCGGTCAAACCGCAATAACAACATACGTTATTCCCTTTGTCATCGGTATGTTACTTGCCCGAGATTCGATCGTCGGTATCCTCATACCTAGTTCAATCTCGTTACCGGCAAGTCCCTTTACTCGTTCCGTAATGCATAATCCCGTAACTAACTCATTAGTCACATTGCTTGCAAGGCTTATAGTGATGTGCATTACCGAGAGGGCCCAGAGATACCTCTCCGATACTCGGAGTGACAAATCCTAATCTTGATCTATGCCAACCCAACAAACACCTTTGGAGACACCTGTAGAGCATCTTTATAATCACCCAGTTATGTTGTGACGTTTGATAGCACACAAAGTGTTCCTCCGGTATTCGGGAGTTGCATAATCTCATAGTCAGAGAAATATGTATAAGTCATGAAGAAAGCAATATCAATAAAACTGAACGATCAACATGCTAAGCTAGCAGATGGGTCTTGTCCATCACATCATTCTGCTAATGATATGATCCCGTTTATCAAATGACAACACATGTCTATGGTTAGGAAACTTAACCATCTTTGATTAACGAGCTAGTCTAGTAGAGGCTTACAAGGGACACAGTGTTTTGTCTATGTATCCACAGATGTATCAAGTTTCCGGTTAATACAATTCTAGCATGAATAATAAACATTTATCATGATATAAGGAAATATAAAATAACAAATTTATTATTGCCTCTAGGGCATATTTCCTTCAGTCGTTTAGCGTTTTCTGGCTGAGCAAACATGCAATGCAGTCACGAATCACTAATGTAGTCGTGACCTCATTGTTCGCCCACATATGTTGTTGGATTTTCCTTCGAATGAACACAACTTAGAGAAAACTTAAGCAGGCCGAAGAAAATAGAGAAGTTGCCAATTGGGCGTACCTATATCTTGCTTACAGCGAGATGTACGATGTGCTCTTGTAAGGCGGCTCCCAAACTGTGCCGGCCCAACGTGCGGGAAGTAACTACCTTGTTTGTTTTCCTGTGTTTTATTTTTTATTTTTGTTTAGATTTGAAAATATTATAAATACATATTACAATAAAGACTTTAAATAAAACATTTTAGAAATAATAACCAAAGTTGTAAAAATTATAAATGTGTATAGGGAAAATATCTACAAAAAATATACAATGTGTATGACAAAAGTTGATCATGTATTTATAAAATATTAATCAAGTATTTAAAAAATAATAACCAAGCATTTGTAAAATGTTAAATGTCCATATTAAAATATTTTTTGTGTAAATAAAAAAAATACATTCTGTACAAAAAAATGTTGTTCCTGTATTGAAAAAAATGTTAACATGTATAATTTTTTTTCCTGTTGTAGATTAAAAATGTACAATGTATATTCAATAAAAGTGGATATAAAAATATATGTAAATAAAGTTTATTATGTATTTAAAAAATGTTAAACATGTATAATGAAATGCTCCTGATATATATGAAAAATGTACATTTTGTGGAATTTTTTTTCCAGAAAAAATTCTCACCATGTATTAAAAATATATATTAATCTTGTATTTTAAAAATATTAAATGTTTATTAAAAATATATTAGATATATACAAAAAATGTACAATGTGTATGGAAAATTAGATTAAAAAATTGGCTTTCCAAAAATATAACATATGTATATGAAAAATGTTGGATTTGTACCCAAAAAAGTTGACATGTGTTGAAAAAAATGAAACCGATGAAAATCAAGGAAGAAAGAAAGAAAAGTGAAGAAACCCGATAAAAACAAAAAATAGAAATAATTAAAAGAGAAAATAAATCAACGAAAACCAATGGAAAAGATTGGAAACATAGAAAACCGAGAAATAAACAAAGGAAAAAAATTAAAAACAATAAAACCAAGAAAGAAACAAGGAAAAGCGAAGAATAATGAAAAAAGAAAGGAAAGATAAACAAAACAAAACGGTGAAAACCAAGAAAGAAACAAAGAAAATGAAGAAAAATATACAGAAAAGAAAATGAATGAAAGCCGTGAAAGAAACGAAGAAAACGAGGGAAGAAGTACAGAAAACCGAATGAGAAGCAAACGAATAAAAGCAAACGAGCAAAGTTAACCCAGGGAACCATCGTGAACGAACAAACATCGCAGGAAAATGGGCCGGTCTGGTATTGTAGCGTGGAGCAGAAACTTCAGGCGTTGTAAGCGAGATATACTTCCCGCGAAATCATTAATTGAGGAGTACTCCTTCCAAAGATCACTCCACCCCCCAGGATGCGACACTGTCTGCATGCGCGCCACTTTTCGCAACCTGGAAGTTTTCTCTTTTTTCAAAGATCTGTTTATTCAAAATGTTTTATCTGTTAAACCGTGCGTCCAAATCTTAAGTAGTTTTCACTATTGGATTCCTTGCGTCGAGATCTTCAAAACTAGATCCCATCTTGATAGGTTTTGGTAAACTTTTTTCACGAAAAAAACAGACAAAAGAACAAAACCAGGAGCAGGTTTTTTTTCCCTTTCCGAAAGAGGCACAACGGGAAAGAAAAACCGTTCCTCTCGCGGAAGCAAAACGGTGGCTCTCGCGGAAGGAAAAAAGAAAAGGAAAAATGCGTTTTTCCCTTTCCGAGAGGCACGGCCGTGCCTCGCGCGAAAGCAAAACCGTGCCTCTCGCGGAGGCAAAACCGTGCCTCTCACGGACCGGGAAAAAAGGAAAATGTGTTCTTTTTTCCGTTTTCGAGAGGCACGGCCGTGCCTCTCATGAAAGCAAAAGTGTGCCTTTCTAAGAAGAAAAAAAACGTGCCTCACACGGAAAAAATGATAACAATTTTTTTGTTTCCGAGAGGCACGGCCGTGCCTCTCGCGAAAGCAAAATCGCGCCTCTCGCGGAAGAAAGAAAAAGAAAAAGAAAACACATTTTTCCCCACAAAGAGCAACATAAATGGGCCAGCACCGATGGGCCCCGTTTCCTAATATTTTTGCTCGAGTGTTTGAATAAAATATATTAATTAATATTTTTAAGGAAAATTATTATGAAAATCATTTACTAACATAGTATATTAAACAAACTTTAATAGATCAATCAAAAATATTATGACTGTTTTCAATTTGTTTATGTAGTTCAGAAAATTGTGTTCAACATAGTAATTGTACATGATGGTGGAGATTTCACATTGAGCTAAAGTAGTAAACTTGGGAGGGCCTGATGAAGGCATGTAGCTTTCAGTTTTACGAGGGATCATTGTCTGTTCATGTGGTTTCACATTTTAGTACAACATAATTTGTCCAGTTAAGCAATAAAGTCAGACCCTATACACAATGTAGAAAAAAGAGGCCCAAAATACTAAATTACAAAGTTGAAAGACGGTCACACTAGTGGTTATTACGCGACAAACGCATAAAGGTCTTTTCAGAAACCATCTGCTATGATCGTCGCCATCGGTCGGGCTTTGCCGATGCACCTTTCTCCCACTTGGCAATTTAGCGAGCACTCATGTCTACAGTGGACATGGCAGAAAATTTAGACCGAGCTGGTGGCTAGATCTCTAACCTCCAGATGTCATCATACAATCATTGTTGTCAAAAGAAGTCCACTTCGTTGTCAAACTAATAAATACAGCGTCCTTTCAATTTTTCTTTGCTTAATTTGGATGCAAACGATTTCCCATTGATGCGTGCTGACGTGCAAGAAAGACTAAGCACAGATCTTCACAATGATTCACACCAAACAAATACCCAAGCCTCTATTCTACGCAACGTTTTTGCCCCAACATTCACCCACTTGTGTGAAAGTGACCCATGGTGAATTGTGTACATGAGACGTGCTATTATTTTGGTAAATGGCTGTGTACAAATGCGTTGTGTCTTCAGCTTTTCGTTTGAAATTTTGTTAACGTGTGTGCTGAATTCTTGGGTGCGGTTAGCGATTTTGGGTGCATGTGGGCCTTGTGACTCCGTTGACTTGCGCGTGCATGCTTCATTGTTTTCCTGGTCTGTGTGTTGGCTTGTGTGTTTCCATCTGTGCGTGCCGCTTGAATCGATAGCGCTGGGTGGTTCGAGAGAAACCCCGTTGATTCAAAGCCACCACTCCACCGCCGTACAAAACTATAAATAGGCTTTCCTCCTTCACCTCTCGCAGCCCTCCCAGCCGTCCATATCTGCCGTCTCTTCTCTGCGTAGACACACCAACCGGACTCCAAGCGCGGTCACCTCCACCATCTACGTGCTCCGCAGCCCACGGCAGCCCGCTCGCCACGGCCATGCTCCCCACGCCTCGCCTGTCCCGACGGCCCTCTCAGACTGCCTCTCCCGGGCAACACAACGACGGCGACGGCGTACAGCGGGAGCAGGCGGAGCAGCGCGGCCCCTCTCCCTTGACCTCCCTCAGCAGCGTCGCGCCTTCTCAGCCACGACCTCTAACCGCTGGCGGCGGAAGCGAGCGGCTAGCCAGATGCCTCCTTCAGCCTTGCCGCGATTAGTATTGCACAGATGGGTGATGCACACATAATTCACCCGGTGTATCTGTTCATGTATGTTGTTATTAGCTAATTAGACAAAATCCATCTGTTTGTATGGTGTTTGTGATGATGCTATCAATTCACTAAACACTAAAATACCGGGTTGTGCTTTCAAATCTAGCAAATTATTTTTCTCTATTGCTTCTTTTCCAGGCAGAAGTATAAGTTTTCGCCTTGAGGTTGTTCCACTTGGATGAAAGTGACCCATGGTAAACTTTGGTTGTGGCGCGTTGTATTTTTTTTGGGTGCAGGGCGGTGTAGAAACGCCTTGTGGATTCGGTTTTTTGTTTCAAATTTTTTGAACTGCTGTCGCGGCTCGTTTGGTGGGTTTAGCATTTTCGTACTGCATGTGGGGCAGGCTGGTGACCTGGACGCTCGCCGGCGCTGCTCCGGTTCCTCATGCCGGTGTGATTTAAGAACCAACCGACGGGCGCTCCTATTTTGCGTGGTGTTTGTCCACGCGCGGCGGTGTGGTAGCTACAGAGAGGAGCGGCGATGAGGTGTGTGTTAAGAAAGCAAGAAAAGAAAGGGGTTAACACCGCGGTCAAATCCCTCGACGGTGGCGCGCTCACCGCAGAGGGAGGACGCGCGACCGGCGAGGAGGGTGGCCGCGGCGCAGAGTTGCCGCGCTCCTCTTCCTCCCTCTCACGCGGAAAAGAAAAAGGAGGACACGACGAGCGCCTCTCTGTCTCTCTCTCGCGCGGAAACGAAGATGGGAGGGGGAAGGGGTTGCCTCGCCGGTGCCGCCCTGGCTCGCCGCTCCGTCCTGGATCGCCGCGCCGGCGGTGGCGCGCGCACCGAAGCCGAGCTGGCGGGCGAGAGAGGAACGGACGAGCGAGAGAGGCGCTGGGGGCGGAATGGCGTTAGGGTTTCTGATGGATCGATCGGGTCAGAGCTTTGATCTGGCGAAAACGGCGCCGAACCGTCGGATTGAAATGGACGGTCGGGATCCTAACCCTAATGCGGGTTGGGCCGCTGGGCCGAAAGAAAATGAGGCCGGCTGCGGCGGGAGGCAGCCACGCGCGCTGGGCCGAGCCCAGTAGCTGCGGGCGCCGCCGCGCAGCTGGGCCGCGCTGAGCCAAGGGCGGCTGGGCTGCGGTAGGCCGAGGCCAACAGCTTCGCGCGCCGGGCCAGCTGTGTTTTTTTTAAGTTTTTTGTTATTTGTCCAGTTTTTGGGCAGATTTCAAATAAGTTTTTCTATACAATTTTTTCCAACGAAATTTTGTTTTAGAAGGATCTAAATTTTTTTTGGTTCCACATATGCTGATTCCTTTTCTTGTATGAGCGGTTTCCTCAATTCCAATTCTGGTTGGTATGCTCTTGATCCTTTGTGCAGTTCCGGAAGGGTCTAAAATTCTTAATTGAAGATGAGAACGGAGAACATTCGCCAATCACAAGGAACGTAGTCTATGAAGAAATCGTTCGTCGTTTATAGTTTCGTTCTTACATGGTTAGTTCTTTCAAATTTGGTATTGCTTACCGATTTATGCTAGGTTTATTATAGATTTTACGAAATTTTTTATTGGGTTAAAACTGACATAAAATGTGGAAAGGTGTTAATCTTCTAGGTGCATGGTTACGTACTGCACTTCCTACCTACTGATAAATTAACATGTAAACTTTTCTATTGACCAATTTACAGCTTATGGTTCCTCATGTGCACAACGAAAACCAACCTTCGGCATTCAAGGAGTGCTTCGCTGCCATAGATTCCAGCATGACACGTCTGATGCCGTGGGAGGAACCAGTGAAGCCTACGATTGCTAATGCCATCTTGGAGGATTACGCTGAACGGTTAGAGATGTCCAAGCGGACGGACGGAGAAGGGGTGTTAACAATCTGAAGCTTGCTGAAATTAAAATCGATGATGGTGCGGCATCAAGCAAGTCCAACAAGATTGCTTAGACGTTGTCGTTGCATCGAGGAGATCAGGTCGTATTTCGTAGTGTCCCATGTGTAAAAATATCTGCCTTTGTACTTCTATATCATGCATGTTGGCTGTGGTGTACTAACTAAGGTCATGTGTGTTTCCTTTTATGTGTTTGATTTTGTATTTATTTATTGCCTGTGCAGTTCGATTTCATTTTACTTTTTTGCCGTTGAAAAAAACATGTGCAGCCTTTAGCTATGTACAATTTGTGAAACACCAAGTTGTAATCCACCTCATATGCAAACGATTTACTGACTATTAAACAATTATTGGTTCACCTTGGTGTGCTATCTATCGGTCATGCTCTCCATAAAGTATATAATCAAACGATTTACTGACTATTAAACAATTATTGGTTCACCTTGGTGTGCTATCTATCGGTCATGCTTTCCAAAAAGTACATAACCGCCAAGGAAAACGACAACAGATCTATATTGCATAATACCTTTAACATGTGACAAGGTCAACAAGCACAAAGAAGAAAAACCATGAAACCAGCAAGATGAGACCACCCAAAGAAGGAATAAAAATAAAAATAAATGAAGGAGAGCAGTATGATATCTCCTTGGTAGCGCAGGTAGAATACTACCAAGCATATCTGCCTCCAGTGGCGAAAGGCAAAAAAAAATGAAGGAGAGCAATATGATATCTCCTACGTAGCTCAGATAGAGCACTACCAAGCATATTTCCCTCCATTGGCAGGGCCACCAGTGCCACGGAGAGCCACCGCTCAGGCAGCAGCGTCATGGCGATCATCTAGGATCATTGCACACAGAAGCATAGAGAAACCAAGCAATGCTGCTAGCAGCCCAGCTATGAGAACTAGGATCAACTCTGAGATCACGTCCTCCATTGGGGGCCTCCTCTCGATCTTTTGTCTCCGGAGGAAGAAAAAAGGTGAAAATTAGGGAGAAGGAATGAGGCACATTTTGGGGATGGAGAAAGAGAAGAGATTCTGTGGTTTATAGCTCGAACTCGGTGTACGATGGGCGAAGTTCACCAGCACCGCTCGCCGCTCGATCGCCGGTGTTCAGGAGGCGAATCTACGAGCAGTGCCGAAAAGGTACTGGTCCGTGAGGTGACTGCTCACTGCGTCGGTAGCGAGCACACCCCACACTACCACGGTACTGCCCTAGATGCTCTACGCGCTAGATGGCACAAGTGGGAGACGTGCAGGAATGTTGGGGATCGTAGCATAATTTAAAATTTTTCCTACGCATCTTGGAGATCCATCTATGGAGTATACTAGCAACGAGGGGAAAGGAGTGCATCTACATACCCTTGTAGATCGCGAGCGGAAGCGTTCCAATGAACGGGGTTGATGGAGTCGTACTCGCCGTGATCCAAATCACCGATGACCGAGTGCCGAACGGACGGCACCTCCGCGTTCAACACACGTACGGAGCAGCGACGTCTCCTCCTTCTTGATCCAGCAAGGGGGAAGGAGAGGTTGATGGAGATCCAGCAGCACGACGGCGTGGTGGTGGATGTAGCGGGGTCTCGGTAGGGCTTCGCCGAGCTTCTGCGAGAGGGAGACGTGTTGCAGGGGAGGAGGGAGGCGCCCAAGGCTGTAGTTCTGCTGCCCTCCCTCCCCCCTTTATATAGGCCCCCTGGGAGGGGGGGGCGCCGGCCAGGAACCCATCTGGATGGGGGGGCGGCGGCCAGGGGGGAGACTTGCCCCCCAAGGCAAGTGGGGCGCCCCCCACCCTAGGGTTTCCAACCCTAGGAGCAGGGGGGAGGCCCATGGGGGGCGCCCCGGCCCACTAAGGGCTGGTTCCCTTCCCACTTCAGCCCATGGGGCCCTCCGGGATAGGTGGCCCCACCCGGTTGACCCCCGGGACCCTTCCGGTGGTCCCGGTACAATACCGGTGACCCCCGAAACTTTCCCGGTGGCCGAAACTTGACTTCCTATATATAATTCTCCACCTCCGGACCATTCCGGAACTCCTCGTGACGTCCGGGATCTCATCCGGGACTCCGAACAACTTTCGGGTTTCCGCATACTCATATCTCTACAACCCTAGCGTCACCGAACCTTAAGTGTGTAGACCCTACGGGTTCGGGAGACATGCCGACATGACCGAGACGCCTCTCCGGTCAATAACCAACAGCGGGATCTGGATACCCATGTTGGCTCCCACATGTTCCACGATGATCTCATCGGATGAACCACGATGTCGAGGATTCAATCAATCCCGTATACAATTCCCTTTGTCAATCGGTATGTTACTTGCCCGAGATTCGATCGTCGGTATCCCAATACCTTGTTCAATCTCGTTACCGGCAAGTCTCCTTACTCGTACCGTAATGCATGATCCCGTGACTAACTCCTTAGCCACATTGAGCTCATTATGATGATGCATTACCGAGTGGGCCCAGAGATACCTCTCCGTCATACGGAGTGACAAATCCCAGTCTCGATCCGTGCCAACCCAACAGACACTTTCGGAGATACCCGTAGTGTACCTTTATAGTCACCCAGTTATGTTGTGACGTTTGGCACACCCAAAGTACTCCTACGGTATCCGGGAGTTGCACGATCTCATGGTCTAAGGAGAAGATACTTGACATTGGAAAAGCTCTAGCAAATGAACTACACGATCTTTGAGCTATGCTTAGGATTGGGTCTTGTCCATCACATCATTCTCCTAATGATGTGATCCCGTTATCAATGACATCCAATGTCCATAGTCAGGAAACCATGACTATCCGTTGATCAACGAGCTAGTCAACTAGAGGCTTACTAGGGACACGTTGTGGTCTATGTATTCACACATGTATTACGATTTCCGGATAACACAATTATAGCATGAACAATAGACAATTATCATGAGCAAAGAAATATAATAATAACCATTTATTATTGCCTCTAGGGCATATTTCCAACAGTCTCCCACTTGCACTAGAGTCAATAATCTAGTTACATTCTGATGAATCGAACACCCATTGCGTCCTGGTGTTGATCATGTTTTGCTCTAGGGAGAGGTTTAGTCAACGGGTCTGCTACATTCAGGTCCGTATGTACTTTACAAATATCTATGTCTCCATTTTGAACACTTTCACGAATGGAGTTGAAGCGATGCTTGATATGCCTGGTCTTCCTGTGAAACCTGGGCTCCTTCGCAAGGGCAATAGCTCCAGTGTTGTCACAGAAGAGAGTCATCGGGCCCGACGCATTGGGAATCACCCCTAGGTCGGTAATGAACTCCTTCATCCAGACTGCTTCCTGTGCTGCCTCCGAGGCTGCCATGTACTCCGCTTCACATGTAGATCCCGCCACGACGCTTTGCTTGCAACTGCACCAGCTTACTGCTCCTCCATTCAAAATATACACGTATCCGGTTTGTGACTTCGAGTCATCCAGATCTGTGTCGAAGCTAGCGTCGACGTAACCCTTTACGACGAGCTCTTCGTCACCTCCATAAACGAGAAACATATCCTTAGTCCTCTTCAGGTACTTCAGGATATTCTTGACCGCTGTCCAGTGTTCCATGCCGGGATTACTTTGGTACCTTCCTACCAAACTTACGGCAAGGTTTACATCAGGTCTGGTACACAGCATGGCATACATACTAGACCCTATGGCCGAGGCATAGGGGATGACACTCATCTTTTCTCTATCTTCTGCCGTGGTCGGGCATTGAGCCGTGCTCAATTGCACACCTTGCAATACAGGCAAGAACCCCTTCTTGGACTGATCCATATTGAACTTCTTCAATATCTTGTCAAGGTACGTACTCTGTGAAAGACCAATGAGGCGTCTTGATCTATCTCTATAGATCTTGATGCCTAATATATAAGCAGCTTCTCCAACGTCCTTCATTGAAAAACACTTATTCAAATAGGCCTTTATACTTTCCAAGAATTCTATATCATTTCCCATCAATAGTATGTCATCCACATACAATAAGAGAAATGCTACAGAGCTCCCACTCACTTTCTTGTAAACACAGGCTTCTCCATAAGTCTGTGTAAACCCAAACGCTTTGATCATCTCATCAAAGCGAATGTTCCAACTCCGAGATGCTTGCACCAGCCCATAGATTGAGCGCTGGAGCTTGCATACTTTGTTAGCATTCTTAGGATCGACAAAATCTTCCGGCTGCATCATATACAATTCTTCCTTAAGGAAGCCGTTAAGGAATGCCGTTTTGACGTCCATCTGCCATATCTCATAATCATAGTATGCGGCAATTGCTAACATGATTCGGACAGACTTCAGCTTCGCTACGGGTGAGAAAGTCTCATCGTAGTCAACCCCTTGAACTTGTCGATAACCCTTAGCGACAAGTCAAGCCTTATAGATGGTCACATTACCATCCGCGTCTGTCTTCTTCTTAAAGATCCATTTGTTTTCTATGGCTCGCCGATCATCGGGCAAGTCAGTCAAAGTCCATACTTCGTTTTCATACATGGATCCTATCTCGGATTTCATGGCTTCTAGCCATTTGTCGGAATCCGGGCCCGCCATCGCTTCTTCATAGTTCGAAGGTTCACCGTTGTCTAATAACATGATTTCCAGGATAGGGTTGCCATACCACTCTGGTGCGGAACGTGTCCTCGTGGACCTACGAAGTTCAACAGTAACTTGATCCGAAGCTTCATGATCATGATCATTAACTTCCTCCCCAGTCGGTGCAGGCACCACAGGAACATCTTCCTGCGCTGCGCTACTTTCCGGTTCGGAAGGGGTGACTATCACCTCATCAAGTTCCACTTTCCTCCCACTCAATTCTTTCGAGAGAAACTCTTTCTCCAGAAAGGACCCATTCTTGGCAACAAAGATCTTGCCTTCGGATCTGAGGTAGAAGGTATACCCAATAGTTTCCTTAGGGTATCCTATGAAGACGCATTTCTTCGACTTGGGTTCGAGCTTTTCAGGTTGAAGTTTCTTGACATAAGCATCGCATCCCCAAACTTTTAGAAACGACAGCTTAGGTTTCTTCCCAAACCATAATTCATACGGTGTCGTCTCAACGGATTTCGACGGAGCCCTATTTAAAGTGAATGCGGCAGTCTCTAAAGCATAGCCCCAAAATGAGAGCGGTAAATCGGTAAGAGACATCATAGATCGCACCATATCCAATAGAGTGCGATTACGACGTTCGGACACACCGTTTCGCTGAGGTGTTCCAGGCGGCGTGAGTTGTGAAACGATTCCACATTTCCTTAAGTGCGCACCAAATTCGTGACTTAAATATTCTCCACCACGATCTGATCGTAAGAATTTTATTTTCCTGTCACGTTGATTCTCAACCTCACTCTGAAATTCCTTCAACTTTTCAAAGGTTTCAGACTTGTGTTTCATTAGGTAGACATACCCATATCTACTTAAGTCATCAGTGAGAGTGAGAACATAACGATATCCTCCGCGAGCCTCAACACTCATTGGACCACACACATTGGTATGTATGATTTCCAATAAGTTGGTTGCTCGCTCCATTGTTCCGGAGAACAGAGTCTTGGTCATCTTACCCATGAGGCATGGTTCGCACGTGTCAAATGATTCGTAATCAAGAGACTCCAAAAGTCCATCTGCATGGAGCTTCTTCATGCGCTTCACACCAATGTGACCAAGGCGGCAGTGCCACAAGTATGTGGGACTATCGTTATCAACTTTACATCTTTTGGTATTCACACTATGAATATGTGTAACATCTCGTTCGAGATTCATCAAGAATAAAGCATTGACCAGCGGGGCATGACCATAAAACATATCTCTCAAATAAATAGAACAACCATTATTCTCGGATTTAAATGAGTAGCCATCTCGAATTAAACGAGATCCAGATACAATGTTCATGCTCAAAGCTGGCACTAAATAACAATTATTGAGGTTTAAAACTAATCCCGCAGGTAGATGCAGAGGTAGCGTGCCGACGGCGATCACATCGACCTTGGAACCATTCTCGACGCGCATCGTCACCTCGTCCTTTGCCAGTCTCCGTTTATTCCGCAGTTCCTGTTTTGAGTTACAAATATGAGCAACCGCACCGGTATCAAATACCCAGGAGCTACTACGAGTACTGGTAAGGTACACATCAATTACATGTATATCACATATACCTTTGGTGTTGCCGGCCTTCTTGTCCGCTAAGTATTTGGGGCAGTTCCGCTTCCAGTGACCACTTCCCTTGCAATAAAAGCACTCAGTCTCAGGCTTGGGTCCATTCTTTGACTTCTTCCCGGCAACTGGCTTACCGGGCGCGGCAACTCCCTTGCCGTCCTTCTTGAAGTTCTTCTTACCCTTGCCCTTCTTGAACTTAGTGGTTTTATTCACCATCAACACTTGATGTTCTTTTCTGATCTCCACCTCCGCTGATTTCAGCATCGAATATACCTCAGGAATGGTCTTTTCCATCCCCTGCATATTGAAGTTCATCACAAAGCTCTTGTAGCTTGGTGGAAGCGACTGAAGGATTCTGTCAATGACCGCGTCATCCGGGAGATTAACTCCCAGCTGAGACAAGCGGTTGTGTAACCCAGACATTCTGAGTATGTGCTCACTAACAGAACTATTTTCCTCCATTTTACAGCTGAAGAACTTGTCGGAGACTTCATATCTCTCGACCCGGGCATGAGCTTGGAAAACCATTTTCAGCTCTTCGAACATCTCATATGCTCCATGTTTCTCAAAACGCTTTTGGAGACCCGGTTCTAAGCTGTAAAGCATGCCGCACTGAACGAGGGAGTAATCATCGGCACGTGATTGCCAAGCGTTCATAATGTCTTGGTTCTCTGGGATTGGTGCTTCACCTAGCGGTGCTTCTAAGACATAATCTTTCTTGGCTGCTATGAGGATGATCCTCAGGTTCCGGACCCAGTCCGTATAGTTGCTGCCATCATCTTTCAGCTTGGTTTTCTCTAGGAACGCGTTGAAGTTGAGGACAACGTGGGCCATTTGATCTACAAGACATATTGTAAAGATTTTAGACTAAGTTCATGATAATTAAGTTCATATAATCAAATTATTCAATGAACTCCCACTCAGATAGACATCCCTCTAGTCATCTAAGTGAAACATGATCCGAGTTAACTAGGCCGTGTCCGATCATCACGTGAGACGGACTAGTCAAGATTGGTGAACATCTCCATGTTGATCGTATCTTCTATACGACTCATGCTCGACCTTTCGGTCCTCCGTGTTCCGAGGCCATGTCTGTACATGCTAGGCTCGTCAAGTCAACCTAAGTGTATTGCGTGTGTTCCGAGGCCATGTCTGTATATGCTAGGCTCGTCAACACCCGTTGTATGCGAACGTTAGAATCTATCACACCCGATCATCACGTGGTGCTTCGAAACAACGAACCTTCGCAACGGTGCACAGTTAGGGGGAACACTTTCTTGAAATTATCATAAGGGATCATCTTACTTACTACCGTCGTTCTAAGCAAATAAGATGCAAAAACATGATAAACATCACATGCAATCAAATAGTGACATGATATGGCCAATATCATTTTGCTCCTTTGATCTCCATCTTTGGGGCACCATGATCATCTTCGTCACCGGCATGACACCATGATCTCCATCATCATGATCTCCATCATTGTGTCTTCATGAAGTTGTCACGCCAACGATTACTTCTACTTACATGGCTAACGCGTTTAGCAATAAAGTAAAGTAATTTACATGGCGTTATTCAATGACACGCAGGTCATACAAAATAATAAAGACAACTCCTATGGCTCCTGCCGGTTGTCATACTCATCGACATGCAAGTCGTGATTCCTATTACAAGAATATGATCAATCTCATACATCACATATATCATTCATCACATCTTCTGGCCATATCATATCACATAGCACATGCTGCAAAAACAAGTTAGACGTCCTCTAATTGTTGTTGCAAGTTTTACGTGGCTTATAGGTTTCTAGCAAGAACGTTTCTTACCTACGTATGACCACAACGTGATATGCCAATTTCTATTTACCCTTCATAAGGACCCTTTTCATCGAATCCGTTCCGACTAAAGTGGGAGAGACAGACACCCGCTAGCCACCTTCTGCAACTAGTGCATGTCAGTCGGTGCAACCTGTCTCACGTAAGCGTACGTGTAAGGTCGGTCCGGGCCGCTTCATCCCACAATGCCGCCGAAACAAGATAAGACTAGTAGCGGCAAGAAGAATTGGCAACATCTACGCCCACAACTGCTTTGTGTTCTACTCGTGCATAGTAACTACGCATAGGCCTGGCTCATGATGCCACTGTTGGGGATCGTAGCATAATTTAAAATTTTTCCTACGCATCACCAAGATCCATCTATGGAGTATACTAGCAACGAGGGGAAAGGAGTGCATCTACATGCCCTTGTAGATCGCGAGCGGAAGCGTTCCAATGAACGGGGTTGATGGAGTCGTACTCGCCGTGATCCAAATCACCGATGACCGAGTGCCGAACGGACGGCACCTCCGCGTTCAACACACGTACGGAGCAGCGACGTCTCCTCCTTCTTGATCCAGCAAGGGGGAAGGAGAGGTTGATGGAGATCCAGCAGCACAACGGCGTGGTGGTGGATGTAGCGGGGTCTCGGCAGGGCTTCGCCGAGCTTCTGCGAGAGGGAGAGGTGTTGCAGGGAGGAGGGAGGCGCCCAAGGCTGTAGTTCTGCTGCCCTCCCTCCCCCCCTTTATATAGGCCCCCTGGGAGGGGGGGGCGCCGGCCAGGAACCCATCTGGATGGGGGGGCGGCGGCCAGGGGGGAGACTTGCCCCCCAAGGCAAGTGGGGCGCCCCCCCCACCCTAGGGTTTCCAACCCTAGGCGCAGGGGGAGGCCCATGGGGGGCGCCCCAGCCCACTAAGGGCTGGTTCCCTTCCCCCTTCAGCCCATGGGGCCCTCCGGGATAGGTGGCCCCACCCGGTGGACCCCCGGGACCCTTTCGGTGGTCCCGGTACAATACCGGTGACCCCCGAAACTTTCCCGGTGGCCGAAACTTGACTTCCTATATATAATTCTTCACCTCCGGACCATTCCGGAACTCCTCGTGACGTCCGGGATCTCATCCGGGACTTCAAACAACTTTCGGGTTTCCGCATACTCATATCTCTACAACCCTAGCGTCACCGAACCTTAAGTGTGTAGACCCTACGGGTTCGGGAGACATGCAGACATGACCGAGACGCCTCTCCGGTCAATAACCAACAGCGGGATCTGGATACCCATGTTGGCTCCCACATGTTCCACGATGATCTCATCGGATGAACCACGATGTCGAGGATTCAATCAATCCCGTATACAATTCCCTTTGTCAATCGGTATGTTACTTGCCCGAGATTCGATCGTCGGTATCCCAATACCTTGTTCAATCTCGTTACCGGCAAGTCTCCTTACTCGTACCGTAATGCATGATCCCGTGACTAACTCCTTAGCCACATTGAGCTCATTATGATGATGCATTACCGAGTGGGCCCAGAGATACCTCTCCGTCATACGGAGTGACAAATCCCAGTCTCGATCCGTGCCAACCCAACAGACACTTTCGGAGATACCCGTAGTGTACCTTTATAGTCACCCAGTTATGTTGTGACGTTTGGCACACCCAAAGTACTCCTACGGTATCCGGGAGTTGCACGATCTCATGGTCTAAGGAGAAGATACTTGACATTGGAAAAGCTCTAGCAAATGAACTACACGATCTTTGAGCTATGCTTAGGATTGGGTCTTGTCCATCACATCATTCTCCTAATGATGTGATCCCGTTATCAATGACATCCAATGTCCATAGTCAGGAAACCATGACTATCCGTTGATCAACGAGCTAGTCAACTAGAGGCTTACTAGGGACACGTTGTGGTCTATGTATTCACACATGTATTACGATTTCCGGATAACACAATTATAGCATGAACAATAGACAATTATCATGAGCAAAGAAATATAATAATAACCATTTATTATTGCCTCTAGGGCATATTTTCAACAAGGAAAGCGCGCGAGGGAGAAGTAGATGAGACCTGGTGAAGAAGTTCATCGCACCTTGAAATCTGAAATTTATTTACAGTCAACATTAAAAAGACTTGTGCCTGACCCGATTCTTTTCTGAACTTCATTATGTGAGATTGTTATAGCTATTTATACTAAACTTTAATACTTATTTGTATGTATTTTGCCAAATCACGATCATAGATATCATATTGTGGGCAATTCAAATTGTTTTTGTAATAAAATTTGTTTTTTTAAATACATCTTAAAACATATTTAACACGAACTCACTTAAATGCGAGAAAATAAGAAACGGGAAAATCCATGTTTACTTGGATTATATGGTGACAGTGCTTTAATGGTGTATTTGTATATGTGTATCCTTAAATATATTTGGTATAGGTCTGTATAGTATATGGCATACAAAATATCTTCATAGTGGTGTCTTCATAATTACGTATACATAACTAGAAAGATGTAGAGTGCACAAGATGTTTAGGAGGAAGATTCGCTCCAATTTTTAGATCATTTGAACGTCTGAGCAGCTCTCAGCAAAACAAGACAAATCGAATCAGAACGGTGCATAGTAATAAGTTTTTCGGTGCTCGATCATCGGTGCTCATAGGCGAATCTGCAGGCATTGCCGAAAAGGTGTCAGTCTGTGAGGTGAGTGCTCACTGCACCTAGCACGTCTTGCGCTATCGCAGTACTACTCTAGATGCTCTACGTGCTACATGCGACGAGTGGGGGACTTGTGGGAAAGTTCGCGCGAGAGAAGTAGATGAGGGCTGGTGAAAACTTGTGCTTGACCCAATTCTTTTATGAATTTTGACATGTGTAATTGTTATAGGTATGTATCTTTTTGATTTATGAGTTGATCCTCGGAGGGGGCGGTGCGTAGTAATAGGTTTTCCGGTGCTCGATCATCGGTGTTCAGCAGGCGAACCTATGAGAAATGCAGCAAAGACGTCTCGCACTACCGTGGTACTGCCTTAGATGCTCTATGCGTTAGACGCCACAAGTGGGGGACCTGCCGAAAGCGTGCCACAAAGAAGAGAGATCAGACACGAGAAAGAAGAAGCGACTGACAGCAAGTCTTGGGTCCACCCTATCAGCACAAAGGAGAGCTGCTCAGTGGAGCGTAGCAACCAAAGATTTAGAATCTGGAAAAAAATCGCTCTTTAGCTATCCTGTGCGATTGCTGCAACCCAAGATTGCTCTCTAATTAACATATTACAAATAAAGTGAATGCACAAAATAAACCAGGATGTACAATATAAGCTGTAGACGGGCGCGGCGTGTCGCCGCGCGAGGTTCGCTAGTTAAATACGAAGGTCGATGATCTGAAATCGACGTCCGGATAATCGTACATGCGTAGGTATAGTTATGTGTTTCCATTAGTAACGTGGCTCTCTATTGCACACACAAGTAGCGTATGAGAGTGTAGTGATTAAAGAACATTTATACAAAAATTTACCCAGTTTTTGGAAAGCTAAATCTACCCAGCTTAAACTCATGGTGTATGTGCTTACGGCTACTGCGTTCCTTTTGCATACGCAAGCATTGAAGGTAGACAAAGCATGTGTTGAAATTGTGTCGAATATTTGTAGTAGGTAGGTTGTACTTGGATTTGGATTGTGTATAGATAGGGTATGGAGGCATGTTGGAGTAGGACACTTGTATATCCCGGATCTCTTATATATAATGAAAGGGTAGACAAACAATGTAAACTATGTCAACATAATAGCACCGACACGCATGGACCGGCGGCTTGTGCTGGCGCCCTGGCCGCCATGGTGCGTTATTGTGGTCGTGTCAAAGGGAGGTGCGCCTATAGTCATGCCTCGGAGATGTGGCCATATTTATGAACCTTGTTAACAAATTTGGTGGCGTGCCTTGTGTGATTGCTTAATCCTAGGTAGATGTTCTACACGCCTCAGATTAATTCTAACAGCATGCACGTCTCTCGATATCTCATGCACGTACGTTCGTACTACGCCCATCCTGTTTGATGCAATCTACGTACGCTTACTAATTCAAATCAATAGCATCACGAGCGAATCGTACTCTACACAGAGTACGTACTGGCCGGGGCACGGAACGGTTTATTTATTCGTGGCCGGAAATGGTGGCTGGGACTAGCCATATTCAGCTATGTCACCAGCCAAGCTCGATCAAAGTACTAATACAACCTTGCATCTTACATGCATGCACACATGTGACCACACAAAAAGAGCAACGGATACGATCATTTTCTATAAATAAAGACTTTTGCACGGAGTGTCTTAACTCTGCTGTCGGTGTTTTGATCGCCACGGATTGGCTGTACGGATTAATTAACTGGGTCCGGAGGAGAAGTAAAACGTACGCATTGCCGAATTTCTTTTTCTTTGCCCACATTTTTCACACTCAGAGCGACACGGTAAACATATATAAGTATCCATATTAGCCAATCCCTGGCTAGTTAACCATGCAAACAACTCAAAGGATATACAACCATACAACCAACCTGTAGGTATTATATGCGAACTGAGCGTAGATTAGATGATTAGGTTTCTTACGGTGGAATCAACTCACAAGGGTTCAAGTTCTAGACTTAAACACCGGCGCTAGTATGTTTCAGTATGATTTTATCAATCTCAAGATGGTATGTCGTCTCAGTATTTTAAAGGTGCCCATGAGGATAAGAATGAATGTACATGCGTGTATATGAATATCTGTGTCTGTATTGTGTTAAAGAAAATTATAGGCCATCGACACACAAGTCACACTGGAACTGCATGCGCCCCTATGTAAGAGCATCTCTAGCAGACCCCATATAATGCCGCGACCCGCAAAACAACAACCAAAATACGGGTCTGCGCGGAAAATCCTGAGCGACCAGACCCCGCAAACGCGTCCGACCCGTAATTTTTTTGCGGGTGCGGCATAATTCCCCTTCCAACGCGCGAAAACGCGGGTTCCCCCCTCGCCTCGTCGGCGCCCTGTACATAGCGGCGACGGTTGCCGGGGGGGGGGGGGGGGGTCGGGGACGGGAGGGACTTTCCCCACCCCCGCCGGCGGGCCGTCGCCTATGATTCCGGCCAAACTAGCCGGTGGGATCACGCCGGAGGGCCGCCACATGCCCGAGCTTGCCCTCCGCCACTTCCTCCTGTGTCGGCGGGCCGGAAAGTTGCAGATCAGCGGCTGTTCGACGCAGCAGCCAGATTTGGCGTTTCTGGCCACCGGTGGCTGCGCCAAGCCATGGATTGGTCGGGGAGCACCCCGCCTAGCCCCGGCAAAGCCCCAGTGCCGCATGCAGGTACTGGTTCGTCCTGTAGCCGCCGTCGTCTGTTTGCCGGCAAGGATTCAGCCGGCCGGCCGCCAGGCTCGGTGCTTGCGCAGCGGCTCGCCAGCTCGCCGATGCAGCAACGCGTACTTATTTAGAACCAAAAAGGAAGAATGAAGAATGCAATATCAAGAATCCGCAGATCAACAACGAATACATGAAGAAGATATTGGTCCAACTAGTGGGAGCAGTTATGGAAGTTGGATATCTTCTAAAATGCATAATTGTTGTTCTTGTTTTCTTTGGTCTTACTATTCTAGCAAAGATTTGGTGAATTAATATCTATCCAATGCCTTTGAAGAAAATAAAAAGCAAAGAAATGTGTTTTCATGTCTGAAATTGAAATGCAAATTTCGGATTTGCGGACCAGCGCGGGCGGCGGCCGAGCAGACCCCCGCAAAGCCGACCCGTAAAAAAGCATATTCTGCGAATATCCTTTTTTTACGGGACCGTTTTGCGGAGTCTGACTCTGCTGCCTGCAAAGTTGTTTTTCTGCGAATTGTAAACGCGTTTTGCGAGTCGACATTATACGAGGTCTGCTAGAGATGCTCTAAGTAGCGCACATCCACAACACGCCATGATTTAATATATACTATCTCCATTACAAATAACAAGATGCAGCTTACTAAAACGTCTTATACTTTGGAATGGAATGGAGGTAGTATAATCCTTCTACGTCTTGACTAGTACGTACTACCAGGTATTACAACTCGAGTCTGTTCTCACACGTTAGACGATCGACCTATATTGCTTGCTCACTGCGGTACGTGCTGCACGCAGTCACTACACCTTGTACGGTCGATATGGATGCAAGAGATCAGGCAAGCTGGCGACCAGAGCACCGCTCCACGCACCGACGCACCCCAATTCTTTTCCTCCTTACACGTATCCGTACAATTTAATATAATCTGACGTGCAAGCAAGCTGCTAGTCGACGGAAAATGCACCATATGCAGTTGGAAAAAAAAAGGAAAGTGACAGCGCATTTATCTCTACGGTTTAGAGGATACGTATTACCATAAAAAAAAAGACAAACAGGGGAATGCGTCTTGATTTAGCGTGCATGTTCACGTAAACTAGATAATACTCCCTTCATCCCATAATATAAGAGCGTTTTTTACACAACACTAGTGTGAAAAATACTCTTATACTATAGGACGGAGTGAGTACCTTACACGTATCCGTTTGTTGCTGGAATGTTTTGCCAAATAACATTTCAATGATATTTGATTGTATGAAACATATTGGAGCACCAATATAACAACTAAACTGGAATATATGTGATTTATTGTATTTAATTATTGTATGTTATAAAATATTTCTTAATATAAATAGCATATAAGAATGGAAATTCTCATGCATGTTTGGTGTGCCTTTTTTTATGCATGTTGCCTACTGACATGACATACTTGCATGTTAAGAGAAAAATAGATTAGCGGAGACTAGCTATTTATACAAAATACTACAAGATATGCCGAATGGAAACAAATTAATGCAAATTAATTAAACTGTTTGTTAATTATTGCTGGAGTATAATGTTGTCACTTACTTTCTCTTAGTTCGGACTGCGTAAACTAGTTGGTGCATGCAGTTTAATAATTATTTAGAAATGGGGAAGACTACCCGAATTACGAATAAAGCACGCCTCTCTCTATTTGTATACATCAGAAAGTGTTTTTGGCACTATGGTTGTTGTTAAAAAACCTACTTTTTGTTAAATTACAGTACTTAATTGAATTGAAAGCGGGCTACAAATTAATTGTAACGAATTTTTTGATGTACTGGTAATTAATTTATTGAGCAACGGTTTATTTAATCTTGAATATCACACTACACTCAAATTAAATTCAAGTGTGGCCAAATTTTGTTTGGAATATAAATTTTGGATTTTTTGTGAGCCAAATATGTGTCCACTTTGGAAATTTAAACCATGTATGTTTTTATTTCAATAAACCAGTTAAATCTTATTGACTGAGCCTAGAGATACAATGATAAATTGCCCTATTACTAATTTGTCCGTGGGATACAACCTAGACTTACTGATTAATACTCCCGCCGTCCCATCATATAATATTCCCTCCGTCCCAAAATAAGTGTCTCAACTTTGTACTAACTTTAGTACAAAATTGTACTAAGCCTGAGACAGTTATTTTGGGACGGAGGGAGTTCGTTTTTGCAAGCTAGTACGTAAACATCTTACATTATACCAGAAAATGAAGCATGTGCAAATTTCCTCGTTGAACGCATCATAGTTTAGTAATCACAGTACCAGCTTTGGTCGATCAGAGCGACCACGCGAGTACATGACACAAATTAATGGTATGGTGCTTGACAATTTGACACCGCTATCCAACCCTATCTTCAAGCTAAAGTGTTAGAGCATGGATGCATCATCCTCATAAAACCGCGTGTCTAACTACCGATCGATCACATCCCCCTTACGCTACACTGCACTATAAATACATGCGCTGCATGCTTTGCCTTCTCATCCAGTCATCCTCAGTTACTTCACCACGGTGCTAACTACCTAGCGCTGCACCAACCAACCAGTAGTCAATTAAGCAGCGCTTGACCATGGCGCCCAAGCAGCTCCCCGCTGTCCTCCTCGCCGCCTGCGCCACCGTCCTGGCCCTCGCCGCGCCATTGCTCGCCGGCGACCCCGACATGCTCCAGGACTTCTGCGTCGCCGACTACAAATCCCTCGACGGCCGTAAGTTTTGCTAGCTTTTCCATCCATATAGTTGTGCACATGTATAGATCATGCCTGAATGCATGCGTGTATGCTTGCAGCATTGCGGTTGAACGGGTTCCCGTGCAAGAGGCCGGAGAACGTGACGGCGGACGACTTCTTCTCCTCCGCGCTGGCACTCCCGGGCAACACCGGCAACCCCGTCGGGTCTGCGGTCACGGCGGCGAACGTGGAGAAGCTCCCGGGGCTCAACACGCTGGGCGTCTCCATGTCCCGCGTGGACTACGCGCCCTGGGGCGTGAACCCGCCGCACACCCACCCACGTGCCACCGAGATCATCTACGTGCTTGAGGGCTCCCTCGACGTCGGCTTCGTCACCACTGCCGGCAAGCTCTTCGCCCGCACCGTCTGCAAGGGCGAGCTCTTCGTCTTTCCCCGCGGCCTCGTCCACTACCAGAAGAACAACGGCGGCGCGCCGGCCATGGCGATCTCGGCATTCAACAGTCAGCTTCCGGGCACGCAGTCCCTCGCCGTGGCGATGTTCGGTGCCTCACCACCGGTGCCCACCGACGTGCTGGCCAGGGCGCTCCAGATCGACGGCGGCCTGGTGGAGACCATCAAGTCCAAGTTCCCGCCAAAGTAACTAGCCTTGCATTTGCATGCATGAGGTTGGTTGGGTCTGTTCTACGTGCGTACGTGCTGCTAATAATGACGACGACCAAGTGCAGTTTCAATTCATTTGCTTGACAGTATCTTTTGTACCATACTCTGATCGATTCCTTTGTGTCGGTGCATGTTTAGTGAAGGGTGTCGCCTGTTTTACTGTTAATTGTTGCTTTTTGTTCACGAATGAGCTACCGGTGATTAATTTGTATGTGTCCATTATTGCTGAAAATGAATGTGCCTTATTGCTTTAACTGTCATGAATTTTTTGTATGAAAAGGAACATATCTATTATGAAGTTTCATTGAAAGTACAAAGCACCTCAAACGTAATAAAAAATACATCAAGGATTATGAACCATGGAACGACCATTGCCGCTGCCAGAACGAGCCGCTGACGTGCCGTTGTCGTTGCTCTAGTACCGAAGCCGTCCTGACCGTGTCGATGACGGTCGGGAATTCTTCGTCCACGTCCCCTTAAGGACCTGTGGCCCAGAGCCGCAGTCGTCGCCGTTGAATTCTTGAATCGATACGAAGAAACTTACATCAAATATCATCGTTGCGTATGCACGGCAAGAAACCCTAATCTCGCCGCGCAAGTAGCTGGCAGGAATCTACGTTAGAGCTCCGTTTAATGCGCCCTAACGAGCGAACTTGGGGAGGATCGGAGCATGGAAGACTAACTCAAAGAAGATGCGTCATCTATCTGAGCGTCACTCCTACAAGGATTAAAACCCTACCAATCTACTAGCCGGAGCCGAGGCACCAGAAAATCCCTGCCCGCCACCGTCCGCTGGAGTGGCAGGCAGAGGGCAGGTGAATCCTTGGGCTCACCGACAAAGTTCGAGGGGAGGAAAGGCTTTCCCTAGTGATGTACAAGTCACATGATAAAGAATAGATTGCATGCAGCTGTACAATTTTATTATGTGTCATTCTCTGACATTGATATATAAATTGAAATTATTGAATGCGTGATAGTTTGCATAGACAACACGATCATGATTTGCACCGACAGTTTTTGTATCAAGCAACACTGTTTGGCCCAAAAAAGAAGTAACACTGCTCACTGTCGCACCTCTCACGTACATCCCCTGAGTATGGCTGGCTCTACCAACCTCCCACGTCCACACGAAGCTGTGAACCTTCCTCTTCTCTCACGCCTAATTGGTTTGAGTATGGCTGGCTCTACCAACCTCTCACGTACACGAAGCTGTGAACCTTCCTCTTCTCTCACCTAACTGGTTAAGTAACTTGGTCACATGATCAACCGATCCTGCCATCCATCACGTCATCATCAAGTTAATTAGAGTACCTACTTCTGTCGATGTCATCTACAGATACCGCCTCCCAATGCTCCCCTCTCCATCAAACCGAAAGTTTCTGACCGAGTTAACCACCTGCAGCCAGCTCACGCAGCTACTAACCACATAGATCAAGGACACCGCCGATTAACAAGGAATAGTCGTGGCCAAGCTCCCTGCTGGGCAATTTTTTGGTCATGTAACGAGAAGACTTGGACAAAGCAAGACAGAGAGTCGAGGCTCCTAGTGGAAAGAATGCTGCGGCTGCTAGGTAAGAGATGGAGAGAAAAACTATATTAGCACAAACAGATGAAACTATTTTGTAAAGAAGACACATTTGGAAACAAGAGTCAAAGGGTGTAGTTTTTTTTTCCTAAGGGAGGATTATCCCGGCCTCTGCATCAAGCGATGGACACAATCATTTTATTAATAAATATCAAAGAAAGTACGCATATCATCTCACGTTCTCAAGCAAGCTCAAAAAATTAGTAAAAAGCCACAACCGGCATAAATATGACAAGATGACTATTATTGAACCGCGATCCAAACCGGTTGTACATAGCCCATGCTACCGTCTCCCAGCGGTTGCACCCAAAAACCAAATGCTCTCTGGCTTCCACATGACTGAGTAACGACCACGTATGAATCTATCCAGATGCATGAAAGGTAGGCTGCAAAAAGTTTGTGATATTTGTTCGGTTAAACGTAACGTTACTCCGACAGTTCCAAATGGCCCAAAGTAATAGACAAACTCCAACTCAAATTTGTGCCGATGTATTGGACCCTACTGCATTTAGCCAGGTCCAAATAAGACGGAAATATATTGGGTGGACTGACATTGAAGGAAACATGTATTGTACGTCACAATAACCTGGCTAGTGGGCATTTGAGAAAAAGATGTTGGATTGTTTCATCCTGGTCACAAAAACAACACCATTTACTACCTTTCCATCTACGTTTTGCCGAGTTGTCCTTATTTAAAATCACCCCCTTATGCACAAACCACATAAATACCTTTATTTTTAATGACACCTTATAATTTTCCAAATATGAAGTGACTTTGGCATTGGTCCAATGCTAATCACATCTACATATATAGATTTTCTTAAAACGCATCAGAAATCGAGAGTTAACCTCCATCAACCTATGCACTAAATGCAACCATCTATCCCAACGTTCTCCCACTAGTACCCGCCTGAAATGAATGTTTAAGGCAAAATAGCCTAGTATTGTTCTTATGAAAATATCTTTACATTGTCCAATGTTATATAGCGTTGGATACTGTAATGCTAGAGGCAACTTCCGCAGCCAAGTGTATTTCTAGAATCTAGTAGTATGGCCATTTCCGACTATGAATTTACGCATACTAAAGAAGGAATCCTTTGTCCGCATCAGCCTCTTCCAAAAAGGAGGATAATTTGGTTGCGCTGTAACCTATGCGGCTATGCCGGAGTTTTTGAAATGCACATACTTGTTACACAATAACTGTATCCACACACCATCCTCCTCTACAGACAACCGATAAAGCCATTTGCTAAGTAGGCACATGTTCTTTACTTCAAGATTCTCAATACCCAAAACCCCTTGATCTTTCGATCTCCAAAGTATATCCCACTTAGCTAGTCAGTACTTAGATTTATTCTCATCACTTTGCCAAAAAATCATGATCGTAAAAGTCCAACCATTTCCGCACCCCCATGGGCATTTCGAAGGACAACAAGAACATCAGCATGCTTGTAAGTACAATGTTTATAAGAATTAACCGACCCCCATAAGACATAAGCTTGCTCGTCCATCAGCTTAGCTCTTTCTCAGTCAATCTTCAATGTGCTTCCATTCTTTGTTGGTTAATTTACGGTGGTGGATTGGGATCTCTAGGTAGCCAAAAGGAAAGGATCCCAGTCTACAACCGAACAACTGTCTATAATTCTTTTTGTTCGTCATTGGCGCATCCAAAGCAGAACAGTTCAATCTTAGTTAAATTATTTTCAGTCCGGACAATTGTTCGAAAAGACATAAAACCAGCTTCACATTTCTAGCTTTTATCAAATCATGCTCCATGAAAATTATTGTGTAATCAACGTATTTTAGTATGGACACTCCCATTGACATGATGTAGTATGAGCCCTCCTACCCGACCGTCCACCTTGGCCCTACCAATGAGGACCGCCAGCAACGACATTGAACAAGATGGGAGACATCAGATCCCCCTATCTTAGTCCCTTGTGCGTCTGAAAATAATGACCTATATCAACATTAACCTTGATACTGACGCTGCCCGCTTGTACAAAGGATTTGACCTGGTTCGTCCAGGCCGCTTCAAAACCCTCCATACGCAAAGCTTGTTGCAAAAGGACACTTAACTTTATCGTACACCTTCTCGAAATCCACTTTGAAGATAACTCCATCAAGTTTCTTGAAGTGGATTTCATGCAGCACAACCAATCCCTCTAGAATATATTGCCCACGCAGGAATGCAGTC
Organism: Aegilops tauschii subsp. strangulata; assembly: GCF_002575655.3. Classification (NCBI taxonomy): domain Eukaryota; kingdom Viridiplantae; phylum Streptophyta; class Magnoliopsida; order Poales; family Poaceae; genus Aegilops; species Aegilops tauschii. The sequence continues at coordinate 597,001,288 of NC_053037.3, forward strand.
CGCGTTGACTGAACCACAATATGCGCAATCTGTGTGAGGAGATTAGTAACAAATTTGTAAAGATCTTAGAACTAACATTGAGGAAACATATCAGTCTAAACTGCTCAATGCAAACCACCACCTCCTTCTTTGGTAACAAAGTAATTGTCCCAAAGTTGAGTTTGAATAGTTGAAGTTGGCCATTAAAAAGATTATGGTACATGGGCATAAAATCTCCTTTAATGATCTCCCAACACTTCCTATAGAACACTACTAGGAATCCATCTCGGCTAGGCAACTTACTATTTTTAATTTGCGCTATAGCCTCGAACACCTCCTTATTAAAAAAAAAACAGCAGTGAGCATCTCATTCTCATCGGGACTAATATGGAAAATATCCTTGACCGCACCCTCATGAAGGGAAACGAATTCTGAACCGATGCCCCAAGAGTTTATTTATAGAATTTCGAGATACATAATTTTAGGTTCTTGTGCCCTAAAATTGTACCAGCATCTTGTTCAAGTTAGATAATTTTCTTTTTTCGTGTTTTCCATTCATAATTAGATAGAAAAAGAAGGTGTTATTATCCCCTTGAACCACTTGTCGAACCTTAGCTCTGAGTGCCCATTTTATCTCCTCTTCTCCAAGAAGCTACTCCTTGGCCTCTCTTTTGGTCACATTGTCAGCCACATCAAGAATGCTCACCCCACCCTCAAGATCTAGGTCGTTGATGAGCCTAAGAAGCCTCTCTTTCTCCACTTTGTAGCTACCACTCTCATATTTAGCCCAGCCCCGCAGGAACTGTCTAAAGTGTCTAATATTATATTGCCATGTTTCTACATTACATTTCCCTCTACTTTATTTAGCCCACTCTCTGCTGACCAACTAAAGAAAGTCCTCCCTTTCAAACCACGACAACTCAAAAGAGAAAATATTTTTGTTGCCAATGTGAGTCTCATCACCGGAGTCAACAAAAAGTGGTGTATGATCGGACAGTCCCATCTGTAACATTCGCACGGTTACAAGACGAAACTTTTGCTCCAATTCGACACTTGTTAGAACTCGATCCAACTTCTCGTACGTTGGATTGGCCAAGTTGTTCGTCCAAGTGTATTGCCTGCCTGTGAGATCAATTTCTCTGATATCTAGATTCTCAATAACGGCGTTAAACATAGATGACCATCTACCATTAAAATAATAATAATAATGTCCGATATTACTAAATTCACCACCAACCAAGACGGGCAACCTCTCATCCCCACAAACCCGCACCAGGTCCGCCAGGCAGTCACGTTTGAATTCAGGTTGTGCCTCGTCGTACACCGCAACCAGAGCCCATCTGAAAGCAACAACTTTGGATCGCACATGAAATTTGACGGCATAGTAACCTAGAATGACATTTACGACCTCCAAATATTCACAATTAACCCCTAGCAAGATCCCGCCAGATCTTCCCCATGGTGGGAGGCAATGCCATTCATAATCCAATCCACCAGATGTCGTGCCTGGGATGTAAAATTATCACTAGTAGAAAACAGGGCTTTGGTTCGGCCAGAAAAGAGCATTAATCCCGGTTGCATTACGAACCGGGACTAATGTGAGCATTAGTCCCGGTTCGAGCGGCTAGGGCACCGTACAGGCATTAGTCCCGGTTCAAATGGGACCTTTAGTCCCGGTTGGTGCCACGAACCGGGACTAAAGGGTGCGATGCCCATTAGTACCGGTTCGTGGCACCAACCGGTACTAAAGGTTAGACCTTTAGTCCCGGTTCGAGCCACCAACCGGTACTAATGGGGTTTGAGGCATTAGTACCGGTTCATGGCACGAACCGGTACTAAAGGTCCCATTTTCAAACTCTACCCCCCCTGTGGATCGCCTTTTAGTTTTGTAAAAAGCAAAAGAAAATGATAAAAACTTCAAAAATTAAAATCCTTCAAGATGTAGTTATGTTACTACATGTACTAGTTAGGAAAATTTAAAAACTTAAATTTGGACATGTTTTGCAAAAAGTGTAGGGCAAATGTAAAACGGCTATAACTTTTGCATACGATGTCAGAAAAAAACGTATAATATATCAAAATGAAAAGTTATGCTCAAATTTCCGTTTTTTTAATTTTTGTTAAATCTGGTCAAACTGTGGTCAAACTACTTATTCAAGAAGTATTAGTGTTACTAAATAATTATTCAAGAATATTTGTGTTACTAAATAATTATTTCAGTTTTTTGAATTTTGGTCAAATCTGGTCAAACTATGGTCAAACAATGGTGAAACTAATTATTCAAGAAATATTAGTGTTACTAAATAATTATTTCAGTTTTTTTGAATTTTGGTCAAATCTGGTCAAACTGTGGTCAAGCTATTTATTCAAGAAATATTAGTGTTACTAAATAATTATTGTTTTTTAAACAATAGTTTCAAACTCAAACAGTGAAATGTGTGACTTCATGCTCAAGCTAAATTCCTGAGGGTTAATAGGATTGACATCCTACTATTGTGAGGAAAACAACAAGTGCAGACTTGAAAACGAGGGAGAATAGAACCCGGAAGTTAAGCGTGCTCAGGCTGGAGTAGTGAGAGGATGGGTGACCGTCCGGGAAGTTAGATGATTTTGAATGATGAGGGGTGATTAGAGATTAGATGTTAAATTGAGCAGTGATGAGGAGTGATTAGAGATTACAGGTTAAAATAATTCAGAAATTTAAAAATAAAATAAAAATTAAAAAAAATCATAAAATTTCCTTTAGTACCGGTTGGTGTTACCAACCGGGACTAAAGGTGGACCTCCAGGCAGCGGCCACGTGGAGGGCCTTTAGCCCCGGTTCGTGTAAGAACCGGGACTAAAGGGGAGGCTTTAGTAACGACCCTTTAGTCCCGGTTCCAGGACTAAAGGCCCTTATAAACCAGGACTAAAGGCCCTTTTTCTACTAGTGTATCACGTCCATTCTCATCGAAAGCAATAATATCCATCTTTTTCTCCATTGACGTTTTCACTAGAAACATGCACTTAGGCAAGTCCGCAAGACCTCTACTATTCCAGAAAATGCCTGTCATTTTTCGTCATGAAATTTTCTTTTGAATTTAATTCTCTCACATCGTCGCACAACGGACAGGTCGTATATCTTCCTCTTCCACGTGCGCTTTGGCTTGTCCAGCACTACCTCAGATTCTGCATGACTGAGGCAAGTGTCAAAGCTCTCTTCTAGGTGTAAAGGGGTCGCTTGCTCCTCTACATCCAAAGCTTCCCCATCTGAAACACTAGTCGGCGCTAGATCCTCGCAAAGACATTCTAGAGCCCGTACTCCCAACACATTAACTTCACTTTCTTTCATTGGTTTAACAACCGTAATATATTTCAGCCTTTTTCTCGCTCTATCTGCCTCAAGCTAGAAAATCATTAACAGACCTAGCAACCTCACAACTATTTGAACCAAGAGATATCCCTATTCTATCCGCATTGTTAACTATTAAGTGCTCAGAAAAATGTAATACGGAAGAATATTAATTAACTGACATACCTGTAGTGGCTTAGATGTCGTGTAATTTGGCTACCTGCATGGGACGCCCCATTTGCAGGTCATTTGCGTCTGGCTGCGCCAGGATATGTAGGCTCACCCGTAGTGGTTAAAAGGAGACAGGAACACAACTCATTTCCATCGGAAAGCCTCTTGGGAGCAAAGAAAAATAATGCCACTACTCTTTGGAATCATAATGATCAAATGACAAAAAAGATGCGCAAACTCTAAGAGACAACGACTACTTATAAAAAATATATACTTTTGATGGAAATGTTGAACAGTTTGGCATGTTTCACCTTATTAAATCAAAACTGGACTAATATATGACTGTTGCTTTGTAAACATTTTACTAATGATAAAATTAGTGCTGCCATATTCTAGGTTGGCCTGCTAAAGGCATGAGTATAGATAGATTTCTGACGGGATTCTCTCAAGGGGAATTGGGAGGTGTCAGGGTCAACATTATTTGTGTGGTGAAGTTGTTTTTCTGTCTCTTGTATTATGCCAGAGGGAGTTCATGACACTCCTATCGTCTTAAATCCAAAAAAGGAAAGTCTGATGTAGGTTAAAGATTCCAGACCCATTAGTCCATGCAATGTCTTGTGCAAAAGTGATGCAAAGTGTACGCTGAACATTATACACCAGTTTTGGATGGTACAATCTCTGTTACTCAAAGTGCTTTCATTCCCAAGTAGAATGATCATATATAGATAACACTCTCATTGACTTTTAGTGATTTAATGCTCACCATTCAACTAGAGATGATGGTGCAATGTTTGATGCTTACAAATCTGAGCAGGCCTGGCCCTAAGAGGGGGGGGGGGGGGGGGGGGGGGGGCAGAGGGGCAGCTGCCCCGCACCCCCAAGCCGAAGGGGCCCCCGAACCTAGGCATGTGGTGTACTGGGCCTAGCGTACCTCTCGGCGATCCGTAAGTCATGCCGAAATGTGGCTTGATTCTAGGTCTTGGAAACTGTAACAGACTCCTCTCCGTAAACTCCGAGGTCCAACGACTTCAGGCCAGAGCTACCGGAGCGATGGCGTGGGACGAGTTTGTGGATTACTCCGTGGAGCTCTTCCGGGCTGAACACAATACTATACATCACAGCCCCAATCCATCCTGATTTCCCCCTCACCCACCCATCCCCAATTCCTCCTACCAGATGCATCTCGATCTAATTTGTTATGCTTTACCCTTGCATCCGGAGTCATTATGTGATACTTCTACAAGTGAAGTTTCACGGTAGGAGCACACAGGGTAGCATGACAATCAAAGAAACGACAGGGTTGGGCACGCAGGGAAGGAAGCACTAGTATATTCATTTTCTCAGTTTCGTTGGGGAAGATCATAATTGGGCGTTGTGAAGGTCGACATTTTACTGACTTTTGTAGGTCTGAAGAAATTGTGGGCTACTGTTGGTTCATCTTTAGGTACAAAATTGTGGATTACATTTACAAGACAACCATGATTTGTAAATGATCCAATCTTGACCATCGTTTTTTTTAAGAAAAGGAAAAATAGCATGATTCGCCGCCCCCACGCGGCCAAGAGGAAAGCCAAGAGGCCGAGTCGTCAAGAGGAGACCCCACATCCACTGGCAGCATGATGACACAATTTCAATAGGTATATCTATATTTGATATGAATATTAGTTTTGATGCACTTTAAGTTTCTATTGGTAATATTATATAAATATACCTACATATGTTGTTTATTTATTTAATATCTATATTAAGGGGCCTCAGGTTTAGTGGCAATATTTTTTATATCCAATTTTTTCTGCAACTTTTATATACATACATATGTTAGTTATTGTTTTAATATTTATATTAAGGGGCCTTAGGTTCTAGTTTGCCCTGGGTCCCGAAAATCCTGGGACTTCCCTGAATGTGAGATGATGATGTATGGCCGTCTTGATTGGGGTTTTAGAGGAATGTTACTACTTTGGGTTTCTCTGCTATCATGGTGAATTGGATCATGGAATGCATTACCTCTGTCAAGATTTTCAGGTGTTTAATGCCCAACTGCTGGAGTATATATCCCCCCCCCTCCACCCCCCACGTGAAGGATTCGTGAAGTTGATCCATTATAACCCTATCATTTTCTATTTGTGGTTGATCTGTTCTATGATGTTGTTGCAAGGTAGTCACTTCAAGAGTTTAAGAGTTGCACACAGGTTCTACAGATTCCTTACCATCTCTTTGTGAAAACCCCCTTCTTTCTATCCAATCGAAACAAAGTTCTCAAACTCACTTTCGGAAGGGGGGGGGGGGGGGGGGCTTGAAAATTTCAAAGTTTAGCCATATCCCTAGAACCCATTACTATAACTGCAGTTACACATCATCATTTTGCACTGGCCACTTGACACACAATACAAAGGAAACACCATTGCAAGTTTGTGACTCACACATCCATGTTGGTCAAGAGATACACTGAAATCTTATAAAGACTAGTAGAACGCCCGTGCGTTGCCACAGACCTTTTTTTCATGTGCACATTAATACAATGCATATCAAATTTTGCAGATTTTTTTTAGTTACACCTATAAATATAATACATATAAAATTTTGTATGTATAAAAAAGATATCCTGCAACAATCATAAAAATAATTGAAATCCACTTCACTCGCTCTTTAACTCATGTATACAGAGAGAAATGATCCAAATAATTATATGTTAAAAACTAAGATAACCTATTTGATGCACTTATGATGTTCTCGTACAAGGTCAGTAATGTTGTCTTTAGCTTCATTTGCACTCCGCAACCTCAGTCCATGTTCGCCACCTCAGTTAGTGACAAATCCGCTCGCAATGTCCCCTTCCACCTGCATGAACACACACTTCACAATCAATTGAACCATCTATACTGTTACTAACATGTTGCATCCGTTCTAAGAAGGATTGACATGAAAGGGACACCTTACCCATGATTCTCCTTTTTTTTTATGATCTCTGCTATCTGGGCAACATCCAGATTGTAGAGACGTCATTCTCTTCAGCACATTGCACATATGTGTCTTCTATCGCTGCTTCTGCTCGAGTGTGCTGGTGAATGATCTCATCTGCTATGTAACAAATAGACAAAAAAACTACCAAAAATATCAGTGTTATATTAACTCATTGGTGTTATTAATTCCAAAAATATGGGAGTGTAATTGTCCAGGAAATCACCTAAGAAATTATTACAAGTGGTACTGAAATCAGTTGTCAAAAAAGGTAAGCAAACATTAGAAAGATGGTCCCTGGAAAATGTTTCACACATTACAGAAAATAATCATATATGAATTATATTAGGTAAAAGTAATTGGGTATCACATTATGAGATCCTAAAATTGGAATGAATCACCATGATATTTAGTGAGAATCTGAACTATCTCATAGCTTCATACTCTGCTTGCTTGAACTTCAAATGAACATGCTATGATGCACCAATTGAAAGAACCAGATCACTTAGATCAAAATGTTATTCACAATTTGAAAGAACATGTCCTTTCAGAAGAAAAAAAACCATCCAACACATGTCCTGCAAGCAACATTGTGCAAGTGTATAACAACTGCATGTCAAATATGCAATAATTTGGGGAATGAAGGATCACTTTTACACCCTTATTTTGTGGACCGAATATGAAACTCGCATGTCCATAAGAAGAAAGCAACAAATATATCTAGGTCTAAATATCCATGGGCACTCTACATGGCAAATATGCAATAATTTGGGGCATAAAGGATCAATTTTACAACCCTCCCCCTTTACGGCCAAGGTAATTAACCTCGTCCGATTAGAAGGCGAATGTTATCCCCAAGAATAACCCGTCCAATTCATTTCCCAAAGGAAAATTCTTCCAACTGGAAAAAACCATAAGTTTATGCGAACTGATCTCTGAAATTTGAATTACGTACTAATTAGATAGCATCAAATTTGTACAAAAATATTACTTACCGGTTGTGTCGAAGAATCACCAGATCAGCAAGCAAGCAAGATATGTCTCGGGCCAACTTGTTGAATTGTAGAAAAGGACCGAGTGCAGTGATGTTGCTATTTGCTAACTTAATTAAGCAACTATTGTTATTCCCATATGACCTAGAGTCTAGAGAGGTAAAAAGATATCGAGTATGAATCCTTCGCACAATTCAATCCTTTGATTGTGTGAATGCATATATTCGCCAGTATTACATCGCATTTACAAAGTTGTCATGTGGTGACATGCTAATCCTCCTCAAAACCTAAGCCATTGTTTGCAAAAATGGCCGGCGACAGTCAGAGTAAACCCATGAGGCCAATGCCATGGTCACCGCCCACCATGCCCGGAGCTCCTCGTTGGCCCGAGTGCGGTACCTCTCCGTGACGTCTGGCGCCACCTCTGTCAAGATATGTTTTGTATATAACCGTTATCATCTACTCCATCTGTAAAGAAATATAAGGGCGTTTAGATCACTAACACAGAGGGAGTACATCCTGTTGGGGAACACAGTAATTTCAAAAAAATTCCTACGATCACGCAAGATCTATCTAGGAGGTGCATAGCAACGAGCGGGGAGAGTGTGTCCACGTACCCTCGTAGACCGAAAGCGGAAGCATTATATCAACGTAGTTGATGTAGTCGTACGTCTTCATGATCCGACCGATCCTAGCACCGAACGTACGGCACCTCCGTGTTCAGCACACGTTCAGCATGATGACGTCCCTCGTACTCTTGATCCAGTTGAGGCCGAGGGAGAGTTCCGTCAGCACGATGGCGTGGCGATGGTGATGATGAAGTTACCGGCACAGGGCTTCGCCTAAGCACTACGACGATATGACCGAGGTGTGTAACCATGGAGGGGGGCACCGCACACGGCTAAGAGAAACTTTGATGTGTTCTATAGTGCCCCCTCCCCACGTATATAAAGGAGGGGAGGAGGAGGCCGGCCGGCCACAAGGGGCGCGCCCAAGGGGGGGAATCCTACTCCAAGTAGGAATAGGTTCCCCCCTTTCCTAGTCCAACTAGGAGAAGAAGGAAGGAGAGGGAGAGGGAGAGGGAAAGAGGGGTCGCGCCCCCTCCCCTTGTCCTATTCAGACTCCCATTGGGGGGGGCGCCACCTACTGGCTGCGGTCCTCTCTCTCCCCTAAGGCCCACTAAGGCCCATATCTTCCCGGGGGGGGGGGGGGGTTCCGGGAACCCTCCGGCACTCCGGTTTTATCTGAAACTATCCGCAACACTTCCGGTGTCCGAATAACATGGTTCAATATATCAATCTTTATGTCTCGACCATTTTGAGACTCCTCGTCATGTCCGTGATCTCATCCGGGACTCCAGATAACCTTCAGTACATCAAATCACATAAACTCATAATACCAATCGTCATCGAACGTTAAGCGTGCGGACCCTACGGGTTCGAGAACTATGTAGACATGACCGAGACATATCTCTGGTCAATAACCAATAGCGGAACCTAGATGCTCATATTGGCTCCTACATATTCTACGAAGATCTTTATCGGTCAAACCGCATAAGAACATACGTTGTTCCCTTTGTCATCGGTATGTTACTTGCCCGAGATTCGATCGTGGTATCATCATACCTAGTTCACTCTCGGTACGGGCAAGTCTCTTTACTCGTTCCGTAATGCACCATTCCGCGACAAACTCATTAGTCACATTGCTTGCAAGGCTTATAGTGATGTGCATTACCGAGAGGGCCCAGAGATACCTCTCCGAAACACAGAGTGACAAATCCTAATCTTGATCTATGCCAACTCAACAAACACCATCACCGTAAATAAGCGAAGAACAATATGTCAAAAGCTCGTAGGCATTGGATCGGTGATGGAGAACTATGCCGGATGCGGTTCATCATGTAACAATCATAACATAGGGTGACACAGAACTAGCTCCAATTCATCAATGTAATGTAGGCATGTATTCCGAATATAGTCATACATGCTTATGGAAAAGAACTTGCATGCCATCTTTTGTCCTACCCTCCCGTGGCAGAGGGGTCCTAGCGGAAACTAAGGGATATTAAGGCCTCCTTTTAATAGAGTACCAGACCAAAGCATTAACACATAGTGAATACATGAACTCCTCAAACTATGGTCATCACCGGGAGTGGTCCCGATTATTGTCACTTCGGGGTTGCCGGATCATAACACATAGTAGGTGACTATAGACTTGCAAGATAGGATCAATAACTCACATATATTCATGAAAACATAATAGGTTCAGATCTGAAATCGTGGCACTCGGGCCCTAGTGACAAGCATTAAGCATAGCAAAGTCATAGCAACATCAATCTCAGAACATAGTGGATACTAGGGATCAAACCCTACCAAAACTAACTCGATTACATGATAAATCTCAGCCAACCCATCACCGTCCAGCAAGCCTACGATGGAATTACTCATGCACGGCGGTGAGCATCATGAAATTGGTGATGGAGGATGGTTGATGATGACGATGGCGACGGATTCCCCTCTCCCGAGCCCCGAACACACTCCAGATCAGCCCTCCCGAGAGAGTTTAGGGCTTGGCGGCGGCTCCATATCGTAAAACGCGATGAGTCCTTCTCTCTGTTTTTTTCCTCCCCGAACGTGAATATATAGAGTTGGAGTTGAGGTCTGTGGAGCAACAGGGGGCCCACGAGGCAGGGGCGCGCCCCCACCCTCGTGGAAAGGGTGTGGGCCCCCTGGCCTTGATTCTTTCGCCAGTATTTTTCATTATTTCCAAAAATAATCTCCGTGAAGTTTCAGGTCATTTCGAGAACTTTTGTTTCTGCACATAAATAACACCATGGCAATTCTGCTGAAAACAGCGCCAGTCCGGGTTAGTTCCATTCAAATCATGCAAGTTAGAATCCAAAACAAGGGCAAAAGTGTTTGGAAAAGTAGATACCACGGAGACATATCAACTCCCCCAAGCTTAAACCTTTGCTTGTCCTCAAGCAATTCAGTTGATAAACTGAAAGTGATAAAGAAAAACTTTTACAAACTCTGTTTGCTCTTGTTGTTGTAAATATGTAAAGGTAGCATTCAAGTTTTCAGCAAAGATTATGACTAACCATATTCACAATAACACTTAGGTCTCATGTTTACTAATATCAATGGTATAATCCACTAGCGAGTAATAATAATAAATCTCGGATGACAACACTTTCTCAAAACAATCATGATATGATATAACAAGATGGTATCTCGCTAGCCCTTTCTGAGACCGCAAAACATAAATGCAGAGCACCTTTACAGATCAAGGACTGACTAAACATTGTAATTCATGGTAAAAGAGATCGAATCATAGTCATACTCAATATAAATTAATAGTAATGGATGCAAATGACAGCAGCGCTCTCCAGCTAGTGCTTTTTAATAAGAGGGTGATGACTCAACATGAAAGTAAATGGATATGCCCTTCGCAGAGGGAAGCAGGGATTTGTAGAGGTGCCAGAGCTCGATTTTGAAATAGAGATAAATAATATTTTGAACGGCATACTTTCATTGTCAACAAAACAACCAAGAGATGGCGATATCTTCCATGCTACACACATTATAGGCGGTTCCCAAACAGAATGGTGAAGTTTATACTCCCCCTCCACCAACAAGCATCAATCCATGGCTTGCTCGAAACAATGAGTGCCTCCAACTAACAACAGTCCCGGGGGAGTTTTGTTTGCAATTATTTTGATTTGGTTTGCATAAAGCAAGGGATTGGGCATCCCGGTGACCAGCCATTTTCTCGTGAGTGAGGAGCGGAGTCCACTCCTCTTGAGAATAACCCGCCTAACATGGAAGATACGGACGGCCCTAGTTGATACATGAGCTATTCGAGCATACAAAACAGAATTTCATTTGAAGGTTTAGAGTTTGGCACATACAAATTTACTTGGAACGGCAGGTAGATACCGCATATAGGAAGGTATGGTGGACTCATATGGAATAACTTTGGGGTTTTAAGGGATTGGATGCACAAGCAATATTCCCGCTTAGTACAGGTGAAGGCTAGCAAAAGACTGGGAAGCGACCAACTAGAAAGCGACAACAGTCATGAACATGCATTAAAATTAATAAACATTGAGTGCAAGCATGAGTAGGATATAATCAACCATGAACATAAATATCGTGAAGGCTATGTTGATTTTGTTTCAACTACATGCGTGAACATGTGCCAAGTCAAGTCACTTGAATCATTCAAAGGAGGATACCACCCTATCATACCACATCACAACCATTTTAATAGCATGTTGGCACGCAAGGTAAACCATTATAAACTCCTAGCTAATTAAGCATGGCATAAGCAACTATGATCTCTAATTGTCATTGCAAACATGTTTATTCATAATAGGCTGAATCAGGAACGATGTACTAATCATATTTACAAAAACAAGAGAGGTCGAGTTCATACCAGCTTCTCTCATCTAAATCAGTCCATCTTATATCGTCATAATTGCCTTTCACTTGCACGACCAAATGATGTGAACAATAATAATAGTGCACGCGCATTGGACTAAGCTGGAATCTACGAGCATTCAATAAACAGGAGAAGACAAGGTAATATGGGCTCTTGGTTAAATCAACAATAATGCATAAAAGAGCCACTTCAACATTTTCATTATGGTCTTCTCCTATCGACCCCCAAAGAAAAGAAAAGAAATAAAACTATTTACACGGGAAAGCTCTCAACAAGCAAAAGAAGAACAGGAAATATTTTTTTGGGTTTTGTTTTAATTATTACTACTACAGCAAGAAAAGTAAACTAGCTAAACGCTACAACTTTTTTTTTTGTTTTTCTTAAGGTTTTTCAAACACACAAGAAGAAAGCAAGAAAAAGAAAGTAAACTAGCATGGATATTACAGTGAAAAAGTATGAGCACGGACAACTAGCAATGAGTGTGTGAATGTAAATGTAACGTCGGTGAGAAATACGTACTCTCCCATGCTTATGCTTTTGGCCTAAGTTGGTCTATTGCCACGGTTGGCCTGGCGGATACCCAAAGTTATAGCTGGGGTCGTACTGAGATGCAGCGGCTATTGCATCGTGGGCTGCAGCTTGGAGGCGAGCTGCCCTCGTCCTCCTCTCGTACTCGTCTGCCTCCTCTCTGGTTATAAAATGTCTCCCTTTTGCCTGAAAGTCAAAGAGAGTAGGAGCAGCGAGGACAATATTGACGGCATGACGCCTGCCAAAGATTAGTCGGTACTGGAGAGGCGGTTCATTCCTCTCAACAAACTAATGGTGAACCATGGCATTAAAATATAGATAAGAAGGAGGCAATTCCATATCAAAATCACGAATGGGTATATTAAGAAAATTAGCTAAACGGGTTGCATAAATTCCACAAAAGAAATCTCCATTAAATCTATTATTATGCAACCTACATGCAACAATGGCTCCCAAATTATAATGTTTATATCCTAATACAGCACTCCTGAGAACACTGAGATCAGGGACACACATGTGGCATGCTTCATCCTTACCATTTATGCACCTACCTATGAAGAGAGCAAAATAATGTATAGCAGGAAAATGAATGCTCCCTATGGTAGCTTGTGTTATATCTCTAGACTCCCCCACAGTTATACTAGCAAGAAAATCTCTAAATTCAGATTTGCGAGGTTCACTAGGACTGCCCCATTGTGCAAGTTTGCAAGCAGTATTAAAATCCTCTAAATCCATAGTATAAGAATTTTCATAAAGATCAAACAGGACAGTTTGAGAATTACGTGAAGATGAAAATTCAAACCTTCTCACAAAGGAATCAGTGAGATAGTGGTACTGACGACACTTATCTGCTTCGAAGCTCACAAGATCAGCGTTACGCACATATGCGTTAAATTCTTCCTTGATTCCTGCTCGATCCATGAAGTCCTCTGAAGGCCATTCACAAGCCCGCACTTGAGCGTCCCTTGGTGGTTCATCGTCGGCATCGCGCATTGCGAGCCTAGGTCCTTGCTTCCTTGAAGGGCCACCTTGGTACATTTTCCTAAACATGTTTCTTCCTCTGAAAAATTTCTGAAAATTTTAGTAACTTCAAATAAAAGTGAACCAACTCAACAAAATTGATAGCAACTACTCCCACAAGTGCCTAGAGACTATATCATGCATTAGAACTACTTGGAACCATATAAATTTGACATGCAAGCTCAAGAACATGGTCACCTAGGCAGCACAAATTTGCAATGAATAAAGCACTAGAACAAAAACTAATTGGACCATTGGAGGAGTCACATACCAAGGAACAATCCTCCAGAGCAGTTTTGTGAGAGGTGCTTTGAGCAAGGAGATCAAAAATCGCAGAAAAATGAGCTAGAACTCGTGCTTGAGCTGGTTGGTGATTTTTTTGGGAGGAAGAAGGAGTGTGTGGGTGCAGGAATAAGTGGAGGGGAGCCACCATGGGCCCACGAGGTAGGGGGGCGCGCCCTGTAGGGGTGGGCGCGCCCTGGACCCTCGTGGCCAGGTGCTTGCTCCCCCTGCTGTGTTCTCAGTGCCAGATATTCTCAAATATTCCAGAAAAAATCATATTTAAATTTCAGGGCATTTGGAGAACTTTTATTTTCGGGGTATTTTTATATTGCACGGATAATTCAGAAAACTGACAAAATATACTATTTTTGCTTTATTTCAACTAAATAACAGAAAGTAAAAGGGGGGTACAGAAGGTTGTGTTTTCTAACTTCATCCATCTCATGCTCATCACAAGGAATCCACTAACAAGGTTGATCAGGTCTTGTTAACAAACTCATTTCGAATAACATGGAACCGGAGAAATTTCGAATAACACTAGGTTACCTCAACGGGGATATGCACATCCCCAATAATAAGAATATCATATCTCTTTTTGATAGTAGGTAGGGGAAATTCAAAACCTCCAAAAATAATCGATGGAATTTTTCCAATAGAGTTTATACTATGAACTTGAGGTTGTTTCCTCGGAAAGTGTACCATATGCTCATTACCATTAACATGAAAAGTGACATTGCCTTTGTTGCAATCAATAACAGCCCCTGCAGTATTCAAAAAGGGTCTTCCAAGAATAATAGACATACTATCGTCCTCGGGAATATCAAGAATAACGAAGTCAGTTAAAATAGTAACATTTGCAACCACAACAGGCACATCCTCACAAATACCGACAGGTATAGCAGTTGATTTATCATCCATTTGCAAGGATATTTTAGTAGGTGTCAACTTATTCAAGTCAAGTCTATGATATAAAGAGAGTGGCATAACACTAACACCGGCTCCAAGATCACATAAAGCAGTTCTAACATAATTTCTTTTAATGGAGCATGGTATAGTGGGTACTCCTGGATCTCCTAGTTTCTTAGGTATTCCACCCTTAAAAGTGCAATTAGCAAGCATGGTGGAAATTTCAGCTTCCGGTATCTTTCTTTTATTAGTAACAATTTCTTTCATATACTTAGCATAAGGATTCATTTTGAGCATATCAGTCAAACGCATACGCAAGAAGATAGGTCTAATCATTTCAGCAAAGTGCTCAAAATCCTCATTCATCCTTTTTCTTGGATGGATTAGGAGGAAAGGGCATGGGTTTCTGAACCCATGGTTCTCTTTCTTTACCATGCTTCCTAGCAATGAAGTCTCTCTTATCATAACGTTGATTCTTTGATTGTGGGTTATCAAGATCAACATCAGGTTCAATTTCTACATCATTGTCATTACTAGGTTGAGCATCAACATGAACATCATCATTAACATTATCACTAGGTTCATGTTCATTACCAGATTGTGTTTCAGCATCAGAAATAGAAATATCATTGGGATTCTCAGGTTTGTCAGCAACAGGTTCACTAGAAGCATGCAAAGTCCTATCATTTTTCTTTTTCTTCTTTTTAGAAGGACTAGGTGCATCAATATTATTTCTCTGAGAGTCCTGCTCAGTTCTCTTAGGATGGCCTTCAGGATACAAAGGTTCCTGAGTCATTTTACCTGTTCTAGTAGCCACTCTAACAGCAAAATCATTATTCTTACTATTCAATTCATTGAGCAAATCATTCTGAGCTTTAAGTACTTGTTCTACTTGAGTGGTAACCATAGAAGCATGTTTACTAATGAGTTTAAGTTCACCTTTAACTCTAGACATATAATCACTCAAGTGTTCAAGCATATAAGCATTGCGTTTTAATTCTCTACCAAAATAAGCATTGAAGTTTTCTTGCTTAACCATAAAATTATCAAACTCATCCAAACATTGGCTAGCAAACTTAGTAGGATTTCAGCTTTATCATATCTATAGAGAGAATTTACCTTTACTACCTGTGTCGGGTTATCAAGACCATGTGTTTCTTCAATAGGTAATGGATTAAGACCATGTATTTCTTCAACATGAGGTAAATTCTTAACATCTTCAGCTTTTATACCTTTTTCTTTCATAGATTTATTTGCCTCTTGCATATCTTCAGGACTGAGAAATAGAACACCCCTTTTATCGGAGTTGGCTTAGGAGTTGGTTCAGGAAGTGTCCAATTATTTTCATTGGTCAACATATTATTCAATAGAATTTCAGCTTCATCTGGTGTTCTTTCCCTGAAAACAGAACCAGTACAACTATCAAGGTGGTCTCTGGAAGCATCAGTTAGTCCATTATAAAAGATATCAAGTATTTCATTTTTCTTAAGAGGATGATCAGGCAAAGCATTAAGTAATTGGAGAAGCCTCCCCCAAGCTTGTGGGAGACTCTCTTCTTCAATTTGCACAAAATTATATATTTCCCTTAAAGCAGCTTGTTTCTTATGAGCAGGGAAATATTTAGCAGAGAAGTAATAAATCATATCCTGGGGACTACGCACACAACCAGGATCAAGAGAATTAAACCATATCTTAGCATCAGCCTTTAATGAGAAAGGAAATATTTGAAGGATATAATAGTAGCGAGATTTCTCATCATTAGTGAACAGGGTGGCTATATCATTTAATTTAGTAAGATGTGCCACAACAATTTCAGATTCATAGCCATAAAAAGGATCAGATTCAACCAAAGTAATTATATCAGGGTCGACAGAGAATTCATAATCCTTATCAGTAACAAAGATAGGTGAAGTAGCATAAGCAGGATCATATTTCATTCTAGCATTCAGAGTTTTTTGTTTCAGCTTAGCTAATAATTTCTTAAGATCACTTCTATCATTGCAAGCAAGAAAGTCTCTAGCAGTTTCTTCATCCATAACATAGCCCTCACGCACAACAGACAATTCATATTTAGGGGGAGAATCTTCATCATCACTTTCATCAATATTATCAGTTTCAATAATTTCATTCTCTCTAGCCCTAGCAAGTTGTTCATCAAGAAATTCACCAAGTGGCACAGTAGTATCAAGCATAGAAGTAGTTTCATCATAAGTATCATGCATAGCAGAAGTGGCATCATCAATAACATGCGACATATCAGAATTAATAGCAGAAGCAGGTTTAGGTGTCACAAGCTTACTCAAAACAGAAGGTGAATCAAGTGCAGAGCTAGATGGCAGTTCCTTACCTCCCCTCGTAGTTGAGGGATAAATTTTTGTTTTCGCGTCTTTCAAGTTCTTCATAGTGACCAGCATATATAAATCCCAAGTGACTCAAAGAATAGAGCTATGCTCCCCGGCAACGGCGCCAGAAAATAGTCTTGATAACCCACAAGTATAGGGGATCGCAATAGTTTTCAAGGGTAGAGTATTCAACCCAAATTTATTGATTCGACACAAGGGGAGCCAAAGAATATTCTCAAGTATTAGCAGTTGAGTTGTCAATTCAACCACACCTGGATAACTTAGTATCTGCAGCAAAGTATTTAGTAGCAAAGTAATATGGATGTAACGGTGACGGTAGCAAAAGTAATATTTTTGGGTTTTGTAGTGATTGTAACAGTAGCAACGGAAAAGTAAATAAGCGGAGAACAACATGTGAAAAGCTCGTAGGCATTGGACCGGTGATGGAGAATTATGCCGGATGCGGTTCATCATGTAACAATCATAACATAGGGTGACACAGAACTAGCTCCAATTCATCAATGTAATGTAGGCATGTATTCCGAATATAGTCATACGTGCTTATGGAAAAGAACTTGCATGACATCTTTTGTCCTACCCTCCCGTGGCAGCGGGGTCCTAGCGGAAACTAAGGGATATTAAGCCCTCCTTTTAATAGAGTACCGGACCAAAGCATTAACACATAGTGAATACATGAACTCCTCAAACTATGGTCATCACCGGGAGTGGTCCCGATTATTTTCACTTCGGGGTTGCCGGATCTTAACACATAGTAGGTGACTATAGACTTGCAAGATAGGATCAAGAACTCACATATATTCATGAAAACATAATAGGTTCAGATCTGAAATCATGGCACTCGGGCCCTAGTGACAAGCATTAAGCATAGCAAAGTCATAGCAACATCAATCTCAGAACATAGTGGATACTAGGGATCAAACCCTAACAAAACTAACTCGATTACATGATAAATATCATCCAACCCATCACCGTCCAGCAAGCCTACGATGGAATTACTCACGCACGACGGTGAGCATCATGAAATTGGTGATGGAGGATGGTTGATGATGACGATGGCGACGGATTCCCCTCTCCGGAGCCCCGAACGGACTCCAGATCAGCCCTCCCGAGAGAGTTTAAGGCTTGGCGGCGGCTTCGTATCGTAAAAAGCGATGAATCCTTCTCTCTGATTTTTTCTCTCCGAACATGAATATATAGAGTTAGAGTTGAGGTCGGTGGAGCAACAGGGGGCCCACGAGGCAGGGGGCGCGCCCAGGGGGGCAGGCGCGCCCCCACCCTCGTGGAAAGGGTGTGGGCCCCCTGGCCTTGATTCTTTCGCAAGTATTTTTCATTATTTCCAAAAATAATCTCCGTGAAGTTTCAGGTCATTCCGAGAACTTTTATTTCTGCACATAAAGAACACCATGGCAATTCTGCTGAAAACAGCGTCAGTCCGGGTTAGTTCCATTCAAATCATGCAAGTTAGAGTCCAAAACAAGGGCAAAAGTGTTTGGAAAAGTAGATACGACGGAGACGTATCATTGACCTACGAGGTTCGGTAGTAACTTGATCAGAAGTTTCATGATCATCATCATTCGCTTCCTCACTATTGGTGTATGAATCACTGGAACTGATTTCTGTGATGAACTACTTTCCAATAAGGGAGTAGGTATAATTACCTCATCGAGTTCTACTTTCCTCCCACTCACTTCTTTCGAGAGAAACTCCTTCTCTAGAAAGGATCCATTCTTAGCAACGAATATCTTGCTTTCGGATCTGTGATAGAAGGTGGATCCAACAGTCTCCTTTGGGTATCCTATGAAGACACATTTCTCCGATTTGGGTTCGAGCTTATCAGGTTGAAGCTTTTTAACATAAGCATCGCAGCCGCAAACTTTAAGAAACGACAACTTGGGTTTCTTGCCAAACCACAGTTCATAAGGTGTCGTCTCAACAGATTTAGATGGTGCCCTATTTAACGTGAATGCAGCCGTCTCTAAAGCATAACCCCAAAACGATAGCGGTAAATCTGTAAGAGACATCATAGATCGCACCATATCTAATAAAGCGCGGTTACGACGTTCAGACACACCATTACGCTGTGGTGTTCCAAGTGGCGTGAGTTGCGAAACTATTCCACATTGTTTCAAATGAAGACCAACCTCGTAACTAAAAAATATTCACCTCCACGATCGGATCGTAGAAACTTTATTTTCTTCTTACGATGATTTTCCACTTCACTCTGAAATTCTTTGAACTTTTCAAATGTTTCAGACTTATGTTTCATCAAGTACATATACCCATATCTTCTCAAATCATCTATGAAGGTCAGAAAATAATGATACCCGCTGCGAGCCTCAACACTCATCGGACCGCATACATCGGTATGTATTATTTCCAACAAGTCTATTGCTCGCTCCATAGTTCCGGAGAACGGAGTCTTAGTCATCTTGCCCATGAGGCATGGTTCGCAAGCATCAAGTGATTCCAAAAGCCCATCAGCATGGAGTTTCTTCATGCGCTTTACACCAATATGACCCAAACGGCAGTGCCACAAATAATTTGCACTATCATTATTAAACTTATATCTTTTGGCTTCAATACTATGAATATGTGTATCACTACTATCGAGATTCAACAAAAATAGACCACTCATCAAGGGTGCATGACCATAAAAGATATTACTCATATAAATAGAACAACCATTATTCTCTGGTTTAAATGAATAACCGTCTCGCATCAAACAAGATCCAGATATAATGTTCATGCTTAACGCTGGCACCAAATAACACTTATTCAGGTCTAAAAATTATCCCGAAGGTAGATGTAGAGGAAGCGTGCCGACGGTGATTACATCGACTTTGGAACCATTTCCCACGCGCATCGTCACCTCGTCCTTAGCCAATCTTTGCTTAATCCGTAGTCCCTGTTTCGGGTTGCAAATATGAGCAACAGAACCAGTATCAAATACCCAGGCACTACTGCGAGCATTAGTAAGGTACACAACAATAACATGTATATCAAATATACCTTTCACTTTTCCATCCTTCTTATCCGCCAAATACTTGGGGCAGTTCCGCTTCCAGTGACCAGTCCCTTTGTAGTAGAAGCAGTCAGTCTCAAGCTTAGGTCCAGACTTGGGCTTCTTCACTTGAGCAGAAACTTGCTTGCCGTTCTTCTTGAAGTTCCCCTTCTTCCCTTTACCCTTTTTCTTGAAACTAGTGGTCTTGTTGACCATCAACACTTGATGCTCCTTCTTGATTTCTACCTCCGCAGCCTTTAGCATCGCGAAGAGCTCGGGAATAGTCTTGTTCATCCCTTGCATATTATAGTTCATCACGAAGCTTTTGTAGCTTGGTGGCAGTGATTGAAGAACTCTGTCAATGACACTATCATCAGGAAGATTAACTCCCAGTTTAGTCAAGTGGTTGTGGTACCCAGACATTCTGAGTATATGTTCACTGACAGAACTATTCTCCTCCATTTTGCAGCTATAGAACTTATTGGAGACTTCATATCTCTCAATCCAGGCATTTGCTTGATATATTAACTTCAACTACTGGAACATCTCATATGGTCCATGACGTTCAAAACGTCGTTGAAGTCCCGGTTCTAAGCTGTAAAGCATGGCACACTGAACTATCGAGTAGTCATCAGCTTTGCTCTGCCAGACGTTCACAACGTCTGGTGTTGCTCCTATAGCGGGTCTTGCACCAAGCGGTGCTTCCAGGATGTAATTCTTCTGTGCAGCAATGAGGATAATCCTCAAGTTACGGACCCAGTCCGTGTAGTTGCTACCATCATCTTTCAACTTAGCTTTCTCTAGGAATGCATTAAAATTCAAAGGAACAGTAGCACGGGCCATTGATCTACAACAACATAGACATGCAAAATACTATCAGGTATTAAGTTCATGATAAATTAAAGTTCAATTAATCATATTACTTAAGAACTCCCACTTAGATAGACATCCCTCTAATCATCTAAGTGATCACGTGATCCAAATCAACTAAACCATGTCCGATCATCGCGTGAGATGGAGTAGTTTTCAATGGTAAACATCACTATGTTGATCATATCTACTATATGATTCACGCTCGACCTTTCGGTCTCAGTGTTCTGAGGCCATATCTGCATATGCTAGGCTCGTCAAGTTTAACCCGAGTATTCTACGTGTGCAAAAATGGCTTGCACCTGTTGTATGTGAACGTAGAGCTTATCACACCCGATCATCATGTGGTGTCTCGGCACGACGAACTGTAGCAACGGTGCATACTCAGGGAGAACACTTGTACCTTGAAATTTAGTGAGAGATCATCTTATAATGCTACCGCCGTACTAAGCAAAATAAGATGCATAAAGGATAAACATCACATGCAATCAATATAAGTGATATGATATGGCCATCATCATCTTGTGCCTTTGATCTCCATCTCCAAAGCACCATCATGATCACCATCGTCACTGGCTTGACACCTTGATCTCCCTCGAAGCATCATTTTTGTCTCGCCAACTATTGCTTCTACGACTATCGCTACCGCTTAGTGATAAAGTAAAGCAATTACATGGCAATTGCATTTCATACAATAAAGCGACAACCATAAGGCTCCTGCATCTTGACCATATCACATCACTTCAAGCCCTGCAAAAACAAGTTAGACGTCCTCTACTTTGTAGTTGCAAGTTTTACGCGGCTGCTACGGGCTTAGCAAGAACCGTTCTTACCTACACATCAAAACCACAACGATTTTTCGTCAAGTGTGCTGTTTTAACCTTCAACAAGGACCGGGCGTAGTCACACTCGATTCAGCTAAAGCTGGAGAAACAGACACCCACTAGCCACCTGTGTGCGAAGCACGTCGGTAGAACCAGTCTCATGAACGCGGTCATGTATGTCGGTCTGGGCCGCTTCATCCAACAATACCATCCAATCAAAGTATGACATGCTGGTAAGCAGTATGACTATTATCGCCTGAGGGAGTCCTGGACTAAGTGGTCCTCGGGCGTCCGGCCTATTAACCATGGGCCGGACTGATGGGCTATGAAGACCGAAGACTGCACCCGTGTCCAGATAGGACTCTCCTTAGCATTGAAGGCAAGCTTGGCGACCGATTATGAAGATTCCTCCCTCTGTAACCGACCTCGTGTAACCCTAGATCTCTCCGGTGTCTATATAAACCGGGGAGCTTAGTCCGGATAGAGGGACTCATTACCATAGTCATACAGGCTAGGCTTTTAGGGTTTAGCCATTACGATCTCGTGGTAGATCAACTCTTGTAATACTCATATTCATCAAGATCAATCAAGCAGGAAGTAGGATATTACCTCCATAGAGAGGGCCCGAACCTGGGGAAACATCGTGTCCCCTGTCTCCTGTTACCATCGACCTTAGACGCACAGTTCGGGACCCCCTACTCGAGATCCACCGATTTTGACACCGACATTGGTGCTTTCATTGAGAGTTCCACTGTGCCGTCCCCAAAAGGTTTGATGGCCCCTTCAATCGTCAATGACAATGCTGTCCAAGGAGAAACCTTCCTCCCTGGACAGATCTTCATATTCGACGGCTTCGCACTGCGGGCCAACTCGCTTGGCCGTCTGGAGCAGATCGACAGCTACGCCCCTGGCCATCAGGTCAGATTCGGGAGCTTGAACTATGACGCAGACGTCCGTGGAGACTTGATCTTCGCTGGATTCGAGACCGCGGCGATCGCTCCTGGTCACCCCGACGAACATGACCTAAATCTGTCATCGGACCGCATCCAGGAGATTGCTCCTGTAACTGCTCTGGCCGTAGAACTGGAGCATATTGCGCCATCGAAGGACGGGAGGATCAACCCCACCGCGGAGGCCACAGATTCCACGGCGTTGGAGCCGAACATAGACCTAAAGTCACACGACATCTTTGTCACCAGAACTCCGGACTCGTCTTTGGTCATAAATTCCGAGCCATGTGCATCCGCGGGCGCCGAACTTGATCGCTTATCGATCTTTGAGTTTCGCGCCGCAGACATCTTCCAACACTCGCCCTTTGGCGATGTGCTAAACTCATTAAAGAATCTGTCCCTGGCGGGGGACTCACAGCCGAATTGTGTCAGGTTCGAACTGCAGGCCGATGATGGGGGAGAACTTCGCTTCCCACCCACCACCCACTTCATAGCCACTTTCGAAGACTTAACCGACACGCTGGACTATGACTCCGAAGACATTGATGGTATGGACGACGATGCCGGAGACGAGGAGGCCCAAAACCCGCCGTTCACTGGACGATGGACAGCCACTTCCTCATATGACGTATACATGGTGGATACGCCGAAAAAAAATAGCGGTGATGACAAGAAAAACCAAGCAAAGGAGGACCCTCCTAAAACACAACCAAAGCGCCGGCGTCAGCGGCGCCGCTCTAAATCCCGCCGCAGCAGGCATAGCAACACCAGCACACGAGATGACAACACTCCGGATGGTGCCGAAGACACAGAAGAACCCGATGAACAAACTGCCGAACAGGACAATCGGGAATCAGGGCATGTCAGCCCTGACGAACAGGCAATAGAAGAAGACTCGGAGGACGGTAGTTACCGTCCGCCCTCCGAGGAGGAGGTGAGCCTCGGCAACGAAGACTTCATCGTGCCTAAGGAGCCTCTGGAGCAGGAGCGCTTTAAGCTTCAGCTATTAGCCACTGTGAGGAGCCTGAAAAAGAAGCAGCAAGAGCTTCAAGCTAATCAAGACCTGCTCAATGACAGATGGACCGATGTCCTGGCAGCCGAGGAATACGGCCTTAAACGCCCAGCCAAAAGTTACCCGAGGCGCAGATTACTACCTCAGTTCGACGATGAGGCGCCAGACCCTGCACCAGCATCACGCAACGTGGCTGATCGTCCACCGCGCGGTCGGGATAAAACGGCAACCCGAGCCGAAGACTAGACTGTCCCACCCCGCCGTAAAGGCAGGGATAAGACAGCTTGGGGCTATACATATGACCTCCGCCAAAACCTGGTCAGTAGAGCAGAACATACAAGATCGATCTACGGATCGCGAGGACGTGCCTTGACGCGCGAGGACGGCTATCTATTTGGGCGTGACAAACCTAGTTACGCCCGGGCTGAAAACCGCAGACGGACTCCATCAGAGCTATGTCGTGATGCGGCCCGATATAGAGGCGCCGCACACCCTCTTTGCTTCACTGACGAAGTAATGGACCACGAATTCCCAAAAGGGGTTAAACCCATAAACATCGAATCATACGATAGAACAACCGATCCCGCGGTATGGATCGAGGATTTTATTCTCCACATCCACATGGCCCGCGGGGATGATCTTCACGCCATCAAATACCTCCCACTAAAACTTAAAGGACCAGCCCGACACTGGCTAAATAATCTGCCAGAGAATTCTATTGGCAGCTGGGAGGACCTGGAAGAAGCTTTCCTCGACAACTTCCAAGGTACATATGTTCGGCCACCAGATGCCGATGACTTAAGTCACATAGTTCAACAGCCCGGGGAGTCAGCCAGGAAGTTCTGGACTAGGTTCCTAACTAAAAAGAACCAGATCGTCGACTGTCCGGATGCCGAAGCCCTAGCGGCCTTTAAACATAGCATCCGCGACGAATGGCTCGCCTGCCACCTCGGCCAAGAAAAGCCAAAATCTATGGCAGCCCTCACGGCACTCATGACCCGCTTTTGCGCGGGTGAGGATAGTTGGTTGGCTCGTAGCAAAAACACAGCCAGTGAGGCAGGCCCCTCTGAGGTTAAGAACAGTAACGGTAAGCTCCGACGTAACAGACACAAACGCCGAAGCAATACTGATAATACCGACGACACGACAGTCAACGCCGGATTCAGCGGCTGCAAGTCTAGCCAGCGGAAGAAACCGTACAAGAGAAACAATCAGGGACCATCCAGCCTGGACCGCATACTCGATCGCCCGTGCCAGATACATGGCACCCCAGACAAACCAGCTAATCATATCAACAGAGATTGTTGGGTTTTTAAACAGGCCGGCAAATTAAACGCCGAGAATAGGGAAAAGGGATCGCAAAGCGAGGACGACGACGAGGAGCCCCGACAACCGTACACAGGGGCGCAGAAGAAGTTTCCCCCCAAGTCAAAACAGTAAACATGATATATGCCACACACATCCCTAAAAGGGAACGCAAGCGCGCACTAAGGGACGTCTATGCGATAGAGCCAGTCGCCCCAAAATTCAATCCATGGTCGTCATTCCCGATCACCTTTGATCATCGGGATCACCCGACTAGTATCCGTCATGGCGGTTCAGCCGCACTAGTCCTCGACCCAATCATTGACGGATTTCACCTGACGCGCGTCCTTATGGACGGAGGTAGAAGCCTCAACCTGCTTTATCAGGATACAATGCGAAAAATGGGCATCAATCCATCATGGATCAAGCCCACAAAGACTACCTTCAAAGGAGTCATACCAGGTGTCGAGGCCCGCTGTACGGGCTCAATCATGCTAGAAGTTGTCTTCGGGTCTCCGGACAATTTCCGAAGTGAGAAGTTAATCTTCGACATCGTCCCCTTTCGCAGCGGCTATCACGCACTGCTGGGATGAACCGCATTCGCTCGATTCAATGCAGTGCCACACTATGCTTATCTTAAGCTCAAGATGCCCGATGCACGCGGCGTCTTCACGGTTAATGGAAATACGGAACGCTGCCTCCGTACAGAGGAGCACACAGCCGCCTTAGCAGTAGAAGTACAGAGCGGCCTTCTCAAGCAGAACCCTAATGTGGCTGCCGAGCCCACGGACACCGTTACGAGGGTCCGAACTACCCTGCAGCAGGACAGCTCGGCTCGTCAGGAGCTCGATTAGCAATCCGGCCTCTGTCTCAGTCCTGATCAAGCGGTGGCATTCGCGCCGCGCGTACATAACTATGCACTCGAAATTCCATGCACATCAACGGAGGCACAGCTAGCTTGTGATCCACAGTGCGGCTCAACCGGCACTGGATACACACATACTCTCACTTTCACTTTTTCCTTTCAGGTCTCAATCCCGCAGACCCCATCCGATGGCCTGAGCATGGGTCCTCTCAAAGACAAGCACACCAAGACGGCAAGAATAACAGCGGTCAGTTGACCCTATCGGATGGTATTACACAAGCTTGGCACGGGAGAGCCGCAGACATATGGGGGACTCCTCCAGGTGGTTTCGTTAAACGATCACTTTACCTGTTTTTCAGGACCCACACGCAGCTCTCTCTTCGTGAAGGCATAGTAAATAGCCTTTCCGCTTAGTGCACCACGTGTATGAACGCGCTTTAACGCACCAATGAAATTATAATAGAAACAGTTTGCGGCCCAAATTCCCACGGCTCTAGCTTACCACTGGTTCTTCCTTTTCCTTTCTTTTTGCTTTTTTTCCTGGTAATTCTATCAGATAACACCCATACACTCGGTGTGTTCCACCTTGCCAGGGGCTTCATAGCACCCCACAACATGGCAACAAAAGTCCGAACACTTTTACAGTATAGTTCGGCGCCCCGAATTTAGCATTATATACATTGGCTCCGAATCATGTCTTTGGTCAATAGTTGGGTTGCCCGGCTCCTATGCTTACTACCTTACGTTCCGCTATATCGGCTAGGGTAGTAAAGGGGGAACTGCTGCGATTGTGCCCTGGTTTATCCAAAGGAGCACCTCAGTAGAGAAAGCCGAAAACTGACTATCATGATACGGCGAAAGCCGGTCAGCTGTTCGGAGGTTGCAAATCGTTGGAGATTTCTCCCGCATTACGCGAAGGATCGGTACTTCTCAATCAGACGCTCATAACGCACTGGTTCGGATACCAGGGGCTGCGCCCATGTTTTATTATAAAACTCCTATGGCTAAGTGAGGGCGTTTAAGCCGCATAGTCTGATTGCCTGGTTCGTTGCGCTAAACAACTCCTTCAAAGACCATATAATTGGATCAAGATTATTTAGATTCCATCCCGAACACCTCCGTACTACCTACATGGGGGCAGAAGCCGACGACTGGCCAACCCTCAGATTTCATACAACACGGCCACACGGGAGGAAAAAATTAAAACATATCAAGCATTATATTACAAGCCGACTTTGTTTCGTCATACAAGGCAAAGACAATACCAATATATTCATTCGAAAATAATGTCTTGCCCACACTGCGTTGCCACAATGCGAGACCCCTCTAGGACATCCGCAAAATAGCGCTCGGGTGTGCGGTGCTCCTTGCCCTCTGGCGGCCCCCTGGCCACCTCGACGGCGTCCATCTTCGCCCACCACATCTTGCAATGGGCGAAGGCCATGCGCGCACCTTCAATACAGGCCGATCGCTTGACAACATCTAGCCGAGGACAGGCGTTCACCAACTGCTTCACGAGTCTGAAGTAGCTGCCGGGCATAAATTCGGCTGGCCATAGCTGAATTATCAAATCCTTCATGGCTAGTTCGGCCACCCTATGCAGCTCCACCAGCTGTTTCAGCTGATCAGTGAAGGGCACGGGATGCTCTGGCGCAAGATACTGTGACCAGAACAATTTCTACGTGGAGCTCCCTTCTTCGGCTCGAAAGAACTCCGCGGCGTCAAACACACTGCACGGCAGATCTGCATAGGCTCCTGGAGAACTCCGAATCCGGGTTAGTAAGAAATACTTCTTCTTTATATACTTTCTTTGCATACTAAATGCCTTACCCGCCGCGATCTTCCTGGCCTCCTGGATCTCACGGAGGGTGCCCTGGGCCTCATTCCGGGCTGTCTCCGCGCTCTGACGAGCCCTGGCGAGTTCGGTCTCTCGAACCGACGCGTCGCGCTCCAAGGTCTCGCACTTCTTCACCGCGTCCCGGAGCTCTTGTTGAACCTCGTTGACCCGGGCCTTGAGCTTCTTACGGGCGGCCTACTCCTTGACAGCCTTCCCCTCGGCTTCGTCTAGGGCCTCCTTCAGGGCCTCGACCTTGGTCGTTGCTCCTATATATATTTTGACACTTCAATCAACGCATATCATTTTACCTTCTTAAATATAAAACGGGTTATCACATACCTTGTTTTTCTTGGAGCTGCCTCCTCACCCGACCAAGCTCCTCCTCGGCCTGCTCCAGTCTCTGTTGCAGTCAGGAGACTTCGGCAGTATGTGAGGCCGTGGCCAACAGCGATGCATGTGTATTCATTTCAGACAAGTTTATTTAGTTTCCTGCCATCAGGATAGATCCTCTGTCCGGTCTCTTCTTTTCGGACACCGGACAATGTCTCAGGGGCTACCGTCTATATCGGGATTTTCTCCTTTTGCGTCGCTTACCTCAAAACCTGTCAGCAGGCTGCTACAGGCTTCGGTTAGTCTTCTCTTGGCGGACTGAACCCTTTCAATCACCGTGCCCATAAGAACACGGTGCTCGTCCACAATGGAAGCACCTCGTAGCGCTTCCAGCAGATTATCTGGTGCCCCTGGTTGGACAGGGGTCACCGGTGGAATAGGCATACCCCCGTCTTTCGAAGGAGGCTACGTGCCAGATCCCGGAGCCGTATTGGTCTCCGGAATCGAGTCCGGTTGAGGGCCAAGTTGAATATGGCCCTCATCCCCAGTCTCCATGGGAATTGACTCCCCCTGGTGTTCGGCGACGGGGGCTTCGCCTTCTGGCACCTCTTCCCGGCCTGGGAAGGTCCGTTGGGAGAGCACCTCGTCGTCTCCCTTGGCCTTGGGAGAGTAAGCGGCCGGCGGTGTCTCGCTGGCCATCTCCTTCGAGTCCAACGAACCCTCTGACGAGGATCGCTTGGAGCTGTCGTGGGCCAGATTGTAATAGCATGGTTGACCATGTCAATACGACAAGGAGCAGAGGTTAGATCTATGGGCATGTACGAGTCTTAGCACTTACGATGCGGCCCGAGGCTTAGTGTGGGGGCGTCTCTCCGGACTGCTGTCGATGTCCCATGGGGAGCTGCCCGCAAGCTGGCCTTTCCCCTTCTTGGGCGCCTCTGTCTCCAGAATGGTGGAGGCCGCCCTCTTCTTTCTCCCTCCATCAGGGGGAGAGTCACTCTCCTCATCCTTCTCCTCCTCTTCATCGTCGTCGCCTTCGGCGATGGAGGAACGGGTCTTGACTGCGGACGCCGCGTCCGTAGCACCCTTACAGCGGGGGCCGCTCCGGACCCCCTTGGCCTTCTTCGCCGGCGCCGTATAGGGCACCGATAGCAGCATCTTCGCTAGACGCAGAATGACTGGCTCTTCAGGCAGTGGAGCCGGGCACTGGATCTTCTTCGCCCTCTCCATCCATTCCTGAAGAAGTAATGACAGTAAAAATTCAGATATCCTCCTTGAAACAAACAAGTAGAGGACGCATTAAAAACTTACCTCGCTGGCGGGGTGGTTAACATCATGCCCACGGTCCGAATCCGTGGCTGGTGGTGTCTCGTTGCCCTTGAAGAGCAACCTCCAGGCATCTTTGTGAGTAGTCTTGAAGAGCCTCTTCAGGGTATGGTGCTTCTTCGGATTGAACTTCCATAGCGGGAGGCTTCGGCTTTGGCACGGGAGAATCCGGCGAACTAGCATCACCTGGATTACGTCGACAAGTTTGACATTCTTGTCCACCATGCTCTGAATGCGCGTCTGCAGCGCTATCAGCTCGTCTGGCGAACACCAGTTCGGGCTCTTCTCGACCCAGGAGGTGAGCCGCGTTGGAGCACCGGGGTTGAATTCGGCAGCTGCGGCCTAGTTGGTGCCGCGGGGTTCCGTAATGTAGAACCATTGTTTCTGCCATTCCTTGACAGTCTCCACGAAAGTGCCTTTCAGCCAGGAGACATTGGACAACTTACTCACCATGGCTCCTCCGCACTCCCCGTGCTGGCCATCCACCACCTTCGGCTTCACGTTGAAAGTGGGGTTGGATTCGGAGAAAGGCCTCACACACGACGATGAACGCCGAGATGTTAAGGAAGGAGTTCGGGGATAGATCATGGAAGTCTATCCCGTAATAGTACATCAGCCCGCGGATGAAAGGGTGGAGTGGAAACTCTAGCCCGCGGAAGAAATGAGGGATGAATACCACCCTCTCGTTGGGCTTCGCCGTGGGGAAGACTTGTCCCTAGGCCGGAAGGCGGTGGGCGATTTCCTTCGCCAAGTACCCAGCCGCCCGAAGCTCAGTAATGTCCTACTCCTTGACGGAGGAGGCCATCCACTTGCCTTGGCCTCCGGATTCGGACATGGTTGAGTGTTGGCTTGAGTGGGAAGATGAGAACTTGGGCGCTGGAGCTCAAGAGTGGAAGGACGAAGGAAGAGAGAAGGTGTGGGAGAAGAAGGGGGAATAATTATCCCCTTATAAAGGCTATGAATATCGAACGTCTCCCCACTCGCCTTAAAACTCGCCTATTCCCAAGGGCTGTGTAAACAGGCACGGTTGGGTTACCCACGCCCGAATTGATGAAACCCGCAATAAGGGGACACGATCTCTGCTTTGACAAGACGTGCATATGGCAACCGCGTCTCGAAACGTGGAGCGACAGAAGAAAAACGGTTCAAAATTATGACCGGGCAGACGTGATGTCATGTTGTAAAAAGTTGTCAGCGGATTGGACTCGTGGAGTATTATATTCTCTCTCTGAGGTTGTGTGTGATGTGTGTTACAGGTCCGAATACAACCGTTACGTCTGGAGACTATTTGGGAGTTCGGAAAGGGGAACCCGTCTTGCAATGCCGAAGACAAATCTGCGCGCTGGACTCCTCGTCATTGAAGCTAGGTTCAGGGGCTACTGAGGGAGTCCTTGGGCGTCCGGCTGTTAACCATGGGCCGGACTGATGGGCTGTGAAGACCGAAGACTGCACCCGTGTCCGGGTAGGACTCTCCTTGGTGTGGAAGGCAAGCTTGGCGACCGATTATGAAGATTCATCCCTCTGTAACCGACCTCGTGTAACCCTAGATCCCTCCGGTGTCTATATAAACCGGGGAGCTTAGTCCGTATAGAGGGACTCATTACCATAGTCATACAGGCTAGGCTTTTAGGGTTTAGCCATTATGATCTCGTGGTAGATCAACTCTTGTAATACTCATATTCATCAAGATCAATCAAGCAGGAAGTAGGGTATTACCTCCATAGAGAGGGCCCGAACCTGGGTAAACATCGTGTCCCCTGTCTCTTGTTACCCTCGACCTTAGACGCACAGTTCGGGACCCCCTACCCGAGATCCGCCGGTTTTGACACCGACATCGCCCACAACTCTTTGTGTTCTACTCGTGCATATAACATCTACGCATAGAACTGGCTCGGATGCCACTGTTGGGGAACACAGTAATTTAAAAATAATCCTACGATCACGCAAGATCTATCTAGGAGATGCATAGCGACAAGCGGGGAGAGTGTGTCCACATACCCTCGTAGACCGAAAGCGGAGGCGTTATATCAATGCGGTTGATGTAGTCATACGTCTTCATGATCCAACCGATCCTAGCCCCGAACGTACGGCACCTCCGTGTTCAGCACACGTTCAGCACGATGACGTCCCTCGTACTGTTGATCCAGTTGAGGCTGAGGGAGAGTTCCGTCAGTACGACGGCGTTGCGACGGTGATGATGAAGTTACCGGCGCAGGGCTTCGCCTAAGCACTACGATGATATGACCGAGGTGTGTAATCGTGGAGGGGGGCACCGCACACGGCTAAGAGAAACTTGGATGTGTTCTATGGTGCCCCCCGCCCCACGTATATAAAGGAGGGGATGAGGAGGCCGGTCAGTCACAAGGGGCATGCCCAAGGGGGGGAATCCTACTCCAAATAGGAATAGGTTCCCCCCTTTCTTAGTCCAACTAGGAGAAGAAGGAAGGAGAGGGAGAGGGAGAGGGAAAGAGGGGCCGCGCCCCCCTCCCCTTGTCCTACTCGGACTCCCCTTGGGGGGGCGCACGGCACCTCTTGGCTGCGGCCCTCTCTCTCCCCTAAGGCCCACTAAGGCCCATATCTTCCCGGGAGGGGGGGGGGTTTCGGTAACCCTCCGGGACTCCGGTTTTATCCGAAACTATCCAGAACACTTCCGATGTCCAAATAACATGGTCCAAAATGTCAATCTTTATGTCTCGACCATTTCGAGACTCCTCGTCATGTCCGTGATCTCATCCGGGACTCCGAATAACCTTCGGTACATCAAATCACATAAACTCATAATAACAATCGTCATCGAACGTTAAGTGTGCGGACCCTACGGGTTCGAGAACTATGTAGACATGGCCGAGACATATCTCCGGTCAATAACCAATAGCGGAACCTGGATGCTCATATTGGCTCCTACATATTCTACGAAGATCTTTATCAATCAAACTGCATAACAACATACGTTGTTCCCTTTGTCATCGATATGTTACTTGCCAGAGATTCGATCGTCGGTATCATCATACCTAGTTCAATCTCGTTACCGGCAAGTCTCTTTACTCGTTCCGTGATGCATCATTCCGCAACTAACTCATTAGTCACTTTGCTTGCAAGGCTTATAGTGATTTGCATTACCGAGAGTGCCCTAGGCGGGGCGACTATTACGGGACGCTGGGGCTCGCGCGCGACGCCAGCAAGGCCGACATCAAGAACACCTTCTTCCGCCTCGCCCACCGGTACCACCCTGACCACCACACCCACGCCGGTGCCGCCGCCAGAGCCGAAGCCGCGGCCCGCTTCCGCCAGGCCAAAGAAGCCTACGATGTCCTCTCCCACGAACGACGCCGCGCCGATTACGATCACTCATTCCGCTCCTCGTCCTCGAGCTCGAGTGGCCACGGGCACCAGGGACACGGCGGGAACTCTTCCTCCTCAACATCGTCAGGCGCACCACTCCCACAGTGCGCCATTAGTAATTATGTTTCAAAAAAAATTCAATTTTTTTTATTTTATTTTTTAAACTACTAACGGCGCACCGTGGGAGTGGTGCGCCATTACTAGTTAATGGCGCACCACTCCCACGGTGCACCATTAGTAATTTGGCCCAAACATTCCCCCGAATGCAACCCCCCCCCCCCCCCCCCCCCCGCGCGCATGGACCGCCTTTTCAGTTTCAAAAAAATAAAAAGAAAATGATAGAAATGTCAAAAAAATAAAAGAAAATAAGATTCCCATGTGATATGTGGTCTAGTTGTTAGCATACGAACTCGGATGAAAAAGTTTTTTATATGGAAAATCATCTACTCGAAAAGATACATCCGAATTTAACCGGGGGAACCCCGTTAAACATTTTCAAAATCCTCAAAAACCTAACAGAAAAAAAGATACGGGGCTTTTAAGATCTGGAGAGGCAAAAAAAATTCAAACTTACTAATGGCGCACCTGCCCACGGTGCGCCATTACTATCTTCCCGCCTTCAAAATTCAAAATAAATCAAAAAATTAAAAAAAAAGAGTTAGTAATGGCGCACCTGCCCACGGTGCGCATTACTATGCCGTATATATGGCTGGGCGTGGTCCTCTCCTCCTTACCCTCTTCATTCTTCTCCTCCACTCCACCTCTCCTCCACTCCATCTCCTCCTCTCCTCCACTCCATCTCCCCTTCTCTCCTCCACCATACTACCCTCCTCCTCTCCGGCGACCTCCTCTCCGGCGACCTCCTCCTCCCTCCTCTCCTCCCCTCCCCTCACGGTTTCTCCTCCCTCCTCTCCGGTGAGCTCCTCCTCCCTCCTCTCCGGTGAGCTCCTCCTCCCTCCTCTCCGGTGAGCTCCTCCTCCCTCCTCTCCCCTCCCCTCATGGTTTCTCCTTCCTCCTCTCCGATGCTCCGGTGAACTCCTCTCCGGCGACCTCCTCCTCCTCTCCGGCGATGTAGGCGAGCGCCTCTCCGGTGACCTCGGCCCTCCTCTCCGGCGAACTCCTCTCCGGCAAAAGAACACGGCAAAATAACGTACAAGATCCAAAAACGAGAACAAAATTTGAAAAAAAAACGAGAAAAAAAACGAGCAAAAAATGGGCAAAAAAATCGCGATCCAGATCCAAATTCAAAATTCAAAAATAGCAATGGCGCACGGTGGGGGTTAGACGGTGCGCCACTACTATTTTCCCGCCTTTAAAATTCAAAAATACTAATGACGCACCGTGGCCTATACTAATGGCGCACCAGTGGTGCACCATTAGTATACCAGATACTAATGGCGCATCAGTGGTGCGCCATTAGTAAAAAATACTAGTGGCGCACCAGTAGTGCGCCATTAGTAGGCAAAACTGGTGCGCCACTAGTAGGCCTTTTCCTAGTAGTGATGGTCAGCTCCTGTCCATCTTCCGGCACCGATAGACCCAGTCACCAACTTAAATCCGGTACTCGTCAACACTGCTTCAGCACCCCCTGCACATTTTGTCTGACCACATGTCTGACCACGAGGGCCTTGGCCTGTCGCCGTGTCCCGTGCTAACCGCACGCCTCGCCGCTATCATCGCGTCGAGCCTCTGCTGTCCTGGTTAAGTCTCCCAAGGTCGCGAACCCACACTACTCAACCCCCACTGCAGAGAACCACCGATCATCACCGACCGATGCCGAGTATGACGTCTCCATCAGACCACTGGTACCCAGTCCGATCCACGTATCTCTCGCTATCCCGCTGAAATAGGCTTCGACTCTCCATGCATTTACGCCGTAGCCCCTCCATCAGCACAGAGTGAAGTCGTCCATTAGACTCCAGCTCCACCTTCAACATGACTCCATGTAGCTGCGCCTTGCTACCCCGCGCCTTGTCGACTTCAAGCTCTCGTGTGTACACTGCCTTGAATCAACCCTGGGCCATAGCCTTGTCGAAGCCGCACAAGCCCTCAGGCCCGCACCACGTGTTTCCACGCCCCAGAAGTTGGCCACCATCAGCATCACGCTCCTACGTCATTGTTGCTGAAATCACCACCGTCTTCTGCTTTGACCAACATCCATGTCGATCCATCAGACTGTCCAGTCCGAACCTGCCGAAGTTATCCGACTGCAATCATGTTCCACCCTGCGCCGTGTCCGCCCCGCACATCTCTGTGCATTGCTTTGACGCCCTGTGTACATGATCCTATCACGATGCGCTCCAGACTCCTGCTTCGAGCCTTATACGCACGTCGCTAACCTCGCCACGCGCACCACAAACCCTCATGCTATCATCCCAATACATGTCATGTGTACAAAGAAATAAAGCCAAAATCCACCACATAAGCCTTCCTGTACACACTTAACCGTGAAGATCAAAAGATTCAAAATCTCCAACTTCACCATGTGCTTCTGTAGGTTGTAGGTCCATTAGGCTTCCTATCTCTTCGTCCCGATGACTAGCCTTAGCCTGTTACATAGCTTCCTTTTTTTCATCCAACAAATCTCTTGCTTTGCCTTTTCCACGTGCCTCTGGAATGCCTCGATTCCTTCGGAACCAACAACACAACGCAACAGCAACACGCATGCCACGTCTCGGTCAGCTTGCACAGCTCCTTGCCACGATGCCACAACCTGCACAACCGGCCCCAGCGCCTATCACACCTTCTTGCAGCGTCACCAGCCCACCAGCCGGCCTTGCTCGGCCTGCTAGCTGGGCCGAAGCTGCCTCATCCGTGCGTTGCACGCCCTGGTGTCCGCCTTGCCTTCGAATCGATCTGGATCGATTGAGACGCCGCCGCCCCTGCACGCTTGCACAATTCCGAGACACGCCTTGCTCCGCCCGCTGTCCGGGTTGCACACGTACCTCCATCGCTGCCCTAGCATGTCACGCCATGTGTGTGCGATCCGCTGAATCGATCCGCTGCAGCCACCTGATCCGATCCAACCAGCTGCCTCGCCCTGCGCAGCTTGCACACGTCCCAATCAGATTCAACCGATCTCGCCGAAAGCCCTCGCACAGAACACGCCGCCGGCTGCATGCAAAACACATCTCGCCTAGAACCACATGTTTCCGATTACCTCTCATCCGTTGCAGAATTTCCTCGCCAAGCATCGACCGACCGACGTCCAGTA
This sequence comes from Aegilops tauschii subsp. strangulata, assembly GCF_002575655.3. Taxonomy (NCBI): domain Eukaryota; kingdom Viridiplantae; phylum Streptophyta; class Magnoliopsida; order Poales; family Poaceae; genus Aegilops; species Aegilops tauschii. The sequence goes on from NC_053037.3 coordinate 597,037,137, forward strand.
CCAACGATCCTCTCAACGAATTCTGCTCCATCTCTAGATTAACAACTGCAACCTCCGAACAAGCTAGCTCATGATACCACTTGTTAGAATAAATACGAGGCCACCGTTGATCTACCGAGAATAAACCAATCACACCAGACACAACACCGAGATTTGTTAACGAGGTTCACCGATATGGCTACATCCCAGGGGCCTGACTACGGGCGCTCGTCCCCATGACACCACTACAATACCGCACACCGGCCGCCTGGGCACCGGCACACGCCGCCGGCTCCCCCACGTGCCTGTGCTATTATGTTGGCATAGGTTACATCGTGTGTCTACCACCGATATATATGAGAGGCCTACTCCTCGAATGACCCCTTCTCATAATAAGAATGTGCATGGTCTGGTTCAGTATGGAATACCCTGTCTACACACAGTTCAAAATCAAGTCCAACTGTAACCTACCTTGTATAATAATATTCGACACAACTCTAACAGACTGGGCAAGGTTTTCTCCGTCCGAGAGTCGTGGTAGCTGTTTTAGTCCTCGGCTTTTCTCTACTTATGTCAGCGAAAGATATTAAGCGCGACTCTGATAAAAAATAAATAAGAATAAGTACTGTACATGCAACGTGAGACTTGTTCACGTGCATGTGTGGTGCTTTTCTGCTATACTAGTGGTATCTGGCTCGACGCTGCACTCGCGTTCGTGGGATGGCACGAAGAAGAAGCGAATGTGGCGGCTCAGTGGGCAGCCGGAGAGTTGCTGTACCGGGGATGGCGCAACCACGAGCTAGATCGTCGAGAAAAGTATAGCGTTCAAAGCTATTTTTCACGTGACTGAGTCGATCTCTTCGATAATCATCACATGTAGCCCATTATTATTTCCTAAATTCTAAAAAGTGCATACGTACTAATTAGACGAAACGAGCGGCCGGTCTTACACACGCATGCATGTAGTTTTGTGGTCTAAATTTTGTCTTTATTCGTGACGTGGCATGTACTACTAGGATGGTCACATGGGCAAGACACATCATTATTCCATGTATGCGCATGTCCATTTATTCGGCTTTTTCAAATTTTTTAAAAGCCATATCTTTTAAACTGTGCTTCGGAATTTAGATCCGTTTTCACTATTGGAATCCGTGCGACGAGATCTTTGAAACTAGATCCCGCATGGGTATGTTTTGACGAATTTTTTTATGCCAAATGCTATATTGTGCAACTCTATTACTGTATTGTGCAACTTTTTTCCAAAACTAATGTTTGGACCTGCACCTTCGTATGAGGTTGCAATCTAGCAACCACGACAACTTTGATGTGCAACTAGTCTATTACCTCGACGAAAGTCGATGTGCAACCTCCTCTTGTAATGTAGTCTAGTTACACACACATTGATGTTTAGTTGGCTTGTAATGTAGTCTAGTTGCACACACATTAATGTTTAGTTGGCTTGTATTGTAGTCTAGTTGCACACACATTGATATTTCTTTGGCAGGAAGACTAGTTGCACACACATATGCCCACCTGGCTTGTAATTTAGTGTGTGTTTGGTTGGACTTCTACAGCCAACTTCTGGCTTTTGGAAGCTATAAGCTAACCAAAGGGGGAAACAGAGAAGCAGAATCTGTAAAAGTTACGGCTTCCCCGCAGTGTATTTTTCGAAGCAGGTGAACCCCCAACTTAAGCAATGCACTTTTAGCTGTCCCCTGAGAGTTTCAATGTATTTACCCACCTTTGCCATTCGTAAGTGGAAAACGATTGGGCCTATTCCTCCCGAGCGAGTCATCCAGCACCACAAAAGGCCACCCCTCGTAAAAAAAACACATCGGAACCCCAGTCCCCATCGACCCGAGCGGCAGCTAGGGTTCCTAGCCGCCGCCGGCGGCCCTCCACCGCCGCCTGCCCAGCCGCTGGCGCCGCCTCCCCGTCGCGACCTCCTCCCTCCTCTACTGCTCGCCGGACCTCTCCGCCTCAAGAGCCCGCGAGGACCACCGGACCAGCAAGGGGCGCCGTCCTCCACCTCCGCGCGCCCTGCCGCCGGCGACGCCTCCCGCAGCCCCGACGCAAGCTCCTACCTCCACTCTGAAAGGTAGCTGCTCCCCTTCCTCCCACTCCCCTATCCCCCCTCCCACCTCCTGTACAAGTAGAAATAGGATGGATTTATTTTGCTTTGTCATATTGTTGTCTATTGATGATGTATATTGGATGTAAATAGGATCATTCCAGACAATTCACAGTCAAATCTACAGCAATTCCCTGCTCCCTCCCCCTCTCCTTCCTCCTCACCCTCCCTGTTTAGGTTTCCTTTGAATTTTTTGCACAATTTTATTTACGTAATGTTTAATTGCTTGTATACATGATATGTACAGAAGCTGAACATGATATACCTATTTTTTTGTGTGATGTATAAGCTTACATGACATGCCATCTAAAAAGACAGCAAACAACATTCACAAAAATTTCTTGTACATAGATATTATGTTTGCTACTTGTACATACTATTTGAGTACTTGCTGCTATTATGTAATGCATTATTATTGATACGTGCTTTTCTCATATTGCTTTATTGAAGTATGACTGAGAAGGCGGTGTGGGATGATGCCCATCTCAAGAAACTCATTGAAATATTGAGAGAAGAGGTTGAAAAGGGGAATAGGCCATTAGGTTATTTAAACAAGAGGGGTTGGGAAAACGTTTTGGAGAAATGGGAAGCTAGAACGGGAAAGAAGTATCCCAAGGATAAATTCAAAAACAAGTGGGATGCCATAAAAAATGAGTACACTTGGTTCATGGAGTTGAAAAATGAAGCAACTGGGCTTGGATGGGATGATGCGAAGAGAACCGTTGATTGCTCTAAAGAATGGTGGGATGAACATATCAAGGTAGGACTAGCCATTTTGTTTTTCATTTGGCATGGTTCTATATGGTTGCATTATCTCACTTATACATTAAAATCCATTTCAGAGATGCCAAGAGAGTACATGAAAGAAATGCAATCATATGAAGTTCAAAAAACAGGGACCAAAGCACCTTGAAGATTTGCACATCATATTTGACAAAGTACATGTTACTGGGGCTAGTGCTTCTTGTGCTGGAGATATATCTTCTGATGAATCAAGTGATGATAATGCGGTTCCTTTCGAGAAGCCCGATGGTCGTGCTGAAATGAAGTTGGCATCTTCGAAGAAACCAAAACCAAGCAAGAAGCGCAAGCAACCTTCTAACGCAAATGAGGAGAAGGAAGAGAAGAGTCCATTCTTACGATTGTACAAGCAGACATGCGAGAAAATAGAAAGTGGAGTGGACAAGATAACTTCAAGTGTTGAAGCATCGTCCGCTCCTCTCACAAACCATGTTCCCACCATTTCAGAAGTAATGAAGATGGTCAAAGAATGTGGTGTGAAGGAAAAAACTGCTCTCATGCACACAACCCTCACTCTTATAGTGAAGCCCGAGTTTAGGGAAATCTTCAATGTTCTTGAAACAAAAGAAGGGAGGTTTGATTTTTTAGAGAGGGAGCATGAGAAGGAAGCACGTGTAGTGAATCATATTTGTTTATGTTATAGACCTATATTTGCTTTCATTGTGGACCAAATTTGGTTATTTGTGGACCATATTTGCTTTCGTTGTGGATGTAATTGCTTTTGTCGTGGACCATATTTGCTTATGTTGGTTTACCATATTTATGTTGTGAGAAATATTTACTCCTGTTGTTTACCATATTTATGTTGTGAGAAATATGTGCTCATGTTGTTTTACCATATTTATGTTGTGAGAAATATGTGCTCGTGTTGTTTTACCTTATTTATGTTGTGAGAAATATGTGCTCGTGTTGTTTACTATATTTATGTTGTGAGAAATATTTGCTTGTGTTGTTTTACAATATTTATGTTGCGAGAAATAATTGCTCGTCTAGTCTGGTCATATTTATGTGATCAGAATATTTAAACATTTTTATATTGTTATGTAGATGGATGCAAGAATGGAAGAAGTGGCCATAAAGGGACAGGAGGGAATGAAACTTCTAGCTGAACTTGCGAATCATGCTGCTATCATGGGAAACCTAGGTAACCTCTATGTTGAGCGATACTTGAACAAAACATACAGAGTGCCTCGGCAAACAGGACTTCAATGGGTCATGGAGTGTTACGGTCGACCTAGATACTTTTATAAAATGTTTCGAATGGGCAATGATGTTTTCATGGCACTTCATGATTTGCTTGTCTCTGCATATGGTTTGACGTCAACCACTAATGTTTCATCAATTGAGTCACTGGCCATGTTCTTATGGATTGTTGGAGGCCCTCAATCATTTGCTCAAGCTGAGAACCGTTTTGTACGATCACTTTGGACAGTTCATACAAAGTTTAAGGAAGTTTTGTTATGTTTGCGCAAGTTAGCGAAAGATAACATCAAACCTAGAGATCCTACTTTTAGGCATGAGCATGAAAAGATTAAGGAAGAGCGTTTCTGGCCTCATTTCAAAGGCGCTATTGGTGCCATAGATGGATCCCATGTGCCAGTTTCAGTGCCTGCAGATGATGCGGTTAACCATAGATGTCGACATGGTTTCACATCTCAGAATGTGCTTGCAGTATGTGACTTTGACATGAGGTTTACGTTTGTGGTTGCGGGTTGGCTGGGCTGTGCACATGATACAAGGGTCTTGAATCATGCATTAGCATACTTCCCTTCATTTCCTATACCACCCAAAGGTATAATGTAGTAACTGATGTCATCATTAATTATATTCTTATGTGTGACGCTAACTTTGTGTTCTTTTTCAGGGAAATACTATCTTGTCGACTCTGGGTATCCAAACTGAACGGGATACCTTGCTCCTTTTAAGGGGAGTACATACCATCTGCCGGAATTTCGTCTTCGCCGTCATCGTCCACCTGAAGGGAAGTACGAGTTGTTTAACTTTTCACATTCGTCCCTTCGAAATGTTGTTGAGCGTGCTTTCGGGGTACTCAAGCAGAAATGGCGCATCTTGAAAGGGGTCCCAAGTTTCTCACCTCGTACACAGAAGCATATCATCATTGCTTGCATGGCATTGCATAATTTCATTCGTGATAGCAAGTTGAGTGACAAAGTTTTTGATAAATGTGATGCCGATGATGAGTATGTACCTCCAGTGCTACGAAAGGAGGTGGCACCAACACAAGCGGATCCCGTTGAAGAAGAGGAGAACGAAGATAGCATGAACAATATTCGTAGTAGGATAGCTGATGCTTGTCTTGCCATGGCAAGATAAGTTAGTTATGTCGATGAAGGTCATCATCATGTGAACCATATGTGTTTTCTCTATGCTCCACGTCTTCCATAATAATATTATGGTGTATCTATCTGTTTGGATATATGAAACATCAAACCATAATCGTTAAATTGCATATGTGTTACCTATGAGTCATCTTAATTGTCATAATTTTCCTTTGCAAAATGGACGTTCAATTGCCTACCATATATGTATCACTGCTCTACGGTCAACTAGGAAATTAACATATTTCACTATGGCCTAAGGGGCATCATAGAACATTCACAGTCAAATCTACAGTTTCACAGTTGTTTCAACCGAACGGCTTCCGGCTTTTCCACAGCAGAAAGTTCACAGCAGCTTTTTCACAGCTCACAGCCCACAGCAGCTTTTACAGAATCTGCAGCTCAACCAAACACAGCCTTAGTCTAGTTGCACACACATTGACGTTTAGTTGGCAGGACACTAGTTGCACACATATATGCTCAGTTGGTGCGGCAATGTAGTCTAGTTGCACACACATTGATGTTTAGTTGGCATGTTTTTTTGGTACACACATATGCTCAGTTAGCGCGGCAATCTAGTCTAGTTGCACACACATTAATATTTAGTTGGCAGGAAGACTAGTTTGTCAAAACATCCCCATGCGGGATCTAGTTTCGAAGAGCACGTCGCGAGGATTACAGCGGTGAAAACGGATCCTAATTCCGACACACAGATATAAAAGTTATGTTTTTTTAGTTTTTGAAACCACGAATTAAATACACCAAGGAATAAAACGCATGCACCGAAGGAATGGCTGTGCAGACATTTAAGGACCAAGTGAAAAGCTTTCTTAATTAGGATGGTTAATTTGGAAGGGGAAAAAATTCTTAAAATAGCCGGCCGCCACGCAGCGCTAACGGGCAGCTGTTTGCCCGCTAGACGCGTCCTTATTATTTTCATTGATTTCCGTCACCACCTGCTTGCACTCCGACTAGATCGGAAGACCCAACAACTAAAACTCCAATATAACAAAGCATTTAGTATATCCAAAGGAAATTAGAGTAATCGTTCAAGCTAAATGAATTTTGTACAAATCACAAACACTAAAGACATACCAAAAGTAAGGTATATACACTGGTAGAAAAAGAGGCTTCCATACGCCCCCATTAGTCCCCAAAACAATCGAACCGCGACCAAAGGGGTCTTTAGTCACGGTTCGGGAGGAGACCCGCGACCAACTATCTGGGCCCAGCGCGCTCGGTCGACAGCTGGCGGACGGGAGGGGCTTTAGTCCCGGTTGGCCTGGCCAACCGGGACTAAAGGTCCCCGAAGGCCTTTAGTCGCGGTTGGCCAGGCCAACCGGGACTAAAGGCCCATCCAGCTGGCGGACGGGAGGGGCTTTAGTCCCGGTTGGCCTGGCCAACCGCGACTAAAGGTCCCCGAAGGCCTTTAGTTGTGGTTGGCCAGGCCAACCGGGGCTAAAGGCCCATCCCTATATATAGGACTCAGCTCACTTCACTTCACTCAGCTCACTTCACAATTTTCAGAAGGGGGTGGTGGGTTTGCTTTTGGTTCCTCCTATGCACACAAGGTGTTTGATGAAATGCCCGAGAGCCTGAAACAAACATGATATGAAGTGTCCGAGCCACACTTGAGCTTTCTCATTTATTTTTCCTCCGCGATCGCGGTTAGCAACTTGAACCTTTCATGTGTCATTGATAAAATATGCATGTGTGTAGTTCATTGTTTAATTTGTATTATTTCTAGCTAGTTAGTTTAACAAATGCATGATGGTTAATTATATACTTTATATAATAATAATGCAGATGAATCGGCAATGGATGTACGGTCCCCGACTCTCCGGCGAGTTCACTACGGGTTTGAAAGATTTCCTCGTAGTGGCAAATGCGAACAAGCAGCAAGGTTTTATTATTTGTCCATGTGCTATTTGTAAGAATCAGAAGGGTTACTCCTCCTCAAGAGACGTTCACATGCACCTGCTTCGGCACGGTTTCATGCCAAGCTATAATTGTTGGACCAAGCATGGAGAAAGAGGGGTTAGAATGGAAGAAGATGAAGAAGGGGATGATATCGATGACAACTATCATGATCATTTTGGTGATACTTTCATGGAGGATGATGCTGAAGGTGGGGAAGGGTTAGGTGAAGGTGAAGAAGAGGCACATGATGAGCCCGCTGATGATCTTGGTCGGACCATTGCTGATGCACGGAGACACTGCGAAACCGACAAGGAGAGGGAGAATTTGGATCGCATGTTAGAGGATCACAAAAAGTCGTTGTATCCAGGATGCGATAATAGTCTGAAAAAGCTGGGCTGCACACTGGATTTGCTAAAATGGAAGGCACAGGAAGGTGTAGGTGACTCATGATTTGAAAATTTGCTGAAAATGTTGAAGAATATGTTTCCGAAGAATAACGAGTTGCCCGCCAGTACGTACGAAGCAAAGAAGGTTGTCTGCCCTCTAGGTTTAGAGGTTCTGAAGATACATGCATGCATTAACGACTGCATCCTCTACCGCGGTGAATACGAGAATTTGAATGAATGCCCTGTATGCACTGCATTGCGTTATAAGATCAGAGGCGATGACCCTGGTGACGATGTTGAGGGCGAGAAACCCAGGAAGAGGGTTCCCGCCAAGGTGATGTGGTATGCTCCTATAATACCACGGTTGAAACGTCTGTTCATGAACAAAAAGCATGCCAAGTCGTTGCGATGGCACAAAGAGGACCGTAAGTCCGACGGGGAGTTGAGACACCCCGCTGATGGAACACAATGGAGAAAGATCGACAGAGTGTTCAAAGATTTTGTAGCTGACGCAAGGAACATAAGATTTGGTCTAAGTACTGATGGCATGAATCCTTTTGGCGAGCAGAGCTCCAGCCATAGCACCTGGCCCGTGACTCTATGCATCTACAACCTTCCTCCTTGGTTGTGCATGAAGCGGAAGTTCATTATGATGCCAATTCTCATCCAAGGCCCTAAGCAACCCGGCAACGACATCGATGTGTACCTAAGGCCATTAGTTGAAGAACTTTTACAGTTGTGGGCCAGACCTGGTGTACGTGTCTGGGATGAGCACAAAGGAGAGGAATTTGACCTACGAGCGTTGCTTTTTGTAACCATCAACGATTGGCCTGCTCTCAGTAACCTTTCGGGACAGACAAATAAGGGATACAATGCATGCACGCACTGCTTACATCAGACTGAAAGTGTACGTTTGGTTAATTGTAAGAAGAACGTGTACCTGGGTCATCGTCGTTTTCTTCCCCGAAATCATAACATAAGAAAGAAAGGCAAGCATTTCAACGGCAAGGCAGATCACCGGCCGAAGCCTGTGGAACGTACTGGTGCTGAGATATTTGATATGGTCAAGGATTTGAAAGTCATCTTTGGAAATGGTCCTGGCGGACAATCAGTTCCGCGGGGAGTTGACGGGCACGCACCCATGTGGAAGAAGAAATCTATATTTTGGGAGCTAGAATATTGGAAAGTCCTAGATGTCCGCTCTGCAATCGACGTGATGCATGTTACGAAGAATATTTGCGTGAACCTGCTAAGCTTCTTGGGCGTGTATGGGAAGACAAATGATACAAAGGAAGCACGGCAGGACCAGCAACTTTTGAAAGACCCAGATGACCGGCATCCAGAATGGTTTCAAGGTCGTGCCAGCTACGCTCTTACCAAAGAAGAGAAGGTCATTTTTTTTGAATGCCTGAGCAGTATGAAGGTCCCGTCTGGCTTCTCGTCGAATATAAAGGGAATAATAAACATGGCGGAGAAAAAGTTCCAAAACCTGAAGTCTCACGACTGCCACGTGATTATGACGCAATTGCTTCCGATTGCTTTGAGGGGGCTCCTACCGGAAAATGTTCGAGTAGCCATTGTGAAGCTATGTGCATTCCTCAATGCAATCTCTCAGAAGGTAATCAATCCAGAAGATCTACCACGGTTACAGAACGATGTGGTCCAATGCCTTGTCAGTTTCGAGTTGGTGTTCCCACCATCCTTCTTCGATATTATGACGCACCTCCTGGTCCACCTAGTCGAAGAGATTTCCATTCTCGGTCGTGTATTTCTACACAATATGTTCCCCTTTGAGAGGTTCATGGGAGTATTAAAGAAATATGTTCGTAACCGTGCTAGGCCAGAAGGAAGCATCGTCAAGGGCTATGGAAATGAGGAGGTAATTGAGTTCTGTATTGACTATGTTCCTGACCTTAAGCCGATTGGTATTCCTCAATCGCGGCACGAGGGGAGACTAAGTGGAAAAGGCAAGATCGGAAGGGAATCCACGATATGTATGGACGGTCATTCTATGACTGAAGCACACCACACAGTTCTGCAAAATTCCAGCTTGGTGGCTCCGTACTTCGAGCAACACAAGAATATTTTACGCTCGGACAACCCGGGGAAGCCTGAATCCTGGATTAGAAAGGCCCACATGGAGACTTTCGGCAGTTGGTTGCGAAAACATTTAATGAATGACAATGATGTTGGAGATCAGCTGTACATGTTGGCCAAGAAACCATCTTCGACTATAACGACTTTCCAAGGGTACGAGATAAATGGGAATACATTTTACACCATCGCCCAAGATAAAAAGAGCACCAACCAAAACAGTGGTGTCCGCTTTGATGCAGCAACCGAGAATGGGCAAAAGGTCACATATTATGGTTACATACAGGAGATATGGGAACTTGACTATGGACCCTCCTTTAAGGTCCCTTTGTTCCGGTGCAAATGGTTCAAGCTAACAGGAGGTGGGGTAAAGGTGGACGAGCAATACGGAATGACAATTGTGGATTTCAACAATCTTGGTTACCTTGACGAACCATTCGTCCTTGCCAAAGATGTCGCTCAGGTTTATTATTTGAAGGACATGAGTAGCAAACCGAGGAAACGGAAAGATAAGAAAACAATCAGTACATCATGCGATGATCCAAAGCGCCACATTGTTCTTTCAGGGAAAAGAAACATCGTGGGAGTGGAGGACAAGACAGACATGTCAGAAGATTATAATATGTTTGGTGAAATTCCGCCCTTCAAAGTGAACACTGACCCAAGCATTAAGTTAAATGATGAGGATGCTCCATGGATACGGCACAATCGTAAGCAAGCAGGGACACAAGGGAAGAATTGATGTGTAATAATTTATTGTACCAAAGTTTGTATTTGGTCGATGAACTGAATGATGTATCAAACCTTTTGTCAAACCTTCAAGGGATTTTAAAATGAATTAGTTTTATTTTTCTGAATTTTTTAATATATAATTGTATTTTTAAGATTTTAAAATAAATTAGTTTCATTTTTCTGATTTTAAAAGGAAAAAGGAAGAAGAAGAAAGAAGGAAAAAGGAAGAAAAAAACAGAAGAAAAAACGAAAAACAGAAGAAAAAAACAAACAGAAGAAAAACATAAGAAAAAAACAAACAGAAGAAAAAAACAGAAGAAAAAACAGAAGAAAAAAGGAAAAAGGAAAAAAGGAAGAAAAAAAAGAAGAAAAACAAGAAAAAGGAAGAAACAAACAGAAGAAAAAAAACAGAAGAAAAAAGGAAGAAAAAAACAGAAGAAAAACAAGAATAAAATAAACAGAAGAAAAACAATTATCATAAAGTAAAATAAATAAGTAATTAGAAACAAAATAAATAAAGCAAAAAAGAAAACAAAAAACAGGCAAAAAATAAAAAATATGCCACCTACTGGGCCACCACGGCCTGAATACGACTAGAAACCCATTAATGGGTCAGGATTCAGGCCCGCAGAAGGCCCAGTAGGCCCACAGGCACATAGTGACAGAATAGGCCCGTAAGCCTGCATTTGAGAGGAGCTCGAAGTGGTGAGCGCAGCCGCGCTTATAAACCACTGTCGAAGCCTCTCGGCTAGCAAGGTGGGACTAAACATCCCACCGCACCGCGCCAGTTCCAGCACAGACCTTTAGTCCCGGTTGGGGAGGCGGACCGCGACTAAAGGGTACCCTTTAGTCGCGGTTGTTGTCCCCAACCGCGACTAAAGGGTCTTTCTGCGCGGGAACGAAAGCGGCGCCAAAACCCTTTAGTCCCGGTTGGGGAGGTGGACCGCGACTAAAGGGTACCCTTTAGTCGCGGTTGGTGTGGCCAGCCGCGACTAAAGGGTACCTTTAGTCGCGGTCCTCCTCCCCAACCGCGACTAAAGGTGCGTCTATAAATACTGCACTTAGCAGTTTCGCCATTTCCCATTCTCCTCTCTCTCGACGCCGAAGCGCTGCCCCGACGCCGATCGACGCCGAAGCCCTGCCCCGACACCGACGCCGACGCCGAAGCCCTGCGCGACGCCGCTTCCGTCCCCAGTGAGCGCCGCCTCCGCCCGTGCCCTGCCCTTGCCCGCCGCCCGTGCCCTGCCCTTGCCCGCCGGCCGCCGCCCGCCACCCGCCGCCCGCCGCCCGACGCCCGCTGGCCCTGCCTGCCGTCCTCCGCGCGCCGGCAGAAGAAGAAGAAGGAAGAAGAAAAAGGAAGAAGAAGAAGAAAGAAAAAGGAAAAATGAAGAAGAAGAAAGAAAGAAGAAAAAAAAAGGAAGAAGAAAAAAAGAAAGAAGAAAGAAAGAAGAAAAAGGAAGAAGAAAAAAAGAAAGAAGAAAAACAAAGGAGGAAGAAAAAAAAGGAAGAAGAAAAACAAAGGAAGAAGAAAAACAAAGGAAGAAGAAAAAAAGAAAGAAGAAAAAAAAAGGAAGAAGAAAAAAAGAAAGAAGAAAGAAAGAAGAAAAAAAAGGAAGAAGAAAAAAAGAAAGAAGAAAGAAAGAAGAAAAAGGAAGAAGAAAAAAAGGAAGAAGAAAAAAATAAAGAAGAAAGAAAGAAGAAAGAAAAAGGAAGAAGAAAAAACAAGAAAGAAAAAGGAAGAAGAAAAACAAAGGAAGAAGAAAAAAAGAAAGAAGAAAAAGGAAGAAGAAAAAAAGAAAGAAGAAAGAAAAAGGAAGAAGAAAAAACAAGAAAGAAACAGGAAGAAGAAAAAAATTAAAACCAAATGAAAACCAAAAGAAAGAAGAAAGAAAAAGGAAGAAGAAAAAAAAAGAAGAAAGGAAGAAGAAAGGAAGAAGAAAGGAAGAAGAAGAAAGAAAGAAAAAAGAAAAAGGAAGAAGAAGAAAGAAAGAAGAAAGGAAGAAGAAGAAAGGAAGAAGAAGAAAGAAAGAAGAAGAAAAAAAATGAAAACCAAATGAAAACCAAAAGAAAGAAGAAAGAAAAAGGAAGAAGAAAAAAAGAAGAAGAAAGGAAGAAGAAAGGAAGAAGAAGAAAGAAAGAAAAAAGAAAAAGGAAGAAGAAGAAAGAAAGAAGAAAGGAAGAAGAAGAAAGGAAGAAGAAGAAAGGAAGAAGAAGAAAGAAAGAAGAAGAAAGGAAAAAGGAAGAAGAAGAAAGGAAGAAGAAGAAAGAGGAAGAAGAAAGGAAGAAGAAGAAAAAAAGAATTTTTACTTAAAGAATCTTATTTTTTAATTCCTCCTCCTCTATGTCCCCTTAATCTTATTTTTTAATTCCTTTATACTTAAAGAATTTTTACTACATGCAGGAGTGACATATGGCGGACGATAGAACCGAGCCGCTTAGGGATCCGGAGGCTGAACGTTATTTAATGGACATCATCAACAACGAGATTCCTTATGTGCCGGGCTCAGAATATGAGCAACAAGAGGATGTAGTCTCTTCTTTTCTGAACCTTGACGGTGGAACAGAGATTGTCGATGATCAAGAAGGTGAAGGAACGGACATTGTCGACGGAGGTCAACCGTCAACAACCGATGATCTCGAATTGCAAGTAGCAACCACCTCCGGCGAGGTATATATATACATTGAGCCTCTCGTGATACAAACTTACTGAAATGTGAATACATATGTATTAACGCGCGCGACTCTCTTTCTTTTTTTAGCCCTCCGGATCGAGTACGACAAAGCGTGGCAAATCCAAGGCGATGAAAACAGGAGAAACATATGCCATTGAGTTTGTCAGTGAAACCGGCAAGCCCCTAAAGCACACCTTAAAGTTTATCAACCAATGCGGAGTCGTTGTTAGAGACAACGTCCCGATCACCGTCCAGGAATGGAAGGAGCCAAAGAAGGCACGTCTTGGTTTCAGTTTTGTCGACAAGAGAACGAAAAAGGATTGCTGGAGAAAGCTTATGGAACATTTCATTCTACCTCCGGAATACAACAAAGTCGATGAATGCGGTAACGAGGTTCCGAGTGGACGTCAGAGGAGGAGGCTAGTTAAAGAGTTCGCTCTTCAGAAGATGGGCGAAGCATTCCGGAACTTCAAGAAAAATTTAACCCGTGACTATGTCAACAAGGGCAAGACTCCGGATTTCAATGGACAACATGAGAAACTGAAAGATGATTGGCCAGAATTTGTGAGGCAAAAGCAATCGGAGCATTTCAAGGAAATATCGGAAAAAAATAAGGATAATGCGAGTAAGAAAAAGTTCCATCATATTATGGGGCCAGGAGGATACCGCCTTTCGGAGCCTAGGTGGCAGAAGATGGAGGAGGACCTGAGGGTGCGAGGAATCCCTCTAGGTACAGAGGGATGGGACCCAAGGGCCAAAAGCTGGTGGTACGGGCATGGGGGATCGCTAGACCCGGAGACAGGGGTGTGTGTTCACCGGCAGAGACAGTTTGCTCCCACCCAAGCCCTTATTGACGCAATGACCCAAGCTCAAGAGGGCTTGATCAAGTTCAACAGAGAGAAAGACGCACTGACAACAGCCCTCGGGAATGATGAACACGGAGGACGTGTACGAGGCAAAGGCAAAGTTCCGTGGAAAGTAGGGTTTTCCCAGGACAATGACCCGTACTGTTACAGAAGCCGTAAGAGAAAGACGGACCGGGATGCAGATCTTATGACGAAGTTTGCATCGGAACTCCATGAGTTGAAGCAGACCGTGCATGAACTAGTGTAAGAAAAATCGGCTGTAGGGCCGCATGAAGATCATGAAGCGGATCGCGGAAGCCAGCAGCGGAGAAGCAGCGTGGCTTCCACGGATGCCCCGCCTGCTGCTAGTGCACCGATGATCGAGATTCGTGCACCGGAGCCTCACTACCCCGTGGATGATGTAAAGGAGATGAAAGAATGTGATCTGCATTATCCCGTGGGGAACGTTTCCACGAAGGTAGCTAGCGGCAGTGCTTTACCCTGTACACCTGGAGCACTCCACCACAACAACCCCATTGCATATGGCTATGCTCGTGTCACGGTGGAAGACATAGTCCAAGGGTTTGAGGACCTGGAGATTGACAAACCTACACCCGAAGGGGAGAGAAGACTTGGAGATGTCAAGCGCCAGTTCATTCTATGGAAAAAGAAGTACATAGTGTTTCCAGGCGAGGCGCCAAGGCTAGCAAGTCCACCCTCTCCGATGGTGGTGGTGGTGGCGGTGGTGGCGGTGGTGGTGGTCGTGGTGGTTCACCTACACCTCCTTCACGCCATTCGACGCCGTCCCCCAATCCACAACCTCCGGCGGGTACGACGCCCCCCAATCCTCCTCCGGCGGGTATGACGCCCCCCAATCCTCCTCCGGCGAAGAAGCAGAAGCAGGCGGACAGCAAGGAAACCCGCTCCTGGACTATTAACCCGGACCCTTATGTACCTAAGACCACAAGGGTACCGGAGCCATCACTGAAGCCTCTCCTCCCAAGGCCTGGGGAACTTAGTGAAGCTGAAACCAAATTGGCCGCGTCTGCTGATTATGAGAAATGGAAGGCGGATATGAAGGCGAAAAAAGAGCCCGAGCCCAAGCAAGTATTCACTGAGAAGCAAAAGAAGTGGGCTAAGGATTTTTTGACCACACCGTCCCAAGCCGAGCTGAATATGCCTGACGACTATGGACATGAACTTCGTAGGCAAGCAAAAATATTGAAGAAGGAGAAAGAAGAAAGTAAAAAAAGCGGGAAACAAGTTGACCAGCTCGGGATGCAGAAGAAACAATCGATCCCCCCGCTCATAGTGAAAGCCGGTCCGGAAGAGGACCCCGAGATCATAGCAGCTGCGGCAGCACTTGGATTGACTGTAGCGAGTGCCATGAAACAAGCGTCCGAGATGGGTTTGACTCTTCGTGCCTTCTTAGGCCTTGAGGATGCGCCAGTATGTGAGATAGCATTACAATATGTGCGGAATGGGCCTCTCGTCGAGCCTGCGCGGGAAAAGAGTCTACCACCACAAATGCGAAATCTGCTACGTTGGTACAAGCAATTCATAACATGGGCCGACAAAGAATATATTTATGCGGATGTTACAGATGAGCATCACACCAAAACGGTACTCTGTAGAAGTTCATATGAGTGAATTGTTCCAGCTGTTCAATCTGCGCGACCTCGACAAATCTATGCTGAGTTGCTACGTTCTGTAAGTGATTTATTTCTACCTCATCTCGTTCTTCATTGCCTGCACTATATATACATATATTGTCCTAACTATATTGTTGCGTACGCTATTATGCAGATTGAAGATTTGGGAATGCAAAATAAGAAACATCCATGATGTTGGGTTCATTGACCCACATATCGTTAATGGACATGTGTTACAACATCACCCCGAAGACGTGGAGAAAGACTTGTACAAGTTTCTTAGAAAGCATCAACTCAAAAGTCAAATTCTATTTCCTTACCATTTTGGGTGAGTGTTTCTCTCTTGTGCCCATTCTCTTTTGTTTACTCCATGCATGGTATGTCTAATCGATGAGTTATGCATGACTGTGCATGTAACGTGTCCGCAGGTTCCACTGGATTATGCTAAATATTGAACTTCACACCTCCAGAGTTCTAATCATGGACTCTATGGATTCGGATCCAAAGCGTTGGGCCGACATGAGAAAAATGCTGCAAAAGTAATTATTTTCAATCATTTGAGCTCTATATCGATCGGTCTCTTTCGTTCATTTCCTAATATCAAGTAACTAATAACTCGCTTGTTCATTTAATTTTCTTTGCCCTGTAGGGTTTGGAGACGGTTCTCAGAAGAAATTGTCGGTGAATTCAAACATGAGCTAGATTTCAGAAGGTTAGTTAATGTGGATAAGCAGCCACCGGGGACCAATCTATGTGGATACTATGTTTGTGAGAACATCCGGAGACACACCTCTGAGCGGAAGGCATCGGATAGCGTGCGGAACGCGACGGATAACTTGCGGAGGAGGCTTAGTCCAGAAGCTCGCTTCCGACCAATTCAAGAAGAATTAGCAGGATTTTTCATGAGGGAAGTCATCAATCCTAAAGGAGAACACTATACCGAGGACGAAGAAATTTATATGCATACCCGAGATTGAAACTTGTACGAAGTTGTATATGGTCATCCATCCTAATTATGTATGCAAACTTGTTCGAAGTTGTATATGGTCACCCGAGATTGAATATATATTATATATTCCTCTTGAATTCTTCTTGTTTGAAATTTCATATGCATGTATATAGTAGCGTAGAATATGTGTACTGAAACTTTATCAAAATTAAAATAAAACACGAAATATAATATAAAAGAAATAAAACACTCCAAACTAAAAAGAAACCAGGTTTAGGGGGGCTAAAACCCTAAACCTGCGGAGGAGCCCTTTAGTCCCGGGTGGCCACGAGAACCGGGACTAAAGGTCCTCCGCCCCGACGGACCACGGGCGTCCACGTGGACGGGCCTTTAGTCCCGGTCAGCCACAAGAACCGGGACTAAAGCCTTTAGTCGCGGTCCGTAAGAGGCGCGACTAAAGGAGGGGGGGTCTTTAGTCGCGCATATTTAGTCCCGGTTGCACAGCCGGGACTAAAGGCTGTTGCGAACCGGGACTAAAGGGCTTTTTTCTACCAGTGATAGCTGCTGCCCACATAACTGAGTTTAGCATAGAGCATACAAATTAAGGATACTAGTCGTCAACCAGTGCACTTGCACAGGCTAGTCATTTTTAAACATGTATATATATATAAGTATTAGTAGTATTTTTGTATAAAAAATTATTCACAGATTGAAATATTGATAAATTAGGGAATTCAGCATTTAAATATTATTATTGAAAAATGCATTCCTTAACGGTTTGTAGCATTAACATGACGATGAAGATTTAGACCATATGTCAGTTGCTACTAATCCAGTGTATGGCTAGCCTTAACTTTAGTCATCAATGAGTTTTTTACTACTTTAGATGAAAAAAAATAAGTAATACCATCAGAATAAATTAATAGTCAAGAAATAAACTTTTGGAATCATTCTTGACCGAACAACATATTACAGCCTCCTCTCTCTTTCAAACTGTTTCAAACAATGCAACCCACATTTGTCGTTGGCAACATGGATAATAGAGCTCACTGAAGTTATATGAAAAATAAATGAATCAGTAAGATGCAAAATAGAGCCAACAAAAGTCTTTTAACCAAACGATCATAGTAAGATTTTTAAGGAACACTGAAATTGCACTAATACTTAAACTTTTACAAAAAAAGATGAAGCCATAACATGAAGCACATAGAGTATTCTAATAAATTCACGATTCATGCGTGTCCCTCTCAAAATGTGTGTACAACAAGGATGATTGTGGCAAACTAAATAGCAAAGACTCATATCATACAAGATGCTCCAAGCAAAACACATATCATGTGGTGAATAAAAAATAGCCTCAAGTAAATTCACCAATGAACGAAGACGAAAGAGGGGATGTCATCCGGGGCATCCCCAAGATTAGATGCTTGGTTTTCCTTGAATATTACCTTGGGGTGCCTTGGCATCCCCAAGCTTAGGCTCTTGCCACTCCTTATTCCATAGTCCATCAAATCTAAACCCAAAACATGAAAACTTCACAACACAAAACTCAACAGAAAACTCATGAGATCCGTTAGTATAATAAAATAAATCACCACTTAGGTACTGTTGTGAACTCATTCTAAATTTATACTGGTGTTATATATATTGTATTCCAACTTCTCCATGGTTCATACCACGGTACTACCCATAGATTCATCAAAATAAGCAAACAACACATCGAAAACAGAATCTGTCAAAAACAGAACAGTCTGTAGAAATCTGAAGACTTAGTATACTTATGTAACTACAAAAATTCTGAAAACTTAGGACAATTAGGGAAATTTGAATATCAATCTTTTGTAAAAAATTCAGATCAAAAGCATGTTTATGTGATTTTTTAAAATTCTGGCAACGAGCGCGTTTCTGTTTTTCAGCAAGATCAAATGAACTATCACCATAGACCACCCCAAAGGTCTTGCTTGGCTCAAACACTAATTAAAACACCAAAACAAAATTAATACAGAAGTATTATGTGTATTCTCATAAAACAGAAAACAAAAAAATTTGGGTTGTCTCCCAACAAGCGTTTTTCTTTAAAGCCTTTTAGCTAGGCATTGATATTTTTAATGATGCTCACATGAAAGATATCAATTGAAACACGAAGAGAGCATTATGTAGCATGTGAAAAACAAGTTTAAGTCTAACATACTTTCTATGCATAGGCATTTTATAAGCAAACAAATTATCAAGACAAGCAAAAACTAGCATATGCAATTAAGAAGAAAGAAACAATAGCAATCTCAACATAACGAGAGGTAATTTAGTTACATGAAAATTTCTACAACCATATTTTCCTCTCTCATAATAATTGCATGTAGGATCATAATCAAATTCAACAATATAGCTATCACATAACATATTTTGTACATGATCCACATGCATGCAAAATTGACACTCTTCCAAAATAGTGAGATTATCATCAAATAAAGTCATGACTTCTCCAAGCCCACTTTTATCAAAAATTTCGTAAAATTGATCATTATCCAAAGTAGTGGGATCATTATTACTTAGATTTGACACTCTTCCAGACCCACTTTAAATATTATTGCAAATATATTTGTCATGAGGCTTAAATAAAATTTCAAGACCATAAGAAGAATCACCCCAATCATGATCATTGCAATAAGTAGTAGACATATCAAAATTAGCATCCCCAAGCTTATGGTTTTGCATATTATTAGCACAATTGACATTAATAAAGTTTATAATAACATCATTGCAATCATGCTTTTCATTCAAGGAGCTTTCGTGAATCACTTCATAAATTTCTTCTTTTACCACTTCATCACAATTTTCAGATTTACGAATCTCAAGCAAAACTTAATAAAGATAATCTAGTTCACTCAACTCACTAGCAATTGGTTCATTATAATTGGCTCTTTTAAAAAGATTAGCAAGTGGATGAGGATTCATAAAATTTTTGCTTCCTGATTTTCAATAAACACACAATTATACCAAGTGAACGAGCAAACAAACAAAGTAAGACATAAAGGCAAATGAAAAGACGAACGAAAGAAGGGTGAATAAAAAAGCAAATATTATTGTGTTTTTCTTAAAACATTTTAAAAGCGGGGAGAGGAAAACGAGAGGCAAATGGCAAATAATGTAAGTGCAAGAGATGAGAGTTTATGATGGGTACTTGGTAGGGTTGATGTAGAACCTCCCCAGCAACGGCGCCAGAAATTCTTCCTGCTACTTCTTGAGCTTGCGTTGGTTTTTCTCTTGAAGAGGAAAGGGTGATGCAGCAAAGTAGAGATAAGTATTTCCCTCAGTGAAAACCAAGGTATCAATCCAGTAGGAGGTACAAGCAAGTCTTCAATCACTTGCACCCAATGTGATAAAGGGTTGTCAATCCCTTCACGGTCACTTGCAAGGATGAAATATGATAGAGATAGATTTAAAAGATTACTAAACGTAAAACAAATTAAAGACAAATAAATTGCAGCAATGTATTTTTGGTTTTTTTGGTTTATAGATCTGAAAATATATGATCGAAAATAGACCCAGGGGCCATAGGTTTCACTAGAGGCTTCTCTCTTGAAAAAAAAACATAGGGCGGGTAAATAAATTACTGTCGAGCAATTGATAGGAAAGCGCAAAGTTACAACGATATCCAAGGCAATGCTTATGAATATTGGCATCACATCCGTTTCAAGTAGACCGACTCCTGCCTGCATCTACTAGTATTACTGCACACATCGACCGCTATCCAGCATGCATCTAGAGTATTAACTTAATAAGAATGGAGTAACGCGTTAAGTATGATGACATGACGTAGAGGGGTAAACTCAAGCAATATGATGAAAACCCCACCTTTTTACCCTTGATGGCAACAATACAATACGTGTCTCGCTACCCCTACTTTGTCACTAGGTGACGACACTGCAAGATTGAACCCAATACTAAGCACCTCTCTCATTGCAAGAAATACCAATCTAGTTGGCCAAACCAAATCGATAATTCGAAGAGAAATACAAAGATATTTAATCATGCATAAATGAGTTCAGAAAAGATTCAAATAATATTCATAGATAATCTGATCATAAATCCACAATTCATCGGATCTCGACAAACACACCACAAAAGAATATTACATCGGATAGAACTCCAAGAACATCGAGGAGAACATTGTACTGAAGATAAAAGAGAGAGAAGACGACATCTAGCTACTAGCTATGGATCCGTATGTCTGCGGTAAACTACTCACGCTTCATCGGAAGGGTAGTATTGTTGATGTAAAGGCCCTCCGTGATCGAATCCCCCTCCAGCAGATCGCCGGAAAAGGCCCCAAGATGGGATCTCACGGGAACAGAGGCTTGCAACGGCGAAAAAGTATTTTGGTGGACACTTCTGTTAGTTTGAACATATTTTGAAATTTATAGAGCAAAGATTAGGATTGAGGGACTCCCGAGGTGGCCACATGCCCCTAGGGCGCGCCCTGAGGGCTTGTGGGTTCCTCAAGACTCCTACACCAGAACATATTTGAATACTACACCAGTCATTTTCCTCAAGTGCAGAGAGAGAGCAAGAAAGATAGGGTACCAAGCAAGCTGAGCTCCCTCCTGAGATTGGTGCGGTCAAGGTAAGCGGAGAGCGCCGTCCCGGTGTTGTTGGAGCAGTACATGAGGCAGAGCGTGGCCCAGAGCGCCGCGAAGAGGACGAGCGACATGGGGAGCCCGAAGGACATCCAGGAGCTGAAGGTGATGGGTTCCTCCTCCGGGAAGTAGGTGGACCACATCCACACCAAGATGATGTTGGCGCCGTGCCGGTGAGCGTGGCCATCCCGCCGATCGCCAACGCGTAGACGACGCCGAGCACCACCGCCTTGGAGAACCGCCTGAACTCGCTTGCGTCGGCGCTGGCGGCCTCCTCGCCGGGGAACCTCTGCAGGATCTCCGTGGCCACCGGCATCATCATGACGGTGCACGGCGTGTTGTGGATCCACATGCTGATGAACATGGTGGTGCCGCAGATGCCCAGCAGCAGCAGCGCCGGCTTCACCGGGTCCCCGCAGAAGAGCGACGTGATCTGCGCGCGGGCCGCACAATGTCAGTACGCCGATCGAGCCGGAAGAATCAATTGCTAGGAGCACGTGCGTGTCTTTTTTGTGTGGGTGTGCTCTCTCATTTGCGATTTGGATTTGGGGCCTCCTCAACGCGCGCGGGGCGAATCGAGAAACGATAAAGGCTGGCGTCTAGGCAAAACACACGTGCACGCGTGGTCTATGCGTCACGGCAAAACAATCAAGCAAAAAACGCGTGTAATGCAAAGGAAGAAAACCGATCCCTTCTCCTTCCCGCGCGCGGATGTTGTGGCACGAAACAAAAAAAAAACAAGGAGATGTACCTCCTCTGCACTTGCTGGCTCGACGCTGCACTCGCGTTCGTGGGATGGGACGAAGAAGAAGCGAATGCGGCGGCTCAGTGGGCAGCCGGAGAGTTGCTGTACCGGGGATGGCGCAACCACGAGCTACATCGTCCCTCTTTTAAATGGAATGTTTCTTCCTTTTTTTTTTTTGCCATACGTCTTCGTCTGTCATGCGCAGTTTCTTCGTACGTAGCTCATGTCGGGTGTGCTTGATCCAGAATGTTTGTATGCAAGGCAAGATTTTTTTTTAGGGATGGTAAGGTTTTGGTTACCGATTGATAATTCGTGTTGCCGAGCGGGTTTTTTTTTGAGAAATTGTTACCGAGCGGTTACCAACGAAATCATTAATTAAGGAGTACTCGTTGCAAAGAACACTCCACATTCCAAGGTCGCGACAAGTGGCGCACATCGCAACCTGCGAGTTTTCCCTTTTTTCGTAGATCCGCTTATTCAAAATGTTTTACCTTTTAAACCGTGCGTCCAAATCTCGAATGGTTTTCATCATTGGATTCCTCGCGTCGAGATTTTCAAAACTAGATCCCCTGTTGATAGGTTTTGACGAACCTTTTTTTTATGAAGAAAACCTTACGAAAAAACCGGGCAAAAAACCGAACCGGGAGCACGGTTTTTTCCCTTTCCGAAAGAGAACGCACGTGCCTCTCGCGAAATCACAATCGTGCCTCTGGTGGAAGCAAAACCGTGACTCTCGTGGAAGGAAAAAACAGAAAACGCGTTTTTTTTCGTTTCCGAGAGGCACGGCCGTGCCTCTCGCGAAAGCAAAACCTTGCCTCTCGGGAAAGCAAAACCGTGACTCTCGCGAAAGAAAAAAAACAGAAAACGCGTATTTTTTCCTTTCTAAGAGGGACGGCCGTGACTCTTGCGAAAGCACAACCGTGCCTCTCGCGGAAGCAAAATCGTGACTCTCGCGAAAGGGAAAAAAAATAGAAAACACGTTTTTTTTCGTTTCCGAAAGGCACGGCCGTGACTCTCGCGAAGAAAAACCGTGACTTTCGCGAAAAAAAAAACACGTTTTTTTCGCGTTTAATTTTTTTTGATCGAAAAGTTAAGGAAGATCGGGAGAAAACCAAAACGTCGAAAAAATCCGAAAAACCCGTTTAAAAAGCCGAAAACGCGTGCGGAAAAATAATAAAAAAACAAAATCTGAAGGGAGCGTCCAGAGCGCGACACGTGGCGAATGACTGAGAGCGCGACACGTGGCGAATGGCTGAAAGCGCGCCAAGTGGCGCTGATCGTTGGGAGCCTCCCGAAGGAGCGCTCGTTAACTAGTTGCTGCCGGTTACTAAGGATTTTTTATGCCACCTAGTAAATGGGCCTATCAAGCAAATAATACCGGGTCTTATAACTTCTGAGAAACCTGGTTGTTGGATGTTTTTCTCCTCGGTTTCTTCTGATCGTTTTTTTAAGAAAATGTTTGTTGTGTGTTTAAGATGGGTTTGTAGCATATTAAAAAATATGGCATATATTAAGAAATCTTTGACTGTATAAAAAAAATCCAATTAGTGTTAAAGAAATGTTCACCGTGTATTAAAAGATTCACCATCCATTAAAAAAGGTTCATTATATCAAAAAATGATCACAATATATTACAAAATGTCTAGCTAGTATTTGAAATGATGTTCACCGTATGTTGAAAACATTTTTATTACGAAAACCTGAAAGGAAAGTACAAAAATAAATTCAAGAGAAAGACCAGACAGTAAGAAAAAATAAAATAAAATAAACCGAGGAAAAAAACAAGAAAAACAACAAACAGCGAACTAATGCAACACGCGCGATGAACTGGGCCGGGTAATTTGCTCGCCTGCGGGCGTCAACTAGGATTTCCCTATATTGGCGCCCACGGCTTCGGCTATCGATTTAACTGCGCCGCGGGCCGGGATGCGCAGGGCTATAGGAATCGTCTACGGGCGATGACCAGTGGGCCAAACCATTAGCATACTGATTCATTGTGCATCCATTGCTCAACAGAATATAAATTATACCCTAGGCGGCCGAAACTATCTCCCGCTCTCGTGCAGCCGCCGCCGCCACATCCGAGAAATTTAAGTCCCCTCGCCTCCGGCTGCCATCTTGGTGTTGAGAGGTGGGGGATCTCGGATCTTCAAGAACTCTATGTTCTTCGTCAACGTCTAGTGATCATCATAGTTTTGTGAGAATAAATTTCCAATCGTTCTTTTAGCGGTGCCATGAGATTAGAGAGTTTTCTGTCCTCGCAGATCTGAGTATTCGGATCTGATGAGTTTATGGTGTTGTGTCAAACTTTTTTTGTTGGCCTGATTCTTTGTGCAGGTGAAATCTTTAATCGACATCATGGTGAAGATATAGTGATTCGACGGCCTGCCACTTCTAGGGCACCATCCCCGACCCAAGTACGTTCATCGTCAAGGCTTCCCATCTTTTTGGATGGGCGACTCAAGACGCTTTCAAAACCATTATTGATAATGTTCATGCGGGTGAAGGAGTGACAACATCGTTGCACCAGTCAAATTGCAGCCTCTTGTTATGAAGTCTTTGGAGTATTTTTTTCAAGCAGAGAATGATACCACGAAGGTGTTTTCGAGAGATTTCATTGTAATTCTTAGTCATAAGAGTTACTTTGTGTTTTTTTTTGGATCTTACGTCAAAATCAGTGTCCCTGTAATTGTTATGAGTATGAATAAAGTTATAGGTGTTTCTCAAAAAAATGTTGTTCACTGTGTGCTGCAGATTCGCTTCATTTCAGTCTTCCTTGTTTTTTATTTTCATTTTTCTCACTTTTTTGTTGTATTCATATTATCACCGGTTTTCTCTTATTTTTTATTTTTTTCTTCATTTTACTATGGCTTTCTTCGTTCTCTCATTGTTTCTTCTGATTCTTTTACACTTTGGCTTTCTTAGTTTCTTTCTTGGTTCTATTCGGTTTTGTGTTTTTTAACTTTTCTATTATGTTTCTTAGTCAATTTGTATCGGGATTTTTTCAGCAAATGTCTACTTTCTTAGTGCAAAATGTACATTTTAGAGCGCACGTAACAATTTTTCTGATACAAGTTTGACATTTTTCAAATACATGCTTTGAATGTTATTTTTCCTAATACCTGGTAACATTTCCCAAATATCCATAAACATTTTTTAACTATTAAAACATTTTTTCGACTGTATAAGTTTTTGGAAAATTCCATAGACAATTTTTTTGAATACATGTGATTATTTCCTTGTAATGTCGCATACATTTTTAATGGAAATAAAAAAATCCAACCTACGCAAACTTTTGTTTGAATTGTATATAACATTTTCTTAAAATGTGGTCAATTTATTTTTTTGAAATGAGGGAATATTTCCACGCCCAAAGAGCAAAATAAATAGGCTATCACAGACACGGCCTGTCACCTAATATTTTTTGCCTGACTTTTCTGCATAAAATTTATGACTTCCATAGTTAGTTAAAGATATTACTAAAATCACTTTAATTACATAATGCATTTAAAATACTTTAATAGGTCAATGGAAAATATTCTGACTTTTAATTTTTTTCATATAGTTAGGAAAATTTTGTTATTGTGTAAATAAATTTTACAGTACTAATGAAGAATCACATGAGCTCAGAATGGTTGCAGATAGAATAGAGAGGCGGTATGCCACATAATTTAAATTATGGCGGGCCGAGTCCTTCCATTATTTTTTGTATCTTTACACTCTTTGTATTGCCTCAAGCCCTGCGTGAACATACTTTGCTCACTTACTTTGTAGTATTTTTCTACCACTGTTTTTTTTTTGAAAACCCCCCAAAAGCAGATTATTTTGTGTTATACCAATACAAATCATACTAATTGGAAATTATATTTTTATTTCAAACTAGGTGCATGGTTATAAAAATACATTTCTCGTCTCAAAGGAGATGTTTATGTATTTTAAAATGCACGTCAATGTATATGAAAAATGGACCAAGATGATAAATAAAAGTGTTCATTAACAGAAAAAATGTTCATGTATTTACCGCCAAATTACAGTAAAATTAATTATTTAGGAAAATAAAATGGTTAATGTTTAGAAAAATAAATTGAAAATAACAAAGTGGCAAATAAAGTAAAAATTTTTGGGGGGGGGGGGGGGGGGGGGTATCTACTACCCCAATGAAAGCATGAGAGGCGGAGATCCAAACAATCTTGTCCATCCAAACAACTTCATCCAATGGTCCAGGCCGCTCCAATGTTTAGCACTAAACCATGGTTGACACCTCCACGCCCACGACGCTGCTAATTACTCTTACCCTTCCAAAATACAGTAACTCCTTGCATTGCTCCCAAATGAAAAATCACCTTGCATCATCGCACGACCTCCCCCACGCATCCACCGCTCCATCGCGCTCCCCTGTGCCTCTCCTGCATCGCCCGGAACCGGCGCTTCCCGTTGATCACGTATAACATCACGCACCAGCGCCGGATCCATCGGCCCTTCACGCTCCCTGCCGATGCTGCCGGAGGCGGGGTGTTGCTGCCCAGGGCTCCGTCGGAGGGGTAGGCGCTACTGCCCCACATGATATGACGCCCATGCCGGCACCAGAGGACCGCTGCTACTGATCATCACGTTCGCCCCCACCCATACCATGTGTTCTTTTAAATGGTGATTTGATATTTGGCTTTCCATACTAAGCTTCAATTTTTTTAGAAACGATAAAGTTCTTCATAAATCCCTTGAAACATTCTCCAGGAAAAGCATACGAAAGCCATATCAGTTCCCTTTGACTACGGAGGCTCAAACTTATTGTATTCTGAATATGTCCCCATGTATTTTTTTTCATCTAAGCAAGCAGTATTGCACCCATTGTGGCATCATTTAGCTATTTTTATTGCCTCCTCTAACAATGTTTCTTTGTGGTTTCATTGAATTAACAAGATAATTTGAATAATTTATCTGCGCAGGTATATGCTAAGATTGTGTTGACCAAATGTCTCCTTCATGCTACTTACTTATGTTGATGGATTAATTCATTGAATGATGCTTATCTCCTCATTTTTTTAACAGTTTAGTTTGATCAGATCAGATTTGAGATGTATATATAACGATCACATAACTTGGTGTGGTTCTTTTTGCAGCATCATGATTTTAGGAGAATGGAAGGTTGGAGGAAGGTATTGGAAATAGCAAAGGCATCAGCAAGGACATGAGACAAGGGGTAAACATTCTTCTATTTGTTCCCCTCTGCTATTGAAGACTATATTGTTGAAACTAAGAAAAAAAATCAAGTTGAATTAGTGCCACCGACCAACCTTGGCTTTGTTTATAACCTTATAATCGAGTATTTCATATGCGAGCTAAGGCAATGATACAAGGTCTTTACAGGGAAAACAATGGTACATGCCCTTTCAGGTAGACCAAAAGAGAATTTTTGCGTGAACCTTCACTTCTGATGCAAGTTCACTAGACGACTACTGTATCTTTAGGTAGCATTTGGTTGCTTGGATGAAGTTGCATGGGAGATTGCCATCCTGCTTTTAGAAGTCATGGTTTTATTTGTTTGGACGGATGGACAGGATAGGTCTGTATCCCATGGAAACGAATATATCGCCAACCAGGGAAAATCCAAGTGGTAAAAAACTCAAGTGAGCTGAGCCATTTCTTGCCCCCATTGGTTAAGCTTAAACATGACATACATATTTCTCTTAAAGAAATGTTCACTTGGGGCATTTGTTGAACAACACCTTTTCTGAATCGTAGAAATTAATTGTCTTGGCCAAATGCCAGGTCGAGTGTTCAACAATTCTCTACCTTCTACAGGCTCTTCACATGCACATACCTCTGGTTTGTGTAACATCTATAATTGATGACTTCCAATCATTTTGCACTGAATGATTTATCAATTCAGAATTTATTTATGCGCCACATGTAACACTTGTACTCACTACTTATATGTCATTACTTTTTACTACTATTTGCGAGATAAAGGGTATTTTTGGACATATTGTGCAAGTATCTCTTTATATTCTGGAAGTGTTGTCTGAATTTTCATTATATTGTAATCAGTTTGTCCACCTGCTTTGTTTTGTACCTTCGCAGAGACAAGCCAAAATGTAAATGTGGGAGATGCTATATGAGCACTCCAAGTATAACACCAGCATTGTTTTAGAAATAGAAGAAAAAAATGGTTAAGCTATCTACAAGTTTTCGAGAAGTCCACTAAAAGAGCATCACGATCTCATTCTAACAACATTCTTCATTAAGTTAACTTCGGTACCATCATTTTTTATGATAGAGGATTTTTTTAGGAAGATGATGAATATTTTTGAGAAGAAAAAATGACTTCCCTTATTATTTATTTTGCATGTTGAACATTGCTCGATGTGTTTACCACTACATGTATTTCTTAATGTAACTAAGTTATTCCGAAGGCTGGTCGTGCTATTTGGAATTCCAAACATACTTCATATATTGTAGAGTATAGAAACTAATAGGGCCAATTCTAGTTCTGCCCCTAACTCGAACACACTACTCAGTTTTGCCCCTAGTTTTCGGGTATGCTCAGTTTTGCCGCTCCGCCGTCAGTGTCACTTATAGAAATGCCCCTCCGCTCCGTTTTCGTCCAGTCAAGGCTATTTGACCGCTAACTTGCCGTCAGTTTGACATATTTGCCCCTCTGTTCTTACATGTGGGCCCTCTCTTACCTCTTCGCTTCACTCTCTCTCTCCTCTTCTTCAACCTCTCGACGACTCGATTTGAGAGCGACCGCAGCAGGATTCAGAGGCCGACGGTGGGTCGATTTGGAGGGCGACGGCATGTGCACGTTGAGCTCGTCGGTGGCTTGCAAGGTAAGTGTTGCTCGTCAGTGGATCGATCTAGGGGATTTCTGTCCCAATTAGGGTTCATCGGTTTGGGGATTTCTTGTGTGTTAGGTCGATGGTGTTGGGATTGTTCAGTTTCAATCCGAGTTCTACCTCCCCCATCTGCCATTCTCTGGGCTGGAGATGAGCACGACGCGGCGGTGCCCAGGGCACGGTCTCATCCCCGCTCGTTGCGTCGCCTGGGGAGGTGCAAGCATGGGAAGAAGATTCTTAGGCTGCCCCCTAGATGTAAGGAATTACCTCTCATTCCCGCTCTGTCTGTCCTCTCATTTTTTTTCATTATTTGCCAATTTTTTGTGTATATGTATGATATAATTCTGCAGCTCCCTGATGAATGTGACTGGGTAGTTTGGATTGATCCCCCTCCCACAGATTGTGTTGCTCGTGCATTTGAGGAACTTCATGCTGGATTGGAGAAAAGGTGGCTAAAGTCACATGATTTAGAGAGGAGGTTGATGTACTTAACAGAGAAGAACTAGAAACTCAAGTTGAAGATCAGGAAGAGAAATGAGCTTATGCAAACATGGGGATTTCTCATAGTAATTTGCATTAGCATTTTGGCATCAGTTTTTTCTGAGTGGCTTAAGAATCCATACTAGCTGGATTATGGTATGTAATGAAATGTAATGTATTGCTGTGTGAGCTATCTTAATTAGTCGTATTTGGGCCAAAGCACATTCGAAACGAGTTTCATCTGGTGTAATGTGACAAGTTTCATCTGGAAATGAGTTTGCTATTTTGAGTATATTGTGTTCCATTTTGTAGCAATGTAGTAATGTGACAAAACTTGACAGTGCAGTAGTAATATGACAAAAATGACAGTTAAATGGGCACACCAGCAGCTGGACCAAACATAGGACATGATCACATTGAAACATAAGAGAGTTCACAACATTGTGCCACAACAAACTTCAAATCTAGTACATGACATTACAGTTTTCACACCCACAACAAATTTTCACAACATTACAACTACTACCACATCTACTTGTTCTTCTTGCTCCTGGTGTTGCAAGCTGGGTTTGAAGAGAGCCTAGAACTCCTCCTGGTGCTCACAGTTTTGCTCACAGCCTTGTTTGGAGTAGAAGAACGGGTAGGATTATTGCTTCCAGTGACAGAACATATAGTCTCCTCTTCTGCAATTTTGAACTTCTTCTTAAGTGGTGACTGTCCCCTCTCAGCTGGTCTTTTGTAGTTCTTTCTTGGGCTGCAAAGTCACAAATAAATGGGAGAGGTCAGTTAGCAAACATTGAATAATTTAGGAAATAACTTCAAAAATAAACCAAAAAAATACCTGACTGCACTACTGACTGTTGTTGCATCTGCAGAAGTTGCATTTGCATTCGCAGCATCTGCAGCATTTGCATTTTTTGCATTTACATCATCTCCAGCAGTTGCATTTGCATTTGCAGCATCTTCAGCACTTGCATTTGCATTTGCATCATCTCTAGCGCTTGCATTTGCATTTACATCATCAGTAGCAGCATCTGCCGTAGTTTCATTAGTAGCAGCAGTTGCATCAGTAGCAACATCAGTTGCTTCATCGTTTTTAGCCAAAGGTTCATCATTAGCATTATCAGCACCCCAATGTTCTTCCTCTCCAAATTTAGGGTCAATAGACTCTTTGCAGTGGCTGCCTTTGTGCCCAAGCTTCCCACATCTTGAACACTTATTCTTTCTTCCTCCAAGTCCTTTTCCCTCCGATATAGCCCTAATTCTTGTCTTCCTAGGTCTACCAGGTGGCCTATTTTGCAATGGAGCACTCAATTTAAATCCTGGGTCTACAACATCCCATTTTTGCTTGCCCTTCAGAAGTGGCAGATAATTAGCACAAGTAGCCTTGAATTTTGCCACAGAGAAATACTCATGAACATACTGATCAATCTCACTAACTGGACCTCTCATTGAAGTGATAAAGTACAATGCATGTATGCATGGTTGTCCTGTTATTTGCCACTTTCTACAACTACAAGTATGTGTTTGCAAATTAGGAGGATATCTCCACTCTCTTTTTTCCTTGTCAATTGCAGTAATCACTGCCTCAAATGTGCTTCTTTTCACTATGGACATATCAAGGCCTTTTGATTTTGCATGAAGCATAATCATGATTTTGGGGATTATGATGTGCCCATTGTATGTCCCAGCTGCAATCTGCTGTCTCAAGTCAAACTTTTTCATTATGAACTACCTAATTTTGTCAAGCAAGTCCACAATGTGTATCCCCTTCCACTTCTTAATTTTGGAATTGAATGACTCAGCTAAATTGTTATTGACATAGTCAATTTTGCATATTTCATTGAACAGGGCCCTGACCCATAGTTTGCTATGATGCTCTTCTAGGTACTCTTTCACACCAGGTTTGCTGTATAGCTGTCTAAGATGATAATTGTGTTTTTTGATGCTATATGTCAATGAACAGGGCCACAAATTATCAACAAAAAAATTCCTCTAAATTTTTTGGAGAAATTAGCTGCCAAATGCCTCATGCATTCCCTATGCTCAACTCCTGGGAATACATCTTCAACAGCAGTCTCTAGTCCTTTGCATGCATCTGTGTGGATGACAAGACCTGGTGGATGCCCTATTAATTCTTTTAAATTCTGGAAAAACCATGTCCAGCTTTCTGTATTTTCAGACTCAACAACTCCAACTGCTACTGGGAAGATCCAGTTGCAAGCATCCACTGCACATGCACTCACAAGTTGGCCTTTATATTTTCCATTCAGTGTTGTGCCATCTACTGCAAGATAAGGCCTACATCCATCTAAAAAACCCTGCCAGCATGCTTTGAAAGAAACAAACACTCTCCTAAAGCACTCTTTTTTCTAGTTTTTCCAGCTATTTTGTACTCTAAAGTGTGCTTGTCAATGTTAACTACACTTCCAGGAGATGCTTTCTCAACTTCTGCCTTGTAAGTGTACAACAATTGAAATGGGTCAGTCCACTTACCATAAATGTTGTCCAGTGCCATCTGCTTTCCATACAACACTCTCATGTATGGGACTTGCAGGCCATATTTTTTCTTCAGGTTTTTTTTCAACTCTATAACTCCAACCTCTAAATCCTCTAAAACCCAATGCTTCACTACATCAACAATCCATCTGCACTTAGCTGACTTCAGTCTTTGCCTTCTGCTTACACTTGGACAAGTATGTGTAGACTGGTTCACTTTGACCTGCAATATTGAAAGTTCAATTACATGTGAGACATACTTGCTGCAACAAATAACTGAAAGATTTGCAATGTAACTACATATGCACCTACTGTTTGTACCTGAAACAATGAGTTATTTCTCATTAAGGAGGCATGCATCTCCATCTACACCTCTTATAAGCACAATCAACAGTCAACCTGGTAGGATCACTCTTGTGTACTACATACTCACTCTGAGTTTTCATTGAAAATGTAGCTAGTGCATTCCTACAGTCTAAAGCACTGGAAAATATAGTTCTTTTAAAGAAGGATCATCTCTGTTGTACTGCACATCTGGCCTTCCATCATCTGAATCCTCACTATACCCGTGTCCTAGTCCTCCTCCAACTCATCTTCACCTGCCTCATCAAACATTCCTTCTGGTGGTGGCATATAATCTTCATCCCCATCATCATTTGTCTGCTTGGCCTTCTGTTTTGTAACAAACTGAGGGAAAAGCCTTTCATCCTCATCATCTGTAGGCCGGTCATCAGGAAGTCCCTCCTCAATATTTGGATCAACAGAGTCTCTGCTCTGAGTAGGACCTGCATAAATAGGCACTTGCTCTGATGGCGTTCCTGGTACCTGCATAGAGTTCTCTCTTGCATATAAAGCTCTCTTCTGACTGCTGTCGACCACTGAAGCACTAACACTTGTTTTTCACCCCTTGGATATTCTGCTCCTACCTCTAGAACTAGTAGATTGTGATTTTCTGCCACTGCTCTCTGTCAATCCTCCTTTTCTTTGTATGACATTGATTTCCAATTTGACTGGGAAATGAGCATGCGTTCTAAACATTTTTTCTAACTCAGCATCACATTGGACTGGGACCCAAACAGAACTATCAATATCCCAGTACTTGAATTCAACTGCATCATGTATTCCCCACGAGTATTTAGCACAGATATGAGATCTAAACTGCAGAAACTTCAGTGTGCTCTCCACTACCAAAGGAAATGAAAATCCTGTGTTCCCTGCTTTTGTACCAGCAGGAACTAGAAGAGTTGTTTCCATTCTACAATCCAAACATATATAGTCCACCCTACGAATGACCATTAAAAAAATCAAACCAAATGAACTAGGAGTGTTGTTTCCATTCTACAAACCAAACGCAGATGAACACTAGGAATCGAATCGAACTATCAGATTTGAAAGTATTGCACTTACCCTATCGGATTTGTGCTCCCTTCATGGCCGCCGCCGGCGCCGCAACCACCATCGACCTCCATCAGCAGCGGTTGGCTCCGATTCGCAGCACAGCTCACATAAAGAGTTAGGTCAAACGAATCTCCACCGTGCCCGCCATTGATCTGGAGTTTTCCTTGGTGGGGATCGAAGACGCTAGGGTTCGGGTGAGGGAGCGATTTTGGGGACAGAGCTAGGGTTAGGGTCGAGCGAGAGAAAGAGCAGAGAGAGAGAGAGAGAGAGAGAGAGAGTGAAGCGAAGAGGTAAGAGAGGGCCCACATGTAAGAACAGAGGGGCAAATATGTCAAACTGACGGCAAGTTAGCGGTCAAACAACCTTGACTGGACGAAAATGGAGCGGATGGGCATTTCTATAAGTGGCACTGACGGCGGAGGGGCAAAACTGAGCATACCCGGAAACTAGGGGCAAAACTGAGTAGTGGGTTCGAGTTAGGGGCACAGATGTAAATGTCCCAAACTAATAAACTATTGATTTGTCCATTTCTTTGATAAATATGATTTGATTGCAAATCTGATATGCGAGAGGCTATGGAGATCTGTTCTTAGGATGTTGAAAAAGATGGCCTCTATGTTCTTCAACCGCTTCAGAAGTTGGTCTCCAATCAAAATAATAATGGTTACTTCAAGATGGAATTTATTCCGCTCCACAAGTAGATAGCATTTATTTTTTCTCTCAAACAAAGTAGATGGCATTTCTTCATTTTTGAGCACCTCTTGCTCTTGTGTGTATATTGGATAGTTTTTTGACACGTGATATTCATTTATAAAGTAATACGGAATTCCATTCAAATTTCTACACGTGCGCGTGAGCTTGCGAAATTTAAGCCATCGGCTCTGCTGACAGGTGGTACTGTCATCCTCACTGCCCTGCTCTTGGAACATCACTCAAGCATATGTTTGCATGCATGATCGTTGGTGCAGGTTCTGTAGTTTCTTCGGTGCAGTATACACTGACAAATGGTGAGCTAGAAATGTAATATATATAGCGTGGATTGATGATATTTCCATTATATATCATTTATTTTCTTAATGAGAAAAATATAGTCGATTCGAATAATTTTTAATGATAATTTTTTATCGGCAGTAGCAGCTGTAACAAACGTTTTGTGCGTTAGGAAAATTATGTTGGTGTTGATATCTTAGTGCCATTGATATATTCTATGTTAGGCTGCTTTTCGGTCATAACAAAATTTAATCTTCTTTGACAACCAATCAGAATGTCTAATGGATGAAACGACATATATTATTGTCTGTATGCAACAACATGATCACAACTATGTCAACTTGAAACCACAACTTGAGCGGCATCACAACATTGGGTCCCCATTTAACTTAATACTTTTTTGGAACATTTATTTTGTATTTGATGAAAATCAACTTTCACCAACGATTAAAACGTGTGTTGCATGTGCAAGCTTACTAGTAACCAATAAAGCGAACTAAACTGTGGTTGGGTGGTTAGAAGGACAATGGTATCCTTGGCGCACCAGGGTTCAAGTCCTAGACTTGATGTTGGTACTTGCATTTTATTGGTTTTGTTTTAGACTTTCATGCATTGTTCGTTTAGTAGGAGAAGACATTCCGGTCGACTACGAGGCGCCTATAATGACTTCGTAAATCTCAAAATATTATGCCGGCTTAGTCTTCTCAAAGGTGCTGATAAGGGTAGGATGTGCGTGTGTGCGTTCATAGGGGTGAGTGCATACTCGTGTTTGAGTGACTGTGATTGTACCATGTTCAAAAAAGTAACAAAAAATAAATGGACAAAAGATAAAGAAACAAATAAACAAGAAAGAAACAGAAAAAAGTAGATAAGAAACTCGGATATTGGACCCGATCCTATCCAATAGTCATTTGCTTTAGGTGATCTCCCTTGGGTGTAGGAAAGCATGTGATAAATCTTACCCAAAAAAAGTAATAAGATGAATAGTAAATACTTTGCATGTACGACAACATGTTTTGACTTTTTCATCAATTTTATTACCGGGTATATTCCCCATCATCAATACTTACGCTTTTGTTGTGCAAATTGGGTTTAGCATATTATGAGCCAACAATAATGGACTACAAATATTGCGATTATATATCCCCTTCCCTGGTATTGTCAGTTTGGCCAATGTGGCCAAGCTTGGGAGTATGTTGTGTTTTAAATCCTACATAACCAGAGCTCCTGGTCTAGAGGGTGGTCGTCCTGAGATTTGGCTTGATCTAGAGGTAGTGGCAAAAATGGTGGTGTCAACTCATTTTGGTCATCATAGTACACCACGATGTAGCCTTGCCTGGAGTCTTGCATCGGCTGGAATGTGTCCAACAACCTCACTTCCACCTACTGGAGCAGGTGGTTCATCCGGCTCTTCAATACTCTTAAGGTTATTCTATCTTGTACACGGCGATGTAAATTTAGCATGGAGCTAAAGAAGAAAACTTGAGAGGACCTGATGTATCTTTTTCTTTTAGGAGGGATCATTGTTTGCTCGTGTGGTTTCACATTTATTGATCCAATACAATTTGTTCAGTTAAGCAATAAAGTCGGATTACGACAGTGCATAAAAAAGATGTCCAAAATAGTAGTTACAGAGTTGAAAAGAATGGGACCATCACAACAATGCCTATGCGACAAACACAAAAAAAGGACTCTTCAACAAACCCTTTGGTATCATCTGACAACGTCAATCAAGCTATGACCATGGGTACCTTTCTCCCACTTGGCAATTTAGCAAACACTCATCTCCACAAAGGAAAAAGAGGAAACTTGGATCAAGCTCGGTTGCTAATTGTCTAACCTCCAGAAGTTATAGTACGATCATTGTTGTGAAAAGACGTCCAGTTGTCAAATAAATAAATATAGCGTCCTCTCAATTTTGATTTGCTTAATTTGGATGCGAACGACTTTCCGTTGATGCATGCCGACGTGCAAGAAAGACTAAGCACAGATCTCCACATTGATTCACACCAAACACATTAATGAGGAAGGTCGATGATCTGAAATCCACGTCCGGATAAGCATACATGCGTACGTATAGTTGTACTTCCATTAACATGGATCTCTCTTGCACACAAGTCAAGTAGCGTATGAGAGCTTAAGGCATCTTCAAAGCTGGCCTGCAAATGGACACAACAAATAATGTATGTTTCTATGTCCAGACGTGATCTGTGGACATGATGCGGGAGAAAGTCATCCAGTGCTTTTTATAAATTAATCTTTATTTGTCAGTTCGGAGGGGAGAGAGAGGAGAGGGGAATGTGAAGACAGAAAAGAGAGGAGGACTATGCTGTGGCTTTTTGTTGGTCAAATGGATGTTCAGACACCGGTTTAGCTCCCTCAAGTTTGTCTCAATTTACCGAAAAAAGGTCATCCGGACTACTTCACGCACGACAGGTTCTCCATTAGATGACAAAAGTTGACACGAACTGTCCGGACACCAGAATCCAGACACATACTGGAGATTTTAGTGTCTCCTATGGAGATGCCCTTAGTGGTTAAAGATTATTTATATAGTGATGGGTAAATATTTACCAGCTTAAACTCATGGTATGTGCTTATGGCTTGTGCGTTCCTTTTGCATACGCAAGCATACACCATTGAAGGTAGGCAACGCATGCACGCCTCGATCCGATCTCGATATCTCATGCACGTACATCGTACGTCCATCCTGTTGATGCAATGCACGTATACGATAGCTTCTCCACAGTGTGCTTGCATGCACATCTGCGCACGCTCATTAATTCTCATCAATACGCATCGCCGAGTACAATGAGTACCTACTGGCCGGGGCACGGAGCGGTCTATTTATTCGTGGCCGGGGCACGGAGCGGTGACTAGGACTAGCCATACTCAGATATACTCCTATATATATGTGACCATCCAGCAATGAATAGGATTAATCATAGTAGGTATTTTACCTTTAATTAATTCTGGTTGGTGACGTCTGACACATATGTAACCACACAAAAAGAACAACAGATTCGATCGTGTTTTAGTGACTTTTGCAGGGAGTGTCTTAATACTGTTGTCGGTGTTTTGGTGGCCACACGATCAGTATTGTCAGTTGCGACAACATTGGCTGTACGAATTAATTAGCTGGCTCAGGAGGAGAAGTAAAACGTACGCACTGCCAAATGTTTTTTCTTTGCCCACATTCTTCATACTTCACAGCAGTAAGACACGGCGCTATTCTAAGTATGAGTGTAGAATAACTTATTCTACACCTCTAATAACGTTATATACAAAATCTAGTACATACGGCACATCCTCTACATGCCTTGGTTTAATTTCATAAGTATAATCCTTCTACGTCTTGACTATTACGTACTACAAGTATTATGCAGCGTAGCGTACGCACGTACTCCTTTAGAATCCATGTACGCCCCTCGACGAGATCACGCAAATTCAATGCATGTGTACCTAGCCAGGTAATGAATCAGGCCCAATTCAACTCTAGTCTGTTCTCACACGCTAGCCGATGGACCGATATTGCTTGCTCAGTGGTCACTGCAGTAGCTGGCACATCGGTACGTGATGCACGCAGTCACTACACCTTGTACGGTCGATATGGATGCAATGCAAGAGATCAAGCAAGCTGGCGAGAGTGCTGCTGCACGCACCGACGCGCGGCTGTTTCGTTACTCAATGCCCGTTTCTACTTTCACCAGCTAGTTTCCAGATCTCACGCCCAATT
Organism: Aegilops tauschii subsp. strangulata; assembly: GCF_002575655.3. NCBI lineage: Eukaryota > Viridiplantae > Streptophyta > Magnoliopsida > Poales > Poaceae > Aegilops > Aegilops tauschii. The sequence goes on from NC_053037.3 coordinate 597,074,958, forward strand.
CTTTTCCTCCTTACACGTATCCGTTCAATTTAATATAATCTGACGTGCAAGCAAGCTGCTAGTCGCCGGAAAATGAACCATGTGCAAGTTGAACGCATCACAATTTAGTAACTATATCACAAATTCAAATAGCTAAAGATCAGTCGAGTGAATTTTGTTTTTGGATCGGTTGATTTTTTTATTTTTTTTGAGAAGGAAGAAGGAAGCACCGAGGGAGAGGAAGGAGACACCAAGGCCGCCCGCGCCGGGGAAGAAGCAACTCCACTATCTATCGTTAGGGCAGCGGGTGCAGGTTCACCGGAAAAGCAACCCCACTATCTATCGTTAGGGCAGCGGGTGCAGATTCACCGGAAAAGCAACCCCACTATCTATCGTTAGGGTGGTGGGTGCAGGTTTGCCGGGGATTTCTGGGTGATCGCCGGGTTTAGAGGGATGGCAGGGAGGGCGGAAAGACCGGCGGTGGGGGGAGGTTGAAGGGAGGGCGGTGCGCGGGGGAGGCCGGCGGTTAGGGCAGTGGTTCATGGGGCGATCGAGAGGAAGAAGGTGAACAGGAGATTGGACTGAAGGTTGAAGAAGCTAATCCAGCCATCTCGTCCAACGGCTTAAAACAATCTGAGCCAAAATATTTTTACAGGCGATTGTCATCTAGCGAAATCCTAACTATATACAGTACCAACTTTGATCTTTCCTCCCTCCTCCAGCTTAGACCCCTCTCTGACTACACGAGTGCACGGCACAAATTCTATGGTGCTTGACAATATGAGATCGCTATACAACCATACCTTCAAGCTGAAGTGTTAGAGCATGGATGCATCGTCCTCATAAAACCGCGTGCAATTAACTTCGTCACGTGTCTATGGATCAACTACCGATCGATCACATCCCCCTGCACTATAAATACATGCGCTGCATGCTTTGCCTTCTCATCCGGTCATCCTCAGCTACTTCACCACGGTGCTAACTACCTACCGCTGCACCAACCAACCCGTAGTCAATTAAGCAGCACTTGACCATGGCGCCCAAGCAGCTCCCCGCCGTCCTCCTTGCCGCATGCGCCACCCTCCTGGCCCTCGCCGCGCCATTGCTCGCCGGCGACCCCGACATGCTGCAGGACTTCTGCGTCGCCGATTACAAATCCCTCAACGGCCGTAAGTTGTGCCGTCTCTTCCATCCATTCTCTCGTTCGGACAAGTATAAATCATGCCAATAAAGAGGTAATGCATAAGTGTATGCTTGCAGCATTGCGTCTGAACGGGTTCCCGTGCAAGAGGCCGGAGAACGTGACGGCGGACGACTTCTTCTCCTCCGCGCTGGCACTCCCGGGCAACACCGGCAACCCGGTCGGCTCAGCCGTGACAGCGGCGAACGTGGAGAAGCTCCCGGGGCTCAACACGATGGGCGTCTCCATGTCCCGCGTGGACTACGCGCCCTGGGGCGTGAACCCGCCGCACACCCACCCACGCGCCACCGAGATCATCTATGTGCTTGAGGGCTCCCTCGACGTCGGCTTCGTCACCACCGCCGGCAAGCTCTTCGCCCGCACCGTCTGCAAGGGTGAGCTTTTCGTCTTCCCCCGCGGCCTCTTACACTACCAGAAGAACAACGGTGACGCGCCGGCCGTCGCCATATCGGCCTTCAACAGCCAGCTTCCGGGCACGCAGTCCCTCGCCCTAGCGTTGTTCGCAGCCTCACCACCGGTGCCCACGGATGTGTTGGCCAGGGCGCTCCAGATCGACGGCAGCCTGGTGGAGGCCATCAAGTCTAAGTTCCCGCCAATGTAACTAGCCATGCATGCATGATGTTTGTTGGGTCGGCTCTACGTGCGTACGTGCTGCTAATAATAATGAGGACCACGTAAAAGTGCAGTTTTAATTCATTTGCCTGACATCCTAAAAAAGATCATTTGCCTGAGAATATCTTTTGTGGCGGTGCATGTTTAGTGAATGGCCTCGTCGGTTGTACTGTTATAACTATTGCTTTTTCTTCATGAACTAATGGTGATTGATTTGTACGTGTCCATTATTGGTGAATGAATATACGTGATTGCTTGAATTGCCGTGATATTGTTAGCGATGAACAAGATATTGTCTATCTCCCTCTCTTTGCAGACCGATACCCAAGAATTTAGGTAGACTTGTGTTAGTAGAAAATCATAAATTATCACTAGTAGAAAACAGGGCTTTCGTTCGGGCCTAGCCAGGCCATTACTCCCGGTTCAGCCACGAACCGGGACCCATGGGTGCATTCGACCCGGTTCGTAAGCCCAGGGGGCCTGCCGGGGCCTCGTGGGCATTGGTCCCGGTTCATATGGACCCATCTGTCCTGGTTCTAGGCACGAACCGGGACCAATGGGCCTCGCTCCTGGCCCACATACATTGGTCCCGGTTCGTGGTTAGAACCGGGACAGAAGGTGGATCTTTAGTCCCGGTTTCAGCCACGAACCGGGACAAATGAGCTACCTATACATACCCCATCGCCACAGCAGAGCACTCCACAGTGCTCTGTTTTTTCTGGCCGGCGAGGGGAGGGCATTTGGTTGCTCTAGCTCACCTCCTATGCACATGAGGTGTTCGATGAAATGTCTGAGCCACACTAGTTAATCTTTCTCCTCACGAAACTCGACCTCCGAGCTCCATTTTCCCCGAGATTTGTCCAGGTTTAGCGGTCCGTCACGTCCCGTCACCGTCTTCACCGCCGTCGATCGCCCACCCCGATCTCGTCGCCGACACCACCGTAGTGAGCCTCTTGTTCTTATCTTCTTTCTGAAAGAAAAAAAATTCTTACTTTAGATAGATACTTGTCTAATTTTCTTACTTTTATTATTCCTTGTTATTATATAGTGCGATGGTTTTGGTATCCGCCCCCGTCGGCCCTCGTCCTGTCTATGATTAGGATGTGGTATATATTATCTTTTTATAACTGTTTTTATGACAATTATGCCGACCAACGTGACATATATTTTATTTATCTAGGAGGTGGTTGAACCGGAAATTTCAACTGACCCTATTGTCGAGAGGCTAAATTTAGTTGAACAAGAAAACAATTACTTGAAGGAAAAAATAAAAAAATTGAGGAGGAGAAGATGATATTGGAGTTGCATGTTGCGCATGTCGTCGGTGATCACAAGATCAAGATGGATGCAATACGGTTGAAGATTAGAAAGATTAAAAAATATGCCATTCATACCGAGGCTTGGTATCATTATGCAGTTGGATCAATTGTTACCTTGGTTGCGATTATGATCGCATTTCTTGTTGCATTGAAATGTTTTACATAATTTCAATGTATGGTTTAATTAGATGCTCTGGAGAGCTATATGTTGTTGAATGAGAACTATGTATGTACTTTGGTTTTAATGTGATGATGAATTTCTATTAATTTGGTCACTTCGATTTCAAGGTCTTACAGCTCAAAATAATTAGTAAATGCATGAAAAATAACAAATGAAGTCAGAAAGGGTTGAAAATTGATGATGTAGCTTTGAATGGTGCATTTTGAACACAGAAAAACTATGGAGTTCAAATAAGTTCAAAAAAATGAAATCCCCCTTATAACAGACGAGTTTCCGTATGAAACCCTGATACTTCGAAAGAGATTGTCCGTTTTGTACACGAAGTGCATCCAGTTTTTGCCGTAACCCTCTCTACTTTCTTGCACATGCTATGTGGGTGAAATGATGATACCATGCCAACTTTCAACCATTTCAGAGTTCATTTGAAATGCTTTTCAATTTCAGGGCCATATAGCTCAAAATAATCAGTAAATGCATGAAAAATAAATTCAGAAAGGGTTGAAAATTGATGATGTGGCTTTGAATGATGCATTTTGAACACATAAAAACTATGGACTTCGAAAGAGATTGTCCGTTTTGTACACGAAGTGCATCCAGTTTTTGCCGTAACCCTCTCTACTTTCTTGCACATGTTATGTGGGTGAAATGATGAATTATCAAAGTATTTTCTGTTCAAATCATTAAATGCAAAATGAATTTTCATAAACAACTTTTTTGTTACAAACTTTAATAGCGAAAAGAATTATTATAAAATAAAATAAATAAGTAATTAGAAACAAAATAATATAAACTATAATAAAATATATAAGTAGAAAGAAAATAAAATAAAATAAAATAAACTTTAATAACACAAATGAAATTTATGAAACTAAAATTATCAAAGTATTTTCTGTTCAAAACATTATAAGCAACCTCTACTAAAATTATATAAAATTGATGCAACTAAAATTATCAAAGTATTTTATTTTCAAAATCATTAAAAGCAAATAGAATTTTCATAAAGAACTTTTTTTGTTAGAAACTTTAATAGCAAAAAGAATTATCATAAAATAAAATAAATAAGTAATTAGAAACAAAATAAAATAAATAAGTAATTAGAAACAAAATAAAATAAAATAAATATGTATTTTGTTGTATGTAGAAACAAAACAAAAAAACCAAAAAAGAAAACAAAAAAACAGGGAAAAATTAAAAAAATTGCCACCTACTGGGCCACCACGGCCTGAATACGACTAGAAACCCATCAATGGGCCAGGATTCAGGCCCGCAGAAGGCCCAATAGGCCCATCTGGCATAGCAGTCACAATTAGGGCCGTAAGCCTGCAATGGAGAGGAGCTCGAGAGGGGTGCGTGTTGGAAATATGCCCTAGAGGCAATAATAAATGGTTATTATTATATTTCTGTGTTCATGATAATAGTCTATTATTCATGCTATAATTGTATTGTCCGGAAATCGTAATACATGTGTGAATACATAGACCACAACCTGTCCCTAGTAAGCCTCTAGTTGACTAGCTCGTTGATCAACAGATAGTCATGGTTTCCTGACTATGGACATAGGATGTCATTGATAACGGGATCACATCATTAGGAGAATGATGTGATGGACAAGACCCAACTTAAGCATAGCATAAAAGATCGTGTAGTTTCGTTTGCTAGAGCTTTTCCAATGTCAAGTATCTTTTCCTTAGACCATGAGATCGTGCAACTCCCGGATACCGTAGGAGTGCTTTGGGTGTGCCAAACGTCACAACGTAACTGGGTGACTATAAAGGTGCATTACGGGTATCTCCGAAAGTGTCTGTTGGGTTGGCACGGATCGAGACTGGGATTTGTCACTCCGTGTAAACGGAGAGGTATCTCTGGGCCCACTCGGTAATGCATCATCATAATGAGCTCAATGTGACTAAGGCGTTAGTCACGGGATCATGCATTGCGGTACGAGTAAAGAGACTTGCCGGTAACGAGATTGAACAAGGTATTGGGATACCGACGATCGAATCTCGGGCAAGTAACATACCGATTGACAAAGGGAATTGCATACGGATTGATTGAATCCTCGACACCGTGGTTCACCCGATGATATCATCGTGGAACATGTGGGAGCCAACATGGGTATCCAGATCCCGCTGTTGGTTATTGACCGGAGAGGCGTCTCGGTCATGTCTGCATGTCTCCCGAACCCGTAGGGTCTACACACTTAAGGTCCGGTGACGCTAGGGTTGTAGAGATATATGTATGCGGAAACCCGAAAGTTGTTCGGAGTCCCGGATGAGATCCCGGACGTCACGAGAGGTTCCGGAATGGTCCGGAGGTGAAGAATTATATATAGGAAGTCCAGTTTTGGCCATCGGGAAAGTTTCGGGGGTTATCGGTATTGTACCGGGACCACCGGAAGGGTCCCGGGGGTCCACCGGGTGGGGCCACCTGTCCCGGAGGGCCCCGTGGGCTGAAAGTGGAGGGGAACCAGCCCCTAATGGGCTGGGGCGCCACTTTGGGCCTCCCCCCCATGCGCCTAGGGTTGGGAACCCTAGGGGGGGAGTTTCCCCTTGCCTTGGGGGGCAAGGCAACCCCTTCCCCCCTTGGCCGCCGCCCCCCCCCTTGGAGATCCCATCTCCAAGGGCTGCGCACCCCCCTTGGGGGCCTATATAAAGGGGGGGAGGGAGGGCAGCATACTACAGCCTTTGGCGCCTCCCTCCTCCCCTGCAACACCTCTCTCTCTCGCGCAGAAGCTCGACGAAGCCCTGCCGGAGAGCCGCTACATCCACCACCACACCGTCGTGCTGTTGGATCTCCATCAACCTCTCCTTCCCCCTTGCTGGATCAAGAAAGGAGGAGACGTCGCTGCACCGTACGTGTGTTGAACGCGGAGGTGCCGTCCGTTCGGCACTCGGTCATCGGTGATTTGGATCACGGCGAGTACGACTCCGTCATCCACGTTCATTGGAACGCTTCCGCTCGCGATCTACAAGGGTATGTAGATCCACTCCTTTCCCCTCGTTGCTAGTAGACTCCATAGATGCATCTTGGTGAGCGTAGGAAAATTTTAAATTATGCTACGATTGCCAACAGTGGCATCATGAGCCAGGCCTATGCGTAGTTACTATGCACGAGTAGAACACAAAGAAGTTGTGGGCGTTGATGTTGCCAATTTTTCTTGCCGCTACTAGTCGTTTCTTGTTTCGGCGGCATTGTAGGATGAAGCGGCCCGGACCGACCTTACACGTACGCTTACGTGAGACAGGTTCCACCGACTGACATGCACTAGTTGCATAAGGTGGCTAGCGGGTGTCTGTCTCTCCTACTTTAGTCGGAACGGATTCGATGAAAAGGGTCCTTATGAAGGGTAAATAGAAATTGGCAAATCACGTTGTGGTCATACGTAGGTAAGAAATCGTTCTTGCTAGAAACCTACAAACCACGTAAAAACTTGCAACAACAATTAGAGGACGTCTAACTTGTTTTTGCAGCAAGTGATATATGTGATATGATATGGCCAGAAGATGTGATGAATGATATATGTGATGTATGAGATTGATCATATTCTTGTAATAGGAATCACGACTTGCATGTCGATGAGTATGACAACCGGCAGGAGCCATAGGAGTTGTCTTTATTATTTTGCATGACCTGCGTGTCATTGAATAACGCCATGTAATTTACTTTACTTTGTTGCTAAACGGTTAGCCATAGAAGTAGAAGTAATCGTTGGCGTGACAACTTCATGAAGACACAATGATGGAGATCATGATGATGGAGATCATGGTGTCATGCCGGTGACAAAGATGATCATGGTGCCCCGAAGATGGAGATCAAAGGAGCATGATGATATTGGCTATATCATGTCACTATTTGATTGCATGTGATGTTTATCATGTTTTTGCATCTTATTTGCTTAGTACGACGGTAGCAAGTAGGATGATCCCTTATAATAATTTCAAGAAGGTGTTCACCCTAACTGTGCACCGTTGCGAAGGTTCGTCGTTTCGAAGCACCACGTGATGATCGGGTGTGATAGATTCTTACGTTCGCATACAACGGGTGTTGACGAGCCTAGCATGTACAGACATGGCCTCGGAACACACGCAATACACTTAGGTTGACTTGACGAGCCTAGCATGTACAGACATGGCCTCGGAACACGGAGGACCGAAAGGTCGAGCATGAGTCGTATAGAAGATGCGATCAACATGGAGATGTTCACCGATCTTGACTAGTCCGTCTCACGTGATGATCGGACACGGCCTAGTTGAGTTCGGATCATGTTTCACTTAGATAACTAGAGGGATGTCTATCTGAGTGGGAGTTCATTAAATAATTTGATTATATGAACTTAATTATCATGAACTTAGTCTAAAAATCTTTACACTATGTATTGTAGATCAAATGGCCCACGTTGTCCTCAATTTCAACGCGTTCCTAGAGAAAACCAAGCTGAAAGATGATGGCAGCAACTATACGGACTGGGTCCGGAACCTGAGGCTCATCCTCATAGTTGCCAAGAAAGATTATGTCTTAGAAGCACCGCTAGGTGAAGCACCAATCCCTGAGAACCAAGACGTTATGAACGCTTGGCAGCAGCGTGCTGATGATTACTCCCTCGTTCAGTGCGGCATGCTTTACAGCTTAGAACCGGGTCTCCAAAAGCGTTTTGAGAAACATGGAGCATACGAGATGTTCGAGGAGCTGAAACTGGTTTTTCAAGCTCATGCCCGGGTCGAGAGATATGATGTCTCCGACAAGTTCTTCAGCTGTAAAATGGAGGAGAACAGTTCTGTTAGTGAGCACATACTCAGAATGTCTGGGTTGCACAACCGCTTGTCTCAGCTGGGAGTTAATCTCCCGGATGACGCGGTCATTGACAGAATCCTCCAGTCGCTTCCACCAAGCTACAAGAGCTTTGTGATGAACTACAATATGCAGGGGATGGAAAAGACCATTCCCGAGGTATATTCAATGCTGAAATCAGCGGAAGGGGAGATCAAAAAGGAACATCAAGTGTTGATGGTGAATAAAACCACTAAGTTCAAAAAGGGCAAGGGTAAGAAGAACTTCAAGAAGGACGGCAAGGGAGTTGCCGCGCCCGGTAAGCCAGTTACCGGGAAGAAGTCAAAGAATGGACCCAAGCCCGAGACTGAGTGCTTTTATTGCAAGGGAAGTGGTCACTGGAAGCGGAACTGCCCCAAATATTTAGCGGACAAGAAGAAGGCCGGCAACACCCAAGGTATATGTGATATACAAGTAATTGATGTGTACCTTACCAGTACTCGCAGTAGCTCCTGGGTATTTGATACCGGTGCGGTTGCTCATATTTGTAACTCAAATCAGGAACTACGGAATAAACGGAGACTGGCAAAAGACAAGGTGACGATGCGCGTCGGGAATGGTTCCAAGGTCGATGTGATCGCCGTCGGCACGCTACCTCTGCATCTACCCACGGGATTAGTTATAAACCTCAATAATTGTTATTTAGTGCCAGCTTTGAGCATGAACATTGTATCTGGATCTCGTTTAATTCGAGATGGCTACTCATTCAAATCTGAGAATAATGGTTGTTCTATTTATTTGAGAGATATGTTTTATGGTCATGCCCCGCTGGTCAATGGTTTATTCTTGATGAATCTCGAACGTGATGCTACACATGTTCATAGTGTGAATACCAAAAGATGTAAAGTTGATAACGATAGTCCCACATACTTGTGGCACTGCCGCCTTGGTCACATTGGTGTCAAGCGCATGAAGAAGCTCCATGCAGATGGACTTTTGGAGTCTCTTGATTACGAATCATTTGACACGTGCGAACCATGCCTCATGGGTAAGATGACCAAGACTCCGTTCTCCGGAACAATGGAGCGAGCGACCAACTTATTGGAAATCATACATACCGATGTGTGCGGTCCAATGAGCGTTGAGGCTCGCGGAGGATATCGTTATGTTCTCACTCTCACTGATGATTTAAGTAGATATGGGTATGTCTACCTAATGAAACACAAGTCTGAAACCTTTGAAAAGTTCAAGGAATTTCAGAGTGAAGTCGAGAATCAACGTGACAGGAAAATAAAATTCTTACGATCAGATCGTGGTGGAGAATATTTAAGTCACGAATTTGGTACACACTTAAGGAAATGTGGAATAGTTTCACAACTCACGCCGCCTGGAACACCTCAGAGAAATGGTGTGTCCGAACGTCGTAATCGCACTCTATTGGATATGGTGCGATCTATGATGTCTCTTACCGATTTACCGCTCTCATTTTGGGGTTATGCTTTAGAGACTGCCGCATTCACTTTAAATAGGGCACCGTCTAAATCCGTTGAGATGACACCGTATGAATTATGGTTTGGGAAGAAACCTAAGCTGTCGTTTCTAAAAGTTTGGGGATGCGATGCTTATGTCAAGAAACTTCAACCTGAAAAGCTCGAACCCAAATCGGAAAAATGCGTCTTCATAGGATACCCTAAGGAAACTATTGGGTACACCTTCTACCTCAGATCCGAAGGCAAGATCTTCGTTGCCAAGAACAGGTCCTTTCTAGAGAAGGAGTTTCTCTCGAAAGAATTGGGTGGGAGGAAAGTGGAACTTGATGAGGTGATAGTCACCCCTTCCGAGTCGGAAAATAGCGCAGCACGGGAAAATGTTCCTGTGGTGCCTACACCGACGGGGGAGGAAGTTAATGATGATGATCATGAAGCTTCGGATCAAGTTGCCACTGAACTTCGTAGGTCCACAAGGACACGTTCCGCACCAGAGTGGTACGGCAACCCTGTCCTGGAAATCATGTTGTTAGACAACGGTGAACCTTCGAACTATGAAGAAGCAATGGCGGGCCCGGATTCCGACAAATGGCTAGAAGCCATGAAATCCGAGATAGAATCCATGTATGAAAACAAAGTATGGACTTTGACTGACTTGCCCGATGAGCGGCGAGCCATAGAAAACAAATGGATCTTTAAGAAGAAGACGGACGCAGATGGTAATATGACCATCTACAAAGCTCGACTTGTCGCTAAGGGTTATCGACAAGTTCAAGTGGTTGACTACGATGAGACTTTCTCACCCGTAGCGAAGCTGAAGTCCGTCCGAATCATGTTAGCAATTGCCGCATACTATGATTATGAGATATGGCAGATGGACGTCAAAACGGCATTCCTTAACGGCTTCCTTAAGGAAGAGTTGTATATGATGTAGCCGGAAGGTTTTGTCGATCCTAAGAATGCTAACAAAGTATGCAAGCTCCAGCGCTCAATCTATGGGCTGGTGCAAGCATCTCGGAGTTGGAACATTCGCTTTGATGAGATGATCAAAGCGTTTGGGTTTACACAGACTTATGGAGAAGCCTGTGTTTACAAGAAAGTGAGTGGGAGCTCTGTAGCATTTCTCATATTATATGTGGATGACATACTATTGATGGGAAATGATATAGAATTCTTGGAAAGTATAAAGGCCTATTTGAATAAGTGTTTTTCAATGAAGGACCTTGGAGAAGCTGCTTATATATTAGGCATCAAGATCTATAGAGATAGATCAAGACGCCTCATTGGTCTTTCACAGAGTACATACCTTGACAAGATATTGAAGAAGTTCAGTATGGATCAGTCCAAGAAGGGGTTCTTGCCTGTATTGCAAGGTGTGCAATTGAGCACAGCTCAATGCCCGACCACGGCAGAAGATATAGAAGAGATGAGTGTCATCCCCTATGCCTCGGCCATAGGGTCCATTATGTATGCCATGCTGTGTACCAGACCTGATGTAAACCTTGCCGTAAGTTTGGTAGGAAGGTACCAAAGTAATCCCGGCAAGGAACACTGGACAGCGGTCAAGAATATCCTGAAGTACCTGAAAAGGACTAAGGATATGTTTCTCGTTTATGGAGGTGACGAAGAGCTCGTCGTAAAGGGTTACGTCGACGCTAGCTTCGACACAGATCTGGATGACTCGAAGTCACAGACCGGATACGTGTATATATTGAATAGAGGAGCAGTAAGCTGGTGCAGTTGCAAGCAAAGCGTCGTGGCGGGATCTACATGTGAAGCGGAGTACATGGCAGCCTCGGAGGCAGCACAGGAAGCAGTCTGGATGAAGGAGTTCATTACCGACCTAGGGGTGATTCCCAATGCGTCAGGCCCAATGACTCTCTTCTGTGACAACACTGGAGCTATTGCCCTTGCGAAGGAGCCCAGGTTTCACAGGAAGACCAGGCATATCAAGCGTCGCTTCAACTCCATTCGTGAAAGTGTTCAAAATGGAGACATAGATATTTGTAAAGTACACACGGACCTGAATGTAGCAGATCCGTTGACTAAACCTCTCCCTAGGGCAAAACATGATCAACACCAGGACGCAATGGGTGTTCGATTCATCACAATGTAACTAGATTATTAACTCTAGTGCAAGTGGGAGACTGTTGGAAATATGCCCTAGAGGCAATAATAAATGGTTATTATTATATTTCTGTGTTCATGATAATAGTCTATTATTCATGCTATAATTGTATTGTCCGGAAATCGTAATACATGTGTGAATACATAGACCACAACCTGTCCCTAGTAAGCCTCTAGTTGACTAGCTCGTTGATCAACAGATAGTCATGGTTTCCTGACTATGGACATAGGATGTCATTGATAACAGGATCACATCATTAGGAGAATGATGTGATGGACAAGACCCAACTTAAGCATAGCATAAAAGATCGTGTAGTTTCGTTTGCTAGAGCTTTTCCAATGTCAAGTATCTTTTCCTTAGACCATGAGATCGTGCAACTCCCGGATACCGTAGGAGTGCTTTGGGTGTGCCAAACGTCACAACGTAACTGGGTGACTATAAAGGTGCATTACGGGTATCTCCGAAAGTGTCTGTTGGGTTGGCACGGATCGAGACTGGGATTTGTCACTCCGTGTAAACGGAGAGGTATCTCTGGGCCCACTCGGTAATGCATCATCATAGTGAGCTCAATGTGACTAAGGCGTTAGTCACGGGATCATGCATTGCGGTACGAGTAAAGAGACTTGCCGGTAACGAGATTGAACAAGGTATTGGGATACCGACGATCGAATCTCGGGCAAGTAACATACCGATTGACAAAGGGAATTGCATACGGATTGATTGAATCCTCGACACCGTGGTTCACCCGATGATATCATCGTGGAACATGTGGGAGCCAACATGGGTATCCAGATCCCGCTGTTGGTTATTGACCGGAGAGGCGTCTCGGTCATGTCTGCATGTCTCCCGAACCCGTAGGGTCTACACACTTAAGGTCCGGTGACGCTAGGGTTGTAGAGATATATGTATGCGGAAACCCGAAAGTTGGTCGGAGTCCCGGATGAGACCCCGGACGTCACGAGAGGTTCCGGAATGGTCCGGAGGTGAAGAATTATATATAGGAAGTCCAGTTTTGGCCATCGGGAAAGTTTCGGGGGTTATCGGTATTGTACCGGGACCACCGGAAGGGTCCCGGGGGTCCACCGGGTGGGGCCACCTGTCCCGGAGGGCCCCGTGGGCTGAAAGTGGAGGGGAACCAGCCCCTAATGGGCTGGGGCGCCACTTTGGGCCTCCCCCCCATGCGCCTAGGGTTGGGAACCCTAGGGGGGGGGAGTTTCCCCTTGCCTTGGGGGGCAAGGCAACCCCTTCCCCCCTTGGCCGCCGCCCCCCCCTTGGAGATCCCATCTCCAAGGGCTGCGCACCCCCCTTGGGGGCCTATATAAAGGGGGGGGGGGAGGGAGGGCAGCATACTACAGCCTTTGGCGCCTCCCTCCTCCCCTGCAACACCTCTCTCTCTCGCGCAGAAGCTCGACGAAGCCCTGCCGGAGAGCCGCTACATCCACCACCACACCGTCGTGCTGTTGGATCTCCATCAACCTCTCCTTCCCCCTTGCTGGATCAAGAAAGGAGGAGACGTCGCTGCACCGTACGTGTGTTGAACGCGGAGGTGCCGTCCGTTCGGCACTCGGTCATCGGTGATTTGGATCACGGCGAGTACGACTCCGTCATCCACGTTCATTGGAACGCTTCCGCTCGCGATCTACAAGGGTATGTAGATCCACTCCTTTCCCCTCGTTGCTAGTAGACTCCATAGATGCATCTTGGTGAGCGTAGGAAAATTTTAAATTATGCTACGATTGCCAACAGTGCGGCAGTGTGGCTTATAAACCACTGCGCGCCCCTCTCAACTAGCGAGGTGGGACTAAACTCCCACCACCACGCCGCTGTGCGCGGCCTTTGGTCCCAGTTGGTGGCACCAACCGATACTAAAGGGGTGCATTGGTACTGGTTCGTGCCACCAACCGGAACCAATGCCCCCCCTTTAGTACCGGTTGGTGCCACCAACCTGTACCAAAGGCCGCCGCTTCCCGCCCTTTGGGCTGCTGAAAAGAGACCTTTGGTCCCGGTTGGTGGCACCAACTGGTACTAAAATGAGGCCTTTGGTCCCGGTTGGTGGCACCAACCGGTACTAAAGGTGGCATTGGTACCGGTTGGTGCCACGAACCGGTACTAATGCCCTTGGTATATAAGAAAACACTTTGCGTTTTTCACACTAATCTCTGCAGTTGCCCCGACGACGCCGCCAGGCTGCCCAAGCTCGCCTCGTCGACGTCGTCGCCGCCCTCTGCCCCATCGACGCCACCGCCCCTGCCCCGACAACGCCGCCATCGGCCCGCCCGACCACGCCACCGTCGCCCCGCCCCGACCACGCCGCCGTCGCCCCTGCCCCGGCCCGACCACGCCGCGCGCCCTCGCCCTGCCCCGATCGACCATGCCGCCGTCGCCCTGCCCCGACCATGCCGCCGTCGCCGCCCTCTACCCCGACGCCGTGCCTCTGCCCCTGCTCCGACCACGCTGGTCAAGCCGGCGCCGCCCCCTTCCTCCCTGTTTTTTTCCCACATTTATATGATGTTTTTTTCCAGATTATATGTATATGTGTGAGTATATGTATGTGTGTATATATGATTATATGTCCTCATTTTTTCAGTTTTTTGTTCATACATATGATTATTATTTTTTGCTTTTTTTATAAAAATGTACATATGGATGTATGTTCTCTGTGTATATATTCATATATGCAAAAGTTAGATTTTTAGAAAAGTTTTATCTATATATGTTCTCTGATTTAGTACATTTTAGGTTAGTTTCATTTTTAGAAAAGTTTTATATATTTAGGAAGAAGGAAGCGAGAAGGAAGAAGGAAGAAGAAGAAGAAAAAGTTTTATATATGCATATTTTTAGAAAAGTTTTATATATATGCAAAAGTTACATTTTTAGAAAAGCTTTATATATCTAGCTAGGAAGAAGGAAGAAGAAGAAAAAGAAGGAGAGGAAAAAGGAAAATAAGAAGAGGAATAAAGGAGAAGAAGAGGAGAGGAAGAAGAGGAGAAATAAATAAGAAGAGGAAAAAAGAAGAAAAAGAAGAGGAGAAGAAGAAAGGAATAGAGGAGTCTATTCCTTTCTTCTTCTCCTCTTTTTTTTCTTCTTTTTTTCTTCGATCTTCTCCTCTATTCCTTCCTTCTTCTCCTCTTTTTATTTCTTCTTCGTTTTCTTATGTTTTATCGGGTATGTCGTTGTCGATATACCCCCTCCCGATAACTTCAACACAAGGGGGGGGTCGATATACCCCCTCCCCGATAACATTATTTTCCCATGTATGTATGTCGTCGTTGTCGATATAACCCCCTCCCGATAACTTCAACACGAGGGGGGTCGATATACCCCCTCCTCGATAACATTATTTTCCCGTGTATGTATGTCGTCGTTGTCGATATTACCCCCTCCCGGATAACTTCGACATGAGGGGCGGTCGATATATATACCCCCTCTTGACTGTGATAACTTATACCGCGGGAGCACCCCCCGGCCCTCTCGCTCGACCAAAACTCTCGAGGACACCCAAACCCTAGAAAAAACGATGTCGGTCTCTACCCCCTCCCGTCGCGCCCCTACCCGACAAACTCTCTCGAGGCCACCCCAAACCCTTGAAGCGTTGTCAAGGCCACCCCAGACCCTGGAGAAGCAGCGTCGAGGCCACTAATATGATTCCTTATTGTGATTAGCTAGCTAGTTCTACGTTTGCCACTAATATATCCATCTGCCATGTTTGAATAATAATTGCCATGTTGTAAATATTTGCAGAAACTATGGAGCACACCCGAGACGAGGCAACAAAAGCGATGTTGGGGGACATAATCGCAAAAGGAAGTGATGCCGTCTTGTCGTTTCTCAACGACACCGATGGTCTGGAAGGACAGGGTGAAGAAGCAGGCTATGATTATGATGGCTCCGGTGACCCAATGCCGGTGCAAGGAGACCGTGATGACGGCTCCGGAGACCCAATGATGGTGCAAGAAGGAGACCGTGATGACGGCTCCGGTGACCAAACCGAGTTCGGCCAGGTATATATATTAGTTAAGCCTGTGCTGACTAGCTAATTGATGCATTCATTGTTTTCGTATATGTACACATATTAATTAACTCTCGTCTTTCTTCTTTTTTCTAGCCCTCCGGATTGAGCACAACTTCGGTAAAGAGACGAGGCCCAAAGAAAAAGTTGCGCTCGGATGAAAGGTTTGAGATCACAGCAATCGCGCGGGATGGCATGCCGATTGATCCCATCCGGACAAAGGAAGCATTGCTGCTCAGTGCGGGGTTCTTGTTAGGGACAAGATCCCGATCAGTATCCACCAATGGTTAAAGCCTAAGAATGAAGACCCTGAGGTGTCTTATGTCTCCGATATGCAGAAAGATGATCTTAGGACCGAGCTGAAGGCAAATTTCACCCTACCGCCAAAGGAGGATCCGGAGAAGCCAGTTAAAGAGCAATTGATCAAGTCTCATGCTCTTAAGAAGATGACAGAACTATTCAAGAGGTGGACGAATGAGCTGAAAACATCGTTTGTCGAGGAAGACAAGACACCAGAGTTCACCGGCCGGTATGAGAAGATCAGAGATCACTGGCCCGCATTTGTGGCCCACAAGACATCGGACAAGAGTAAGAAGATGTTAGTGACAAACAAGAAAAATGGTGCAAAGAAGAAGCATCACCATCGCACGGGGTCAGGTGGCTACCTCAAAGCCCGGCCGTTGTGGGCCAAGGCTGAGAATGACCTGACTGATAAAGGGGTCGAACCAGAGACATTGAACTGGCCAGACCATTGTCGGACTTGGTTCTTCGGGGTTGGCGGATCCTTGGACCATGTATCAGGGAAGTGCGTTTGGACGGATGAGCAACTGAGAATACCCGTCACGAGGCTTCAGGAGTATATCGAGGCAGCGCAGCAAAGGACGTTCGTTCCAGATAGAGAGAACGATGAGCTCACAATGGCCCTCGGGGATCCTGAGCACCCTGGACGGACACGAGGCACGCCAGGATCCGTTCCGTGGAAGGCTGGGTTTCCGGACGCAGGGGGTTACAAATGCTAGGAGAGGAGGAAGAAAGTGGAGCATACCCAACTGCAGGCGCTGCACGCAAGGGTACAAGCGATAGAGGAACGAGAAGCAAATCGTAGCAAACGACCTGCCGAAGTTTCCCCTGAAGCTACCTCGCCATCTCAGCGGAGAAGCAGCATGGCTTCCACCGAGCAGCTTCAGCTGGAGCCTGTCTTCACGGCTCCTGCTAGCTACCCCGTGGATGCTATCACGGAGTCTCAACATTGCCACCTTATGACACAATGGATGAAATTCAAAGTCAAGGCGGCTGTTGGCTCTGTTTTACCTACTGAACCTGGCGCAACCTACCACTACTGGCCGATTCCAGAAGGATATGCTAGGGTGATGGTGGATGAAATAACGGACGTATTTGAGGACCTCGAGCTTGACCACCCTACCGGTGAAGGGGAGACTCGGCTGGGTTCTTCTCTGAAGACTCCATGCCTATGGCGGAAGGAGCTCATCAACCTTCCGAACGGGACGCCTCCGCCTCCTCGTCCTCCTCCGGCGAGTCAGGGCACTCCGCCTCCTCCTCTGCCTCCTCCTCCGGCGAGTGATCAGGGCACTCAGCCTCCTTCTCCAGCACGTGGCGGCACTCCGCCTCCTTCTCCGCCTGCGCCGGCACGCCCTAGCAGCCAGCCTCCTCCTTCTCCGCCTCGCCAGCAAGGGCAGAAGAGACCCGCCGCCGCTATGGCTGCTCCGGCGCGTCGTAGTCCTTCTCTTCCGCCTCGTAAGCAAGCACAAAAGAAGACAGCCACAGCCGCTCCGTCTGCTCCGGCGTCTAGCAGTACAGCCAGAGGCGGGAGGCAATACATATTCGGTCCTTCTCTGAAGACTCCGCCGACGTTACCATACAAGAGGACCGTGGAGGAAAACACGAATATCGTGCAAGCCGAAGTGACAAAATTCTTTGAAGGGGTGAAAGCAAAGAAACATCCACCTCCGGAGGAGAAGATAGATCCGGTGAAAGCGAAGCGCACTGTGGATGCCCTGAAGAAACCACCAAAGTCTCCGCCGAAAGCCAACTATGACCGCATTATTGAAAAGTCATTTCTCGAAGCGACACAGTCGGGAAGTACTATCAGTGATCAAAGGTTAGCAGAACGGCGAGCTGGGAAAAAAATTGCCCAGCTCAGCGAACAAGCGGACCAATCGTGCCCCCCGCTCAAGTTGTCTAGCGATATCGTCGCTAATGATCCGAGGATGGTGCCCGGTTATAGCAATCTTGCAGATTACCTGCCCGACGATGTACATTATGATTTCTTGGAGGTGGACGAACACAGATACGAGTACGGGAAGCCTCTCGTTAGAGATGAAATATCTCTAACAACGATGATGCGAAGATTCCATGATTGGTACATGAAAACCTGCAGAGAGTCTAGGGGGACGAATATTTTGACGCTGAGAGTTAAAGAGGAGCATGACCTCGTTGGAATTGAACTGTTGAATGTTCCATTTGAGGAGTTCTTCCAGTTTTTCAATCAATAGACCCTCGATAAATTAACGGTCACTTGCTACTCTCTGTAAGTACTACTTCTATCATTAAGTCTCTATATATAGGTCACTCTTTCATTGCATGTATTTCTAATTATCCTCACTATATTATGCAGATTGAAGATCGCCGAATTGAAGAAAGACAAATCGGTGATATTGGGTTCATTAACACAAATCTCATAGATGCATATGAGGTTGAATTTCATGCCAAAGAGACCGAGGCCAACTTGCTACGATCGTTGATAATAAATGAAAACAAAGATATAATACTCTTTCCTTACAACTTCAAGTGAGTATTACTGTCTTGTGCATATTCGGTTTCCCTTATTAGTCCAGGTTATAGTAATGTAATTGATGAGTTATGCATGCGTGCGCAGGTTCCACTATATTCTCCTAGAGATTAAGCTTGAGCAGGGACTAGTAACCGTCTTACACTCGAGACGAAAAGATCCTAAGTAGTATGCGGACATGACTGAAATGCTCGAGAAGTAAGTTAAATCGATCATTATCACACCATATCAGCAACATTGTTCATTTCCTGATATCAAGTCATTGTTTTCTTTGTCTGGCAGGGTTTGGACAAAATTCACCAATAAAGCTCCGGGACTGCCGAAGAAGCTGCAATTTAGACACCCGAAAGTAAGTACTACTAGCATGTTCCGCGCATCTCCTAGTGATTCAAGCGCTAGTTTCATCAATACCATTTATAGCATGCTTGCTTATCAGTTTGATTGACCTCTATTTCTTGTAAAGTGGTTGTGGCAGGAAGCCGGGAATAATTACTATGGATACTACGTTTGCGAGTCCATCCGCCACACGACCTGTGAGAGGAGCTACTCTGACAAACAATATGAAGTCCGTAAGCAATAATATTCACAATTTTATTTTATTACCATCATTTGTGTTGAGTTTCATTTATTCATATATATATATATATATATATATATATATGTATTGACCCCCTTCTTCAAATTAGATCTTTCGGATGCGGGATGAACT
This sequence comes from Aegilops tauschii subsp. strangulata, assembly GCF_002575655.3. Taxonomy (NCBI): domain Eukaryota; kingdom Viridiplantae; phylum Streptophyta; class Magnoliopsida; order Poales; family Poaceae; genus Aegilops; species Aegilops tauschii. Next base: position 597,094,159 of record NC_053037.3, read on the forward strand.
CCTACCACCAGATAGTATGCAAGCAATTAAAGAGGAATTGGCGGCATTCTTCCTTGACCACGTGATCGCTAAAGACGGAGAATACCATGTGGACCTTGACTTCGTATATAATTAGGAGATTATATTGTAAGAGATAATTATATTGTATACATGTAGCCAGTAGTGTCGGATAGATATACGAGAACTTGTTGTTCGACCAATCTCCCAGAGAAGGAGAGGTGGTCGATATCACTTCTCTCTGTATGCATATGTTCTTGACGATCTTCTGTTTCCTTCATTTGCTTACTAGCTAGCGTGTCGAGTCCTCTCTATACATATAATACGTAGCGTACGTCGACCAAGCACGGAGATAAGAGAGGACACTTCTCTCTATTAATTAGCTAGATAACACAATATATGAAACACCTAAATTAACCCCCCAAACCCCTAAACCACCCCCTTTAGAAAAAACTCAGCTCCTGCCAGCTGCTGACGCGTGGACGCCTATTGGTCCCGGTTGGTGCCACCAACCAGGACCAAAGGACCTCCTGCCTGGGCTCGCCGCACGGGCCACGTGGAGGCCCATCTGTCCGGGTTCATGTAAGAACCGGGACTAAAGGCCGAGGGCATTAGTAACGACACTTTAGTCCCGGTTCAACAACCGGGACAAAAGGCCCTTACGAACCGGGACAAATGGCCCTTTTTCTACTAGTGTTTGGACTATGGAAATACTTTTCATGATTTTTTGTAGTTATTATTATTATTTTGTGAGGGTTGTACTATTTTGAGTTTGCTAGTCTAAATCATTTTATACTCTCTTCACTCATTTTTATTAGTTGTATTAGTTTTTTTGAAAGTCAAACTTGTCTATGTTTCAAAACATTTATAGGAAAACTATCAGCATATAGAATACAGAAATATGTTGCAAGATGAATTTCATGACACTAAGTTGGCATTGTAGATATTTTTTAAAACACCTCCACATATATTACTTAAATAAAATGTTATTACAATCGTTCATTATAACCTTCACCGTGCAGGGGCAGAACACTATTAACAAGGGTATTCTAGATTGTGTTGGTTTTTCTATATACTTCGTCAAACATAGAGAAAAACTTGAACTTTTTGAGAAAGTTATACAGATTATAAGTAGAAAGGTTTGAGTGCACACTCTTTCTAAGTTACCTATATATGAACGGAGGGTGTAATTGATAAGATTGGTCCATGGTTCACGGGGCATACAAACACTTTTCTTTTTTAGTATTAAAGTCAATGACATGCTACGCTCACAAACCCCACAAGCCATTGAGACTCCAAGCCATTTAAGGTGTGCAGTCAAAATTACGTGGCACTAGCAATTAAACAAAAAAAATCATGATCTGGACCCGAAGCTTTAATTGAGAACAATAAAACCACAGCTAGGTTGGTTGAAAAGTCATCGATCGGCTGGCTTCGCATCCGTCTCAGGTACTTGCATTCACGCGAAATAGCTGTACAAAAATTTATGTGCAAGTGCACACAATGTAGCGTACAAATCACCTCATAATAAAAGGAAAATGCACGCAGTTGAACAAATAAAATACGTGACGTTCTTTGACACTTATATATAAATTGCATGCGTGCTAGGTTAAACGGATAACATGATCATTGATTTGGACCGACAGTTAACCTATCAGACAACACTGTTTGGCCCGAAAAAGAAGTAAAACACTACTCATTGTCACACCTCTCACGTACATCCCATGAGTAGCTGGCTCTACCAACATCTCACTTACACCTGGCTGAGAGCCTTCCTCTTCTCACACCTAATTGCTTAACTAACTTGGGGTCGAATGATCAACCAATCCGGCCACCAATCACGTCATCATCTACTCTCTCCATTCAAAATAAGTGTCGTGCTTTTAGTTGAAATTTGGCCATGCACTTAAAGTCATAAATCACAGCAATATGACAACAATAAGCAATACCAATAAATTGTGACAGCAGTACACATAGAGTCCAAAATGATAGCATTACACACAGAGTACCAATATTGATCGCACGGTCTTGCTACGATGCTACTGGGGTTACGGTTATACTTTATTTATATAAGGTGATTGTGTAATTAGTCTAATTGGGTATTAGGGCTTGTCGATTGAGCTAAATTTACTGAACAAATCCTATTTGATAACCTTAAATAATCCGTAAAAAGTACTGCATAATCCACATCTGTTGTATATTATCGATACGATATCCGCCAGATGTCCAGTTTGCCAAAATCCGTATCTGCACCCATATCCGTCAGATTCATCCAAGTGCATACCATATCCTTCAAATCAGATGCAGACGCGGATTCAGAAGAGAAACTATTTGTACAATTTACATCCCTAGCAGTATGGACTTCCCCATGTCATCAGGGATCAGGGCCCGCAAACCAGTCGTTCCCACCCGTCATAGACACGCGGGGCCACACGGGCACACCGATCTGATCCGCCGAGCCGGGTAGAGATTTTATTTTACCCACCCCACCTCCGCCCCGCTTGGGTGACCCACTCGTTGCGGCATGCCTTCCGTGCCCTCCCCTGGTCACCTGCGCCGCTCCCTCTTCCACCTCCACCTCCCCGCCCTAGACTCCAAACCTAAACCAGACCGAAATTCCCGCGTGATCCGCCGCAGCGAAGACCAGTGACACCCCCGGACTACCCCAATACAAGAACACTAGAGCACTAACCCTACCGTCCAGTGCAAGAAAAGCAGGTCTCAGAAAAACATCCCTCCTTCCATAAAAGTAATAATATTCATAGACTTCAGGGAGGGGCATGCGAAGAGGTACAGTGAACTGGTTATTACTGTTCTCTAGAATATACTGATGGCTGATTGGAATGACCCTTCCCATGTTGTATCACTTGTGAATGACCCTTCCCATGTTGTATCACTTGCGCTCGGTTGTCTTGCTGTGTCCGGTTAGCACTGATGTCTAGAATGGAATAAGGAAACTTACATGCATGTAGCTGTGTCGCTAGATATCTAACCTCCAGACAGTATCAAACGATCATTGTTGTGAAAAGACGTCCATTTCGTTGTCAAACAAACAAATATAACGTCCTTTCAATTTTGCTTTGCTTAATATGACGTGCAAGAAACACTAAACACAGATCTCCACATTGATTCACACCAAACAAATTAATTACGAAGGTCGATCGATGATCTGAAATCCACGTCTGAATAATCATGCACTAGTGATTGGGGCCCCACCAGGTGACGCCGCTTGAGAGAAAATTATGCGCACGTTTTTATTTAAAAAAATACATGTAGTCTTCACCTTCATCTAGGAAAATATTAAAAAAAACACCATCCCCATCAAGAAAAAGAAGAAAAAAGAAAAGAAAAAATCACCAACGCAGCCTACCAACGAGCGCCACTTTGCATAGCCCTCCATTTAAAAAAAATATATGGGGTCATCACCTTCATCTAAAAAACATTTTTAAAATTTTCTCACTTCCATCTAAAAATAGTATTCAAAAGTTTTTTTACCACGGCCAACCAGCTTGCGCTACGTGGCATAGTTGGTTGGCCGTCCTTCACGCGTAGCTTAATAAGTTTAATGCGTACGTATAGTTGTGTACTTCATTAACATGGCTCTCTCTTGCACACGCAAGTAGCGTATGACCGTACCGGTTAAAGGTCATTTATGTAGTGATGGCTAGATGGCTAGCTATACCATATGTTTTTGCGCAACCCCGATTACCTAAACTTTGCCCAGTTTTCATTTGGAAAGCCAAATTTACCCAGCTTAAACTCATGCTATGTGCTTAGGGCTAGTATATACGGTCCTTTTTTAACCGCAAAAAAAGAGGTCCTTTGCATACGCAAGTAGTGAAGGTACGCAACGCACGTCTCGATCCGATCTCGTATCTCATCTCATACACGTACGTACATCCATCTTTGTTGATGCAGCGTCCTATCCAATCAATACACATCAGGAGCTAATTATACTCCTACACAGAGTACCGGGTCGGTCGATTTATTTATTATTAGACGCTGGAAATAATGCCTGGGACTAGCCACATTCAGCTATGCCACCGTCCAGCTAGGATTAACCATACGCAATAAAACCATGCACTATACCTTTAATTAAGGACGCCGATAACGCTCACACGTGTGGTGGGAGTGACACCCGCTCACACGCCCTATAACACACAAACTACGCCACGTCACCGCATGCATGTACGTGAGAATCTTTTTGAATTTCCAGTTTTTAAACTGTTTTTATTTCTTTAATGAAATATTCGATTGAAAATCCGTTTTCACCATTAAATCTATCGCGACGAGATCTTCGAAACTTGATCTCATATCAATATGTTTCGACGATTTTTAAAAGTTGACATGTCTATTATACATGAAGCCATGGTGTTTACACTGAAGTTGTCATGATATGTTTTAGCTATTTTCTTCTACATTTAAAAGTAAATTTCGACATATTATAAAACGGGGAATTAAGAAACTAGATTTGCCATGAACCATAAACTAAAATTTTCATGATGCATGCTCTTAAAATTGCCATGATACATACAAAAAATAATTTTCATGATCAAAGTACTGAAATTGCCATGGTCAAAATATTAAAATTGCCATGCTTTATAAACTAAAATTACAACATGGCAACTTTAGTGTAACACTATGGCAACTACAGTATAAACATCATGGCAACTTTTGGCCAACATTATTTTTCGTCGAAACATATCAACATGGGATCTAGTTTTGAAGATCTCGTCGAGGCGGATTTGATGGTGAAAACGGATTTAAAATTGGATTTTTTAATTAGGAGATAAAATATTTTGAAGCCGAAAACTAAAAAGATTCCCGCTGATGTCATCTGTTTTGATGTGGCAAAATGAATGGCAGTGAAGGCGTTTGGGTCATGTTGGTTCGTGCCAGACGTGTGGGCGTTAACATTTGCGTTAATTAATGTTGTTTGGTGGCGCGTGACCATACAAAAAGAGGAACGGATTTGATCGTGTTTTAAAGACTTTTTGCAGCGTGCCTTCACACTGCTGTCGATGTTCTTAACATTGCTGTCTACGCCGTCTACGCCGTACGACCATGCGGCTGGGCTGCAGTCCGCTGGGCTCTCAGGACTCAAACCAAAAGTCTCATTCAGTGAGGCTGCTCACAGGATGGGCTGTGCGTATGTAACTCTCTTTCCGTTTTTGCGCTGGGCAGACCATAGCACGCTTTTGCTCGAGCGTATCTCCGCTAGTTGATATATGCATTGAAAAATGGAATGATTCATACCATCCAACAGTCAATACTCAATACTATGCTCTATATTATCAATGATCTTAGTACTTGGATGTACTTTTTTGCTGGAGGTCTTCCCATCCTAATAGGGACCAGTCTGTAATGAGGTGCCAATAAGCAATATATTTCCATTTTAATCCTCAGATGTTATCTTTGTTGTAAACTCAGGATTGTATGGTAGCCTGGAGAGTAATGTTTCCATCTGTGCTACACTTTAGACCTTCTGAATCGTACTATATCTGAAGTTCCTTTTTCAAGGTTTAATAGCTGCATCCTAAATCTGAAGTTTCTTTTTCAAGGTTTAGTAGCTGCATGATGCTTATGCATTCGTAAGCTCACTCACTTGTAGCTCTCCAATTCTTTCAATTTTGAGAGTATCAGGTTCAGAAGGAGAAAATATATTATGTATTCAATGAGTGAGGAGCAGCAGAACTACTATATCTCTAAAGTGTTTTTCATTCAATGTGTGTTCTGGGGATGACCGGAATTGAGAGATTAGCATGCAAATCCGCCAAGAGGGACCATAAACCATAATCATGCTCTCTAATAAGATAGGTCAAATATATAAGGTTCCTTTTGTAATTACCGTAATACATCTTTGTTTATTAAACACGTCTTCTTGAGCTAACTCAAAACGAATCATCTTGCAGGACCTCTTATTTAGAGTTACCTAGATGTTTCGTGTCTGCACTGCTTTATAAGGCACTATGGATGGACTATGATGTGGAGGCCTCCTATGATATCTTGAGTTCGATTGAATGCCACCCTTTGAAGTTATAATAACAATATCAATGTACTAAACATTTCTGAGTTTCCCCCGGTATCAGGAACCGGAACCATTAGCCTATTATACTTTATGTTTCAAATAGAACCATTAGCTTATAACCGGCTATAATATTTTATCTTCCATGTTTCATGTTTCATGCTTTAAAGTATTTATACAAGTTTCTCCCATTTTATTGAACAAATGGAAGGGCACAACAACAAGATCTTTCTTGTGGGTCTTGCATAACAATAGACAACGCCAACCAATTATGTGATTCCATGCTTATGCACATCTTATTATTCCTTAGTTGCCTTGGATCTGTAATGCTTTATTGTAGAGTTGATGTATGGGCAGTGATCTAGAATGGAGCCTGAACCAAGTTGTATGACTCATTTTCACCAGTGCACATATTGCTACTCTTTTATATGGCATGCCATGTTGAGGTGTTACTACTTAGTGTAGCTATGTCAGATATTGTTCCATTCATTGCTAATGATGTTTGTCCGGTATGCTCGAGTAGTGCAATACTTTTCAACTATTTGCACCTTTTATAGTTTAACAAAAAATTATAACCATCTTTGACACTTTATTTATACTTAACAATTCTGAAAAATCCAATTATTCTATTGTAAAATAGACGGGCGCGGCAACGCGCGCCATCAATGATCTAGTGATACATGCTGTCAATTCTCAATTCATATTCATGGAATCACCATCATTTAGGTGATGGTTTGTTTAAGAGCTTGAGCATCGAGTCTAAAACAAAAGCAAGAAAATATTGGAAACAACCCTCTCATCCATGTTAGATAGGTAAAAATCGTGAAGAGAAATGGTACCCCGACACATTGACAAAAATGGCGAGCTGAATGTTGAACCTTGAAACATGATAGACACATTTGGTCCAGAATAACCAATGATCAAGCATTTTCAGTGTACGATTCAAAGACAAATCCGTCATAGATAACTTATGTACTCTAGAACTTTCTGTTTATTTACACCTATAGAATCATGCCCTCTCTAGATTTGTACCAATATATTTTTTGGATTGTATGCTTTAGAGCTCCCAACAAAAAATATTCAACCATAAAGTTACATATACCTACAATACATAAAGGCATGCCACTTTGTGGTTTCTCAATTCCTCTGAGATAGAGGATATCACCAATCTTTTGAAGGTGGTGTCAAAAAAGGAAACAGCTAGCATAACTTGCTTGCAAAATAAAATTGCAATTAGGTGCAAGTAGACTTATCAATTAGAAATTAGAATTATATAATGGAAGAATAGTATCTAATTGTTTTATAACATTATCATTTGTTTCGTTCACTAAGCGTGGTAGAAAACATACCAATTAAATTTTTATCTATCTTGGAAATCAGTTATGAAGAAGTAAAAATATGCAAGGCATGTACATACACAAAAAATCGAGTGACAATGAATCAACATGATAAAAACAAACAAAAAATGTAAATTAAAATAAATAACAAGTTTTTGCGAGTAAAATGGCGCTCAATGCTGGTGCCAGCAGAAGACGGGTTTGTTTTAAAAAATATAGTAAATGGCCTACCTACTGCGCACAAGCAAGCATAGTCAACTGTCGAAACAAAAATGCATCGAGATTCATCAGAGTTCACATGTCTCACGGACAAAACTCCTATCTGACACGGTCGCAAACTCAATATCAGATATCCGAGGAAGTCGTCGATAGAGATAACCCGGTGTCATTCTCTCTCCAGGTCTTAGACTATGCCGAACTCCCACAGCCGTCTCATAGTCTCTCATAGTACATCTGAGGAAAGTGGCAGATAGAGAAAATGTAGTGTCATTCTATTTCCAACCTTCAGGTCTTACACACGTGATGACTACTGCCCAGGGTTGCACAAGGTGAGCCATACGATGCACTGGACGGACGCAATTGCAATCCTAGTCCCATTGGCAATATGCAACACATAAGGTAGGGTATAATCACACACACACAAGAAAAGATCACAAAATGTTAGCCCCAGCTAAATATCTCCCATCCACATAGCAGTGACTTACCAGAAAAGTCTATCAATCGGGGCGAAGCAAGCACAAGCAGTCCCGATGATGGCATTCACCAAAAGCGCAAGTGGTAGCGGCGGACTCAACTCATCGACATTGTGTGTCTTTCACGATAGCCTGTGTACACACACAACAAATAAGTGGCACTCAATCTACATAATGATAATAACCAATAACTTAAAGCCAAGGTTAACTTATTGTCTCCTTGGCAGGGGAAGGTAAATTTGTATAGCTGTACCGGCTACAAGCTATAAGTAAAGAACTTCCTTTGCCAATGGGTTGTGACCATTGCCCAAAAGAATGAACTCGAGGGCTCTGCTGCGCTGCAAGTTCTCAGCTGGCTGATCCTTAAGGACCACGTGTGGACGTCTGACCAGCTGGCGTGACGAGGTTTGCCTCACCAAGACAGATGCCCCCTATGCAATCAGGAACAAGAGTCGATCGATCATTTGCTGATCACTTGCGTCTTTGCCCGTTTAGTGTGGATTGAGGCGCTTGGGGCCTGGGGCCAGGATGATCGGTCTTCGGAGCCTGATGACCGCCTTCTACCTTGGTGTGCTGATCTTGCATCGGGCCAACAGAACAATAAGGACCTCAACACCTTCGTGATGCTGGCCCTTTGGGAAACGTGAAAGCACCGGAACACAGTCGTGTCCAATAACGCCTCCCCGTCCCTGTAGGTCGTGCTTCGACAGATTATTCAAGTGGCGAGGGAGTGGGCTTTGGCGGGGTTCTTTCATGTGGACTTAAACGGTTGTTTAGCAAGGGTGGCGAGGCGGGCTAGTGGCGAGATATAGCGCATGCATTTTTATCTGTGCCCCTAGGCCATCTTGTAACTATGTGGACGGGTGCTCTCTTACCCTCTCCTTCTATCAATAGATGATACTCTTAGTCATGCATATTCTAGAAAAAAAAAGAGTGAACTCGAAAACGACCAAGACCACGATGAGAACGAACTGAACAACAGCCATCATGTAGCGAATGAGTGGTTCCATCCTCCTAAGTACACAATGTAGAGATAATAGTAGTGAGCATCTCCGACAGCTGTCAACGTGCTTACGAAGATCGACCACTAGTCTTGCTGGGGCCACAAGTGCGCCACGGAGGCCACAACACTAAGCCATGTTAGGGCATAGGGAAACTGAGTGCGGCCTCCCACACCATCATCTCCGACGATTTGAATGTTGTCAATCTAAAATGGAATAGGAATTAATTCATGAAGACAACTGAATATGTTATAACATTATTAGTCACTGAGAAATACAATGAATCAGACCCATGAACAGATTTCAAAAACCTCCACAACACTTTATCTGGAACATTAGCACAAATATAGAGGCACTTAATATTGAGGACCGAGACGTCCACATCAAGCTTCCACAAGAGGGCAACCCCACAGATTGTCCTATCCAGTTTTGTTTTACACAGAAATAAAATGTCCCGATCCTCACACTTCTGGACCAACCCGTGCCCGTTCGAGGCCACGAGCAACATTGTTGCTGGTTGGTCTTGCCATCTTATCACAAGTTGTGGTGGACCAACGGCCCTGGACTAACTTCCGAACGATCTGGTTTTAACATCCCGTTGTAGGATGTTGCAATACGTTCATAATTCGCTTATAGTGGGTTGCGAGAGTGACAGAAGCATAAACCCAAGTAAGGGGTTGTTGCGTATGGGAGTAAAGAGGACTTGTTACTTAATGCTATGGTTGGGTTTTACCTTAATGATCTTTAGTAGTTTCGGATGCTTGCTAGAGTTCCAAGCATAAGTGCATGTGGTCCGAGTACGGAAATTGTGTTAGCACATGCCTCTCCCTCATCGCATATGATAAGTATCTATCGTGTTATATTCAATTGCCTATGGACAATCTTTCTCTTTGTGTTATCAAAATCTCTCTAATAAAACAATCTAACTTCTGTTATCCCGCTAAGTACTTCTAGTTTTATTCTTGCAAGCTTATCCTTACACCTATAAAGTAGTTTTATTCTTGTTCTAGGTAAAGCGAACGTTAAGTGTGCCTAGAGTTGTATCGGTGGTTGATAGAACATGAAGGGAATATTAATTCTACCTTTAGCCCCTCGTTTGGTTCGACACTCTTACTTGTTGAAAAAGGCTACAATTGATCCCCTCTACTTGTGGGTTATCATGTATCTATTTGAAGTTCCTGACTGCAGGAATCAGAGTTTTGTGGTGAAAACATGTGTTGGAACTCACACATGTAGTAAAGAGTGGAAGCTGAAAGCATTCACTGCAAAGTATTTGGCTGCAAGGTATATTGAAAACTTTAGGGTAGATGACAAGATGCCACTTCGAAAATTTTCAAGGTTGGTGCAGCAAGACTATAACATGACTGTGACAAGAAGGAAGCTACAAAGGGCAAGAAGGATAGCATGAAGTTAATGAATGGGGATGAGGAGAAGCAATACACTATGCTATGAGATTTATACCGAGGAGATAAGAAGGTCAGATCCTGGGAGCAGCATGTTCATGGAACTTAAAGATGGTGCCTTCTATAGGTTATACATGTCATTTGATGCGTGTAAGATGGTTTTTTTTCCAGGATGCAGACTAGTAATCTATAGGTTATGGGTGTCACCTGAAGAACAAGGATGGTGGGCAGTTATTGACTACAGTAGGTGTTGACCCAAACGATTGCATTTTAGCTATAGCAATTGTTGTAGTTGAAGTGGAGGACACCCCAACATGGAAATTGTTTCTACAAACTTTGAAGGATAATTCAACATAGATAACACATCACCATGGACTATTATGAGTGATAGACAAAAAGGGTTGGTAAATGCCGTCAGTGCTCTGCTGACGGTGAACATAGATTTGTGTGCGGCATCTTTACCAGAACTTTGTCAAGAAATTTAAAGGGAGGAAGGTGAAGAACAAGCTATGACAGATTGAAGGCCCACTACCAGGGCTGATTGGATTAAACAAATGGACGAGATGAGGGCACTTGAAAATGATGCATATCTATACTTGGAGGCAATTGAGCCTAATGCATGGTATAGGGCCCTCATCGGAGAACTTCCCAAGTGTGACTTGCTTCTGAACAACATCTGTGAAGTGTTCAACAAGTAAGATTCCCTCTCTTGTTACATTGTAATATCATTCCACTTATAAGTTGGCTTGCTTCTAACACATGAAACACATGAAACTGAAGGTATATACTTGATTCTAGAGAAATGCGTGTGCTTAGCATGTTTCAAAAGATGAAGAATTAGCTCCTGACTAGGTTCTATGGAAAAGACAGAGAGTGTGAAGAGTGGTGTGGTAGAATCTGTCCAAAGATTAGGAAAAAATTGATAGAAATGCATAAATGACAAATAGTTGCTACGCATTAGCTGCTAGAAGAAGAATCTTCCAAGTTACAGGGCTAGTTGGGAAGTACATTGTGGATCTCGACAAAAGTGAGTGGTCATGCAGGGCCTGGCAGCTAACGGGCATACTGTTGGGGATATTACCACTGGGCGTAAACCGGCGAGGAGAGGCCGGGTTAACCTCGTAAGTAGTTCATCTGTATCTGAAGTCCATGAAGACAGACGATGACGCTTCATGAAGGCCCAAGGCCCAAAGTCGGTTTAAGGCCTGTAGACATAAACCGGCATTGATATGTAAACTTGTGTTGTAAGATAGAAGTAGCAGAGACCGAGCTGGACACGATTATGAGCCGGCCTCGGGATTCTGTAAACCGGCGGGCGTCAACCCATGTATATAAGGGGACGACCCGGCGGCGGTTCAGGGACAACGGACAACAACTCGAGACCCAGGCAAAGCGTATTCGCTCCCTGGTCATCGAAACCCCATCAATTCCATCACAACTAGACGTAGGGTTTTACCTTCATCGTAAGGGGCCGAACTAGTATAAACTCTCTTGCGTCCCTTGTCCGCTTTAACCCCTTTAAGCTAATCTGTAGCGATGGCTCCACGACTAAGTCCTTTCTCTAGGATATCTGTCGTGACAAAACCACAACACATACCATGCAGGCAGTCAATATATTGTGCAAGGGATGAATGAATCAAGCCTAAGGACTTGGTCTCTCATTGCTATAGTATTTCTGCACTCAAGGATGCGCATATGGTGAGATCATCATGCCCTGTAGAGATCAAAGAGAGTGGAAGAGCATGAATGGTATTCTAGTTAAGCCACAAAATATGAGAAACAAGTAGGGAGGCCTAGCAAGAAGAGAAATAAGAGTGATGTTGAGGAAGAAGGGAAAAGAATGAGTAGGCATGGCTCAATTTCTCACTGTTCCGTTTGTAACTCTACTGAACATAATGGAAGGACGTGTCGAGAGCTAGGAAAAGGACAAGTTCAAAATGATCAAGCAGCTGGCCATCAAGCTCAACAAAAAGAGAGGAGAAAGCTCTTTGTTAAAAGAAGGATGATTGCCAACACACAGGTACAACTATACTTTAGTTGTAAATTAAACTAGTACATGGCTAGAAACTAATATTTTGTGCAAATCTAAAGGCATCCTCATCCCCAAGTTTAATTGCTTCTACTCCTCATGATGTTAGCTAGCAGAACCTATGAGTGCTCCATGTTTTGATGCAAGATGTAAGTTATTAGCTTATTAACACTTCTGCTACACATCATTTCTTCGTGCTTGTTTTTGGACTGATTGCACCTCCTCCTCTAGGCTGTAGGAACTCAAAAATCTCAGGTTGCACGTCCTCCTCTTCCAGAGAATGATTTTATTGCAAGACATAGGGATGCACTGCTGTGGAGATCAATGGAAGTAACCACACATGTGGCAGGACTGAAGAAAAAGAAGAATTCCAAAAAAAGGACAAAGAAAATGTGGTTCCTAGGAAAAGGAATTAGTAGAGTGTAAAGTGATGATGTTGCTTCATTTTAGGGGCATAGAAGGCATCAAAGTGATGTTGCTGCTTTATTTTGGTAGTTATTGCATGTTGCTGGAGATGTTGCAAACTTAATTCGTATTATTTTGGTAGTTATGTACTGATGGTCAAGTTGATATCGTTCTATTGCAAACAGAATAGTTGTCATGTTGACAATATGATATAACATGCTTGGTCAAGTTGATATTGTTCTGTTGCAAACAGAATAGTTGTCATGTTGACAATATGATATGACATCCTAAGGGCATGCTAAGGTCATGTTCCCAAATTGAATTGTTATTCTGCCACCTTTTCAAATCTTTTGAATTGTAATGTTACATCTGGTATAAAATGAATTGCAATGCTCGGCAACATATATATGGGTTCATTTGCAAAATTACCCAGGCTTCAGCAGCGGGAAATCTCCATGCACGCTACCTGATGGCCACGTGAGCGGGTGGGGGAATGTTTGGGACTTCGGGTGCACAACTTAAAATGTTTAGTGACCCAAATATTCAGTTTCAAAGTTTTAGGACCTACTTGATACCTTCTGAATAGTTATAGGACTGCTAATTTCATTTACTCTATAAAAAAAATTCCGTAATGTATACAAAAATATGTATAATGCATATGGAGGAAGTAGACATTGAAAATATATGTTTCAAAAAATGTTAACCATGTAGTATATGGAAAATGTTAAACATGTATATATATAATGTTTAACTTTTATAAAAAATATATCAAATTTTATAGAAAAATGTAATATGTGTACAAAAAAATATTACACATCAAAATATATATCTGAAAATATGTTAATCATGTATATGAAAAAATTAAAATTGTCATATATAAATGTTAATCTTGTATTGAAAAATGTTTTAGATGTATACAAAAAATGTACAATCCTTATGAAAACAATAGACACCAAAATATTTACTGAATAAATATAATCATGTATTAAAAAATAACTTGGCATGTACGAAAAATATAGAATGTGTAAAGAAAATCTAGACATGTCTTGAAGAAATAAAAGAGAAAAAACAAGGAAAAAGAAAAGAAAAGAAAAGAAAACGGCAATAGGAAAACTGGAGGAAAAATAAACGCAAATATAGAAACCAAAAAATCAAGAAAGAAACATAGAAAATCATAGAAAACAACGAAAAAAGAAAGAAAACAAAAAAATCTGCGAAAACCAAGAAAGAACAAAGAAAACCGGTGAAAAACAAAAGAAAACTAAATTTATAATGAAAATTCCAAAGAAAACCAGTGAAAAACCAAAAGGAAAGAAAGAAAAAACAAAAGAAAATGAAAAAAGAAATAAAACGAAGAAATACTACGACGAGCAAACCTAACGCTAGTGAGTCCCAGGTTAAATGGGCCGGCCTGCTCAAGCTGCGCCTGAAGCGAGAGCAGCTTCTATCTCGCCTGAAGTGACATATAGCTCGCACGCTTTCTCCACGCCTCGGATGCTCGTTGAGAACTCCTGATTGCAATCTGCCGAATCGATCCGGTTACTTACTTACTGGCCAACGCCTGACGCTGCGTCACGCCTCTGATTGCTCCGAGTACTCGCTGACTTCCAGTTCACTCTCATCCGCACATGCCAATCCACCTAATATGTCTTCTCTACGAACGACATTGATCCACGCCGAGTTTTCTCCTTAGCAAAACGCACCCGGACTTCCGAAAGACAGGTCATATTCTATTAACACAAGAACTTCACAGGTTAAATTGAACCGATGCCTAGTTCATGTACCTTCAGTTCAGTCAACTTAGTGAAAATTGATGTAAACTCTTCAAGCTTGCTCATCAAGAAACTTATATGAATGTACAAAATCACCGTTGGTACGCAACAAGTCATGGCATAATGGGTTGCAGATGTGCAACCTAAAAGAGAATCAACTTAAAGAAAAATATCGTATTAAAAGAAGCACCTTCACAACATCAAACTACCCTTTGCAACACGCACGCACGCACGGAATCATCACAATATGTCCCCCGTCTATATGCAACAAAAATAAAAAATATCAAAATCACTGCTCTCTCACGAGCACTATTTTGAGCTTGCCAACTGTCGAGAATTGAGAACTAGACGGAATGCAACACACTTTGTATGGATCAGTTGGTACAGTAAATACAGAGGTCTGAGCACATCATGGCTAACGGTCTAACTACCTTATAATTTAGTACTTTGGAGCTGCCATACCAGAAAGTGATCTCCTTCACCTTAGCCAACAGAACAGCATCGCCAGACGCTAATGCCTTAATGAGCTCGTTCCATCCACTACTGGTGTCCATTTGCAAAAATATATAAAAATGAATTAAGATGTCATTATTCATCAAAAACACATTAAACATGTAACACTACAAACCATATGAAAGCTTCAACAGCAACGCCTTCAAGAAGGAAGCGATGCTCAAGCACCGCCGTCACCAGATCCAACCACCCATGGCCAAAATCGAAGTTTTCACCCTAAAGAATCAGTCCGAGTATGTCCGAGCAATGCCTTCATCAAGGTAACGATATAAAAACATCGCCATTGCCAGGTATAACCAACTTGGGTCGTACCTAGGCTTTCACCCCGAAGCTCGAGACTGGGTGCGCGAGTAGCACCACCATCAAAGTCCCTCATGTGTTGTCGCCACCACGTTTCCACGATTCCAGCAGCCACATGCAATGTGCAAGCTGCATAACCGTTCCTCTGCGTCAAGCCTTCATATATAGTTTGCATTCTCCGCCGAAGCCAGCCACCGGATATGGAGGTCGGAACCCCCAGGTAATCCTTTCGATGGCACTTCAGTTTGCAACGAGGCCACCGCCGCATCACACAAACCCACCAAAACCGCCGCCCCCTCCGATCTGCAACCATGGTGGTCTTTGCCGAGATCAGAAGAATCCAACGCGCCTCGCCGCCATCCACCGCAAGGGGAGGATGCATTGTAGGAGATGGCGTTGGTGGCATTGGCCTGGAGTTGCCACTCGAGTGGCTGAGAGGGACGCAGGCCCTGGCGAACGGGTGTCGAATTCTGCAGTGTACGAGGACGACGAAGTTGCTGCTAGACGAGGCACCGCAGAAGCTAGCCTCTAGTAGCAATCGATCCATTCCATGACATGTACTAGAGTACTAGTACATCCACCGGAACACCAGCAGAACAATGCTCGGCCCAGATCTGGCCAGCGCAAGCCGCTGCGCCCTCCGCCGTCGTGGATCCGGAGCATAGGCACATTGCGCACCCGAAAGAGAGCAGCCGAGGACTTCGGATCTCAATGCCACCATCCCCTGCCCCATAGGCCAGCACGACGCCAAGGAGACGCTGCCGTGGCCATGCCAGCAGAACGTCACGCTCAAGCACACATGGCCACACCGGCGATGCAGCAACCTGCCGGAGCCGTCCAAGCCGGATCAGATCAACAACGCCGCTGCTCTCCGCGAGAAGCTCGCCGCCGTGCCTGAGAGCCACCCGCGCCGCGAGCAAGGTCCCCGCCGCCGCCGTCAGCCACACGGCTTCGCCTGCGGCGTCCTCCGACGGCGGCGGAGAGGAGGAAGGGAAGATTTGTGTGGCGGCGGCTAGGGTTCGGGTTGCCGCCCGAGTCGCCCACACGGGAGCGACGCGGGGGCGGTTTGTTACCCGTCTCAGGAAAAAACTAGATGGGTGATCGATTGATGTGCTTGCTCACCTCGGTGGGAGATCAATCACTAGGTTATCCGGCGTCGGGTTGGCGGCAAAGATGGCTGTAGAAGGTTTGAGGTCTGGTGGGGCGCAGCGGGCCGTGTTGGGGATAAAGGGTGCCAGCGGCGGGAGACGAAGAAGGCGCCGCCGACGGCAACGGCGATGGCAAACAAAGGGTAGTGTCATCAAGCGCGCGCGAATTCCAATATGAAGGGGCTGGGCATGGAAGGCCACAATATATATCCCAAACATAAGACGAGTGTAAACACACGGTCACTCGGCTTATAAGGGTGGTGAAGGGTTTCCTGTTTCAAAAAGAGAGAAAGAAAATATAAAGCTGGGCTGCCACGAAGCATACTCAACTATATCGACGACCGTCAGGCTAGGCATTAAGCGCATCCTTGGCGGCCACGTGCCAAGAAACATTGCCGAGAAATCAATGTAAGCCGAGATATTTTTATTATATGTCGAGCATTTTGTGTAAACGAGATCTTTTTTTTTTGTCTTTCGGCTAAGCCGACTTCATTTTTTTGTCATGTGGATTTCTTTTTCATACTTGGCAACATGCTTATGAGCCAAGAACCCGTATTTTACACTTGGCTTACATGCAAATACACGGCAACATGTGTGCGTTCTGTAGTGAATATGACCATTTTCTGAAACTTTAGCACAAGAATGAATCCGATCCAATTTATTTTCACAAAATGACTAGATAGCACGCCCTCCTCCATAGAGGTAGCTGCCGCGCTATCTAGCATGGCGTCCTGGGCCAAGGCATCATGATAACTAGAATGGCTGCCTCGGGCTGTGGTGTCATGCTGTTGGGAATCGTTGCATGTAAAATAAAAAATAAATTCTATGCACAGGCAATTATCTATTCATGTGCTGGCTGCCCTTGGCTCTTCGGCGGAACCTGGATCTCTGCTAGTTTGGGATTCAGGTTTCCGTGCTGCTGTAACTGATGCCGTGGCCGCTGATTTGGTAGGCCCAGAGTAATGTGGAATGGAAGGTGTTCCCGATCAAAAAAAAAATTGTGTACCTTAGGAAGTTATCGTATCCTAGTTTGGCAGGTTTAGTCACCTAGGAAAGTAGAGTCCGGCTAGGGCTGTATGTGTTCACCGTATTGCATAAGAAGTTAGCGTCCGAGTAGGTCTAGGTTCAGGTCTAGTAAGTCGGCTGCGTTGGTTGAGTATATATACACAACCAAGCCGTGAGTTTTGTATATCGTGAGAAAAAGGTGAAAACAATAAAGAAGAAAATGATTTTCATGCGCGTGTTCGTGACGTGATTTGATGTGATCGATCCTAAGGGTGATTTCCAATAAGAAGTTGTTTGGGTCGGCTCTACGTGTGTGCGTGCTGCTAAGAATAAAAAGGCTTCCGCACTGCTTTATAAATAAAGCCACGACCCGTACATATGAAGCATACAAATGCACACAACCCTGCTGGGATACCAGCTATACAAGAAAAGCACCAATAGCTACAACAAAAACCAAAAACAGGGACTAAGCGAACCACACTAAGCACAAAACTACTCCCTCCATCCTTTAAAGAGTGTACCTCCAACTTTGTTGGAGGTCAAACTACCTCAAAGTTTGGTCGAGGTTGTGCAAAAATATATTCATGTTTGTGATACCAAATAGGTATATGATGAAAATATATTTTATCATGAATCTAATGCTACTAATTTGATAGCATAAATGTTGTTGTATTATTGTATAAATACAGTCAAATATTTTTTATGACTTTCCAACAAACTTGAAAGTACACTCTATGAAGGATAGAGGAAGTAAGACAGCTAGCTAGTTCCTGGCAATAAGCCCAAGTCTTCTCAGACCGCCTCAACATGCATCACCAACCAGGCGACCACTTAGAGGCACAATACAGACAACGAGCCAGGTGAATAGGAAACCCTCAGTTTGACAGAGGAAGGGCCAATAAATGACGCCTCCAAGGAGGGATCGGCGTCCGCAGACGTCGTCGTCGACGACCTGACAAGATCAAGCACGACATTCACCGACGCCCCACCAACCAACCCGAGAGAGCATCATTGCACAGACAACCACACCCGATGCAGCTTGGCTAAAGAAAACCTCCGGCAGCGTACTCGTATGACACCAATCCCAGCAACCACCAATCTCGGGATGACCTTGCACACCAAGCTGACTGCCGTCTAAAAGAAGCCAAGGTCACATCAGGGTAAATTGCCAGCGACGAGAAGGTATTAGTAGGTACAGATATAGATATATTCTAATTCTTTTGTCTCGGTGCATGTCTAGTGAAGGGCCTTATGTGTCGAGTATTTTTTTTCATTGTATAGGATGTCTATGCGACATGAATCCCACTCGAGATGCTTGCCAAAACAATATTATTAGTATTGTTTCCCCTTGACACAAAGATAAATTTTAGTATGGAAGTTTAGAGAAACTGTGTGCTTTTGTCCTTGTAACCACCTTTCTCATACTTCCTCAAGGACCAACACTTGTACATACACTTTAGTGTCATATTAATCTCCTAGTCCTTTGTCACTATAACTAAAAGTCACATGGATTAGGAGAAAACATGATCAAGATTAATTCCTAAATCACAATCTCGTACATACCACAAATTAAGAGTAGGAAAACAACCACAAACATAGAATGATACAACTTCTTAAGAAAGTTTGAGAAGCACAACAAGATGCAAAAGATACAAAAAAGGCTCAAAGTCTCCAAATAGCCCGTTGGAAACCCAAGGCAACCTAATACAACCATATTTTCCTTGTTTAGCATCAAGACACAAGAAAGGACAAAAGGGCGATGGTAGCATAAACCCTTAGATTTTCTTATCTTCATCTTCTTTTTCCTCCTCCCTACCATGGACACTAGGAATAGACTCTTGGTCATCTTCACCATAGTCATCAAAAGCATCCACGAGGTCTTAAAGAAAACTCATTTCTTTCTTTGGTACCTGCTTCAACTTGCTCTATTCTCTTAGGACGGTCATCCAGTTTTTGCACCTTCGGAAGATTTCCTGGGTCCGCACATGGGTGGCCTTGCACATGATAAAGGGGTCCTTGAAGGTTCTAATAATTGCCAGTGTTTCTCTTCTTGAAGGTGACTTCAATGGTGGGTTGAACCATGGTGTGCTCAAAGAGTAATATAGCATTGACAATGCTCATGGAAGTAGCTCCAACGATGAAAGCTTAAATGTAGGGTGCATAAATGCATGAACATGATGTCGATTCTCAATTCTTGATACAAGATGTTTTTGGCATTAGATGATTTAGCACTCCTGGCATGGTAAAGGTATTTACCACATATCCTCTTATCTTCATGGATCACTAGCATTGGGGTGATGGTGATTAAGAGATTGAGCATCGAGTCTAAAACATAAGCAAGTCCATATTGGAAGCAACCCTCTCATCCATGTTAGATAGGTAAAAACCGCGAAGATAATCCTTCCTCTTAGGATCTTCACTATATGAATAAAAAGGAAATCAGGATTTTATGTCTAAGAGAAATGGTACTCCGACACATTGACAAAAATGGCGAGCTGAATGTTAAACCTAGAAACATGGAAGATACATTTGGTCCTGAATAACCAATAACCTAGCATTGTCAGTGTACGATTCAAAGACAAATCCATCATAGACAACTTATGTACTTTAGAACTTTTTGTTTATTTACACCTATAGAATCATGCCCTCTCTAGATCTGTACCAAGATATTTTTTTGGATTGTATGCTTTAGAGTTCCCAACAGAAGTTATTCAACTATAAAATTACATATACCTACAAAATAATACATAAAGGCTTGCTACTTTGTTGTTTATCATTTCCTCTAATATAAAGGATTTGATCTCACCAATCTTCCGAAGGTGGTGTCAAAAAAGGAAACAATTAGCATAACTTGCTTGCAAAATACAATTACAGTTAGGTGCAAGTAGACTTGTCTAATAGAAATTAGAATTATATAATGGAAGAATAGTATCTAATTGTTTTATAACATTATCATTTGTTCCATTCATTAAGCGTGCTAGAAAACATACCAGTTAATTTTTCTATCTATCTAGAAAATCAGTTATGAAGAAGTAAAAAATATGAGAGAAGTGGTAGATAGAGAAAATGTAGTGTCATTTTATGTCCAACCCTCAGATTTTACACATCATATATAGCAAGTGCTAAGAAACCGCCTCCGATTTTTGCTACAAACTTAAGACCTGCACACACGACGACTACTACCCAGGGTTGCACAAGATGAGCCACAAGATGCACTGGATGGCCACAACTGCAATCCCGGTCCCATTGGGGATATGCAACGTGTAAGGTAGGGTAGAATCACACACAAAAGGAAAGATTACAAAATGTTAGCCTAGGTAGCTATCTCCTATCCACATAGCATTGACTTACGAGAATGACCAAGACCATGATGAAAACGAGCTGCCAATGAAGTGGTTCCATCCTCGTGAGTACACAATGTAGAGATAATAGTAGTGAGCCTCTCCGACAGTTGTCAACGTGCTTACGAAGATCGACCACCAGTCCTGCAGGGGCCACTCGTGCGCCACGGAGGCCACCACATTGGGTAAACTAAGTTCGGCCTCCCACACCATCATCTCCGACAATCTCACGGAATATTGTCAATCTGAAATGTAATAGGATTAATTCGTTAGGACAACTGAATGTGCTATAACGTTATTAGTCATTGAGAAATACAATGACTCAGACCCATTAACAGATTTCAAAAACCTCCACAACACTCCACCATCTCAAATATTAGCACAAATGTAGAGGCACTTAATATTGAGGACTGAGACATACGTCCACATCAAGCTTCCACAAGAGGGCAAGCCCACAGATTGTCCTATCTAGTTTTGTTTTACATAGAAATAAATTGTCCCAATCCTCACGCGTCTGGACCAAACCTTGACCGTTCGAGGCCACGAGCGAGCAACATTGTTTCTGGTCGGTCCAGCCGTCTTATCCAAGTTGTGGTGGACCAGCGGCCCTTTTCTAAATTCTTATACACACACGCTTTATTTACAGTCGGTGAAGCAAAATTCGTATCCATCTCATCATTCTCACGCAAATTCCTCATAGCTGGCCCAGTTTGTTGAATTTTTTTAATCATGTATTTAAAAAACTGTTAAAGGTGTATCAAAAAATATCTTTGCATGTACGAAAAATGTACAACATGTAACAAAAATCTAGACATGTGTAGGAAAAACAAAGGAAAACCAAAAAGAAAAAAGGAAACAAGAAAACTGGAGGAAAAAGTGTGAAAAATAAACGGAAACATAGAAACCGAAAAACCAAGAAAGAAACATAGAAAACCATTGAAAAACATAGAAATCGAAGAAAAAAATCTGTGAAAACCAAGAAAGAAACAAAGAGAAACCGGTGAGAAATAAAAGAAAACTAAAGTTATAATGGAAAAAACCCAAAGAAAATCGGAAAAAAACAAAAGTGAACCAAAGAAAAAAAAGAAAATAAAAAAAACGAAGAAGACCTACAACGAGCAAACCTAACGTGAGTGAGTCCTAGCTTAAATGGGCTGGCCCGCTCTTGCTGCGCCTGAAGCGAGAGCAGCTTCCATCTCGCCTGAAGCGACATATAGCTCGCGCGCTTTTTCCACGCCTCGCAAGCTGCGCTCATGAACCAGCCGCTGCTACCACTGATGAAGGCACGACCTCGGATGCGCCGCTAATTTTGCCCGATCTTTCACGATGCAACAACCATGACTAAATTTCACTGATAAAAGTTTCCAATTACGCGAGATACATGCAACCTGAAACTATGGTAACAACAACTGACTAGCAATACCTCAGCAAACAAGGCACCTCTCGTCGGCGTAGACGTCACCAGCACGCAATCCGTCGTCGCCGACGGACCTCAAGCCAAAAGCTAGCAAACTCTCGATCACGAGAATCCTCTCGCCAAAGTGTAATTTTCTTGATAGAAAATCTCACAATAATAAACAAGATGAACGCCCAGAGGGCCGCTTCATAGTCTGCCCAAACTCTAAAATAACTAACCTAAAAACTATAAAGTCTGGACGGCCAAAACTATATATAGCTAGATACAAACCGACTCGGATGAGTTCGGCCTGAACAAGGCACGCAGGCCGTATTACGTGCATGATTTACCTACCCTTGCTTGACTTGTGGCGCAGCCGATTTCCTTGCTGTAATTGTTATGATCTTCTATTTTTGTTTTCTTTTTCCAAACGTACACAGCTGGCCGATTGATATCTGCATGTACACGCAGACTCCTTCCCTTCCTATTTTCTAGGACATGCAGATCGGTGGTTTGTATATCCCGTGAAACACAGCTAACAAATCTGGCGCATGTTGTAGTCTCTTTCCTTTTAATTCTCCATGTTCTCCACGTCCTGTTATTTCTCCAAACGCATGCACGGTATTGTTTTTCAAATCGGTTAGTAAACAAACAATTCATTTCTGGCTTTGTGCGTGCATGCACTTGTATGGACCCATCTAATCTAGCAACTCTCTCATGATTAACATTAACTCCTTTGTGTATTATGGGCAGAAAGTCTGGACCACATAATATACGCAAGTGCCCATCTTTTCCTTTGCTAAGACGTGTCATCTCTTCTGTAATTTTATGGTCCTTGTCTTGGTTAACTAACTTTCTGGCATCCGCCTCCTCGACCTGCAGCGTAGTCGTCTCGTCCACTATGTCCTCCGTTTGCACCCCTTTGTCGACGACCGCCGCAGTCGCTTGCAACCCCTTGTCATTGACCCGTGTATTCACCATGACTTGTGTATCGCACATGTTTGCGGTAGGGTATGCCGCATCAACCACTATCCGATCTCGTCGAGAACTCCTGATCCAATCTGACGAATTGACCCGGTTACCTGCTTACTGGCCAACGCCTGATGCTACTTCGCGCCTCTTATTGCTCCGAGTACTCGCTGACTTCTACCCCGCTCTCATCCGCACATGCCAATCCACCAAATACATCTTCTGTACGAACGACATTGATCCATGCCGAGTTTTCTCCTTAGACAAACGCACAGGGACCTCCGAAAGACAAGTCACATTATATTAACAAGAACTTCACAGGCTAAATTGAACCGATGCCTAGTTCATGTACCTTCAGTTCAGTCTTTTTTTCTTTTGCGGAAATCTTCAGTTCAGTCAACTTAGTGAAAATGGATGTAAACTCTTCAAGCTTGCTCATACAAGAAACTTATATGAATGTACAAAATAACCGTTCGTGCGCAACAACTCATGGCATAATGGGTTGCGCATGTGCAACCGAAAAGAGAATCAACTTAAACAAAAATATCGTATTAAAAAAAAGCACCTTCACAACATCAAACTACCCTTTGCAACATGAGAATTGAGAACAAAATCATCACAATATGTCCCCCGTCTATATGCAACAAAAATAAAAATTATCAAAATCACTGCTCTCTCACGAGCACTATTTCAGCTTGCCAACTGTCGAGAATTGAGAACTAGACAGAATGCAACACACTTTGTATGGATCAGTTGGTACAGTAAATACAGAGGTCTGAGCACATCATGGCTAACGGTCTAACTACCTTATAATTCAGTACTTTGGAGCTGCCATACCAGAAAGTGATCTCCTTCATCTTAGCCAACAGAACAACATCGCCAGACGCTAATGCCTTAATGAGCTCGTTCCATCCACTACTGGTGTCCATTTGCAAAAATATATAAAAATGAATTAAGATGTCATTATTCATCAAAAACACATAAAACATGTAACACTACAAACCATATGAAAGCTGTAGCATTTGCAAATATTTGAACACATGCATATTTATATTTTAACATAACAAATTTTTACTACTAACTTCTTTTCCTTTTTTAATTTATTCTCTCATGTTACCAATATTGCTAAACTCTACAACTCACATCGACAATACTTGACCTATAATGCCTATACAAATTATAAAATGCTATCATACATGGATAAAAAAACATATATCACCCATAACAAAGACAATTCAATGTTGCTAATTAGGTTCACACATCCATATTATCTATACAATCCATCACATATGTATCCATATCAAATTTCAATATATGCTATATCGATCAACAATCCAATTGCATCCACACATGCATTTATCATATCCATATAACAAAACCATCAGACTTTATATCAATCATCGATCCCAACCCGAATGTAATTATTATTAGGATATTTAGCTATTTGGATAGATCATCCATATATAGTAGCTATTTGGATCCACACACACACACGCACACACATGCATATTTTTTTTCATCAAAAATATAGAAGAAAAAAAAACTAGATGGGAGATCGATTGATGTGCTTGCTCACCTCGGTGGGAGATCAATCACTAGGTTAGCCGGCGTCGGGTTGGCGGCGACGATAGTTGAAGAAGGTTTGAGGTCCGGCGGGGCGCAGCGGGCCGTGTTGGGGGATAAAGGGTGCCAGCGGCGGGAGATGAAGAAGGCGCCGCCGACGGCAACAGCTGTGGTGAACAAAGGGTAGTGTCATCAAGCGCGCGTGCAAATTCCAATATGAAGGGGCTGGGCATGGGAGGCCGCAATATATATCCCAAATATAAGACGAGTGTAAACACACGGTCACTTGGCTTATAAGGGTGGTGAAGGGTTTCCTGTTTCAAAAAGAGAGAGAGAAAATATAAGCTGGGCTGCGACGAAGCATACTCAACTTATATCGACGAATGTCACGCTAGGCATTAAGCGCATCCTTGACGGCCACTTGCCAAGAAATCAATGTAAGCCGAGATATTTTTATTATATGTCGAACATTTTGTGTAAACGAGATCTTTTTTTCCCCGTCTTTCGGCTTACATCTATGTAAGCCGACTTTATCTTTTTTGTCATGTGGATTTCTTTTTCATACTTGGCTTACATGCTTATGAGCCAAGAACCCGTATTTTACACTTGGCTTACATGCAAATACACGGCAACATGTGTGCGTTCTGTAGTGAATATGACCCTTTTCTGAAACTTTAGCACAAGAATGAATCCGGTCCAATTTATTTTCACAAAATGACTCATTTGCATGACGCCCGGACTGGGGTGTCATGCTAGATAGCACGCCGCCCTCCATAGAGGTAGCTGGGCGCCCTGGGCCAAGGCATTATGATAACTAGAATGGCTGCCTCGGGCTATGGTGTCATGCTGTTGGGAATCGTTGCATGCAAAACAAAAAATAAATTCTATGCACAGGCAATGATCTATCTATGGAGATGCATAGCAACGAGGAGGGAGTGTGTCTACATACCCTCATAGACCGTAAGCGAAAGCGTTTCACAACGCGGTTGATGTAGTCAAACTTCTTCGCGCTTCAACCGATCAAGTACCGAATGCACGGCACCTCCGTGTTCTACACACGTTCAGCTCGGTGACGTTCCTCGCCTTCTTGATCCAGCAAAACGTCGATATAGTAGATGAGTTCCGTTAGCACGACGGCGTGATGACGGTGATGATGAAGTGAGCTCCGCAGAGCTTCGCCTAAGCACTACGAAAATATGACCGGGGGTGTAAACGGTGGAGGGTGGCGCCGCACACGGTTAGGCAATTGTCTGGGTGTGCTAGGCGCCCCCCTCCCATATATATAGGTGGGAGGGAGGGAGGTGCAGCCGTAGGAGGCGCCCAAGTAGGAGGAATCCTACTTGGAGTCCCTCCCAAGCCGCGCCCCCCTGCCATATATAATCGAGGGGGAAGGAAAGAGAGAGGAGAGGGAAGGAAGTAGGAATCCTAATCCACACTTTCCTTTCCCTTCTCCCCTTTCTTCTCGTCCTTGGGCCGGCCCATATGGGGGGCACACCAGCCCCTTGTGGCTGGTGCGTTTTCGCACTTGTCCCATAAGGCCCATATCTTTTGTCGGGGGTGCCTGAAACCCCTTCCGGTGACCCGATAAGTACCCGGTACACCCTGAAAAACTTCCGGTGTCCGAATACCATCGTCCTATATATCAATCTTTACCTCTCGACCATTTCGAGACTCCTTGTCATGTCCGTGATCTCATCCGGGACTCCGAACAACATTCGGTCACCAAATCACATAACTCATATAATATTATACCGTCATCGAACGTTAAGCATGCGGACCCTACGGGTTCGAGAACTATGTAGACATGACCGAGACATCTCTCCGGTCAATAACCAATAGCGAAACTTGGATGCCCATATTGGCTCCTACATATTCTACGAAGATCTTGATCGGTCGAACCGTTATGACAACATACGTAATTCCCTCTGTGCATCGGTATGTTACTTGCCCGAGATTCTATCGTCGGTATCTTTATACCTAGTTCAATCTCGTTACTGGCAAGTCTATTTACTCGTTCCGTAATACATCACCTCGTGACTAACTCCTTAGTTGATTGTTTGCAAGCTTATGATGTGTATTACCGAGAGGGCCCAGAGATACCTCTCTGATACTCGGAGTGACAAATCCTAATCTTGATCTATGCCAACTCAACAAACACCTTCGGAGATACCTGTAGAGTATCTTTGTGATCACCCAGTTACTTGTGACGTTTGATAGCACACAAGGCATTCCTCCAGTATTCGAGAGTTGCATAATCTCATAGTCGAAGGAATATGTATTTGACATGAAGAAAGCAATAGCAATAAACTGAACAATCATTATGCTAAGCTAACGGATGGGTCTTCTCCATCACATCATTCTTCTAGTGATGTGATCCCGTTATCAAATGACAATAGATGTCTATGGTTAAGAAACCTTAACCATCTTTGATCAACGAGCTAGTCTAGTAGAGGCTTACTAGGGACACGGTATTTGTTTATGTATTTCACACATGTATGTAAGTTTCCGGTCAATACAATTCTAACACGAATAATAAACCTTTAGCGTGATTTAGGAAATATAATAATAACCATTTTATTATTGTGTCTAGGGCATATTTCCATCGCATGCTATCTAGCATGACGCCATATCCTGGTATATTAGGCAAAATGTCAATGGGACATTTTGTTAGTATCTGGTTTATTTTGTGCTAAAGTTTCAGAAAAGTGCTAGATTTGTCCATTTTTATGTTGATTGTAGTCGTTTGAAGTATGGCGAGCCACCGGTTGCAATATCCAGCCATACCGCCGTAGCACCAAACTACGCTAACATCATTCGACTGAGATGGTTAAGTATCAGCGGAAGTTCCTCTCGCGTCCAGGCGGCTGGAACCCTAGCCGCCTGCAGGAGGTCAATCTTCTAGCGCCGTCCTCCAGCGGCTCCCCTTCGTCGGCGACCTCGGTCGTCGGTGGTGAGGGGGGTCGCTGGATCCACGCGCGTGGATCGTTTTTACTCTCTCATAGTTTAGATTTTTAGGTTATTCATCGTTTTGGCTTCGGTGGCGATGATGACGGCGCTGTATAAAGATTCTTCGAATCCATCCTTGACGAGGCCATCCGTCCTATGGTTGGGGATTAGTTGAGAAACCAGTCTGTTCAAGTAAGGTTGGCGTGGCGGCGGCGGTATCCTCGCGATGGACCTGCGTCCTCGGGCTCCGCCGTTGCGACGGCGTTTGCTCCAGCGTCGGCGCGGAGCTTGGGAGGTAGTCCAGGAGCGGATGCAGATTGTGGTCTGCATCGACGACATCTGGAAGACGGAACATGTGCTGGGTTCGTGGTTCGTGGATGGCAGGTATGGTTTCCTCCTTCGGCGTCTTAGTCGTGGTGGGGTGGCAGATCTAGAGTTCGATGGCGTGTCCGGAGTGTTGCCCCGGTCTGATTCATTCAACGGCAAGGGCTTCATTTTTGGTGAGCCACCTTGGAGGTTCGAAAGTTGCATATCAGCGATGGAGCCGCGTCGAGCATACCATGCAAAAAAGAGTATAAACGCACACCCTACCCCTATGATCGACGGGAACGTCTCCTCTCACTAAATGCGCATCACCGGAATCCTGAAATAAATCCATGAATAAATGTGAGCACAAGTACTTGAACCCTGGTGGACTGGAGATACCACAATCCCTCTAACCATCCAACCGCAGGTTGGTTCGCACCGTCTTAATATTTATTGAATAAAGTGCCTTGAAGGGTGGTTTAAAAAGAACTGAATAACTCTGTTTATAAAAAAAAAACAGGGAATCGAGAACGACCAATGCGCAAAAGGTGGACTCAACCAAACCACCCGAACTAGCGATAGATCTCCAGGCCGGCCTCCATTTATAGTGTATACACGTATCTACGTTCGCTGCAACTACTGTCCATATCAACCGGAATCTCAGCCAAGAAATAAGACCCTGCCCTACAGATCGATCAAGCATAATATGCCGGCTGATATTGAGAACCTCAATCCTGATGGTGACGCCGTGGCGGCGGAGCCCGGCCGCAGCACGTTCTGGGCACTGAAGGAAGGGTTCGTCGCCTGGTTCCTCATGAACCCTAACGGTGCCCGTGTCAGCGACGCCGACGTCACGGCCGGGAAGCCTCCAAACGGTGTTGTTGGCGGCGGCGACGACGCCGACATCATGGTAGCGATGCCCGGTCATAGCTCTGGTGGTGGTGGGGACGTCGACGCCGATGCCGACGCCGCGGCAACGAAGGCTTTCCGGCGTACCTGGCGCAACTACCTGTTATACTTCTGCAGCGCGATGGCCTACGTCTTTCTCATCGTCTCCGGGGTTTTCGTAACGAACATCAGATCGGTCACACGATGCGCGTCGCTGGGTGGATTGGTGTGGTTGTAGGAATAATCTTGACACTTTCTTGCTTTGCCTTCGCGGATCTAGTTGTCTGATTCGGCTCTCACCGATGTATATGTATCCCATGCCCCGTATTTTCCGAATCGTACGCCGTCTTAAACAGCATTGTGCTGCGTGAGAGTTATTCTCAGATTCAGGGTACTTTATATGTGTCCATTATTACCATATATCCACACGCAGTAAAAGTTGTTCATTGGTTTTGTGGCGGTTTCTCACTTCTAGCTGTATAAAGGATTGTTTGTTTAATCGGCTTGGCTAGATATTGGTCGAGCGATAATTTGTTGCTTCTCAGTGGACGTACGGCTTAATTAGCCGCCATTTCTTTTTATTGCCAAGGCTGCCACATGTCATTGCCGGAGTTAACAAATTGACATTGCTTGATTGGGCTTTGTGAGTCAATTGAGAGGCCCGCCGTTGGTGGAGTCGAAGTTGTTGTGGCGCGTTGACAGAGGGACAGCCCCGTACTCCTCCCATCCAGGAACCACTGCTTGCCGTCGACATCGTCGAGGAACATCGTAGGAAGTCATCCACAGACCACCATCCCAGTTCTTGGACCGTCGCCTTTCCACACAAATGGACAGTGCTGCTTAGGGAACCACCACTAGCCCACCAAGGAAAACCAGATCTACTGCACCAAAGAAACAATAGAAGACAATCTCCCACTAATCTCTCGACCTCGCCGGCATGGTGCTAACAAGATGGAGCCTGGTCCGGGGAAAATTTATTCCAATGGTCAAGGTCGCTGCCATCCAAACGACAACGAGTGAAACACACATCCTTACCATAACTACACAACTGAGGTGGAGAACCGGGGTCTTCTCCCCCACCCGTCATTAGAGTGGCGGAAGAGGAGAGCCCGTGGTCTCGCCGGCAAAGGGAGGAGAAAACTTGTCATGGTCCTTTTGCCTTACAGTGACGAGGATGGAACCGTTATTCTTGTTTGTTTGTGTTCAACCGTTCAATTGTTCATGTTTATTTACCATGTCTCGTGTTAGCTTTTGTCAATTTCAAAGGGGTACATGCATATCTATACTGATCAATAATATCAAGTTTACAGGTACACGAACTGAGATAGGTGCCTGTAGGGATAGGGAGAATATTTGGTGCACCGGTGTTTGTGGTGCTCCTGATGCACCGAACTCACATTGCACATTTAAAATGTTAAAAAAAATTGAAAACAATTTAGCACATTCACACAACACCAATGTAAGTTTTCATGATATTTCAAGTCGAAATTCAAACATGGCACAGAACACAAAAATGACAAATTCAACATTAAATAGTACATAACATAAGTTGGACTTTAGATTTAGCCCATTATCCAATGATGTCAAATTGCGTGCTGATAATGTCAAGAGAGGTTGGAGTAGTCCGAACTTGACATGGGGGAAGTTTGTAAAGAAAGATCTGAGGGACCGGAGTATCACCAACGTGGAAGCTTGCTATCCATGTGCCAGAACCATGAGTTGGTTGCGATATCTTATGGGTTTCACCTCTAGCTTACCCCAACTTGTTTGGGATTAAAGGCTTTGTTCTTGTTGTTGTTATCTCAGGAAATGTTTAAATTTGATACAAAATTTTGGAAAAACATATGTTAAAGTTGTGTCAATGTGCTGGATTTTTTTTTCAGATTTTTAAAATGTTCAATGACATTCGGTGCACCGGTAGCATAAGTGTGGGTGCAACGGATACATTCCTGTAAGTGCATCTAGTGCCCCTTAGTGATTTTGGTGTATTGAAGACTTATAGGTTAAGGGACTAATGTGTTTATGAGTGTACACAGGTCTATAAGTCTATGAGGAGTTTGATATTTACAGAGAAAGTCGACCCCTAAAAGTGAAGTTCTTCGACTGAAGACTTTGGATTTCTGAAGACTTTCTGAAGACTTTGAAAGTGAAGAAGTTGGTGTGACCTTGAAGACTTGGTACTCATTTGAGGAACATGAAGCGTGAGGACTTTTGTTTTCGTAGTTTCATTTTCTCTTTCTTGAGTCATAGGAAACACCGTACTGTTAAAGGGGGTCGAGGAAATACTAAGGAAAAATTTCCAAGTGATGCTCAACTCAAAATCCTACACCTACCAATCCCTTCGAGTGAAGCCATTGGAAATCTCATACAGTTTAGTCATATTCTTCAGTGACAGAGACGAAGTTCTTCTGGTCTCTGAGGAATTTGTTCTGACTGAGGAGTTAGGAATTCGCCAGTGCGGATTGCCTACACAGTGAGGAATACGATAGCCCTGAGGAATTTGAGCCTCAAATTTCCGACCGTTGTTGTGCCTTGTGCCAGCTGTCCCAAAATATCTACCCACCTAACGGTCATATCATTGAAGGGCATTTATGTCCTATCATGTCGGGCTGCTCCCTAGGCTATAAATAGCCGCCCCCTACAACCACTAGCTGGTTGGCTGCTCCGAGAGAAACTGACACTTGTCATTTGAGAGCATCCCATCCTCCGAGGACTTTGAGTGAAAATCATCGAGTGAGGAAAACCCATACCCAAACACCTACAAACCCAAAGTGATTGAGCATCACTGAAGAGATTGATCCTGCGTGGATCCGACGCTTGTTACCTTTGAAGACTATGCTTCTTTCAGACGGTTAGGCGTCATGGTCTAGAGCATCCAAGAGGAATTGTGGATCGCCGAGTGACCGAGTTTGTGAAGGTTCGGAAGTCACCTGAAGACTTACCACGCGTGATTGGGCGAGGTCTGTGTGACCTTAGCTCAAGGAGAATACAGTGAGGACCGTGTGTCCTCAGGCTTAAATACCTAGCCGCTCCAACCAGATGTACAACTGAGAGAACAGTTAGAACTGGTCTACCAAATCATTGTCTTCACCAAGCCTACTGGTTCTATTTCCTCAACTCTTTCACTTCCTCATTACTGTGTTGTGTTCTTGTCATATCTGTGTTTGAAGATTTTGACTGAAGACTTTCTCAATTTCCTCAGTTCAATTTCTTCAGTTTGTTTGTCTTCATCCTTTGTTATCCTGTGTTTACGCTTTCTGTACTCTGTGCTTGTCTTCATTTCATCATAATGACCATGCTTGTGTTCTGCTATGTTTACTTTTGAGTACTTATTCCGCTGCAAGTAGTTCTTCGCTAAGGAATTTCCTCACCCGCAAATTCCTTAGTGAAGAATTCATAAAAATCGCCTATTCACCCCCCTCTAGTCGATATAACGCACTTTCAATTGGTATCAGAGCAAGGTACTCCCTTGTTCTGTGTGATTTTGGTTTAACCGCCTGGAGTTTTAGTTATGTCGACCACAGGAATGAAGACTGTGTCATGCCCCATCTTTGACGGTCACGAGTATCCCAAGTGGAAGGCCATGATGAAGAAGCGCCTCATGGCGATGAACAGTGAGCTGTGGACCGTTACTGAGATTGGTCTGACCGATCTATGCAAGATGGCAGAAGCTGATGACATTCGCAAGTACACTCTTCTCAATCTCACGGCGAAGGACGTCATCTGCTCCTGTCTGTCTCAAAATAAATTCAGGAACATCATGCATCTCGATCATGCGAAGCTTATCTGGGACCGTCTCTCTGAGGTCTATGAAGGTCATCGAACCCGTCCGAACATTGAACTGAGATTGGTTTGAGGACTTCAAGGAATCTCTCAAAGCGATGACATTCGAACCAGAATCATCATCCTCTTCATCATGCCTTATGGCAAAAAGTGCTGAGGTAACTGAATGCTACCTATCCGAGTCTAGTGATGATGAATCTGGTGATGAATTTGGACCCAGCTATGTCAAACCTGCTTCCTTTGCCACTAAACAACAAAGAGCTTTGGAAAAAGTTCAATACATGTTAAATAGGAGCGATGATATGTTGGGTGAAGAAATGAAATAGTCAAAGGCTTTGGCTGAAAGTCTTCAGAGACTTCATACTAAGTATGACACCCTTCAAGATCATCATAACACTCTTATCTGATCATGAGAAACTTTCTTATGAATTTCTTCAGAGAAAGCAAGATCTTGAGAAGCTAAGAGTGAGTTATGAAGATATTCAGAAGGAGCGCGATTCATTACTTTCTCAACAAATCAGCGCTTCTCAGGAAGAATTTGTTCCTCCATGTTTGAAATGCATCGAATGTGAATCTGCTAATTCTTCACCTGAATGTTCAAATGCTTCTAATGTTACAAATTCTTCACCTGCCTCTGCTATCACTAATTCCTCATCCGAGGACATTGCTAGTATCACTGACGATGCAGGGCTGAAGGAATTCTACATGACAGGCATGTACAAGAGCCTCAAAGGGCATCAGACTCTTTGTGATGTGCTTAAAAAGCAGATCCCCAACAGGAACCCTAGGAAAGAGGGTATTGCCTTTGAGAGGAAACTCAATGCTGATGGTACATATTGGAAGCCTGAGCAGTACCCCAAGACCTCATGGGTTGCTGCAAAGGGACCTCCAGTTGATCCATCTAATTTATTTGGCTTTACATGTGAATCTTCTCATTCTTTCGATGAGTCATTTGACTCCAACTATAAACTGTTTAAAAATCAGAATGGTGAAGTATTTGCTAGATATGTTGGCACTAACTGCAAGAACGGTTCCCCTATGAAGGAAATCTGGGTTCCCAAAAAGTGTCTTGAAAGTCTTCAGGTGAATGTCCTCATGACACCACCTGTGAAGAATAGGAACCCCAGATCAAATTCTTCATATGGACCAAATTCTTCATATGGATCCAAGTCCTCATACAGACCAAATTCCTCACGTGGATCAAATTCCTCAAAAGGATCAAAGTCCTCATATGATTATCATCGTGCTAACAACTCTGTCTCGCAGGGAAGAGCTAAGGGCTATGAATATGAGCATTATTCTTCTAATTATTATGTTCATAAGTCCTCGAAGAATTTCTCTGCTTATTCATATGCTTACCCTAACTCCTCTTATGTGAAACAAAATGGATTGGCTTCTATGCCACCTTTCTCGTATGGAGCTCGCAGAGTGATGAACTCTTTGCCACCCCTTCAGATGTGGGTGGTGAAGAAAAAGAACTAATATCTTCTGCAGGGTCAGGTCTCCAGACGCGCTCAAACGTCTGAAGAATTTGCTGGAGACCTGAAAAGTGCCTGAAAGGATGCAGGCTAATCATGAAGAAATGAACTTTCATTTTTCACGTCCTCACACTGCTTTATCTGTTCTATTACTTGATGAAATTGATCTGATGAATTGATGTCATATTCTTCACCGATGAAGTATACGAGTTTGTAAGCTGCACTAATTCATCTGCAGGATGATCAACCCAAAGCCACTGAGTGGGTCCTCGATAGTGGATGTACAAATCACATGACTGGTGACAAGAATCTATTGATGGATGCTCCCTTATCACCATCGCATCTGAAGCATATCATCTTCGCTGACAAAGGCAAAAGTCAGGTATTGGGTCTAGGTAAGGTTGCGATCACAAAGGATCGACACATGGACAAAGTCATGCTTGTCGAGTCCTTTGGATACAACCTCATGTCTGTCTCAATGCTTTGTGATCTTGATATGGTTGTTGTCTTTGGCAAGTATCGTTGTGTTGTGGTTATGGAAGCTGACAATTCCAAAGTCTTCGAAGGCTTTAGGAGAGGAGACTTGTATATTGTTGATTTCTCTACAGGACCGCAACCAGCCGTGTGCTTACTTGCAAAAGCTTCAGAAGGCTGGCTCTGGCATCGACGACTTGGTCATGCAGGCATGAGAAATTTGCACATGCTTGCGAAGAAGAAGCATGTCATTGGCATTGAGAATGTCAAATTCCTCAAGGATCACTTATGCGGAGCTTGTGAAGCTGGAAAGATGACAAAGGCTAAGCATCCAGCAAAGACTATCCTGTCCACTACTCGACCATTTGAATTGCTTCATATGGATCTCTTCGGTCCTAATCATTACTCAGCAGTCACAAATGATGCATCTCTCTATGGCTTTGTTATTGTTGATTATTACTCTCGTTACACTTGCGTACATATTGTCACTTACAAACATGAAGTGCAGGAAGTCTTCAAACGATTTTCCTCGAGGGCTTCAACCAACTTTGGTGTGAAGATCAAGCACATCAGAAGTGACAATGGAACTGAGTTCAAGAATTCTGGTCTTGATGACTATCTTGATGAACTTGGTATTACTCATGAGTTATCTGCTCCTTATACTCCTCAGCAGAATGGCGTCGTGGAGCGCAAGAACAGAACTCTTGTTGAGATGGCCCGCACTATGCTTGATGAGTAAAAGACGCCTCGTCACTTCTGGATCGAGGCAATTTATACTGCGTGCCACATCATCAATAGGGTATATGTTCACAAATTCTTCAAGAAGACTGCCTATGAACTTCTCACTGACAAGAAACCAAATGTAAGTTATTTCAAAGTCTTCGGTGCA
The DNA here is from genome assembly GCF_002575655.3 of Aegilops tauschii subsp. strangulata. Taxonomy (NCBI): domain Eukaryota; kingdom Viridiplantae; phylum Streptophyta; class Magnoliopsida; order Poales; family Poaceae; genus Aegilops; species Aegilops tauschii. The sequence goes on from NC_053037.3 coordinate 597,129,819, forward strand.
AAATGTTGGATTAGAGATCCTCATCACAATGCTAAATTTGCACCGAAAGCACATGAAGGTTTTATGCTTGGTTACAGAAACGACTCGCACACCTACAGAGTCTTCAACAATGTTCTTCACAAGATTGTTGAAACTGTAGATGTGCAGTTCGATGAAACTAATGGCTCGCAAAGAGAGCACCTACCTTCTGTGATAGATGAACCAGCACCTGAGGAATCTATCAAGTTCAAGGCTACTGAGGATGTCATTCCTACCGAAGAATCTGCTGAAGAATTCATTCCAGAACGTGAAGAACGTCGAGCTCATGCACCTGAAGAAAATGCTGAAGAAAATGGCGCTAAAGAAAATGCTGATCAAATTCCTCGATGACAACCAGCTCATCCTCGCGTTGCAAAAGAAGTGCAAGTTGAAAAGATCATCGATGACATTGAAGCACCAGGTCCTCTCACACGCTCAAAAGCTTCACATTTATCTAACTTTTGTGGGCACTATGCTTTTGTCTCTATCACAGAGCCCACTAAGGTAGATGAAGCATTTCTGGAGCCTGAGTGGATTCAGGCCATGCAAGAAGAATTACATCAGTTCGAGCTCAACAACGTCTGGGAACTGGTCAAACGTCCAGATCCTCGCAAGCACAATATCATTGGCACAAAGTGGATCTACCGCAATAAGCAAGATGAAAATGGCCTTGTGGTGAGGAATAAGGCACGGCTAGTAGCTCAAGGCTACACACAGGTTGAAGGAATTGATTTCGATGAAACTTTTGCACCTGTTGCTAGACTTGAGGCTATTCGCATATTACTTGCTTATGCTAACCATCATGATATCACTTTATATCAAATGGATGTGAAAAGTGCATTCCTCAATGGTAAGCTTAAGGAATAAGTATATGTTGCTCAACCCCTAGGTTTTGAAGATCCAAAGCATCCTGACAAAGTCTTCAGACTCAATAAGGCCCTCTATGGCCTCAAGCAGGCCCCTCGGGCGTGGTATGATACTTTGAAGGAATTCCTCATGAAGAAAGGCTTCAAACCCAGTTCACTCGACCCTACTCTTTTCACTAAGTCCTATGATGGTGAACTATTTGTGTGGCAAATATATGTTGATGATATTATCTTTGGCTGTACTGACCAACGTTATAGTGATGAATTTGCATATATGATGAGTGAAGAATATCAAATGTCTATGATGGGAGAGTTGAAATTCTTCTTAGGTCTTCAAATTCGTCGACAGCGCAATGGCATATTCATATCTCAAGAGAAATACCTCAAGGATGTACTGAGGAAATTCGGCATGCAAGATTGCAAAGGCGTCAAAATTCCTATGCCCACAAATGGCCATCTATGCACTGATGAAAATGGTATTGACTTCAATCATAAGGTATACCGCTCCATGATTGGTTCTTTATTGTACTTATGTGCATCTAGGCCAGATATAATGGTTAGTGTTTGCATGTGTGCCCGATTTCAAGCTAGACCGAAGGAATCACACCATAATGATGTGAAGCATATTCTTCGATATCTAACTCACACACCAACACTTGGATTATGGTACCCCAAGGGCTCGGCTTTTGATCTCATTGGATATTCTGACTCTGACTATGCTGGTGATCGTGTGGACCGCAAGTCAACATCAGGCACATGTCATTTCCTCGGACGATCCTTGGTCTGTTGGTCAGAAACAGAACTTCGTATCACTGTCTACTGCTGAAGCTGAGTACATTGCTGCTGGTTCTTGCTGTGGTCAATTGCTATGGATGAAGCAAACTCTCAAGGACTACGGCGTCAACGTGAAGAATGTGCCTCTCTTCTATGACAATGAGAGTGCCATCAAGATTGCTCACAACCCAGTTCAGCACTCGAAGACAAAGCACATTCAGATTCGTCATCATTTTCTTCGTGATCATGTGTTGAAGGGCGACATTTCTATTGAGCATGTGAAGACTGAAGAACAGCTAGCCGATATCTTCACTAAGCACTTGGATAAGAAGAGATTTAGCAAGTTGCGGTGTGAGCTAAATATCTTAGAATCTTCGAATGTTCTTTGAAAAGGACACTCATCCTAACACTTATGCAAAATTGATGACTTAGATGTGCAACACATGAAGAAACGTTTTTCTTCAATCAATGAAGAATAACACTCTAAGTGTGAAGAAATTAACGAAGAATTTGATTCTTAGAACCCTACGACAATTGTACGCGGTGCCTGAAATCATCATTCTTATACGGTGGGTCACGCCACCACCAAAAGTTGAAAATCTTCAATTAGAGTTTTTTTTTAATTTCGAAATTTCTCAGTTGTTCAAATTGTTCAACTTTGCGAAATCTTCACTGTTTCCATCGTTTTTCTCAATTGGCTATATATACATACATATATATATATATATATATATATATATATATATATATATATATATATATATATATATATATATATATATATATTATATGAGTTTATGTCCTCTACAGCATTCACTTATGGCTAATTCTTCAAGTTGGTTTTTCTGCTAAGTGAATGTGATCGGACCCTTCCCCCTCTATGCTAAACTCAACCCAATCTATTCACAAATTCTTCATGTGTGTTCTATTTGAAACTCGTTCAAAATCTTCACTGTGTTCTTGTCAGCTGAAGAATTTGCGAACGGAACTTTAAAACTTATCTTATCCAAATTTTCGGCTTTGCCGCTCAAACCGCTCCGCATCCCATGAAAACACATATCTATTCACCCACGATCTCACACGATCTCCACTTCTCAGTACGTGGGTGACACATGTCGAGCGAATGAGAAGGGTCAGGGGCACGTTCGTCCAAAATCTTCGAGTGAACAGTTTTTCACCGTGGCTATAAATACCCCCCTCCCCTTCCTCACTTCCTTTACTCCGCTCAATCTCTCTCTCCCGCTCGAGCTTCTCAAACCCTAGCGCCGCCACTACTCCATCGTCGCCGGTGAGGAAGAGCTTCACTGCCTCAACCTCGTCGCCGTCGTACTCGCGCCGGCCGCGGAAATCTTCACTCCGCCGCCGCCGTAGTTGTCTTCCTCCGCCGAGTTAGGGCGTGGAAGATCTGCACAGACGAACTTCTCATCTCTACCTCACAGTTCGTCGTGTTCTTGGTCCAGGGTAATTAAAAGTTACTTTTACTGCCCTCTTTGATTCAAATGATTTCCACAAAATCTTCAAAGGTGTTTTTTTCTTCAAATCCTCACACACTAAAACTCCTCACATGTCATCTGTTCTTGATACATTTCTCTAAGCTCCGTTTTTCTTCAAGATTCCTCAATTGTGTGGATCTTCGATCTATACAACTCTAGAACCTAAGACAAAGAACGCTTAGTGAAATTCTTCAAGACTCATGTGGTCAAATTCCCCAAAATTGTTCTTTTTACAAAACCTTCTGAGAACGCATATGACCTCTCCAAATTCCTCGCAACTATACTCTGTTCACAGGTACTCATGTCCGCTGCTGAATCACTAGGTTCTCATCAACTTAACTCATTAGCAGCGTTCCTCGAAGAAAAGTTGCATACTTCTTTAGAGAATTCAATTGTTCAAATTCCTTATCTGAAGAAAATGGCTGATGGAAAGAAGCCACAGAAGGGAGGAAAGAGGCCTGAGGTTAATACTGCTTTCGAAATCCCTGATGACATATACAAGGATTACTGCACTCCTGATGAGGACAAGTTTGGAAAAGAGGACAAAAATCAGCGCGAGGTGCGCATCCAGAGGATAGAAAGGAGATGGGCAAGAGAGTGGAGGGAGTACAGATATGTTACTCCCAAATACATGAATAAATTCGCACTCAATCCTCCATGCCCAAGACCTCCATTGGCACCTGGCCAAATAGCTGATCCCACCAGCCTCAAGTGTGGTGAGGACTATCCTGAAGAATGGGCCAAGCGCCAAGCCAAGCTGGCTAGACAAGCCAGAGAAGCAGTGAGGAAATTCAACGAGGACTCTGCTGCTGCTGCTGCCTCTGCTGAGGCCTCTGCTAGCAAGCCGAAGAAATCCATGGCAAAGAAGCCTGCGCATAAACCAAGTGCTTCACCTTCAATGCCCTCAGGGCCAGAATCCTCAAAGCCCTCACGTCAACTCCTCATGCTGCTCCCGCTCCAAAGTCCTCAGCTCCTCCTCCAAAGTCCTCAGCTGCTCCGACAAAATCCTCAGCACCTGTGCATCTTGCCACGTGCCAAAGGACTACAGGCATCTCTATTGCCTCAGGAGCTTCTGCTAGTTCCTCAGCTGCACCAAATTCTTCAACGGGACCCTCTGTGCTGAAGACAAAGACCACTGTTGGACGAGGTTCTCGCCCAAGTCCTCACAAGAAGCAGGTCGCCTTCCAAGTGTCGTCTGATGAAGACGAAGCTGATGATGAGGAACTTGCTGAAATCATCAGAGATAGGCAAGTCAAGGCCGCTAGAGCCAAGGGCACAAATGTGCCACTGCTTTTGGATCCAAAGTTGATCCTCGACTACATTGATCTCTGGCACAAGGACCCAAACACTCCTATGCCTGATTTCAAGTTGACTCCTGGCCAAAGTCATATGCTGACTGCCTTCATCCAATAAGAGAAATGGAAATTTGAGAAGGCCAGGCAGATCAAGAAAGCGCAATACAGGAAGGAGAAATTCATGAAGAACAATGTTGTCTCTATGACAACTAACGAACTTGTGAAGATCCAGTCTTAAATCAAAGTCCTCAGCGATGATTTCAATGCTTACTATGCTGATTGGCAAGGAGCCAAGGTCAGGTTTGTAAAACTGACTGAGAAATTCACTTCAAAGGTTGCAGCTCCATCGCAACCAGAAATTCCTCAGGCTGAAGCATCTGCTCAGCCGACTGAAGAACATGCCAGCACCGCTGATGACATTCAGGTTGCTGAAGAAAATGTAAGTTCCAGGGCTGATGACTGCATTCCAACCACTAAAGAAACTGCCAGGGCATCCACTAGTGGTGCGCCTGAAGAAAATGAAGAAGTTAGGGCAACTGCATCAGTTGTGCCTAAAGAAACTCAACCACATTCCTCTGCTCCACCTGCGCCTACACCAACTCCAATTCTTCCATCTGCATTAGATGCAAAGAAGACCAAGGCTGCAGAGCGAGCAGCAGTGAAGAAAAGGAAGGCATCTACTCTATCAGATTCTTCAGCTCCGAAGAAGATGAAGACACTGACAAGCTCACTCAAGAACCCAATTAATGCCGTTCCCCTCACTACCTTACCATCAAAGGCACTAGTTCCTTTTGATGAAGATTATGTGATCTCTAGCGGATCTGATGAAGAAAATCCTTCTGCTGCTTCGTCAGAGGAGATGGATGAAGAAATTGAAGTGGATGAAATCCCTTCAACTCCTGTTGTTTCCTCGCCTATGGCTCAGTTTACTACTGAAGAGGCCGGCGTTGAAGAAATGTAAGATGAAGATGTGGACATTGGCTGTACCACAGCCGTGCTAAATGATGACTTTTGGGAGAGTCAGCACCCCAACTCTCCACTCTCCACACCATTGCAACAAATTCCTCAGTCCCCAGCAACTACAGTTCAAATGGGATCTGATGAACCACATGCCACACCGTCTGTCCATGAAGAAATTCCAGCCACTAGTGCTGACGAAAATTTAAATGAAGAATTGAAGACCCAGGCTGTTACTGGAGTAGCAGCTGAAATTCCTCAGCGTAAAGAACCTGTGTGATGCCCGGATAATCCAGCTACAGTAAACCTCTGCTAAAGATGCCACGTCACCTCCGTTACTGTTGCTAATCACGTGTTAGTTCAAAACATTTCAAGTTCAAATTTAAATTAATGGCAAACAACAAAAGTTTTCAAATATCAAAACAAAAATGTTCGGAATGTGACATGATTAAGTTTACTAAATTAGGTGTAACCTATGCATTTTTCCAAAAACCAAAGTGTTTATGAAATGTGAGGAAACAGAAAAGAAAATAAAGAAAAAGAAAACAAACTAACAAAAAAAAGAAAAAAAAAGAACCCCCCTGGGCCGAATGGCCCAGCTAGCCAGCAGGCCACCAGCCCCACTGGGCCAACCCATCAGGCCCAGCCGGCCACTCCCGCCCCCACTCCCTTATCCCCTCTCCCCCGTAACCCTAGCCTCCAACCGCCCCACTTCCCCCGTGTATCACCACTCCCCCTCCCGATCCGATCTGGATCGGGATCCATCACTTTGCCTCCCCCCGACTCTCTCTGGATCGAGGCAACGACCCCCCCCCCCCCGACCCATCGTCGATCCCGCCGCCCGTCACCCCCGAACCGCCACCGCGCTCCCCCGTCCTCCTCTGGACGCCGCCGCACCGTCGTCCATCGCCCCCGACGCGCCACCTCGCCGCATTCGACCTCGCCTCCGCCCACGGCCACCGCACGACCCCACGGTCGATCTACTTCACCGGAGCCTCCCCACCGATCTGCCTCCTCGTCGCATGTCGTCCCCGACGACCTCCTCGATCCCGCTGCCCGAATCCCTAACACCCCTGTGAGCTCCCCCTCTCCTCTCTCCCCTGTGCGCCCTGCCTCTCCCCCGCGCTCGGCTCCGCTGCCTGCCGGCGCCCGCGGACAGCCGCACCCGGCCAACCCCACGGTGCCCCGCCCGCTGCCTGTGCCCCGCCTTTGCCTCTGGCCCCGCGGGCCATCGCCGCGCCCGCGGCCAACTCCGGTGCCTACCCCGGGCTCTCTCCTTCCCGCTGCCGCCCTGTTCAGCCACCACATCCGTCGCGGCACCCCCGCTCCGTCCGGCCACGCCGGCTTGCATCGCCGCGCCTAGCGCTCCTGGTTCTACACGGGCGCTGGCGCCTGTTGCCCGTTCGCCCACGCCCGCTATGGCCCCAGGGGCCTATGACAGCTGGGCCCCGCCCCCTAAACGTTTTATATAAAAAGAAAAGGAGGATAAAAAATAATTAAAATAATTAATTAATTAATTAAGTTAATTAATCCTATTTAATTAATCTAATTAACTAGTTAGTTTAATTAAACAGTAATTAGATTAGTTAAATCCTAATTAGACCAAACAGACAATGACAAACGGGCCCCGTGTGCCAGGGTTGACCTAGTCAACCTGTGGACCTGCTGACATCATGTTGATGTCACGCGGAGAGACAATAATTGCATTTTCTAATTAATTTAAATCTATTAATTCTAAAATTGAATTAAAACTTTGAAAATTAATATAAAATAATCCGTAACTCGGATGAAAATACTTTATACATGAAAGTTGCTCAGAACGACGAGACGAATCAGGATACGCAGCCCGTTCGCCCGCCACACATCCCTAGCATAGCAAACACGCAACTTTCCCCCTCCGGCTCATCTGTCCGAAAACGCGAAACACCGGGAATACTTTCCCGGATGTTTCCCCCCTTCGCTGGTAGCACCTCCTACCGCTTTAGGGCACATATAGCACCGCGCATTGTCATGTCTTCCATCGTCATGCTTATGTTTGCATTATATTTATTGTTTCTCCCCCCTCTTCTCTCGTTAGACACCGAGACCGACGCCGCTGCTACCCAGTATGACTACGGTGCTGACGACCCCTTCTTGCCAGAGCAACCAGGCAAGCCCCCCCTTGATCACCAGATATCGCCTATTCTTCTCTCTACTGCTTGCATTAGAGTAGTGTAGCATGTTACTGCTTTCGGTTAATCCTATTCTGCTGCATAGCCTGTCATTGTTGCTACAGTTGTTACCATTACCTGCTATCCTAATGCTTAGTATAGGATGCTAGTGTTCCATCAGTGGCCCTACACTCTTGTCCGTCTGCCATGCTATACTACTGGGCCGTGATCACTTCGGGAGGTGATCACGGGCATATGCTATATACTTTATACTGTTACATTACCTATGTTACTGTTTGGACATGGGGGCTGAAGGGGCAGGTGGCTCCATCCAGGTAGAGGTGGGCCTAGGTTCCCGACGGCCCCCGACTGTTACTTTGTGGCGGAGCGACAGGGCAGGTTGAGATCACCTAGGAGAGAGGTGGGCCTGGCCCTGGTCGGCGTTCGCGGTTACTTCATAATAACATGCTTAACGAGATCTAGGTATTTTATTTGAGTCTGGCCACTGGCCTATACCACTAACCAACTACGCGGGAACAATTATGGGCACTCGGCGTCGTGGTATCAGCCGAAGCCTTCGTGATGTCAGCGACTGAGCGGCGCGCGCCGGATTGGACTGGAACGCCTGCTAGGCTAGGTCTGCTTCCGGCTGCCCACGCAACGTGCAGATGTGCAATGGGCGATGGGCCCAGACCCCTGCGCCATAAGATTTAGACCGGCGTGCTGACCTCTCTATTGTGCCTAGGTAGGGCTGCGACGTGTTGATCTTACGAGGCCGGGCATGACCCAGGAAAATGTGTCCAGCCAAATGGGATTGAGCGTGTTGTGTTATGTGGTGCACCCCTGCAGGGAACTTTATCTATTCGAATAGCCGTGATCTTCGGTAACAGGACGACTTGGAGTTGTACCTTGACCTTATGACAACTAGAACCGGATACTTAATAAAACAGACCCTTCCAAGTGCCAAATATAACCCGGTGATCATTCTCTAACAGGGCGAAGAGGAGGGGATCGCCGGGTAGGATTACGCTATGTGATGCTACTTGGTGAACTTACCATCTACTCTCTTCTACATGCTGCAAGATGGAGGCTACCAGAAGCGTAGTCTTCGACAGGACTAGCTATCCCCCTCTTATTCTGGCATTCTGCAGTTCAGTCCACCGATATTGCCCTTTACACAGATACCCATGCATATGTAGTGTAGATCCTTGATTGCAAGTACTTTGGATGAGTACTCACGGTTGCTTTTCTCCCTCTTTTCCCCCTTTCCATTCTACCTGGTTGTCGCAACCAGATGTGGAGCCCAGAAGTCAGACGCCACCGTCGACGACGACTCCTACTACACCGGAGGTGCCTACTACTATGTGGAGGCCGCAGACGACAACCATGAGTAGTTTAGGAGGATCCCAGGCAGGAGGCCTGCGCCTCTTTCGATCTGTATCCCAGTTTGTGCTAGCCATCCTTTGGCAACTTGTTGACTTATGTCTGTACTCAGATATTGTTGCTTCCGCTGACTTGTCTATGATCGAGCACTTGTATTCGAGCCCTCGAGGCCCCTGGCTTGTATTAAAATGCTTGTATGACTTATTTATGTTTTAGAGTTGTGTTGTGATATCTTCCCGTGAGTCCCTGATCTTGATCGTACACGTTTGCATGCATGATTAGTGTACGATTGAATCGGGGGCGTCACAAGTTGGTATCAGAGCCGACTGCCCGTAGGAATCCCCATTCCACACTCCTTGGCCGAAGTCGAGTCTAGTCATTGCAAAACTTTTACTAACATTGCTGTGTGCCTTACGGGCCCACGTCGCCATTGGGTGGTATTAGGATCTTTTACTCCTCGATCTTTACTCTGGGACTCTGAGCTCTCTTCTATTCGGGTTAAATGATTTTGCTAAAAACAAAACTAACTTTAGGTTCTCGCAAGTACTTTCTCCCGGAGAGCCCCTCACTTCAGATGATCGCCTGCTGCACTAGAAGATTCCGAAGTTACTCTACGATGTTCTCTCGAGTCTTTGTGCCATCGCATTTGCGATTTCCTTCCACCGTCAATCCCTATGAAAACTGCATACACTTGCCATTCATACAACCATTCCCCGTTGATCTTGTTATTACAAGATGTCGCGAAATACTCTTTTTGTCCCGAGAATCCTTTGAGCTCACTGCCTTGCAGTTCTTTACCACATGAATACCCATACGGATAATTCATTCCACTTATCGAGTATCCGCTCGTTCACAGTTGTTCATGTGTTTCACATAAGTCTTCGAAATACCATTCGATCTTCCGAAAATCCTGAGCAATCTATGGCTCTTAAAATCCCTGCCTACTTGCAATATGGTTAATCCCATAAGTCTCGTAATCTTATTGGCATCCGTTGTCATTATCATTTTGAGTCCGTTGATTCAATATGTTGCGAATAGTCGCAATCCGCAGTCAGTTCCTAGAATTCGTCCTTCCGGCTCAAGCGTCATTTTAAACATGAGCTGGATCTTGACCAATCCAATTGTCGTCGATTGTACCCCTGTGCTTACTCAACTTATCCATCCTTAATCAGAGTGTTTGCTTCTGGTCCATTGATTTGGAAATCATAATTCCTTTGCATTTGAGCTTTGGATTAGTCAGTTGTTTCTATAAACCAATGCCCTTGCATTGTTTTCTTCCTCTGATGGTGTGTCGATGCTCACATCAGCTCCGTTATGGACTGTCAGATCCTTTGTTGAATTTATTATCCGAAGTGCCCTTCATATTCAATAACCTTGTGAGCCTTTCTGCGGGTATGAAATGCCTTTAGTAAATTGTATCATCTGCTTTGTCAACCATGCTCTACTTTCGAGCTTGTATTATTTACTCCGAAATTTGTGGTATAGTTTCCTAAGATGCCCCGATGGGTTGAATCAACGCCTTCCCTAATCTGTGTGAACCCGAAAGATTTGATGGGTCATACTTATCTGGTATTGCACCAGGTAAAACTTTCAACAACTAGTGTCATTTTCTAAACACGAGAAGTGAATGGAAGGTTATACATTGAATAAGTGGGAGTCGACCTTGAACTTTGTGTTCATGCCCATGGACACGATGTAGATCCTATCATGGAAGCTTCTTGTAATAATAGCTATTTCCATGATATAATATCCTTTGGTATCGGTGGATTGATCCTTTGCAATCGTGGTTCCGACCATATGTTCTTCTCTGATTCCATTCTCGGTCAAGTTTAAGCACTAGTCTTCTGTGGATCAATACCCCAGTCCAACCTCTACTTTGATCTGTCGTCGAGTATTACCCCCCTGGTATCTCGAGATTATCACGGAACTGCATAACTTCTTATGAGTTCTTCATCAAGTACTACATTCTAACTGATTCTAAATTTTTCACGGGCTCTGAGTTATTAAACACTCAAAGACACCGATAACTGAATCGAGTTCGCACCGCGATTAAACAACTCTTGGTAACCTTCATTACTTACAAATTTAATAGTCGATCACATCGTTCCTAGCCTAATTGGCTATATCATTATCGCGCCGAACTTAACTGTGCGACCTGGTCCTTATTCCCGGAGCATAACTTTCGGCGATGAGCTAAGCTTACGTCGATCTTCCCCGTTTTATCGGTTCACCTTGAACAACAAGCTTGATTCCGAGTTGGTGTCGTATCCATAGACCCAATAATCTTTCACTGCATTAGTCCTTTTGCTTGATGCAGTCGTTGTTCGATTGCTTCTTCGTGGAGCCTCTCGACAAAATTTGCCATGATCATTATCAACATCTTGACTCCTTCCTGGATATCAATTGAATTCATGATGAGAAATACCATCCTTGCCCTCGATGATTTGTTTTATCATCGATCATTTTATTGCTTTCCATTCAACACAAAATTGTTCGTATTTTGTGTTATACCTTGAGTTGCTTGCTACCCATCATTTGTTCTGCTTTACCTTGAAGTATTACCGTCTTTTATGTCAAGAATGTCATGAGAATCTCACCACCTCTTAAGAATTCTTGGTATAGTGGTACTTCTCACCATCTCCATTCTTTCTTGGTCCTCATATTGATTCTAACCGGGATACCAACAAGCGAACGGTGCTGTTTGGATTATGTAGTTCTAGCGACCCGATTGCTTTGAAGTTAATGATCGATAGTTCCTTCTTAGACTACCGGTTAGGGAATCACCATTCTTAAATTGATCATGCTACCGAAGCCCATATCTCGGGTGCACTTTTCAACCAACGTTTAATTGTGTGTGTTTTCCTCAAGCATACATCATTATGTCATCTAAATCTGACAATTGGCATCTCCTTGTTCACATAATTGTGGAAATCCATTTTTTGGAAACCTCAATGAGTTGTCTCCAAGTCCATCAGCCACCGACTCATCCTCTCCTTGATTTAATGATGAACTAATGTTTCGGCACTCGCTTCCATAGTTCATTTCCCAAGAATCTTGTGAGGTCATCTCGTCAAATTGTGTTGCACCTTCTCTTCTCAGGCATCCTGGTGTCTGAGGTATCCTGACACCAATCGGATCTGAATCTCGGTCAGATATGATGGTTGGGACATATTTCCAAGAATTATAACATTGGTCTCTACATAACCCGGTAAGGTGGTGTCTTTGCTTAGCACCCTTGGCCAGAGGACCTATTGTTATAGTTTCCTTTTTAGCAATGTTAGCCATTCTTCCATGAGGAAATTGTAAGACTTATTCTATAAGTTGTTCCTGATGAATCCTTTGAGTATCCAAAGTCCGACCTTGCTCGAAGACCATGTGAATGCTATCTGCATGTTTGTGGTACTCCGATCATCAATAATAACATTTGAAGCACAATGATAAATTTTCTTTATCAAATTTATCCAAACACCGTTGTTTGGGTAATGTCATGAAATTCCTCTCCCCTTACCTAAATGGTTTTCTACTTCATATCCTGCCATGGATATCATGCTCTGCTTGCCCTTGGAAAGGATATACCCCCTGAATTATGTGTTTAAACACATTTTCCTTTGCGTTGTTATGTTTAATCTGTTGAACACATTTCCTTTCCATTGTTTTGTTTAACCTTTCCTCTGATCTATATGATCTAAGCAGTAATATTCTCTGCTTATGTAAACACCTTGGTGTACAACTGTGTCAGTAAGACTGTGTTACTATTGTTGATGACATTTTGGTAACCACCGATGGACGAGAACTTTGCCTATTGGTCCGCCTCGTTTCAACGAGCAGGAAAATAGTTCTCTTCGTCCCTCGCCCTTGGTACCAACGATGCTGCCAACATAACTGACTGATTATTCTCTGACATGCCTTGCTTACATGATCGTGCTAGACGTCACCCCTCTTCCTACTTTTAACCCACATGGTGGGCCCATAACCCACAGTTCCACAGGATCGAAACCTGACTCTCCTGTACACCCCCTGTTCACAAGGTTGTTCCTCGCGCGTGGCCTCGTATGTAATCCACGGGCCACCTTCCTAGTGATCTATTTTCGTAACAGACGCAATACTTAATCTCGTTGCTCTGGACCCCTTTCGCACTTGGTTTCAGACATCGAACCATTGCCTATCCCTTTGAAACATCTCATGGTACCTTCTTACTTTTCTCTCGATATCTTCTAGTTTCAATTCGAGAGATACTTATGCTTCTTCCCCCGAGTTAACCGTCTGATGCTCAATCCTGTTAGAATCCGTCCTTATAGAGTTTTCCCCTCTTAACCTTTCGTAAGTACGATGGAGATCCCGAAGAAAGGATCACGACTTGATCATGGTGACTTGAAGCAGAGAAATGAAGACATCAACGTAAGGGATCAACCTCTTCGAAAGGGCAGCCAGGACCGAGAAGACTCGTTAGGTTTTTCGCTGCCAGCACTTTCCCCCCTTACTCCACCGCTTAAATCTCGGGACGAGATTTCTTGTAGTGGAGGAGAATTGTGACGCCCGGATAATCAAGCTACAGTAAACCTCCGCTAAAGATGCCACGTCACCTCCGTTACTGTTGCTAATCACGTGTTAGTTCAAAACATTTCAAGTTCAAATTTAAATTAATGGCAAACAACAAAAGTTTTCAAATATCAAAACAAAAATGTTCGGAATGTGACATGATTAAGTTTACTAAATTAGGTGTAACCTATGCATTTTTCCAAAAACCAAAGTGTTTATGAAATGTGAGAAAACAGACAAGAGAATAAAGAAAAAGAAAACCAAACTAACAACAAAAAGAAAAAGAAGACCCCCCCCCCCGGGGCCGAATGGCCCAGCTAGCCAGCGGACCACCAGCCCCACTGGGTCAACCCATCAGGCCCAGCCGGCCACTCCCGCCCACACTCCCTTATCCCCTCTCCCCCGTAACCCTAGCCTCCAACCGCCCCACTTCCCCCCTGTATCGCCACTCCCCCCCCTCTCGATCCGATCTGGATCGGGATCCATCACTTTGCCTCCCCCCGACTCCCTCTGGATCGAGGCAACGACCCCCCCCCCCCCCGACCCCATCGTCGATCCCGCCGCCCGTCGCCCCCGGACCACCACCGCGCTCCCCCATCCTCCTCTGGACGTCGCCGCGCCGTCGTCCATCGCCCCCGACGCGCCACCTCGCCGCATTCGACCTCGCCTCCACCCACGGCCACCGCACGACCCCACGGTCGATCTACTTCGCCAGAGCCTCCCCACCGGTCTGCCTCGTCGCTGCATGTCGTCCCCGACGACCTCCTCGACCCCTGCTGCCCGAATCCCTACCGCCCCTGTGAGCTCCCTCTCTCCTCTCTCCCCTGTGCGCCCTGCCTCTCCCCCGCGCTCGGCTCCGCCGCCTGCCGGCGCCCGCGGACAGCCGCACCCGGCCAACCCCGTGGTGCCCCACCCGCGCGCGCTCGTCCTGTTGCAGCCCGCTGCCTGTGCCCCGCCTCCGCCTCTGGCCCCGCGGGCCATCGTCGCGCCGGCGGCCAACTCCGGCGCCCACCCCGGGCTCTCTCCTTCCCGCTGCCGCCCTGTTCAGCCACCACAGTGCTCCTGGTTCTACACGGGCGCTGGCGTCCATTGCCCGTTCGCCCACGCCCGCTATGGCCCCAGGGGCCTATGACAGCTGGGCCCCGCCCCCTAAACGTTTTATATAAAAAGAAAAGGAGAATAAAAAATAATTAAAATAATTAATTAAGTTAATTAATCCTATTTAATTAATCTAATTAACTAGTTAGTTTAATTAAACAGTAATTAGATTAGTTAAATCCTAATTAGACCAAACAGACAATGACAAACGGGCCCGTGTGCCAGGGTTGACCTAGTCAACCTGTGGACCTGCTGACATCATGTTGATGTCACGCGGAGAGACAATAATTGCATTTTCTAATTAATTTAAATCTATTAATTCTAAAATTGAATTAAAACTTTGAAAATTAATATAAAATAATCCGTAACTCGGATGAAAATACTTTATACATGAAAGTTGCTCAGAACGACGAGACGAATCAGGATACGCAGCCCGTTCGCCCGCCACACATCCCTAGCATAGCAAACACGCAACTTTCCCCCTCCGGTTCATTTGTCCGAAAACGCGAAACACCGGGAATACTTTCCCGGATGTTTCCCCCCTTCGCTGGTAGCACCTCCTACCGCGTTAGGGCACACATAGCACCGCGCATTGTCATGTCTTCCATCGTCATGCTTATGTTTGCATTATATTTATTGTTTCTCCCCTCTCTTCTCTCGTTAGACACCGAGACCGACCGATGATGACCCCTTTTTGCCAGAGCAACCAGGCAAGCCCCCCCTTGATCACCAGATATCGCCTATTCTTCTCTCTACTGCTTGCATTAGAGTAGTGTAGCATGTTACTACTTTCGGTTAATCCTATTCTGCTGCATAGCCTGTCATTGTTGCTACAGTTGTTACCCTTACCTGCTATCCTAATGCATAGTATAGGATGCTAGTGTTCCATCAGTGGCCCTACACTCTTGTCCGTCTGCCATGCTATACTTCGGGAGGTGATCATGGGCATATGCTATATACTTTATACAGTTACATTACCTATTTTACTGTTTGGAGATGGGGGCTGATGGGGCAGGTGGCTCCATCCCGGTAACGGTGGGCCTGGGTTCCCGACGGCCCCCGGCTGTTACTTTGTGGCGGAGCGACAGGGCAGGTTGACACCACCTAGGAGAGAGGTGGGCCTGGCCCTGGTCGGCGTTCACGGTTACTTCATAATAACACTCTTAACGAGATCTTGGTATTTGATATGAGTCTGGCCACTGGCCTATACCACTAACCAACTACGCGGGTACAGTTATGGGCACTCGGCGTCGTGGTATCAGCCGAAGCCTTCGTGATGTCAGCGACTAAGCGGCGCGCGCCGGATTGGACTGGAACGCCTGCTAGGCTAGGTCTGCTTCCAGCCGCCCACGCAACGTGCAGGTGTGCAATGGGTGATGGGCCCAGACCCCTGCGCCATAGGATTTAGACCGGCGTGCTGACCTCTCTGTTGTGCCTAGGTAGGGCTGCGACGTGTTGATCTTACGAGGCAGGGCATGACCCAGGAAAGTGTGTCCGGCCAAATGGGATCGAGCGTGTTGGGTTATGTGGTGCACCCCTGCAGGGAAGTTTATCTATTCGAATAGCCGTGATCTTCGGTAACAGGACGACTTGGAGTTGTACCTTGACATTATGACAACTAGAACTGGATACTTAATAAAACACACCCTTCCAAGTGCCAGATATAACCCGGTGATCGCTCTCTAACAGGGCGAAGAGGAGGGGATCGCCGGGTAGGATTACGCTATGCGATGCTACTTGGTGAACTTACCATCTACTCTCTTCTACATGCTGCAACATGGAGGCTATCAGAAGCGTAGTCTTCGACAGGACTAGCTATCCCCCTCTTATTCTGGCATTCTGCAATTCAGTCCACCGATATTGCCCTTTACACAGATACCCATGCATATGTAGTGTAGATCCTTGCTTGCGGGTACTTTGGATGAGTACTCACGGTTGCTTTTCTACCTCTTTTCCCCCTTTCCATTCTACCTGGTTGTCATAACCAGATGCTGGAGCCCAGAAGCTAGACGCCACTGTCGAGGACGACTCCTACTACACCGGAGGTGCCTACTACTACGTGCAGGCCGCTGATGACGACCAGGAGTAGTTTAGGAGGATCCCAGGCAGGAGGCCTGCGCCTCTTTCGATCTGTATCCCAGTTTGTGCTAGCCATCCTTTGGCAACTTGTTGACTTATGTCTGTACTCAGATATTGTTGCTTCCGCTGACTTGTCTATGATCGAGCACTTGTATTCGAGCCCTCGAGGCCCCTGGCTTGTATTAAAATGCTTGTATGACTTATTTATGTTTTAGAGTTGTGTTGTGATATCTTCCCGTGAGTCCCTGATCTTGATCGTACACGTTTGCGTGCATGATTAGTGTACGATTGAATTGGGGGCGTCACAACCTGAGATTGCGATTCCTGAGGTGATAATGCAATTGACTGACACTCCTCAGCTCAAGCCAAAGGATCCATTCTCAAAGAAGCAGAAATTCAAGGCTGATGATTTCTTTGGCGAGCACGTGTTCTTCACTGACTACAATCCCTATGATTCTGCTCGTCTTAGAAGGAAGGGCTTCTGGACCGCCAGCCAGGCCAACTTCTATTCTTCACTACTCTTCAACAAGGACAAAGTCTTCGACCACGAGCATATTCCTCATGTGGACATGGAATCACTGCCATGCTTCACACCTGTCCTCAGTGTGCTTCATGACACAGGCCTCCTCAACTTTTGCATAGACATAGTTGATTGGAATGAAGAGCTCATTCTTCAATTCTACGCAACACTGCACATCACAGGAGATGCTGGCGATGTAAACTCCTGGGTTTTGGACTGGATGACCGAAAATACTCACTACAAAGCACCGGCCTCTGAATTACTTCACGCCCTGCCCATCAGTCCTCGACCTGAAGGAGCTCGTTGCATGTACCAAGAGTCTGAGCTTACAGATCACTATATGCAAGTGCTGATGAAGCCATTGAAACCTGGTCAAGCCTCAAGGACAAAATTCCTCGTGAAGGAATTTCAGTATGTACCAAGGACAGTCTATCACATTCTAACGAAGACTATGAGTCCAATCACAGGCCATGACTCATCTGATGAGGAAATTGTTGGCATCATGATGAATCTGGTTTTCAACATCATTCATGGCATTCCTGTCAATTATCACGATTTCTTCATGAGGACTCTGGCAAATGTTGCACTTTCTCCGTTTGAGCTGAAGCCTTATGCACCTTGGATCATGAGATTCCTTAGAACAAGGTCTTCACTCAACTACAAGGCTGATTTTCAGAATCACCTCAGCTACTTGCCCCCGATTGAAGTCCTCAAGCGGACCTATTCCTCAGCTGATGAAAAGGGCAAGGCACCAGCTGTTATAGATGAAGGCATTCGTCCATTGGATGGTCAATTTTGCAAGGCCGCATCCTATTCCACCAATGATGACTCTGCCACTCATGATTCTACTGCCCATGCCTCCAAGCGAAATCCTCAAGCCACTGCTCCTCGTGTGATGACTGACCGTGAGCTTCTGCTAAGTCTTCACCAGAAGGTGGATCGAAACCATAAATGGGTTAAACGTCAGTTTGGTTCAATTCTTCACATGACTGCGACACATAATGCAGTGAAGAAAAACCATTACTACCTCCATGATGTCTTCGATCGCACCTGGGCTATTCTAGCACATGTATATGGTGAAGAAGATCTGAAGAACATGGGTCTCAAGGAGAATTTTGACTGGTTTGCACCTCCACCGAAGAAATACAAGAAGATCAAGGTTCCTTCCTTGGTGGCCAGCTCATATTCTTCATCGCGCGACACCGATGAGCATGAAGACTTGGACGACACTGCGACAGGCCCTACTACGACAAACGACCCCAGCAACGCAGGCGCTCCTTCATCAACTTGATATTCTTCAGGGGCGTTAGTCCTCATTTTCAATCCTTTTGGTCATTCGATGACAAAGGGGGAGAAATTTGAGTTAGTCTTCAAGTGGGTCTATCTTATATGGGCGTTTTTTTCTTAAGTTACAACTCTCGTTCTTCTGATGACTTTGCTGGATTGAGTTGTAAACTTAAACTCTATGCACTAGTAGAAAAAGGGTCATCTGTCCCGGTTGGTAAGGGCCTTTTGTCCCGGTTGTTGAACCGGGACTAAAGGGTCGTTACTGATGCCCTAGCCCTTTAGTCCCGGTTCTTACACGAACCGGGACAGATGGGCTGTAACGACCAAACCTCGAAGGATTTGAGTCTCTGCGCTTACCGTGCTAGTCCCTGGATCGAACTCGCTAGCACACACAGTATAGATGAATACCAGAATAGCAAGTGCATCATTTATTACAACGTATGATCCAAAGTATATAAAATAAAACAATCTGCATAGCACTTGGCTAGCTTTATTCAATCAAACAGCGGAAAGTAGCAGAAAATAACGATGAGTCCCATCATAGCCCACTGGCGATGCTGAGTGCAGACTCGCGACCCTAACGATACGTTACTCTTCGTCTGAATATCCTGCAACATGAGACGTTGCAGCCATATAGGTCAATACTTTGAATGTATTGGCAAGTTACACAGGAGTAATAATATAGCAGACCTACAGGTATATGCATAGTACAACAAAGGAAGGCTTGGGGGTTTATTTTGCAGAAAGCTGATTTTATCCTAATAACTACCTAATAGTCAATTTTATTATCTAGTTCTTTTATTACTACAATTATATACACAAGGTTGAGTTGGCAAAATCAACTCCAACCTCCCCTTTATTAAGTTGCCCAACAAATTTATTAAGTGTCACATCTGTCAAGATCATCCAACAACTGTAATGGCATAGTGGCTCAAATTTACCCATAACCGGGGGCACGGCTAATCATGATTAGTTTTAATACTCTGCAGAGTTTAGTACGCTTTATCCACTGGACCCAATCCGAAGATTGAGACGAAGTCTTTCAGAAGAGGTTCCCTTAACCACCTGACGGCCACATCCCACCTATATATGCTACATCTGTCGACACTGTCTGGGCCAGGGTTCCAACAACTGATCAACTAAGACAGAGCCCATATAGCCAGTGGCCACACATGGAAGCTACTAGTCACTAAGTCTGTCTAATCTTTTTGAACCTGGGCGGCATTCCACTTAGGGTGCACTCTCATGGGCGCATGGCCTTAGAAAAGGTGCAAGAACCCATGATGCCTTCCCTCAACACCAAACAATACCACTTCCGCCCAGAGGTGAGTTAAATCCTGAGTTACTACTCAATTGTTATATATATATAATCCTCACATAAACTCAATGAATACACGAACTACCCCCATCTACAAAGCATAGCAACCTACAACTACCATGATCTGCAATGACGGGAGATAGCTCAACAATATAGCAAAATATAATAATCCTATACATCCATATATTCATAGTGTGATATAACTACATGCATAGAAAACAATAGGTAAAGGATGATCAACATGTAACTTGCCTTGGTTTTGGTTCAGAAAGTCACACTCTTGACAATAGCTCGCGTCGCACTCTGGACAATCTACACGTTTCACACAATTCAACAAATCAATCATCGGAACACGAATAGAACCAAAACGAAACCAACAGCAAGAAAACCATTTTAAAACTCAACAACAGAAGCTTAACAGAACCTAAATTGCACTACGGTCACAATGCGAAAAGAATCACTCGAATTCGATAAGCGGTTTGAAAGATACGGCCTCCGGAAGGTTTAATTCAAATTCAAACGAATTCAAATTTGAACAGTGCAAACATGTGCAAAGTTGGTACTGTGATAAACTACTGGTATTTGTGAGTGCATAGGAAAAAGAATTACCTAAATTGAGTATATAGACAGATATAGCTAAAAGAAGTTAGAGAACAAATCTGGAAAGAAAAACCAAAACAACAGAAAACTCCTGCACTGTTCGTGCGTGTACTATAGCTGGTTGCCACCTGGCAACACGTGATTGGTTGGAGGACCTCCTGTGCGTGCGTGCGTGCTCACCAAAAGCAGAGGACGGCGGCGGCGGTCTCGGGCGTCGGCGGTGGCGGCTCTCCGGCGAGTCTCCGGTGAAGGGGAAGTGATGGGTGTGTGCGGCGTCGAGTGGCGGAGGCGGTGGTGAGGTCGGACGGCGACGGGGCGTCCTTTGCGGGCAGCAACGGCGACAAGAACGGCGGGTGTGCTCCGGCGAACGGTGGTCGAGCTTGTTCCTCTCTCCCCGCTAGGTCTCTGGCCACGAAAATTTGTCAAAAACGTGCGTCGTGGAGCGGCGAATATGAGGGGACAAGAGATGCGGCAGCACTGGCTCTTACGGTGGCGAAAACCTCCGGCGAACAACGGCGGACGGCAGAGCTCCGGGACGAGATCCAATCGCCCCAACGCCAACCAGGGCGTGTGGCAACGGGGAAGATCGGGACAGGGGGTGCGGGGTTTCCCTGGGGTCCTTTGCTCGCGTACTGCAGGTCGGCCGCGCTGGAGGTGGACCAGGGGCGCTGGGCGATCCGGCTCGTCCTCGGCGTGCGTGCGCGTGTGCGGCGCGTGGCGTCCGGCTCGGTGGAGGGGACGAGCAGGGCGCCGGACCCGCTGGTCAGCGGCTGGGGCGAGGTGGACTGCGGGTGCGGGTCGGGTTCGGTGTACCGCTTCGGCGGCTGGAGGCGCAGGAGACTGGGCCGCGGCAGTGCGGGGTTAGGTGGGCCGCGGGGTTGGCTGCTGGGCCGCGCAGTGCTCTGCGCTGCGCGCTGTGCTGCGTTTTTTTTAATAAACCACAACAGATAAAAACAAACTAAAATAAAACAACAGAATAAAACCTAAACAAAAAATATATACACACAGTAAAATAGCCCTATAGCTATAGACTACAGGAACACTAGTTCCAATACTAATGCAATTTTGTAAAATAATTTTGATGCAATAAGCCACTCAAACAGCAATAAAAAAATCAAATAAAATATTTTGGAGATTAAGAAAAAATACCAGAACATATCAGATGAACTGGAAATAATATTCTGGACATTATGAACATTTTTAAAACAGGGGAGAAGTCATGTTGTCTCAACTCCAATAAATTGCCTTTGTTGCATAATGATTCGAATATTTCAGAAAAAGCAAATAATGCAATAAAAATATGATATGCATATGTATGATCTATTAACATCCACATTTAGGAAAATTGGGATGTTACAAACCTACCCCCCTTAAGATGAATCTCGCCCTCAAGATTCGGGCTGGCTAGCAAATAGGTGTGGGTGATCCTGCTTGAGATCCTCCTCTCGTTCCCAGGTAGCTTCCTCCTCTGTATGATGATCCCATTGAACCTTGCATAACTTAATTGTCTTGGTGCGAGTAACTCTCTCTGCTGTCTCCAGAATCTAAATAATTCTCCTCATATGTCAAATCACTCTCCAACTGAATTGCCTCAAGTGGCACTGTGTCCCTCAATGGAACATCCATCATCTCTGCATGGCACTTCTTCAACTGAGATACATGAAACACATTATGAACTCCTGACAAGGATTCTGGCAACTCCAGCTGATAAGCTACCTCTCCTCTACGCTCCAAGATCTTGTAAGGCCCCACAAAACGTGGTGCTAACTTACCCTTAATTCCAAACCTCTTAATTCCACGAAGTGGTGAAACTCTAAGATATGCACGGTCTCCTACCTCATATGTCACCTCCTTACGTTTTGCATCAGCATAACTCTTCTGTCTGGACTGTGCTATCTTCAGCCTGTCACGAATCAACTTTACCTTCTCCTCAGCATCTCTAATCAAGTCTGGTCCAAAGAACTGGCGTTCTCCAACCTCATCCCACATCAACGGTGTCCTGCACTTCCTACCATACAATACCTCAAATGGTGCCATCTTCAGACTAGCCTGATAACTGTTATTATATGAGAACTCTGCATAAGGTAAATTATCATCCCAACTGGACCCATAGTCCAAAGCACAAGCTCTCAACATATCCTCCAAAATCTAATGTACCCTCTGTGTCTGCCCATCTGTCTGTGGATGGAAAGCTGTACTGAACTCCAGCCTGGTGCCCAAGGATTCATGCAACTGACGCCAAAATTTGGATGTGAACTGAGTACCTCTATCAGACACTACCTTCCTTGGAACTCCATGCAGACAAACAATTTTAGACATATAAATTTTTGCTAGTTGAGCATTGGTATAAGTAGTCTTTACTGGGATGAAGTGAGCAACTTTAGTCAAACGATCAACAACTACCCAAATAGAATCATAACCTGATCGAGTCCTGGGTAAACCTGTAATGAAGTCCATACCAATCTCATCCCACTTCCAATCAGGTATAGGCAATGGCTGTAACAAACCTGCTGGTCTTTGATGTTCCGCCTTAACTCTCTGGCACACATCACATGTTGCAATATATCCAGCAATTTCCCTCTTCAGGCTAGGCCACCAAAATCTTTCCCTCAAATCCAAATACATCTTAGTATTACCTGGGTGAATAGAATAAGGTGAATCATGCGCCTCCTGAAGAATCAACTTCCTGATATCTGCATCTTGAGGTACACAAATACGCTTCTCAAACCATATGGCTCCATGTTCATCCTCATGGAAACCTTCTGCCTTACCTTTAACCATATTCTCTTTTATCTCAGCAATCTCCTTATCATTCTTTTGAGCTTCTCTGATCCTGTCAAGCAAAGTAGGCTTTACCTCAGGTGTTGCTAAATATCCCTTAGGAACCATCTCCAACCTGAGATTCCTGAACTGTTCACATAGCTCCGGTGGCATATTATCAATATTAATTGCATTAGCATGGCTCCTACGACTCAATGCATCAGCAACAACATTAGCCTTACCATCATGATACTGCACATTCAAATCATAATCCTTAATAAGCTCCAGCCATCTCCTCTGCCTGAGGTTCAAATCCTTCTGAGTAAAAATATACTTCAAGCTCTTATGATCAGTAAATATATCACAATGATTACCAATAAGATATGGCCTCCAAGTTTTCAATGCATGCACAACTGAGGCTAACTCCAAATCATGTGTAGGATAATTATGCTCATGATTCTTAAGCTGACGTGAAGCATATGAAACAACTTTACCTTCCTGCATCAAAACACTCCCAAGTCCTTGACGAGAAGCATCACAATATACCTGGAAGTCCTTATGTATATCCGACAGAGTTAAGACTGGTGCTGTAACCAAACGCTGCTTCAACTCCTGAAAGTTGGCTTCACATTCATCAGTCCAAACAAATTTCTTCTCTTTCTTCAACAATTCAGTCATAGGCTTTGCAATCTTGGAAAAGTTCTCAATAAACCTCCTGTAATAACCTGTAAGGCCCAAAAAGCTGCGAATCTCTCCAAATGTCGTGGGTGTCTCCCACTCTGTAACTGCAGCAACCTTAGATGGATCAACTGCAACTCCATTACCTGACACAACATGTCCAAGGAAAGCTACCTCATCCAGCCAAAACTCACATTTGCTGAACTTGGCATACAACTGATGTTCCCTCAATTTCTCCAATACCAAACGCAGATGCACCTCATGCTCTTGCTTATTCTTGGAGAACACCAATATATCATCAGTGAAAACAACCACACATTTATCCAAGAACTCCATAAACACCTTGTTCATCATATTCATGAAGTATGCAGGAGCATTAGTCAATCCAAATGACATAACAGTATATTCATACAACCCATACCTCGTAGTAAAAGCAGTCTTTGGAATATCTTGCTCACGAATCTTCAATTGATGATAACCAGAACGGAGATCAATCTTAGAAAACACAGTAGCTCCCTCCAACTGGTCAAACGGATCATTTATCATAGGCAAAGGATACTTATTCTTAATGGTTACCTCATTCAGAGAACGATAATCAACACACATCCTCAAGGTTCCATCCTTTTTCTCCACAAACAAAACTGGAGCTCCCCAAGGTGATGAACTTGGGCGAATAAATCCTTGTGCCTGCAATTCTCTTATCTGCTTCTTCAATTCCTCCAACTCTTGAGGAGGCATTCTATACGGTCTCTTTGCAATAGGTCCAGTGCCTGGTATTAAATCAATAAGAAACTCAATATCTCTATCTGGTGGCATACCTGGCAACTCCTCTGGAATCACATCTGGATAATCCCTCACGACTGGCACCTCTTCCAGGCTACCCCCCTTAAGAGAGTTCACCTGCACCTGATTACGCTTATACTTACACGCATATTTGATCCTCTTCCCTCCTGGTGCACTGAGAGTGATACACCGACTGGCACAATCAATACGACCTTTATATAACTGCAACCAATCCATACCCAAAATAATATCCATACCTTGTGACTTTAATATAATCAAATCTGTAGGAAACTCATGCTTCCCAATAGGCAACGCCAACTGATGACAACCAACACCTGCTGTCATCTCAGCTCCTAGGGAACTCACTCTAATAGGCATACTAAGTGTTTTGGTTGGCAATCCATGTTTATCAATAAATACCCTCGAAATGAATGAATGCGATGCACCAGTATCAAAAAGAACAACTGCAGGTACTGAATTAATCAAGAACTTACCAATCACTGCATCAGGTTCATTGTAAACCTCCTCCACATTAACATGATTTACATGACCCTTTTGGAAGGGGTTTGGCTTGCTGGATCCTGAGTTCTTCGCCCCTGGGCAATCTGTGGCATAGTGCCCCATAGCCTTACACCTGAAGCACTGCACCTGACTCAAATCCCTTGGCTCACGTGTAACCTGGTGGTTCTGGTTATTGTTCCCTCCATTGCCATTACCATTACCATTACCATTACCTCTGCCATTGCCATTGTTACTCTTGTGCCCATTATGATGATGGTGGCCATTATGGTTGTGGCCATTATGGTTGTGGCCATTCCCTCCATGATGATTATGATCATTACCTCCATGATGATTATGATGCCCATTACCTCCATTACCATGATATGAAATGCATGGCTTCTGCTGTGGTCCTGAATTATACCTGTTATTGTTGTTGTACTTCCTCTTGCGATTCTCTATGGCCTGTTGCTTTCCTTCCAGCACAATAGCCTTATCAATCAGGTCCTGACAATTCCTAAAAGTTGCCACTGTCAACTGAAGGCTCAACTCATCATTAAGGCCCTCCAAGAATTTCTCCTGCCTAGCTGCATCAGTGTTAACATCATTAGGAGCATAACGTGCAAGATTATTAAATTCCTCCACATACGCATTAACTGTGCGACCTCCCTGGTGCAAACTGCGGAACTCCTTCTTTTTCAGACTCATAGCACCAGCAGACACATGTGCAGCACGAAAAGCATCCTGAAACTGAGGCCATGTGATAGTAGCAATGGGATAAGTGACCAAGTAGTTGTCCCACCAAGCTGCAGCAGGACCCTCCAACAAATGTGAGGCAAACCTCACCTCTCTGCATCTGTGCATCCAACCGTCTCCAGGTTCCTATTGACTGCACGGAGCCAGTCATCAGCCACAATAGGTTCAGGAGAACTGGAGAACCTCTGAGGATTCAACCTCAAAAACCTGGTAAGCATATCCACTGGTGGCGGTGGCGGCGGATTGTTGTTGTTCTGGTTCTGGACAAGCAACTGGATCAACTGAGCCTGTCCCTGAAGCAACTGCTGCATGTATGGCGGTACCTCATTGCCATTGTTGTCTCCTCCTGCAGCATTACGCCTATTATCACGCCTCGGCGGCATCTGGTGGGCAAGCATAGATGAGTTATAGATATAATAGGGCCAAACGCTATGTATATATAAATATATTCTACCCATATGCATAATATGATCAAGCCAACAAAACACAACACGAATAACAGCAACAAACAAACAAACAACAAACAATATGATAATATTATATATATATATAGTCGAATAATTTCGACACTAAGCAATTTAACAAACAACTACCAATCAAGCAGACAATCTAGTATCTTCATACCACGAAAGTGGGCATAATCAGATACGCTAACACGATAACGTTGCAATATAAAGCAAGCATGAATGGTGGTCTCAGCACTAGTTCCTACTTAACTGTTCAAGATACTTGAGGGGGTTAACTAATAAACAGCAAGAAGTATAGCTGGTTTATAAAACAATTTTCACTCCTATGGCTTTTCTAATCCATTTTCTAGGGTCACGTCCTACAGTCAACACACTGCTCTGATGCCATCTGTAACGACCAAACCTCGAAGGATTTAAGTCTCTGTGCTTACCGTGCTAGTCCCTGGATCGAACTCGCTAGCACACACAGTATAGATGAATACCAGAATAGCAAGTGCATCATTTATTACAACGTATGATCCAGAGTATATAAAATAAAACAATCTGCATATCACTTGGCTAGCTTTATTCAATCAAACAGCGGAAAGTAGCAGAAAATAACGATGAGTCCCATCATAGCCCACTGGCGATGTTGAGTGCAGACTCGCGACCCTAAAGGTACCTTACTCTTCGTCTGAATATCCTGCAACATGAGACGTTGCAGCCATATAGGTCAATACTTTGAATGTATTGGCAAGTTACACAGGAGTAATAATATAGAAGACCTACAGGTATATGCATAGTACAACAAAGGAAGGCTTGGGGGTTTATTTTGCAGAAAGCTGATTTTATCCTAATAACTACCTAATAGTCAATTTTATTATTTAGTTCTTTTATTACTACAATTATATACACAAGGTAGAGTTGGCAAAATCAACTCCAACCTCCCCTTTATTAAGTTGCCCAACAAATTTATTAAGTGTCACATCTGTCAAGATCATCCAACAACTGTAATGGCATAGTGGCTCAAATTTACCCATAACCGGGGGCACGACTAATCATGATTAGTTTTAATACTCTGCAAAGTTTAGTACGCTTTACCCACTGGACCCAATCAAAGATTGAGACGAAGTCTTTCAGAAGAGGTTCCCTTAACCACCTGACGGCCACATCCCACCTATATATGCTACATCTGTCGACACTGTCTGGGCCAGGGTTCCAACAACTGATCAACTAAGCCAGAGCCCATATAGCCAGTGGCCGCACATGGAAGCTACGAGTCACTAAGTCTGTCTAATCTTTTTGAACCTGGGCGGCATTCCACTTAGGGTGCACTCTCATGGGCGCATGGCCTTAGAAAAGGTGCAACACCCCATGATGCCTTCCCTCAACACCAAGCAATACCACTTCCGCCCAGAGGTGAGTTAAGTCCTGAGTTACTACTCAATTGTTATATATATATATATAATCCTCACATAAACTCAATGAATACACGAACCACCCCCGTCTACAAAGCATAGCAACCTACAACTACCACGATCTGCAATGACGGGAGATAGCTCAACAATATAGCAAAATATAATAATCATATACATGCATATATTCATAGTGTGATATAACTACATGCATAGCAAACAATAGGTAAAGGATGATCAACATGTAACTTGCCTTGGTTCTGGTTCAGAAAGTCACACTCTTGACAATAGCTCGCGCCGCGCTCCGGACAATCTGCACGTTTCACACAATTCAACAAATCAATCACCGGAACACGAATAGAACCAAAAAAAAGCCAACAGCAAGAAAACCATTTTAAAACTCAATAACAGAAGCTTAACAGCACCTAAATTGCACTACGGTCACAATGCAAAAGGAATCACTCAAATTCGATAAGCGGTTTGGAAGATACGGCCTCCGGAAGGTTTAATTCAAATTCAAACGAATTCAAATTTGAACAGTGCAAACATGTGCAAAGTCGGTACTGTGATAAACTACTGGTATTTTTGAGTGCATAGGAAAAAGAATTACCTAAATTGAGTATATAGACTAAAAGATATAGCTAAAAGAAGTTAGAGAACAAATCTGACTTTTTGATATACCTAAATTAAAAAATGGGCAATCTCTTTCGAAGTATCAGGGTTTCGGACGAAAACTCATCTGTTACAAAGGGATTTCATTTTCTTGAACTTATTTGAACTCCAGACTTTTTGTGTGTTCAAAATGAACCATTCAAAGCAGAGACTGATTTTGAATGGTGCATATTCAACACACACAAAATCTGTAAAGATCGCCAACCCCAACATAAAAGAACGAGCATAGATGCGCCTATAGAGAGAATTCAACCTAAATTCATAATAAATTTCTATGAATTTTAGAGAAATTCACTCTGAATTTAGGTCAAATTCCCTGTATAAGGGCATCTATTTTCATTTTGAGAGGAGCTCAACAAGGCAGAGAGGGACGGGCTTATAAACCGGTGTGAGCGCCCTTCGGTTGGCGAGGTGGGACTAAACTCTGACCGCAACGAGGACCAACCCTTTAGTCCCGGTTTGTGACACAAACCGGGACTAATGGTCATGGGCCAGGGGCGAGGCGCATTGGTCCCAGTTCATGCGTGGAACCGGGACCAAAAGGTCTAGACGAACCGGGACCAGTGGCCCACCTGGCCCGGCCGGCCCCCTGGGCTCACGAACCGGGACTAATGCACCCCATGGGTCCCGGTTCATGCAGAACCGGGACTAATGGGCTGGTCAGGCCCGAACGAAAGCCCTGTTTTCTACTAGTGATGCTGGCCTGATACTCTTGTTGTGCTTTTCTGCATGCTTATTCCTCATTAATGTTAATGCACACATGCTGAATTACATCAGTCACCATATTTCATCATGCATTTCAAATTCTTCATATACTATGTCAAATGCGTGTATGAATTACAAGATATAGGGGCAGATCTCCATGATTCAACTCTTCAAGTGTGCATTGCTTCAAAAGCAAATTCCTCACTATGCACATCTTCAGGGGGAGTTCTTCTATATCTTGCAATCAAATTCCTCAATATCAGTAGTTACACTTCATATGTTTATCCCCGTTGAAAACTTAACCTATATTGTCATCAATCACCAAAAAGGGGGAGATTTGTAAGTGCATCTAGTGCCCCTTAGTGATTTTGGTGTATTGAAGACTTATAGGTTAAGGGACTAATGTGTTTATGAGTGTACACAGGTCTATAAGTCTATGAGGAGTTTGATATTTACAGTGAAAGTCGACCCCTAAAAATGAAGTTCTTCGACTGAAGACTTTGGATTTCTGAAGACTTTCTGAAGACTTTGAAAGTGAAGAAA
This sequence comes from Aegilops tauschii subsp. strangulata, assembly GCF_002575655.3. Classification (NCBI taxonomy): domain Eukaryota; kingdom Viridiplantae; phylum Streptophyta; class Magnoliopsida; order Poales; family Poaceae; genus Aegilops; species Aegilops tauschii. The sequence continues at coordinate 597,159,452 of NC_053037.3, forward strand.
TTGGTGTGACCTTGAAGACTTGGTACTCATTTGAGGAACATGAAGCGTGAAGACTTTTGTTTTCGTAGTTTCATTTTCTCTTTCTTGAGTCATAGGAAACACCGTACTGTTAAAGGGGGTCGAGGAAATACTAAGGAAAAATTTCCAAGTGATGCTCAACTCAAAATCCTACACCTACCAATCCCTTCGAGTGAAGCCATTGGAAATCTCATACAGTTCAGTCATATTCTTCAGTGATAGAGACGAAGTTCTTCTGGTCTCTGAGGAATTTGTTCTGACTGAGGAGTTAGGAATTCGCCAGTGCGGATTGCCTACACAGTGAGGAATACGATAGCCCTGAGGAATTTGAGCCTCAAATTTCCGACCGTTGTTGTGCCTTGTGCCAGCTGTCCCAAAATATCTACCCACCTAACGGTCATATCATTGAAGGGCATTTATGTCCTATCATGTCGGGCTGCTCCCTAGGCTATAAATAGCCGCCCCCTACAACCACTAGCTGGTTGGCTGCTCCGAGAGAAACTGACACTTGTCATTTGAGAGCATCCCATCCTCCGAGGACTTTGAGTGAAAATCATCGAGTGAGGAAAACCCATACCCAAACACCTACAAACCCAAAGTGATTGAGCATCACTGAAGAGATTGATCCTGCGTGGATCCGACGCTTGTTACCTTTGAAGACTGTGCTTCTTCCAGACGGTTAGGCGTCATGGTCTAGAGCATCCAAGAGGAATTGTGGATCGCCGAGTGACCGAGTTTGTGAAGGTTCGGAAGTCACCTGAAGACTTACCAAGAGTGATTGGGCGAGGTCTGTGTGACCTTAGCTCAAGGAGAATACGGTGAGGACTGTGTGTCCGGGACTGTGTGTTCAGCCGTGGCCACAGCCATTGTAGCTCGCCTTGGGGCACGTAGTTGTGTTCCTGTGGGTTCCCCAAGAACCCATAGCAACCTCCAGTTCGTCCTCCGCAACCTCCTAGCGTTGTCTGCGTCGAGCCCGTGCTCTGGACGCCGCCTCTGCTCGACGCCGGCGCCGTTGCAGACCACCCCAGCCGCTGCCGTTTGCTCCGTTGGACGTGTGCGAGCACAGAGTTCAAACGCGCCTATCCACGCTCCAAATGAATGCCCGCAAGGAATTTCTAACGAACTCCAGCCATCGCCGCCTTAGTTTTAGTTGCCGGCGCACCCCGCCGCGTGTGAAGTCCGGCCGAGTCACTGACTCGTGGGCCCGGACCATTAGCTGCGTGGATTAGTTGCTAACACTCACTGACCACTGGCCCAGCCACTGCAGCATTTACATTAGCTACTAACACTGACAGTAGGCCCCACCAGCTAATTAAGAATTAACTGGACTAATTAAACTCATTAAAATAAATAGACACTAACTACTGGGTCCCACTGGACCTCATTGACCCGTCAAACTGCTGACAGGGATTGCCCCAGTAAATGACATGTAGGTACCATTGACCCATTGACCAGTCAACATTGATTGGTTGACTTGCTGAATCAGCCCCACTGGACCTCACTTTTAGCCTCTCGTGTAAACATCTGGGTACAATTCTGTGTACCCCTAGCATTTGTACCCCTATTTAAGGAGTCCATCAAGTTGCAGATCAGACAGGAACCGGCCTCCCGGGCTGGGGGATCAAAGCTCAACCACATGGTGACCAGGGAATTAAACACCGGAAGCAATGAGATCGGAGGCTCAGACGTGGAGTTCACTTCCTCGGCCATGAGATGATGGTGATTATTTGGGCTTGAGCCGAGCCCATCCCGCGTTAACTTTTGTGCAAGGATTTACACGTGGAGAAGACAGAGGCTCGACGCATAGTTTGCCGAGCTGCCGCTTCTGCCGAGCATGATGAAGAACTCTATAAATGCAGCATCACCGGTGTCTGCTAACGCTGCATTTCTCCGAAGGAGGGCTGAGAACTTCTGCTTGAAATTCATGTTGGCGTGTATGGACACCATGCGACTCCTTGGACCCTGGTGAGCATGGTCTTTCTCTCCGCAAATATCAAGGGAGTTGGACGTGTCATCTTGTCCAAAGTAGTGAAGTGGCGCTCCTACTAAAATGGGTGTTGAAGATTATTAGGCATGAGGGTGGTCTGTAACTTCACCTAATGAATGCGAAGTACCTCTAGGTGAGGCCTCTTCTTGAGTGCTTCGGGTAGGATGACCCGCTCTTCTGGAGATTGATCAATATTATCAAGCACCTCATCCAGGAGGGATCCTGACATGCGATTGGCGAGGCAGATTCCACCCTCTTTTGGCTGGACAGATGGTGCGACCAATCCTCGCTCCAGGACGAGTTCCCTTCCTTATTGTTATATTGTAATGAGCTTGAGGCCACCATGGACGAGGTCCTCGGAATGGCCATTCAAACCTCTCACTCCACCGGTCATTCGGGACAGAAGAAATGGTGGCCTGGCTGGCGCTTAGGGCGGTGGGGACGGGTCCTCTATCGTAGGTCATTCTTGATGTCGAATTTTGGGGGCCGTCGCCTTCAGGCTCGTTCTCCTCAAGATCAACCTATAATAAATTAGTCAGGCGTATTGGTCCAAGTTGAGTGTTTAGGGTCTAGCGTTCTCGCACCACACTAAAGATCATTATCTTCCTTTCGTGGATGGTCGTGGGCGGTTGCCTTCTAGAACAGAGGTGTAGAGGCGGAATGGCCCCAACAGTGGCATTTCCCCCGCCGCAACAGGTATGAGATCGGTACGCACATCTTCTCATGTGTGCTGGCTCGGTTCACATGGAGCTGCTTCCGCAAGGCATTGGGGTACGCTGGGTGCCCTGCTGACCTGGGCGAGCTAATCTTAGAGCATCTCCAGCGGCTTCCCTGTACCCAAAAAAAATCACATATAGGAAAAGTTAGCATGAAAAACACCCCCAACAGCTTCCCTATCCTCAATCTTCCCCTGTATAGAGGGGAAGATGCATCTTCCCATATAATCCACCTTACAGTGGCCGGAGCCAACAGCCTGAACCTTCACGCCCCTACGCATGCCCGCAATCACCGAGGCGATCGCCGCTCTGGTAGGGGAATCTGTATGGGGATCTACTACATCGGCACACATGTGATACCCAATAAATTTATTGGGAGAGCCCCAATAAGCACTTATGGCAGAATGTTTTTTGAGAAGCTGCTGGAGATGCTCTTACTCCTCCATTCCGTGCCGAATAGGAGGAGACGCCTCCTTTGGTTCACGTTTGCAGCTATGGGCTATTGCTTGGCCTTTGGACGTTTCGCAATAAACTTGTTATTGATAATGAACCGCTACATCATGCTACTGGTGTTATCTTTATATCCCTTGGATTTACATAGTAGTGGTAGTTCCTTCTTCGATAACGGCACTGGTTGTGCTTGGGCCTATCATGGCCGAGATGCAGAGCGTCGCTCGGTTAGCCCCGACAAATTAGCATTATTGCCGCTCTTGTCTTTCTTTTTGCTTCTTGTTTTTCATTGGGGCTTGTTGTGACTTTTCGCTGGCAGACTTATTTGTACTTTGACTGGGAGTTTTGTTCGGTGGATTTTTTTTAAAACTTGCATATAGTTTAACCATTTATGTTTTCTAATTCAGACTTGGTTCAGGTCGCCATAATGCCCATAGTATCTCCAACATTTACAGTTTGCATGTACCTATGAAGGTACAAAACAAAGCAGGTACACAAACTAATTGCAATAGGGTCAAAATAAGTATTGATGCTAATAAAATTTCCACACAATACTTCTAGAAGCCGATAATAATATACTGAGATGATGGCACAATCCAAAAACAACATTTATCTCGACGATGCTAGTATAAGTGTGATGTCAAATAAGTAGTGGCATAATACAATCAGGAGCATTTTACACTATAACATACAAGTGTTACTAGGGGTGCATAAAGGAAATTATGAGCTAATAAATTGTTCGGTGTTAAATCATTTAAAGTCATCAACTATAGATGTTACACAAATCAGAAGTATGCGCATGTAAGGAGCTAAAAAATGTACTACAAAATTGTTAAATGCTCCACATGTCATTTTTCCAAGACTGTTTCTTTGATTCAAAAGCTTGCGGTAGTTAGGGAAGACAACAATTGTGAGTGGCACCATCGGGTCCACTGATGAGATTGGGTGGACAGGTAGGTCTTCATTGTCTGGAGCTTCAGCCCTTCCGACATAAGGGCAGCGGTGTTCAATAAGGACTCCTCCGACTTGTTCTAAGACTTCTAGGAGTACTATGCAAGTGCCGTCGGATCTAGCGACCGAGATTGGGTGGCCAGGTATGCCTTTCTCTCCGCGAAAACAAGGGAGTTGGACATGTTTTCGTCTGGCAAGTGCCGCATCGGTAGCAACGGTGCCGATTTGGTTAGTCCACCCACTCAGACGGATGTCTAGGTATGATCGACTCAAAGTCGTAGTCTTCTTCAAAACGTGGATCCATTGGGGTCAACGTTGTCGGCTCTTTTCAGCAATGATCGATGACTTCCTGGATGCATGTGCGGATACAACTTTTTTTTTGTTTGGGTGATGACGCGGATCTCCAGTGGCAGCAATATCAACGTGCCATCAGCATGTGCATGATGAGGGCTGAATTATATTTTTCCTTTTCTTTTAGGTTTTTTTTCATGTAATGCTTGTGTTTGATTAATTTAGAGATTTGTGTCCTTGGCAAAAAAATTAGAAACAATTGCGGAAGTTTCATATGGGTCGTACTCCCATATGATCATATTATCTAAGCGATTGGTCCTCCTTGGGATCTGTGCGTATCCATGTATAAGATGACGTATTGATGCAATCTTGAGGTTTATTGTACAGTGGCCCTGACGCTGTGCAGACTTCCTTTATTGATGGGGAGAATATCATACGGAAACTAACATTCAAAGAAAACTTCACGAAAACCATGTTTAAAAGTTTCAGAAAAATCTAAAAAAGTATGGCATGAACACTGCAACATAAAAGAGCTACCAGTTTGACATGTCAGTTTCCTTATAGCAAAATTGAAAGAAAAAAACACCATCACCACAAGCTGAAACACACCATCACCACAAGCTGAAACACAGCCACACATCGGTTTCTAACTTAGCACTTAACACTTGACAGTACCAGCTTTGACCTCACCACATCTCCTGCTTTCCGCTCGCAAGTATTCTTCCTGCCCCTTCAAGATCGCAATTGCTGCATTTGACGTTCTTTCTCGGCTGCTGCGGGATGCCCCCTCTCTCCGGGCAAGTTGTTCTTTTGTGGCCCTGGGTTTTGCATATGATGCAGAACCTACTTCTCTTGCTTATCCCCTCGTACAGCACCCTGCCTCGGGCATTTGTTGGTCTGCCAGCGGTTCTATTCTTGTTTGGTCTGTTAAGCCAACCAGAGGGTTCGTGTTGCCTGGCATTCTGTCATCTTCATATGCACTTCTCCCAGCGTGCTCACCAGTCACCACCGGTATCTGCCACATTATTGTTATCCACAGTCTTCAAGCCCTAGCCCGCTGTGCCATTTGTCGAAGGGCTCGGTCACCGACATGACCTGGTCGAAAAGCCCCAACAGAGTTTCATATGCCTCAGCACTTGCATCTACAAGTTGAACCAGTTCCAACCCCGAATTTACATTTGGTTGTGCCGAAAAGTTAGGGACGTGCTATTGATCTGGTCCCGCTGGTAGTGCTTCAAGTGATCCGGCAAAAAGTCTCTTGCATCTTTTGTCCGTCTTTTCTCTATGTGGATCTCTGATATTTCTGTCATGTTAATATTATCCATGACCTACAAGTACACCTTACGTTGGTTAGATGGCCAAAACGAATTAGTTTGCAGAGAGAATAGTACAGGTGGGTTGTACCTTCATATAACATGACAACAAAGGATAGGCCACATTCGCTTTCAAAGCGTGCTCCGTCGTCAATCATATTCATTGGGAATTACAACCCTTCTCCATTCTACCTACTGCCTGCCCGCGTGTGCCTCACCCTGCACAACACATCTTTCTGCGACTCTACCACACGGTAACCACCTGCTTCAAGAAGGATCTCCCCAAACTGCTCGAACATCGCTCTTGTGTACGCTTTGGTCGCATGCCGCTCGAATGACAAATTCACCTGCAGAACGACTCCACCCTGCAAGGCACAAATCAATTTTGGTCCTTGAATGACAACTCAAGCCTTTGTCACAGGACTGAATGGTAACTGCACTGAATGTGAAAAACACTTACAATTTTGGTCGGTTCCTCTTTGTAGTTCTCCTCAACTTGTGTGTCAAATTGTAGCCTCATGTACCGAGTCACAAATTTATGCACTGGTGACCCTGATGGCTGTGCACACTACTCAGTAAATGGTTGCACACACACTCACTAGTCCAGAATATCTGGTAAAGAACTAATTTCGCCTGCATCATGGAGTGTGATCATCATTTGAAAAAAGTAAAATGTTTGTGTTCTGTCAGGCTGTAACAAGACGACTCTTTACATATCTGATACCAAATCCATGCTCCCAAGAAAACAGGTTTTAGAAGCCGTACGCCTCCATCAGCAAGTCAAATGTGGTGCCCAATTCTGGCTTGATCACCTTATCTCAATCTCTGGCTGTGAAACCTCTAATGGACTTCTCTAGAGCCCTCATCCTGGCATCCGCTCTACAGGATTTGTACCAACTCACACCCTGCAAGTGTAACGAAACCATATTTAAAATCCCCATTTTCACACATTCTTTTGCGATGGCAAACCAACCATCAACCTGTGTGGGCACTAGCAAGCAGCAAATGTCTGAACTGGATGTATGTATCAACACCAAAAGTAAGAACCACCCTCTACTTCAGGAAAACAGGGGAAACTAATCCAAATATCCCGGCAAGATTGATACGGAAAAACATTCTCACATCTACTATTCTCACAATCTTGCAATGACGCAAAATTCGTCGATCACTGTCCATACCAGATAACTGCAAATGTCTTAACTATATTTATCAACATCGAAGCAGAAATTACTTGTCAGCTCAGGATACAGGACACTAATCTTAAAAACCAATTTTTTTACACCTTACAGTTTCACACATGTTTTTGGGGTGACACCCGATCGTTGGTCACTGTACGCACCAGCAAAAGCCGCAATGTCTGAAGTAAGATCTATCACCAATAAAATCAGGAAGCACTCTTCGGTTCAGGAAAACAGGGAAACCAAAACAAAACATCCCGACAAACATTTTCTAATTTCTCTAGCTAAAAACGACACATAATAATCTGTGATTGGTACGAAAAACGTCCCCCCGCATCTACTAGTCCACAAGCTTGCAAGGACACCAAATTCATCGATCAATGTCCACACCAGCCAACCGAAATGTGTGAACTACATTTATCAACATTGAGGCAGAAAATAACCGTCAGCTCATGAAGGATAGAGGGCACCAATGCAAAAAACCCGACCACCAATTCCAATCCACTCACCCCAACGAATCGCATATTCTGCCATTCTAGGAAAAAAATATCACCTACACAATCCCCCACATGTTTTGCAAACACACTGAATTCAACGTTCACTGTCTGCACCAGCAAACTGCAACATCTAAACTATATTTAGCAACATCAAGAGTAGAAAGGATTTCTGCAGTCCAGGGAACTGGTCGCCAACCCCTGAAAAGCCTGCAAGCAATTGTACTGTGCTCCAACCTAACGGCACACATAATCTGTGACTGAAAAGGAAAGAACGGCTCCCCAATAGTTCCAAAATTCATATCGAGGCAGCCGAGCGATACGACTGACAGCTCCCGAACTTTTTTATCGACAGGGCGAAGTTGAATCCCAACAATAGTTTTTGAACGCGTACTGAATTTAAGTAAAATAATAATAAAATGGTGGTCTGCCAGCACAAGGCTGGTTTGGTTTCTCTCGAGGAAAAACGACTGGTCTTGTTTCTAGACTAGAAAGATGGTGAAAGCAGAACTGCCTAGTGCACACAAGCAAGCAAGCAAGCAATCAGAGTGGACTGTTGGAAAACCAAATGCATCGATATCCATCAAGGTTCAGAGATGCCTCGCGGGCAAAATGCCTACTTGACCTCCTACGAGATACGGTTCCAAACTCCTACCGCCATCACTAGATCGTCTCAGAAATCCGAGCAAGCCGTGGACAGAGAGAATATGGTGCCATTCTCTGTCCAGGCGTCACACCATAGACTCCTACATGAATCACTACATAATCCCAGAAATCTGAGCAAGTGGTGGACAGAGAGAATAAGTTGCCATTCTCTGTCCAGCCCTGACACATAGCTAGTACTTGGAATTGTCTCGGTTTCTCAATCATGGCCGCCGCTGTGCCACGTCTAGTGCTGATGCTCGGGGCGGAAAATCAACCACACTAGGCATTGAAGAAACGCGCTGAGGATTCCGGACCCGTTGGCGATCTGCAGCTGCCCGGGACGGCAAATCAACCACACCAGGCATTGAAGAAACGCGCTGAGGATCCCAGTCCCGTTGGAGATCTGTAGCACGCACACAACACCAGGCACGGGCAAAGATTAAGAAAGGCTAGGAGGTCCAGCTTAGTCATCATCCAGTCCACATAGCAGCAGAGTAGCAACGACTTACCTGCAGGTACCTGTCCAACGGCTTGATGGAGGCAAACCCAGTCCAGATGCTTGCGTTGACAAGGTACGCCAGAGAGAGCAGAGGGGTGAGGCTCTCCACATTGCGTGTCCAGGCTGCCACGGACTGTCCACACACAAACAACAGCTTGAGATTGGAGTTGCCATCATTAAGCATGGCTATATAACAAGCTGTGAAGATCCAAGAAAAGCTATTTACCGTCTCCTTGAATGGGAAAAGGTACATCAGAATCGCAGTGCCGGCCACAATCCATCCAAAGAACACCTCCCTGACCTCTGCGTTGTGGCCGTCGCGGAAAACAGTGAACTGAATCACAAGCAACGCCACCACTAACACCAGCTGCACCGCAGCCATGATGTATGCGATGACACGGTTCCAGCCGCGGGCATACACGATGTATAGGTAGCAGTACACCCCTTCTACCACAACTGCCACCGCGTTTACCACGATAACCCACCAATCATGTTTTGGCCCGGCGTACACCACCAGCGCCGCCGCATTCAACCAGGTAAAGACAAACGGAAAGCAGGTCCTCCCTCCAACATTGTCGGCATCGATGATGGCGCGGAGGGTGGTGAACCTGAAACAAACAACAGGTGAAACGTTAGGCCAAACAGACATCAAGTTGCTGCAGTTTTATTTTTAGGTAACCCACAAAATGTGCTGCTGCTTCTTAGTTTCAGGACACTGATTCATTATTATGTGAAAAAACGCATGCATCATACTAACATTTCTTAGCAATTAGAATCTTCTTCATGTACACTTCACTGTATTCTAAAAAGAACTTCACAAAAATGCACAGAAATCTGATACACAGTTTGGTTCCCACAGCCTCCTTAACAAGCTAAAAAATGCACTAAAATATTTAAAAAGCTTCACAAAATGCACAAAGATCCCACAAAATGTTCTCAAGACATGTTCCCAATGCACAGAAATTTCAGACCTCCGACAGCACGGGGCTCAGGCCCTCTCTAATCTTCTACATATGCTTTCACAAGGTCACCTAACACATTGTGATTCAAATGCTGGGAGTTTGGAAGCAAAGCCAGCATAGTTGGCTCAGATGTGCCATCTTTGAGATAGCATATCTCAAAAGACATGCTTCCTCTGTTCTTTTGTTTCCATGACCAGTAGAGAGTATCTTTTCTTTTCTTTTCTTTGAAACAATCACCATAAGCATTTATTCCTCTGACAAAATAAGTTCTGAATTTACAATGCTATTCAGAAAGCCGGGACCTAAAGCAAAGTATATGCTTCCTCGTTTTTTCTTCTGAGCTAAAGCCGGGAGCTCAAAAGACATGCTTCCTCTGTTCTTTTCTTTCCAAGACCAGTACAGTTCTCTAAGGTTGAGCATTCCCCTGAAAGCCAGACATAAGAAACCTCTGTATGTTGTGCAGGATGATCGTCCGCCAAATGACCGCAGTCTGCTGCGAAGCAACACCTCTGAAAGTTGTGAGCTTTCCTTACACTTACATGAGCATGCCTGATGTTCTTAGGTCCGCCGACAGTTACAGGCCATGGCGACAAAGTGTCGAACACAAGGCGCGTATAAAAAGGGAGCTATGCTTAGGTCCGCCGACAGTTACGGGCGAGCTTTACCCAAGCTGCTAGTCCTGTCAGTGCTTCACCTGGCTTGTCAGTAGGAATCTAAAACAGAGCATACCAGAAATACTGTCATCCCAAGGTACACCATTCTAGAAATCACTTGTACCTCTCGTAGAACAGGGATACGAATACGAAGCTTAATGTAGGTCGAGGCCGCACGCTCCATTTTGTAACTGATAGGCGACTCTGCAGTACAGATACTTTGCGAATGTGAAGAGGATTGGTAACTGGTCTTAAATCTGCCCATGAAAGTTCACTGATCAAACCAAAAGGAGATCCACAGACCAATTCCAAGTGGCATTTTGAGGAGCCCTTCACCATTGCGACAAAAAAACTGAACTTTTCAGACACTAGTGCAACACTGAAAAATCTGATAAAAAAGAATCCGGAGGGGAACAGCCTCCATGAGACTAGGACACAGACGACGGATTCCTCTAGCAGGAGGCCTCATCAGCAAGAAGAGAACATCCCCCACATCAAAAAATGAACCCCCTTGGCAACCCTGTCAAGCATCAGATTCAAAATCTTGACGCCAGACGAAGAGAGACTACGAACCACGCGGCGCGGGCGATATCGAGGAGGAGGCGTGGCGGCGCGACAGAAGGAACCGACGGACGCGACCCCGCACGCGCGGCGGCGCGGCGGCGCCGCGTGGCGATGGTCACGGAGCAGGGGAAGGAAGAACGAGGGGGACGAAAGAAAAGATTGAGGGACAAAAACCCATCCCAAGCCAACCCAACCCAACCCGAACGCAGAGGCTCGCCCTCGCCGTGGGCCGAGCCCACGCCGGCGGCCCAGTTCTAGCTTCTCTCGTGCAAAAAGCCGTCACCTTTTCTCAATCCGGCGGCGTGCGCCGGCTGCTCCGGCCTCGACCTGCCGTCGAACAGCATCGACGGGAGGGGCGACGGTGTAGCGTACGGTACGGTGTGTCAAATCCGGCGTGTGCATGCGGATGCAGATGGAATCATGGGAGGAGAATAAGCACAGAGCACATACATGGGGGTGAGGACGACTCCGATGGCGGACAGGTTCCCGAGCAGGCCGAGCAAGTTCTTGAAGACTTGCGCGGCCGACACGCCCATGGTCGCCGCTCCTCTCGCCTCCTGCCTCTCTCGTCTCACGCCGCACAAGGGAGGAGCCGGAGTGGTTCGTTGGTCAAGACGGTTGCTCCTTTGAGCTTTATGCCGTCGCTACGACCGCTTTCCTCTCTCCTCTTGCTTTTCTTTTTACCTCTCCTTCTCGTATAAACGATTCAAAATTTTGTTCCACGCTGTGAAACCGCTTAGAAAAAACTTTTGAGCTTAGGTAGTACAAAGAACATCAAAAATAAAAATCGCATCCAGACCCGTAGACCACCTAGTGACGACTTCAAGCACTAGAGCGACCCGACGGCGCGCCGCCGTCATCGGCACTCCGTAGCGGAGCTGGGCAAACCTTGTTGTAGAAGACAATCAAAAGGTCGTCATGCTAAGGCCCTAGAGGACCAGCACACCAGAACAGCAACCGTCGCCAATGCAAAGAAGCGTAGATCGTAAGATCGAACCTGTAGACACACGAACATAGACAAACGAAGACTGCATCCAAGCAGATCCACCGAATCCCGCAAGATCCATCGGAGTCAAACCTCCGCACGCCCTCCGACAACACTAGAAGCACCGCCAAGACGGAAGATAGACAGGGAGAACCTTATTTAATCTTCAGGAAGCCGCCCCCGTCTCAACTTGTGGGTCATCAAGACTCTTTCGCCGTTGCCGGGGAGTGAAGCGCCTTTGGTAAGGAAAAATTTATATAGTGTGCTGAAATTTACTGTCACTTGTTACTATGGAACATAATCCTTTGAGGGGCTTGTTCGAGGTATCTTCACCCCGACCAGTAGAGAAAAGAGTTGCTCCTCAACCTACTGAACCTACTGAAAATATTTACTTTGAAATTCTCTTGGTATGATAGAGAAACTGCTAGCTAATCATTTTACAGGAGATGGAACATTGCATCCCGATTTGCACCTAATCTATGTGGATGAAGTTTGTGAATTATTTAAGCTGGCAGGTATGCCCGAGGATGTTATCAAGAAGATCTTCCCTTTATTTTTGAAGGGAAAGGCATTGACATGGTTTAGGCTATGTGATGATATGGGATCATGGAACTACAACCGATTGAAATTGAATTTTCATCAGAAGTTTTATCCCATGCATCTTGTTCATCGTGATCGTAATTATATATATAATTTTTGGCGTCGCGAAGGAGAAAGCATCGCTCAAGCTTGGAGGAGGCTTAAGTCAATGTTATATTCATGCCCCAATCATGAGCTCTCAAGAGAAATTATTATTCAAAATTTTTATGCTCGGCTTTCTCTCAATAATCACTCCATGCTCGATACTTCTTGTACTGGTTCTTTTATGATGAAGACTATTGAATTCAAATGGGATTTATTGGAAAGAATTAAACGCAACTCTGAAGATTGGGATCTCGACAAAGGTAAGGAGTTAGGTATAACACCTAAGTTTGATTGTGTTAAATCTTTTATGGATACCGATATTTTCCGTGAGTTTAGCGCTAAATATGGACTTGACTCTGAGATAGTAGCTTCTTTCTGTGAATCATTTGCTACTCATGTTGATCTCCCTAAGGAGAAGTGGTTTAAATATCATCCTCCCATTGAAGTAAAAGTAGTTGAACCTATTAAAGTTGAAGAAAAGACTATCACTTATAATGTTGATCCTATCGTTCCTACCGCTTATATTGAGAAACCACCTTCCCCTGCTAGAATAAAGGATCATGCTAAAGCTTCAACTGTGGTTCGTAAGAGTAATACTAGAACACCTACACCCCCTGAGCAAATTAAAGTTGAACCTAGTATTGCTATGGTTAAAGATCTCTTGGTCGATAATATGGATGGGCATGTTATTTACTTCTATGATGAAGCTCATAGAATTGCTACACCCGATACTAAAAATAAACATAGACCTGTTGTAGGCATGCCTGTTATTTTTGTTAAAATAGGAGATCATTGTTATCATGGCTTATGTGATATGGGTTCTAGTGCGAGTGCAATACCTCATTCTTTATACGAAGAAATTATGCATGATATTGCACCTGCTGAGTTAGAAGGTATTGATGTTACAATTAAGCTTGCTAATAGAGATACTATATCACCAGTTGGTATTGTTAGAGATGTTGAAGTCTTGTGTGGGAAAGTTAAATATCCTACTGATTTTCTTGTTCTTGGTTCCCCACAAGATGAATTTTGTCCTATTATATTTGGCAGACCCTTCTTGAATACTGTTAATGCTAAGATAGATTGCAAAAAGGATGTTGTTACTATTGGTTTAGGGGATATGTCTCATGATTTTAATTTTGCTAAATTTCGTAGACAACCCCATGATAAAGAATTGCCTAGTAAAGATGAAATTATTGGTCTTGCTTCTATTGTCGTGCCTCCTAATGATCCTTTAGAACAATATTTGTTAGACCATGAAAATGATATGTTTATGAATGAAAGAAGGGAAATAGATGAAGTACTCTTTAAACAGGGACCTATTTTGAAACACAACTTGCCTGTTGAAATTCTAGGTGATCCTCCTCCACCCAAGGGTGATCCCGTGTTTGAGCTTAAACCATTACCTGGTACTCTTAAATATGCTTATCTTGATGAAAAGAAGATATATCATGTTATTATTAGTGCTAGCCTTTCATAGCAGGAAGAAGAGAAATTATTAAAAACTCTGAAGAAGCACCGTGCTGCTATTGGATATACTCTTGATGATCTTAAGGGCATTAGTCCCACTCTATGCCAGCACAAATTAAAATTGGAGAAAGACGCTAAACCGGTTGTTGATCACCAACAACGGTTAAATCCTAAGATGAAAGAAGTGGTAAGAAAAGAAATACTAAAGCTTCTGGAGGCAGATATAATTTATCCTGTTGCTGATAGTCAGTGGGTAAGTCCTGTCCATTGTGTCCCTAAGAAGGGAGGTATTACTATTGTTCCTAATGATAAAGATGAATTGATCCCACAAAGAATTGTTACAGGTTATAGAATGGTAATTGGTTTCCGCAAACTAAATAAAGCTACTAAAAAGGATCATTACCCTTTACCTTTTATTGATCAAATGCTAGAAAGATTACCCAAACATACACATTTTTGCTTTCTAGAAGGTTATTCTGGTTTCTCTCAAATACCTGTGTCAAAAGAGGATCAAGAAAATACCACTTTTACTTGCCCTTTCGGTACCTTTGCTTATAGACGTATGCCTTTTGGTTTATGCAATGCACCTGCTACCTTTCAAAGATGTATGACTGCTATATTCTCTGACTTTTGTGAAAAGATTGTTGAGGTTTTCATGGATGATTTCTCTGTATATGGAACTTCTTTTGATGATTGCTTAAGCAACCTTGATCGAGTTTTGCAGAGATGTGAAGAAACTAATCTTGTCTTGAATTGGGAGAAGTGCCACTTTATGGTTAATGAAGGTATTGTCTTGGGGCATAAAATTTCTGAAAGAGTTATTGAAGTTGATAAAGCTAAAGTTGATGCTATTGAAAAGATGTCGTGTCCTAAGGACATTAAAGGTATAAGAAATTTCCTTGGTCATGCCGGTCTTTATAGGAGGTTCATTAAAGACTTTTCAAAAATTTCTAGGCCTCTGACTAATCTCTTATAAAAAGATGTTCCTTTTGTCTTTGATGATGATTGTGTAGAAGCATTTGAAATACTTAAGAAAGCCTTGATTTCTGCACCTATTGTTCAGCCACCTGATTGGAATTTACCCTTTGAAATTATGTGTGATGCTAGTGATTATGCTGTAGGTGTTGTTCTAGGACAAAGAGTTGATAAGAAATTAAATGTTATTCAATATGCTAGTAAAACTCTAGACAGTGCCCAGAGAAATTATGCTACTACTAAAAAAAATTTAGCAGTTGTATTTGCTTGTGATAAGTTCAGACCTTATATTGTTGATTCTAAAGTAACTGTTCACACTGATCATGCTGCTATTAAATATCTTATGGAAAAGAAAGATGCTAGACCTAGACTTATTAGATGGGTTCTCTTGCTACAAGAATTTGATTTGCAGATTATTGATAGAAAGGGAGCTGAGAACCCCGTTGCAGACAACTTGTCTAGGTTAGAGAATGTTCTTGATGACCCACTACCTATTGATGGTAGCTTTCCTGATGAACAATTAACTGTCATAAATACTTCTCGTACTGGTCCATGGTATGCTGATTATGCTAATTACATTGTTGCTAAATTTATACCACCTAGTTTCACATACCAGCAAAAGAAAAAGTTTTTCTATGATTTAAGACATTACTTCTGGCAGGACCCACACCTTTATAAAGAAGGAGTAGCTGGTGTTATTAGACGTTGTGTACTTGAGCATGAACAGGAACAGATCCTATGCAAGTGCCACTCTGAGGCTTATGGAGGACACCACGCTGGAGATAGAACTGCACATAAGGTATTGCAATCCGGTTTTTATTGGCCTACTCTCTTCAAAGATGCCCGTAAGTTTGTTTTTTCTTGTGATGAATGTCAAAGAATTGGTAATATTAGTAGACGTCAAGAAATGCCTATGAACTATTCACTTGTTATTGAACCATTTGATGTTTGGGGCTTTGATTATATGGGAGCGTTTCCTTCCTCTAATGGGTATACACATATTTTAGTTGCTGTTGATTACGTTACTAAGTGGGTAGAAGCTATTCCAACTAGTAGTGCTGATCATAACACCTCTATTAAGATGCTTAAGGAAGTTATTTTTCCGAGGTTTGGAGTCCCTAGATATTTAATAACTGATGGTGGTTCACACTTTATTCATGGTGCTTTTCGTAAGATGCTTGCTAAGTATGATGTTAACCATAGTATTGCATCTCCATACCATCCACAGTCTAGTGGTCAAGTAGAACTTAGTAATAGAGAGCTCAAATTAATTTTGCAAAAGACTATTAATAGATCTAGAAAAAATTGGTCCATGAAACTTGATGATGCATTATGGGCCTATAGAACTGCATATAAAAATCCTATGGGTATGTCTCCGTATAAAATGGTTTATGGAAAAGCATGTCACTTACCTCTCAAACTAGAACATAAGGCATATTGGGCCATTAAAGAGCTCAACTATGATTTCAAACTTGCTGGTGAGAAGAGGTTATTTGACATTAGCTCACTTGATGAATGGAGAACTCAGGCCTATGAGAATGCCAAGTTGTTTAAAGAAAAAGTTAAAAGATGGCATGACAAAAGGATACAAAAGCGTGAGTTTAATGTAGGTGACTATGTTTTGCTATACAACTCTCGTTTAAGATTTTTTGTAGGAAAACTCCTCTCTAAATGGGAAGGTCCTTACGTCATCGAGGAGGTCTATCGTTCCAGTGCCATAAAAATCAACAACTTCGCAGGCACAAACCCGAAGGTGGTGAACGGTCAAAGAATCAAACATTATATCTCAGGTAATCCAATAAATGTTGAAACTAATGTTATTGAGACGTAACCCCGGAGGAATATATAAGGGACACTTTCCAGAACGTTTCAGACTCCGAAAAGGAATAGGTATGTGGTACGGTAAGTAAACCGACTACAAAACAGTTCTAATGATAATTTTTCCCCGTTTTGGAATATTTAAGAAAATAGGAAAGTAAGTAGTCCGAAAGGGACACGATGCACCCACGAGGGTGGAGGGCGCGCCCCCTGCCTCGTGGGCACCTCGTGTGCCCTCTGGACTCCGTTTTCTTGCACGATACTTCTTTTGGTTGGTAAAAATTCATTATATAATCTCCCGAAGGTTTTGACCACCGTACCACACAAATATCCTCTGTTTTTGTTTCGAGCTGTTTCTACCGCAGATTAGAGCAAGATGTCTTCTCAAGAGTCAGTCGGGGAGAGTCAGGTGTCTCATCCGACACCGGGACCAGGAGCAAATAGTGATGCTGACCACTTTGGGCCATCAATGGAGGAAGAGATGGAGGCTGACTTGAAAAGGATAGATGCCATGGAAGAGGATCAAGAAGTTACTTCTCGTTTCCGAGCCGGATTCATGATGGGGGAACTACAGAGCTCAGCTATTCCAAACTCGGTCATCCCTTCCAATGTTAGATTTCTTTCTTATGAAAATATGAAAAAGAGTGTTACTTGTTCTCCCGCAGCTATGCAACATCCATGGGTGAAAGGAGCTTCAGCCGTCACGGGCAAGCTCCGTAAGGAAATAATGGACCTCAAGCAGCAAGTCAATAAGCTCGAGGAAGAGAATCGTATCCTGAGGAGCATCATCGCCAGGAATATCACATCGCCACCTCTAAAGAAGGAGACATATGAAGGAAATATGGCCTAGAGGCAATAATAAAGTTATTATTTATTTCCTTATATCATGATAAATGTTTATTATTCATGCTAGAATTGTATTAACCGTAAACATAATACTTGTGTGAATACATAGACAAACAGAGTGTCACTAGTATGCCTCTACTTGACTAGCTCGTTGATCAAAGATGGTTATGTTTCCTAGCCATTGACATGAGTTGTCATTTGATTAATGGGATCACATCATTAGGAGAATGATGTGATTGACTTGACCCATTCCGTTAGCTTAGCACACGATTGTTTAGTATTCTGCTATTGCTTTCTTCATGACTTATACATGTTCCTATGACTATGAGATTATGCAACTCCCGTTTACCGGAGGAACACTTTGTGTGCTACCAAACGTCACAACATAACTGGGTGATTATAAAGGTGCTCTATAGGTGTCTCCGAAGGTACTTGCTGGGTTGGCGTATTTCGAGATTAGGATTTGTCACTCCGATTGTCGGAGAGGTATCTCTGGGCCCACTCGGTAATGCACATCACTTAAGCCTTGCAAGCGTTGCAACTAATGAGTTAGTTGTGGGATGATGTATTACAGAACGAGTAAAGAGACTTGCCGGTAACGAGATTGAACTAGGTATTGAGATACCGACGATCGAATCTCGGGCAAGTAACATACCGATGACAAAGGGAACAACGTATGTTGTTATGCGGTTTGGCCGATAAAGATCTTCATAGAATATGTGGGAGCCAATATGAGCATCCAGGTTCCTCTATTGGTTATTGACCGGAGACGTGTCTCGGTCATGTCTACATAGTTCTCGAACCCGTAGGGTCCGCACGCTTAAAGTTTCGATGACAGTTATATTATGAGTTTATATGTTTTGATGTACCGAAGGTTGTTCGGAGTGCCGGATGTGATCACTGACACAACGAGGAGTCTCAAAATGGTCGAGACATGAAGATTGATATATTGGACGACTATATTCGGACACCGGAATGGTTCCGGCGATTATCGGATATATACCGGAGTACCGGGGGGTTACCGGAACCCCCCGGAGGTTATTGGGCCTCATGGGCCCAATTGGTGGAAGAGGAGAGGCGGCCAAGGGCCAGCCGCGCGTCCCTCCCCCCAAGTCTGAATTGGACAAGGAGGGGGGGCGGCGCCCCCCTTTCCTTTCCCCCTCTCTCCTTCCCTCTCCACTCCTAATCCAACAAGGAAAAGGGAGGGAGTCCTACTCCCGGTGGGAGTAGGACTCCTCCTGGCGCACCCCTCCTGGCCGGCCGCCTCTCCCCCCTTGCTCCTTTATATACGGGGGCAGGGGAGCACCCTAGAGACACAAAAATTGATCTGTTGATCTTTTAGCCGTGTGCGGTGCCCCCCTCCACCATAGTCCACCTCGATAATACTGTAGCGGTGCTTAGACGAAGCCCTGCGTCGGTAGAACATCATCATCGTCACCACGCCGTCGTGCTGACGAAACTCTCCCTCAACACTCGGCTAGATCGGAGTTCGAGGGACGCCATCGGGCTGAACGTGTGCTGAACTCGGAGGTGCCGTGCGTTCGGTACTTGATCGGTCGGATCGTGAAGACGTACGACTACATCAACCGCGTTGTGCTAACGCTTCCGCTTTCGGTCTACGAGGGTACGTGGACAACACTCTCCCCTCTCGTTGCTATGCATCACCATGATCTTGCGTGTGCGTAGGATTTTTTTTGAAATTACCACGTTCCCCAACAACATAAACACATGGGTATGGGCACTCCCCTTGGCAACTGCCAAGCTTGGGGGAGGTGCCCTGGTATTATATCACCATCACACTTCTATCTTTACCATTTTTTCTTAGTTCAATCCTTTAGGTAATATCTTGATCTAGTAGAATAAAGTTCTAGTATGATCTAGTTTTGAGTTTTGCTTTATGATCCTTCTATGTAATCGAGTCCGTGAGCTATATATAATAAAGATTAGTTTTCAGTCAAGGGCTTGATTATCTTGCTATGATCTTGAGGGAATAAAAGAAAGAATAAAAAGAATTAAAGAGATCATATTGATCTTATGGAGAGTAATGACTTCACATATAAAAGAGTATGATGAATAAAAGTTGTTGAGAGTTGACAAACATAGTTTTGGTCATCGTTGCAATTAATAGGAAGTAATAAACAAAGAGAGGTTTTCACATATAAATATACTATCTTGGACATCTTTTATGATTGTGAGCACTCATTAAAATATGACATGTTAAAAAGTTGATGTTGGACAAGGAAGACAATGTAATGGGTTATGTTTTCTTATATCCGAAATAAAGTATATTGTCATGGATCATCCAACATGTTGAGCTTGCCTTTCCCCCTCATGCTAGCCAAATTCTTTGCACCAAGTAGAGATACTACTTGTGCTTCCAAATATCCTTAAACCCAGTTTTGCCATGAGAGTCCACCATATCTACCTATGGATTGAGTAAGATCCTTCAAGTAAGTTGTCATTGTTGCATGCAATAAAAATTGCTCTCTAAATATGTATGATCTATTAGTGTGGAGAAAATAAGCTTTATACGATCTTGCGATATGGAAGCAATAAAAGCGACGGACTGCATAATAAAGGTCCCTATCACAAGTGGCATATAAAGTGACGTTCTTTCGCGTTAAGATTTTGTGCATCCAACCATAAAAGCACATGACAACCTCTGCTTCCCTACGCGAAGGGCCTATCTTTTATTTTTCTTTATACCTTATGCAAGAGTCATGGTGATCTTCACCCTTCCTTTTTACATTTAATCCTTTGGAAAGCACATTGTGTTGGAAAGATCCTGATATATATATATCCAATTGGATGTAAGTTATCATAAACTATTATTGTTGACATTACCCTTGAGGTAAAAGGTTGGGAGGCAACACTATAAGCCCCTATCTTTCTCTGTGTCCGATTAAAACTCCATACCCATAAGTATTGCGTGAGTGTTATCCATTGTGAAAGACTAAATTATAGTTGAGTATGTGGACTTGCTGAAAAGCTCTTATATTGACTCTTTCTGATGTTATGAAAAATTGCAATTGCTTCAATGACCGAGATCATAGTTTGTTAGTTTTCAATGAAGTTTCTGATTCATACTTGACATTGTGAATAGATTGTTACTTTAGCATAAGAAATCGTATGACAATATATAAATATGTTGCTGTTATAAGAATGATCATGATGCCCTCATGTCCGTGTTTTATTTTATCCACACCTCTATCTCTAAACATGTGCACATATTTTTCGTTATCGGCTTCCGCTTGAGGACAAGCGAGGTCTAAGCTTGCGGGAGTTGATACGTCCATTTTGCATCATGCTTTTATATCGATATTTATTGCATTATGGGCTGTTATTACACATTATGTCACAATACTTATGCCTATTTTCTCTTATTTTACAAGGTTTACATGAAGAGGGAGAATGCCGGCAGCTGGAATTCTGGGCTGGAAAAGGAGCAAATATTAGAGACCTATTCTGCACAACTCCAAAAGTCCACGGAGGCACGTTTTGGAAATCATAAAAAATACTGGAGAAAGAATCAACCGGAGGGGCCCACACCCTGGCCACGAGGGTGGGGGCGCGCCCTACCCCCCTGGGCGCCCCCCTGTCTCATCGGCCCCTTGGCAGGCCTCTGGTGCCCATCTTCTGCTATATGAAGTCTTTTGTCCCAGAAAAAAATAAGAGAGAAGCTTTCGGGACGAAACACCGCAGCCACGAGGCGGAACCTTGGCGGAACCAATCTAGGGCTCCGGCGGAGCTGTTCTGCCGGGGAAACTTCAGTCCAGGAGGGGGAAATCAGCACCATCGTCATCACCATCGATCCTCTCATCGGGAGGGGGTCAATCTCCATCAACATCTTCACCAGCACCATCTCCTCTCAAACCCTAGTTCATCTCTTGTATCCAATCTTTGTCTCAAAACCTCAGATTGGTACCTGTGGGTTGCTAGTAGTATTGATTACTCCTTGTAGTTGATGCTAGTTGGTTTATTTGGTGGAAGATCATATGTTCAGATCCTTTATGCATATTAATACCCCTTTGATTATGAACATGAATATGATTTGTGAGTAGTTACGTTTGTTCCTGAGGACATGTGAGAAGTCTTGCTATAAGTAGTCATGTGAATTTGGTATTCGTTTGATATGTTGATGAGATGTATGTTGTCTCTCCTCTAGTGGTGTTATGTGAACGTCGACTACATGACACTTCACCATTATTTGGGCCTAGAGGAAGGCATTGGGAAGTAATAAGTAGATGATGGGTTGGTAGATTGACAGAAGCTTAAACCCTAGTTTATGAGTTGCTTCGTAAGGGGCTGATTTGGATCCATATGTTTCATGCTATGGTTAGGTTTACCTTAATACTTCTTTTGTAGTTGCGGATGCTTGCAATAGGGGTTAATCATAAGTGGGATGCTTGTCCAAGGAAGGGCAGCACCCAAGCAACGGTCCACCCACATATCAAATTATCAAAGTAACGAAGGCGAATCATATGAGCATGATGAAAACTAGCTTGACGATAATTCCCATGTGTCCTCGGGAGCATTTTCCTACATATAAGAGTTTGTCCAGGCTTGTCCTTTGCTACAAAAAGGATTGGGCCATCTTGCTGCACCTTATTTACTTTCATTATTTGTTACCCGTTACAAATTACCTTACCACAAAACTATCTGTTACCGATAATTTCAGTGCTTGCAGAGAATACCTTACTGAAAACCGCTTGTCATTTCCTTCTGCTCCTCGTTGGGTTCGACACTCTTACTTATCAAAAGGACTATGATAGATCCCCTATACTTGTGGGTCATCAGGCCATCACCCGCTCCGCCACCGCGGCCCGAAGGCGGGAGGTGGTGGTCGTGGCCGCCACCCCATCGTCGGCCGCCGTGGCCGCCAGCCCACCGTCAACCGCCGGGGTCATCACCCGCTCCGCCACCGCCGCCCGATGGCGGGAGACGGAGGTGGATGCCTGCACGTGCGACAGTGACCTTGCGCGCTACACCGAGTTCCTGCAGGAGGAGGAGGAGCGCCTCGTCGAGCACACAAAGAGCCTTACCGCCGCAGTGTCCGTGGCGCACGCCGCCTCAGAGGCAAGGAATCAGGAGATCTACAAGGAGAACCACCGCTTTGAGAGGGGTCGTCTGGAGCAGTAGAGGGCGTTCGAGGCGAGCGTCGCTGAAGCTGCATTACCGGCAGGCACCGCATTGCGGTTGCCCAGCTCGTCGGTAGGCTCCTCCTCCGCCGCCTCTTACTGAGCGCGCTCGGCAGAGGAGAGGCAACCGGAAGTAGTACAAAGCCCCTCCGCAGTAGTAGTAGTATTTAGGGGCTATTTTCTTCAGTTCATCTGACTATAGATGTGGTGGAACTGTACAACGTACTTAAAATTAGCTAGTATATATTGTTGAACTAGCTATTTCAGTACGTGGTTGGCAACAATTGGGGAAAAGTTTGGTCGGTTCAGCTGTCGAGTTGAACTGTTTGTATAAATTAAGAACGACTGCTTAATCTATGAATGAAATCTATGCTTAATTACTGAATTTTAGGTGCAAAAACTAGATACTGCTAGTGATTTTTAGCTTCATATTTTGACAAATCGCAGTGTTACAAGGATTGACAAATGTTACCAAATTGTTTCTACGTGGTTGCACACGGGTCATCCAAAACAACCGTTTGCGTTGAAGGGATGCACAAATCCTGCGCTCCTCTCACTTTGCATACGGGTGTTCTATCTAAAACGTTTGCGATCAAGAGCTGCAGAAATCCTGCTTGGCACATTTTCTCTTGGCTTCCTGGGGAAGCTGTCGGTTTGCATACAGCTGTTCTAACTAAAACGTTTGCGATGAGTGTTTTATATTTAAAAAGCGAATTAAACTGCGGGTTGGGCGCCATTAATGGAGAGGATGCAAGCAAGGTGGGCCACCATGGAAGTCAAAGGGCTCGCTTCCTAGTGAGCCTGTGCAGCGTACAGCTCGCACACTTCCTGTCGTGGTTTTGTCACGGCAGATGTCCTAGAGAAAGGACTTAGTCGTGGAGCCATCGCTACGAGTTAGCTTAAAGGGGTTAAAGCGGACAAGGGACGCAAGAGAGTTTTATACTAGTTCGTCCCCTTACGATGAAGGTAAAAGCCTACGTCTAGTTGTGATGGAATTGATGGGGTTTCGATGACCAGGGAGCGAATACGCTTGGCCTGAGTCTCGAGTTGTTGTCCGTCATCCCTGAACCGCCGCCGGGTCGTCCCCTTATATACATGGGTTGACGCTCGCCGGTTTAAAGAATCCTTAGGCCGGCTCATAATCGTGTCCGGCTCGGTCTCTGCTACTTCTATCTTACAACACAAGTTTACATATCAACGCCGGTTTATGTCTACAGGCCTTAAACCGACTTTGGGCCCTGGGCCTTCATAAAGCGTCACCGTCTGTCTTCATGGAGTTCAGATACAGATGAACTACTTATGGGGTTAACCCAGCCTCTCCTGGCCGGTTTACGCCCAGTGGTAATATCCCCAACATTAGGCCCCAGATTGATTTGAACTGGTTCATGTCAATCCTCAATACTTAAGAAAACTTCTTCTTCAACATCTTCACATAATCTTGTAAACCTCCGTGACATCATCTTCTAGGACCATGATAAACTACCATGACGTCACCTGTTTCTTTTAAAATTGCGTATAATCCATCTTCATTAATGAGCCTCCGACAATCGAGGCGACAACTCCGCCTCATATCCAAAAATTCGGCTCCTCGATTTTCGCGCCTGACGTTTATCTTTCTGCCCTTATAAATAGGGCCAGGGGGTCTTTCCATTTCCCCCCTCGTGCCTCTTCGCGTCATCGTCATCCTCGCGACGCCCGAACCTTGCACCTCGGCCGCCGCCGTCAACCTTCGACTGCTGCACCAACCTTGGCCGCTGCATCGACCTGAACGTACCAGAGCTCCTCCGCGCGCCGCCCTGCTAAACAGCCTCAGTAAGTCTCCCCTTTCTCTTACCATAGATCTGCACTTAGGGTTTCTGTCGTTCATCAGTGTTCGTCGCCGCCCTTCTTTATCCTTATCTATATCCATGGATTAGATCCAAAAACCACATAGATCTCGCACGGTAGTAGTTTTAGCACCTGTTTGATATCCAACTCATCTCAACTTGGTGAACTTTTAGTACGCTGGAAATTAGGTTAGAATATATTTTGTTTTTCCAACGCGCGGTAGATCTAAAATTACCATGGCCAGATGTGAAACTTGTTTCTTCCTTCACTTATACACAAGGAGTACCAGATTGGGCGGTTTAACTTCATATACAAAATGATGACCCAGTAGATACCATTAGTCCCCTGTTGAACTGCCAATGCATTCATCATTGTACTGTTTCCATTGTCAGACTCCGGTTTACGAATAACCAATTCCGGTTTATCAATATGCTTGTATCCTTATACCGCTGTATAATTGTCCACGGTCAATCTTAAACCGGCAATAATCATGTTTCAGATTTCCATTGCCATGGCCAAGCAAGTCTATGAATGTAATTGGGCTCCTTCTCGAGTAACCGAAGAACAATTAAACAATCTTGTTAAAACGGGCGCTTTAGCCAAGAAAGATTTCATCCACTGGAGGGTCCCTGGCCCGGAAAGTCCTCCTACACCCAAGGACGGAGAGGTAGTCGTGTTTGCTGATCATCTAGGACGAGGTTTTAGTCCTCCCGGTTCAAAAAATTTCCGGGATGTACTGGCCAATTTTCAGTTGCGCCCTCAAGACATCGGTCCCAATTCTGTGACCAACATCTGCCACTTCCAAGTCTTCTGTGAGGTTTATCTGCAAGAGGAACCTACAGTCGAACTGTTTAGGGATTTCTTTCACCTAAACCGTCGCACAGAGTTCTCGGATGGACCCAATACAGAACTGGGCGGAATGGCGGTTCAGAAAAGGAAAGAAGTCACCTTCCCTCATCCCAAACTCCATAGTCACCCCAAAGAGTGGAACCAGACATGGTTTTATTGCATGGATACATCTCCACCTGATGAAAACCCCCTGCCGGGTTACCGCCCTGAACGCCTGAGCAACACACATCCTTTTCCTCAGAGGTTGACTGCAAGAGAAAGGGCCAACTATGCTCCTCAATTATCAAAGCTTAGAGCCTTCATGGCAAGCGGTTTGACAGGAGTTGATCTTGCTCGTTGTTGGATAAGCTGGAGTATGCTGCCCTTAAGCCGGCGCTCCGGTTTGATGTGTCAATATACGGGGAGTTTGAAGGATGCTCAGCGGCACATTGACATTCAGCTTACAGATGCAGAAGTCACTGAGGCTGTAAAAAAGATACTGAACGAACTGGAGGCTGTTTGTGCCCAAACCGGACTATTCCCTTTCCGCACCTTCAACAAACCACCAGCTGTAAGAATCATATAATCTTTTTATCTGAAGTTGCTTCTGTCCAAATATTTTCTGAAAGTGTGATTATTTCTGACAGGGTGATGATCCGTTCTGGAACAAGAAACCATCACAAGACAAACCGGCGAAGCCGCAAGACAAACTGGTCAAGCCAGTTCGTCAAAAGGCCAAGGTTGTTAAAAAACCTGCCAAGAGAAGGACCACAACATCCTCCGATCCACCAGCTGATGACGATGTGGGTAATCCAGAACCAGAGGTAGAATTTGACTCTCTTGGTTCATTTTTCGTACATCTCATTGACAATGATTATTATCAGGACGACGCTGAAGGCAGTCATGCTGAGGATGTAGAGGTAATCATTCTTTCCTCCGATTCAGATCCTCTGCCGACATCAAAAATCCGTCGAGCAAACCGGAAAGTAAAATTTTCTCACGCCCTTGCTTACTTGGACCCAAACTTTCTTTTGAAGACGCAGCAGCACGAGGCTCGCCGTACAACCCGGCACAGCGGCCAGGTAGTTACCTCCGCCGGTTTACCGAACAGTCCGGTTCAGAAACGCCGATCAGAGGTCTCTTATCCCATTGATGCTTCATGCCCAAAAACAGGTTGTTTCGGCCAGCCTCTTAACCCGTCTGATTCAAATTATCAGGGTACTTCTCACTCATCCTCTGGCGAGTCATCGGCCACACAGCTTCCACCCCTCAAAACAGTTCCTGGGTGAGCTATGCACGTGTCTTTATTCTTGATGTGTTATCTTTACATACTGTACTGATCCTTATGTCTATCTTTTCTCAGCGCCAAGCCAAGACCCAGCAAGAAGGCCCGGTTAAGCAAACTGGCTGATGATAATGTAGCTGCTGAACCGGAAACAACTCCAAATCCGGAAGAAACCGACGCTGACGCCATGCTTAATGATCCGCCACCTCAAGACCATGACTTCCTTGCCGAACAAGTGCAAGTTGACGCTACAAGCCATGCAGACCGGCCAACCAGCCCTATCCGAACTGATGATAAACCGGTCAGTCCAGTTAAGGATACTGATAAACCGCCAACTCCAGTGAAGGCTGCTGATGACAAAGATGATGACATTATGATCACTGGCACTGGCCACACCACTCCTGGCAATCCTGTTGCTTTGTCAAAACATACTGCCAAGGATGAGCTCTCTGCTATCGGCAAAGGCAAATGGGATGCCGATTTATCAAGCTACGCCCATCTCAATGCTCAAGACATTCACTCTGGCTTCTTGAACAGTCTGTATACCAGCCGTGACTATGAAGCTAGTTTGGTAAACTTGATGAAGGAGCGATATGAGGTAACTACTATTTTTCTCTTTTGTCCAATTGCAGTTTATCAACTCCTAGTAGCCCCCAAGTAACGGTTTATGATATCAATCTAAACCGGGACTTTTGTCATAACTTAACTTTGCATATTTAGCCTCCAGGGACCGGATTACCTTTTTAAGATGAACCGGTTCCTTAAAATTTGCCATACTGCTCTTTCATCGGTATAGCCCCCAAGGGCCGGTTTAACTTTATAAAGATGAACTGGGAGTGTAGAAGAATTCCCATACCAACAGTTTTTTGCGCAAACACACATTAGCCCCCAAGTGCCAAGATTAATACTTGTATTATGCTTGGGACTTGTAGGAATTTCTGATAAGGAGCAAATATGCATTAGCCCCCAAGTATCAAGGGTATAACTTGTGATGTGCTTGGTACTTCAAATATGTACTGTTAACTCATTATGTATCTGTCTCTTTATAGGCTAAACTGAGCAAGAAGGAAAGTCAAACCACTGATCTGCAAGAGAACATCAAGTCCCAATAGGATGAAACTTCCAAAGCAAAAGATGAGCTGACGAGCGCCTTAGACGCTATGGAAAAGCTAAAGGAGAGCTTCGCCAAGGAGCGGGCGGATTGGAACACAGAGAAATCCGCTTTGCGGAAAAGAGCTGAAGACGCAGAAGCAGCTCTCAAACCGGTGGTAGACGAGCTGACTGGTGTAAAGCGGCAAGTACATGCTATGACCGCTGCTGTGTTTGGTAAGCATCCTTGCTTTATACTTTCAACATATCTTCCCATGTGTGGCTGGTTTACTGACGTTTATAATGATGCAGGAACTCGCATTAGCCATCTGGGCTCTGATGTACAGAAGAAGTTGAAAGCGGCTTATACTCTGATAGAGTAGCTGTATACCGGCACGCAGCGGATCATCTGTATCGCTTCACACAATAAACCTCCTCCAACATTGATCAAGGACACCTTAGAAAGGCTATCCATGCTGCCTGCCCGGGTTGAAGAACTAAAGAAAGCTGCGGCAAGGGCCGGAGCTCTGACCGCTCTAACCCGGGCAAAGGCGTGGGTGTCTGATCTTGATCCGGTGGACATGGCTAAAGGCTTTCCAAGCTTAAAAGAAGATGGATCAGAATTTAGCCAGGAGGATCTCCGCGGCATAAACCGGGAAGTACGTCCACTGGCTTGTCAATTGGCTGAAGAAGTTGATCTCTCATATTATCAAGCAAGCTATGATGATAAGAACAGACGGGTTGCGACGCCAATTCCAGAAGTGCAAAATCTGATCCCTCCAATCCGTAAGCACACTTATGCCCCTGATATTGAACCGTCAACCCTTATAAGCGACGAAGTTGTGTTCCAAGCTTTAACTGGGATCAACTGGACAACTGTTGACTTCCGGCCGCTGGGTAGAGACGAAGAAGATGAACCGGTGCAAGATGATCCGCAGCCGTCAGGTCAAGCTAACAAGCAATCATAATCCGGAGGCCAATTTAGTCTTCCACTTGCTGCAATGCTTATTGAGAAACAATTATCCCTTTTGGCACTAAATCGCCTTGTAATAGGCTAGTTAAAACACTTGGTCTGTTATGCCTTCGTGCATATTTATCTGCGACTGATGCGTGTTAATCCGCCATGCTTAAGATACAATGTCTATAATCCATAGCTATTTATTCAAGTTGTTCCTGCAGATAAGAAGCTTAAAGCGCCCTGGCGGTTTACCACCGGGCGGGTCATGACACCCAAATATATACATGACCAAGGTTTATAACCAAGGTTATAAAAGATAACCAAATATGGAAATATATGATACCTGTGACCTTTAGGCATAGTGTTGGCTGACCAACTTTGTAATGAGGGTAATAACCCTAATCCGGAGTAAAAGTAACTCCTGTTATATGATGCCGGTTTACAATAAAACCGCTCCGGGTTGTGATAAACACCGGTTTATTCCATACTGGTGACTTTGAGTCAAAACCAAACCGGGTTGATAGTCTCTGGATTATAACTTGATCATGTACTGACAACTTGTAGTTGACAGCCTAACAGGGTTGATAAACACGGGTTTGAAAACATCGGCAATCTTATCAAAAGAAAGAGAAATTTAGCAAAAGGAAAATAAAACTGTTGTAGTCGAGGCTTTTTCACGGGCTGTCAGGCCCTAAATTCGATAGCAAAAAATCTCCAAATAAAATTGTGAGCTGTGCTCAGTGGGTGCCTATGTTTGAGCTGTTGTTTTACAACAATCTCTTTGGCCCCGGATTGATGTGGCTTTGAGCCGATCAAGAGGTGTGACTGTGGTTTGGATACGACCAAGCCCCCAAGTCATGCTGTGGCATTGCGCCGATCAAGAGGTGTAGCTATAGTTCGGGTACGACCAAGCCCCCAAGTGATGCTGTGGCATTGCGCCGATCAAGAGGTGTAGCTATGGTTCGTATACGACCAAGCCCCCAAGTGATGTTGTGGCATTGCGCCGATCAATAGGTGTAGCTATGGTTCGGATACGACCAAGCCCCCAAGTGATGCTGTGGCATTGCGCTGATCAAGAGGTGTAGCTATGGTTTGGATACGACCAAGCCCCCAAGTGATCTAATATGAAGCTTTGAGAAGCTATATCAAGGGGTAAACCGGACGCCGCTTTGTAAGCTCCATGTAACCACACATGATGTAAGAAAAACAACAGATACCCCGCTTTAGCTGAGGTTCCGGTTTATTATATTGATCATAATATATACAATGTCATAATATGTACATAAGCAGAGCCTATAGCTCAAGTATAGTAAGGCCGAAGATGAGCAATATTCCACGGCTGGTTGGTCCCCTCCTCCGATTTACGTGAGTCTTTGCGCTCTCGAACATCGATTAGGTAGTACGACCCGTTGTGTAGATTCTTGATGACCACAAAGGGTCCTTCCCAAGGGGGGGGGATAGCTTGTGCATATCCGTCTGATCCTGGATGAGCCGAAGCACCAAATCACCTTCTTGAAAGGTTCTGGTTCTAACCCGGCGGTTATGATAGCGACGCAGATCTTGCTGATAAATCGCCAAACGGGCTGCCGCCATGTCACGTTCCTCATCTAACAGGTCAAGATCTTCCTGCCGTGCCCTCTCGTTGTCAGCTTCAACATATGCTGCTACACGAGGCGAGTCATGACGGATGTCACTAGGAAGAACTGCTTCCGCTCCATAAACCATGAAGAATGGTGTGTACCCTGTCGACCTGTTGGGTGTGGTATTGATACTCCACAACACAGAAGGTAACTCCTCAACCCAACAACCCGGCGTCCGTTGCAAAGGAAGGGTTTGATGCCTCTCAAGATCTCTTGATTTGCCCTCTCCGCTTGACCATTGGACTGGGGGTGAGCCACTGATGACACGTCAAGCCGGATGTGCTCCTTCATGGCACCCTTTGACATATTGGTACCATTGTCTGTTATAATGCTATGTGGAAAACCAAACCGGAAGATCACCTTTTTGATGAACTGAACCGCCGTGGCTGCGTCACACTTACTAACTGGCTCTGCCTCCACCCACTTCGTAAACTTGTCAACCGCCACCAAAAGGTGGGTCTTCTTGTCCTTGGACCTCTTGAAAGGCCCAACCATATCCAGCCCCCAAGTTGCCAACGGCCAGGTGATTGGAATCATCCTCGATTCTTGAGCTGGTACATGAGCGTGCCTTGAGAATTTCTGACAGCCATCACATCTTTTGACCAAGTCTTCGGCATCAGCATGAGCTGTCAACCAATAGAAACCGTGACGAAACGCCTTGGCCACCAAAGATTTTGAACCGGCATGGTGACCACAATCTCCTTCGAGGATCTCACGCAAAATTTCATGGCCTTCCTCAGGAGACACACAGCGTTGAAATGCCCCTGTCACACTGCAATGATGTAACTCTCCATTGATAATAGTCATGGACTTGGACCACTGGGTTATCTGCCTGGCCAAAGTTTCATCCTCTGGTAACTCACCCCGGTTTATATACGCCAAATATGGAACCGTCCAAGCCGGGATAACCTGAAGAGCCGCCACCAACTGAGCCTCCGGATCAGGAACAGCCAAATCCTCTTCACCAGGGAGCTTGACGGACGGATTATGCAAAACATCCAGGAAGACATTAGGTGGAACCGGTTTACGTTGGGAACCCAGGCGGCTTAAAGTGTCCGCCGCTTCATTCTTCTGCCGGTCCACATGATCCACCTGATAACCTTTAAAGTGACCTGCAACAATATCCACCTCACGACGATATGCTGCCATTAGTGGGTCCTTGGAATCCCAAGTGCCGGACACTTTTTGAGCCACTAGATCCGAGTCACCGAAGCACTTAACTCGGCTTAGGTTCATCTCCTTAGCCATCCGAAGACCATGGAGTAAAGCCTCATATTCAGCTGCATTGTTAGTGCAAGGGAACATTAAACGGAGAACATAACAAATCTTATCACCTCGTGGGGAAGTTAATACGACTCCGGCCCCCGAGCCCTCCAATTGCCTGGACCCATCAAAATGAATAGTCCAATAAGTGTGATCCGGCTTCTCCTCTGGCGCTTGTAATTCTGTCCAATCATTGATGAAATCCACAAGTGCCTGAGATTTGATCACCGTTCGGGGTATGTATTTCAACCCGTGAGGCCCGAGCTCGATAGCCCACTTAGCAATCCGACCAGTTGCTTCCCTGTTCTAGATTATATCCCCCAAAGCAGCGGAGCTGACCACCGTGATGGGATGACCTTGGAAATACTGCTGAAGCTTCCAGCTTGCCATGAAAACCCCATACACAAATTTTTGCCAATGCGGGTACCTCTCCTTGGACTCAATAAGTACCTCGCTGATATAGTAAACCGGCCGCTGAACCAGATATTCCTTTCCTACCTCCTTGTGCTCCACCACAATAGCCACACTAACAGCCCGAGCATTAGCTGTCACATATAGCAACAATGGTTCTTTGTCCACTAGAGCAGCGAGAATCGGCGGATTAGCCAGCTGCCGCTTTAAGTCCTCAAATGCTTCATTAGCGGCGTCACTCCAGATGAAGTTATCCGTTTTCTTCAGCATCTGATATAAAGGGATGGCCTTCTCGCCAAGGCGACTGACAAACCGGCTCAACGCAGCAATCCGGCCTGCCAAGCGTTGAACATCATTGATACACTTCGGTTTAGCCAAGGAGGTGATGGCTTTGATCTTTTCCGGATTAGCTTCAATGCCCCTGTTAGACACCAAAAAGCCCAAGAGCTTGCCTGCAGGTACACCAAAGACACACTTGGCCGGATTAAGCATCATTTTATAAACCCACAGGTTATCAAAGGTTTCCTTCAAGTCATCAATCAATGTCTCTTTCTTCCTTGATTTTACCACAATATCATCCACATAGGCGTGAACATTGCGGCCGATCTGTTTATGCAGACAATTCTGCACACACCATTGATAAGTCGCCTGGGCACACTTGAGCCCAAAGGGCATGGACACATAGCAGAAGGCTCCAAAGGGAGTTATGAAGGCTGTCTTCTCCTGGTCCTTAACTGCCATTTTGATCTGATGATAACCAGAATATGCATCCAAAAAGCTTAAACGCTCGCAACCCGTCGTAGCATCAATAATTTGATCAATACGGGGAAGGGCAAAAGGATCTGCTGGACAAGCTTTGTTGAGGTCTGTATAATCCACACACATACGCCAAGTGCCATTCTTCTTGAGGACCAGCACCGGATTAGCCAACCACCCAGGATGGAACACTTCAACGATAAATCCAGCCGCCAACAGCCTGGCTACTTCTTCTCCAATAGCTTTGCGCCTTTCTTCATTAAACCGGTGGAGAAACTGTTTGACCGGTTTATACTTGGGATCAACATTGAGAGTGTGCTCAACGAGTTCTCTCGGTACACCTGGCATGTCAGAAGGCTTCCATGCAAAGATGTCCCGATTCTCACGGATGAACTCGATGAGCGCGCTTTCCTATTTTGGATCCAAGTTAGCGCTGATGCTAAACTGCTTGGATGAATCGCCAGGCACGAAGTCAACAAGCTTAGTCTCATCAGCCGATTTAAACTTCAGGGCCGGATCATGCTATGTAGTTGGTTTCTTCAACGAAGTCATATCTGTTGGGTCAACATTGTCCTTGTAAAACTTCAACTCTTCTGTTGCACAAACCGACTCAGCATAAGCCGCATCACCTTCTTCACACTCCAGAGCAATCTTGCGGCTCCCATGCACGGTTATAGTTCCCTTGTGACCCGGCATCTTGAGCTGCAGATAGACATAACAAGGCCGTGCCATAAACTTTGCATAGGCTGGCCGTCCAAATAGGGCATGATACGGGCTGCTGATTTTCACCACTTCAAAGGTCAAGTTTTCTGATCTATTCAAAAGCCACCTCCAGAGCTATCTTACCAACAGGATATGCCGACTTACCAGGCACCACACCATGGAACACCGTATTGGACGGTTTAAGATTTTTATCTGTTAACCCCATGCGACGGAAAGTTTCATAATAAAGGATGTTGATACTACTCCCTCCATCCATGAGTACCTTAGTGAACTTATAACCTCCCACCTGAGGTGCCACCACCAGAGCCAGATGATCCGGATTGTCAACCCGGGGTGGATGATCTTCTCTACTCCACACAATCGGCTGCTCGGACCAACGCAAATAATGGGGCATCGCCGGTTCAACGGCATTCACCGCCCTTTTATGAAGCTTCTGATCGCGCTTGTCCAAGCTAGTGGTGAAGACATGATACTGTCCGCTATTCAACTGCTTCGGGTTGCTCTGGTAACCCGACTGCTGCTGCTCCTGATTGCCCTGATGATTATAGCCACCTTGGTTACCCTGATTACTTTGATTGTTATGTCCACCCTGATTACCGCGGAAGCCTGAACCGGAATTTCCTCCGCCATAACCCGGCCCATGAGAGCCGGAGCCCGAACCGCCTCCTGGTCCATGATCATACCGGAAAGAATCAGAATTTTTGAACTCTTGCATGATGTAACAATCTTTCCAGAGGTGCGTGGACGGGTCCTCCTTCGTCCCATGCTTTGGACAGGGCCGGTTCAACAGATAAGACAAACGGTCCGGATTAGGACTCGGCCTTCCACCGCGCTGGGGCGGTTTACCCTTACGCCGCTGGCCCTTGTCATGTGTATTAGTGTTAGCCACAAAGTCTAAGCCGTGGTCCGCGTTACGCTTGCCGCCGTTTCCATGACCCGCCGGGTTGTGGTGCTGCCCCTTGGCGTTGCCGCTCTTCTTTCCCTTCCCTGTCTTATCATCGTCAGACTCAGGAACCTTGGTACTATCAGAGTCGGCATACTTCACCAGTGCAGCCATGAGGGTTCCCATGTCATTACAATGACGTTTGAGCCGTCCCAACTTCAACTTCAGGGGTTCAAACCGGCAATTGCCTTCCAATGTTAAAACTGCAGTGTCAGCGTTGATGCGGTCCGATGAATGCAAAATCTCCGAAACCCGACGCACCCAATAGGTTGTTGACTCTCCTTCCTCCTGGACACAGGCAGCTAAGTCCACAATTGACATGGGCTGCTTGCATGTATCCTTGAAATTCTAAATAAACCGGGCTCTCAACTCGGCCCATGACCTGATAGAATTAGCCGGTAAGCTCTTTAACCAAGTGCGGGCTGTCCCTTCTAGCATCATGGTGAAGTATTTCGCACATGCCGCATCATCCACATCCAGCATCTCCATGGCCATCTCATAGCTTTCGACCCATGTTTCAGGGGATAAATCGGCGGTGTAATTCGTCACCTTGCGCGGGCCCTTGAAATCCTTGGGCAGGCGCACATTCCGCAATGCTGGGACAAGACATGGCACTCCCAAAGAACTAGAGGTAACTCCTGGTTCCACCGATGTGGTTTGACGAAGCGGAGTAAGCTGACGGGCTTCATGCTGCGCCACTAACTCGGCCTCTCTGCGTGCCTGAGCCCGGTCCACCACCTCCTGAGCATCGCCAGCACCACCCGCCGGGTTATTGCCATGGGGCGGATCACGGTTCCGTGCATTGCTTGAAACTGCCGGTTCATCCATACGCCTGCTGTAACTCCGGCTTGGACGGGGAGTGGAATGAATCTGATCGCGACTATATGAATAAGCCTCCTGTTGAACCAAGGCTGTCTGAAGAAGCTCCTTAACCCGGCGCGTCTCGACCGCCGCTGGAGAATCGCCTTCGATTGGGATGGCCGCCAGCCGTGAAGCGGCAGCGACAATGT
The DNA here is from genome assembly GCF_002575655.3 of Aegilops tauschii subsp. strangulata. Classification (NCBI taxonomy): domain Eukaryota; kingdom Viridiplantae; phylum Streptophyta; class Magnoliopsida; order Poales; family Poaceae; genus Aegilops; species Aegilops tauschii. The sequence continues at coordinate 597,194,822 of NC_053037.3, forward strand.
TGTCCATCTGGTTAGAGTAGTGACCCGGCGGCGTGGGGACATGCGGTGTTACAATGTTGTTCTGACGAGGCGGATCCGCCAAACGTGGTTGAACTGGCGCCCCTGCTCCAGGTGCCTCCGCCCGGTTTACCACCGGCGGATTACTGGTCCCTGCTCCTGAGGTGTTAAAGAGATTTCTAGCGTCATAAACCGGCGGCAGGCGAGATCGCTGCCTCCTCTTCAGGACTTCGTTCGACGCACTCTGATCCAGCATAATCCGGTAAGCTTGTGCATCCAAAGCGGCCCGCTCCGCGGCTATCCTGGTATCCTCAGCTGCTAAGTCGGCTTTGGCCTGGGTGATCTGATCTTTCACTTTCACGATTTCCGCATTGTATGCATCCTGATCTGCCGGGTTAACCTCCGCCATCAGCGTTGCCAACGCGTCAAACAAACCAGATAGAACCTGAGCTGGCGGTCGCACAGGGCCTCCTGCCCCGGCCGCTGCCGCCGCTGCCAATCCGGAAATCATCGTTGCTGCGGTCGAAGAGTGTAGCGCCGGTTGCGTGCCAGCCATGAAGATCGCAACCCGGTTTGGCAGATCAAAGGGGTCCGGAATACTGTCGCCATCAGAACAGCCCCCAATCCGGCCATCTTGTAACTGATACAACGACTCGGTTTCTCTAGTCGATGACTCATCGCTGGAATAAACGACGGTCTCACCACCAGATTCCGATCTATCCTCAGATTCCCCTCCATGGACAACTCCCACGAAGGCACGCTTCATGATAGGCTTGACCCGGGCAGATCTCGCACGCTGAGCCGTTTTGGCGAGGTCGGTGCAGATGTCCGGCTCAGGGCCCGGTTCACCGATCTTGCCAATGAAAACGTGTATGCCACCAAAGGGGACCTGGTACCCGTACTCGATTGAGCCGGCCTCGGGGCCCCAGCCTGCATCGTCAATGTAGAGCTTGCCGCGATGACTCTTGGTCATCCGGCCCACAGCGTAACCCTTGAGTCCTTCGAAGTTGCCCTCCAAGAACTTGAAACCATCGTGCGATAGCCCCACGGTGGGCGCCAACTGTCGTGGTTTTGTCACGGCAGATGTCCTAGAGAAAGGACTTAGTCGTGGAGCATCGCTACGGGTTAGCTTAAAGGGGTTAAAGCGGACAAGGGACGCAAGAGAGTTTTATACTAGTTCGGCCCCTTACGATGAAGGTAAAAGCCTACGTCTAGTTGTGATGGAATTGATGGGGTTTCGATGACCAAGGAGCGAATACGCTTGGCCTGAGTGTCGAGTTGTTGTCCGTCGTCCCTGAACCGCCGCCTGGTCGTCCCCTTATATACATGGGTTGACGCCCGTCGGTTTACAGAATCCCGAGGCCGGCTCATAATCTTGTCCGGCTCGGTCTCTGCTACTTCTATCTTACAAACACAAGTATACATATCAACGCCGGTTTATGTCTACAGGCCTTAAACCGTCTTTGGGCCCTGGGCCTTCATAAAGCGTCACTGCCTATCTTCATGGACTTCAAATATAGATGAACTACTTATGGGGTTAACGTCCTCTCCTGGCCGGTTTACGCCCAGTGGTAATATCCCCAACACTTCCCGGTGAGCCTACGCACTCAAGGACAGCTTGCATGCCTCTCGGTCAGCCTGCGCACCGGAAGGTGCTCGCACGCCTCCCGTTCAGTCAAGGTCAAGCAGTTGTCCGCACGGCACCTCCTACAGCCATTAAAACCGATACACATGGCGTGACGTGAATGGTTAATAGAATTTTGGATTTACTAGAATTTAAAAACCAGGCATCTCAATGTTTTGCCGGCAATCAACGGTGCCCCGGTGTTTGAAATTCAATCCCATTTCTTGCATGGGACCTAAGCATGCACCCAAGGACACAGATTTGATTTTTCAACGAATTTATATGCACTGGAGCATGTGCATGTAGTTCAAATTTGAATTATGCACATAAAATGCATTGAAAACTTAATTAATGCATAAAAATGTCCAAACGAACCCCGAAAAATCACAAAAATTCACACAACACTCCTATTGTTCTATGGTAACACGAGAAAAAATTCGAAACCAATAACAGGCAATGGATATCATTTCGTCCCCGAAGGTGGGATGTTCCCTAACGAAAACCATCATGCTTGTTGTGAGAAGCATATACCCAAACCTGCCCCAAATGAGACAAAATTTGTACCATGACATGTTGATGCTGCTCCATGATAGCATGCTAAGTTTCATGAATTTCAGACGAGTTTGGATTTACTAGAATTTAAAAACCAGGCATCTCAATGTTTTGCCGGCAATCAACGGTGCCCCGGTGTTTGAAATTCATTCCCATTTCTTGCATGGGACCTAAGCATGCACCCAAGGACACAGATTTGTTTTTTCAACGAATTTATATGCACTGGAGCATGTGCATGTAGTTCAAATTTGAATTATGCACATAAAATGCATTGAAAATTCAATTAATGCATAAAAATGTCCGAACGAACCCTAAAAATTCACAAAAATTCACACAACACTCCTGTTGTTCTATGTTCACACGAGAAAAAAATTCGAAAGCAATAAGAGGCAATGGATATCGTTTCGTCCTCAAAGGTGGGACGTTCCCTACCGAAAACCATCATGCTTGTTGTGAGAAGCTGCGGTTTGTGAGAAGCATATACCCAAACCTGCCCCAAATGGGACAAAATTTGTACCACGGCATGTTGATGCCGCTCCATGATAGCATGCCGAGTTTCATGAATTTCAGACGAGTTTTGGATTTACTAGAATTTATAAACCAGGCATCTCAATGTTTTGCCGGCAATCAACGGTGCCCCGGTGTTTGAAATTCATTCCCATTTCTTGCATGGGACCTAAGCATGCACCCAAGGACACATATTTGATTTTTTAACAAATTTATATGCACTGGATAATGTGCATGTAGTTCAAATTTGAATTATGCACATAAAATGCATTGAAAACTTAGTTAATGCATAAAAATTTCCAAATGAACCCCGAAAAATCACAAAAATTCACGCAACACTCCTGTTGTTCTATGTTGACACGAGAAAAAATTTCGAAAGCAATAAGAGGCAATGGATATCGTTTCGTCCTCAAAGGTGGGACGTTCCCTACCGAAAACCATCGTGCTTGTTGTGAGAAGCTGCGGTTTGTGAGAAGCATATACCCAAACCTGCCCCAAATGGGACAAAATTTTTACCACGGCATGTTGATGCCGCTCCATGATAGCATGCCAAGTTTCATGAATTTCAGACGAGTTTTGGATTTACTAGAATTTATAAACCAGGCATCTCAATGTTTTGCCGGCAATCAACGGTGCCCCGGTGTTTGAAATTCATTCCATTTCTTGCATGGGACCTAAGCATGCACCCAAGGACACAGATTTGATTTTTCAACCAATTTATATGCACTGGAGCATGTGCATGTTGTTCAAATTTGAATTATGCACATAAAATGCATTGAAAACTTAGTTAATGCATAAAAATGTCCAAACGAACCCCGAAAAATCACACGACACTCCTGTTGTTCTATGTTGACACGAGAAAAAAAATTGAAAGCAATAAGAGGCAATGGATATCATTTCGTCCCCAAAGGTGGGATGTTCCCTACTAAAAACCATCATGCTTGTTGTGAGAAGCTCCGGTTTGTGAGAATCATATACCCAAACCTGCCCCAAATGGGACAAAATTTGTACCACGACATGTTGATGCCGCTCCATGATAGCATGCCAAGTTTCATGAATCTCAGACGAGTTTTGGATTTACTAGCATTTAAAAAAATAGGCATCTTAATGTTTTGCCGGCAATCAACGGTGCCCTGGTGTTTGAAATTCATTCCCATTTCTTGCATGGGACCTAAGCATGCACCCAAGGACATAGATTTGATTTTTCAACCAATTCATATGCACTGGAGCATGTGCATGTAGTTCAAATTTTAATTGTTCACCTGAAATGGCTACAAAACCAATTTAATGTATAAAATGTTCAGACGAACCCTGAGTAATTCCAATTCTTTTACGACACACATATAGTTGCATGTTCACTCTAGATAAAAGGTCTAGCAATTCAAACACCATGCATTGCCGCTATGACCCCATTATGTAATTCAAATCAAGATGAAAAATCAAGTAGATTGCACACAGTTTATTATCAGCAACCGTGTGAGATGTAGTACAAAATATCTTGGAGCACCGTCGGTGTATAGTACGCCTATGGCTTACGCGAGAAGGTGTGTCGGCTACAGTCCACAGCCGGCGTCTCAAACACACTAGCTCGCTCCCCAAATATCATTTCACTGTTCAATCATCGCCGGTGAAAGATGGGCACGTGGACCCGGATCGTGAGGGCAACTTCGGTGGCCCACTCCGGCGAGAGTGCGGCCGCAGCTGCCATGCGCGTGCTAACAAGGTGCATGAGCGCGGCCGCAATTTGCGACCGGGCGGCAAAGGCAGCCCAAACGGCCGATGTTGCTTCTCAGGTGGCGGCAGCAACATGTGGCTCGGGGATAGCAACTGGCGAGAGCGGCACATCAGTTGTCCGTTCCGTAGCGGCGGCCTTAGTCCTGATGGAGGCCGCCCACGACCATGTCGAGGCCGCCCACGCCCAGCTCCTAGCGATCAGCGCACAAATCGAATGAAGCTTCTCCGACAATGGTCGGCATCCCACGGCCGAAGAGTTACAATCGCCGAGAGCATTGGAGCAGCCGTCCGTTCCTCCACTGCATACCTTGCGACAACGGAGCCCGTCCAAGCCCAGATCGCGTCCGCCCACGCCCAGCTCGTGGCGGCCTTTTCCAAAGAGATGGCGAACGCGGATGGCGAGATGCTTGCGGAGTATGGTCCGATGGATGCCATGGAGCCCCTTCCCCAGGAGACCGTCGGGCGCGAGCTGGACATGGAGGCGGCGGCGGAGATTGACGAGCACCAGCCGTAGTAGTACTCTTTGTTTTTTTTAATTAAGAGCACGGGTCTTTAATTTGTTAGATTAATGTTTAGGTCATCTAGCTCTATTTAATTGCTGAACTTGCTCGATTAAGAAGTGTGGGTGTGCTGTAGTCTCCTTTGTGTACCTAAATTATGCAATGACGTGGATAACCACTGTAACCATGGAAATTCGAACCAAAACTTTTGACGTTCAAACTCATCACACACGGGTTAAGCTATCTGAATCGTTTCTGATGTCCACATATCGTACACAGTTCTGAATAAGGGACCGTGTCTGATGACACTTTGCGCGCCAGTTTTTTGGCTGAAGTGATTCCAAATTTTCGGCTTCCGCGGAAATATCTACCTTCCCGCCCACTCCCCCTTACCAAAATCCACATTTCCCCTCTTTCCGCCTTCCTTTCCAAGTTGAAACCTTCACTCCTTGCTTGCAGCGCCGCCGCCTACTCGCCGGCAACCCTCCATCATGCTGCTCGGCCTCCTCTATCCAGGCAGGTAATCCACACCCGGCCCCCATCCTCCTCCTCCTTCCACATCCCACATGCCCCGACCGCCGGCGCGAGCGCGACACCTTCCACCCAAATCACCGACCCCTCCACCAAATGAGAGCCGGCCTAAGCCATGGTGCACGCAGTATAGCCAGGACCTCAAGGAGCATTTGGCAGCGGAGAAGCAAATCGTGGTTGCACGCGCGGATGAGGTTGCGATGGCTGCCATTCGTGCCGACCTCTAGATCTTGAAGGAGCTCCTTGCCAATTGCTAGCTACGCCGGTTAAGCATGCTCGGTTTACCTATTGCGTGTGCTGCTCCTGTCTTTCCTTCACAAATTCTAGTGAATTGTGCTATCTAATTTCAACATGCAATCTGTTGCTCTAGTGTATATGTTCGATATGTCGTGCAGTGTGGTGCTCACTTATTAACTGTTTTGTTAATTAGTTGTCGTCTTTAGTTAACTGTTTGGTTCAATTCTGCAAATGTGATGTTCAATTCTTCAGGCTGCAATCTTGTATTGTCTTCCATGTGAGAAATAAATCGAATTTATCTTTACAAAATTGTGGGTGCATTCTGTTATTGTACACCATGTGAGGAATAAATTGAATTTGGCTGTAGTAAATACATGAGAAACAAATACAATTGCTACAATTGGCTGTAGTTAACTGTTTGGTTAACTCTCTGATCTTCTATTAGGAGTATGTTATATTGTGCAATGTGGTGCTCAGTTAATGTTTGGTTCATTTGTTGTGGTGTTTACTTAACTGCTTGGTTCAATTCTGCAATGCGATGTCCAATTATCGTGGGTAGAATTTTGTATTGTTGTGCATGTGAGGAATAAATCGAATTTGGCTGCACTTAATACATGAGAAACATATACAAGTGCTATATTTCCTAGTTCTTAATCATGCTTGGTTTGGGTAAATGGGTTTTCCGTGTGGCTTCAATTAATCTGATGAATCTGCAAAGTGCTTATTTTTCATCAACATATTATACTGATAGCATGCGAACCCTTACTTGACTTGATGACTAACTACCTTATATGTGTTGCAGGGAAACAATGCGAAGCACTGAGGTTTACAATCGAGGTTAGCACGTGCATGGTCCGTTGTCTAATAGCACATTATTGTGCAATTGCAGGAACCATTCTAATATTTTGGTTTTTAACAATTTGGTCTTGCACATGTAAGTCTTGCTGTCAGAGGTTTTGACCCACTGTTCGACCCTTTTTGCATATGGGGAAATGTGTTGTCCATGAATATCAATCAAATCATGAAACTCAGAAAGATTGTTAGGATAAAGTAATTGGCGACAAAAAACAACAAGATCTTTGTCTGCACAATGAAGAAGACATCAGTTCACTACAAGATGGTACTAACTATTATACCTTGCCTTTTTTTATTCCTTTGCCTCATTTCCAATATAGAGAAGATATTTATGCACATCCTTGTTTTCAGGCCTTTCCAAAGCAGTTCACTGATGATTACCTCTCAAACAACCTCTATGGTCAGGAGGCGGGGAAGGTTTTCATAAAACACCCACGGTTCAATATTGAAGTGTTCCCGAAGAGGACGAAGGACGAACGATCAGTCATCCATAGGCACTGGCCTAAAGTTGCAAAGACCTTCAACATGAATGAAGGCTCAATATTCGCCTTCCGCTTCAGCAGTTTTCCAGATGAGATGCATCTGTCTATATACCGTCTATGATGCTAATTTCGAAAGGTTCTACATGTTGCATGTGGAACTTGCTGCTGGTGCAGTTGTATAATGGGGTAGCTGAGTGCTGAAGCTATATCATGTTGTACTCTGATGTATTTCAATTATGAAATTCTGCTTCGGTAATATGGAAAAGAAATATATTGTGTGCTTAATATGAAATGTCAATTAGATTAATAAATGGATTATGAATAATCGGATAATTAGCCTGCTAATTGTGTTTTGCCATTGCAAATGGTTGTTGAAAAAATACCGTGGGCGATGACCTCAGGCAACGCACACAGTTTTGATACGTCTCCGTCGTATCTATAATTTTTTATTGTTCCATGCCAATATTATGCACCTTTCATATACTTTCGGCAACTTTTTATACTATTTTTGGGACTAACATATTGATCCAGTGCCCAGTGCCAGTTCCTGTTTGTTGCATGTTTTTTGTTTCGCAGAAAATCCATATCAAACGGAGTCCAAACGGGATAAAAACTGACGCAGATTTTTTTGGAATATATCTGATTTTTGGAAAGAAGAATCAACGCGATACGATGCCCGAGGGGGCCACGAGGCAGGGGGCGCACCCCAGGGGGTCAGGCGCGCCCTGGGCCCTTGTAGTAAGGTGGTTGGTGCCCTTCTTTCGCCGCAAGAAAGCTAATATCCGGATAGAGATCGTGTCCAAAATTCAGCCCAATCGGAGTTACGGATCTCCGGGAATTTAAGAAACGGTGCAAGGGCAGAATCAAAAAACGCAGAAACAGAGAGAGACAGAGAAACAGATCCAATCTCGGAGGGGCTCTCGCCCCTCCCACACCATGGAGACCATGGACCAGAGGGGAAACCCTTCTCCCATCTAGGGAGAAGGTCAAGGAAGAAGAAGAAGGAGGGGGGCTCTCTCCCCCTCGCTTCCGGTGGCACCGAAATGCCGCCGGGGCCATCATCATCACCGCAATCTACACCAACAACTTCACCGCCGTCATCACCAACTCTTCCCCCCTCTATGCAGCGGTGTAACCCCTCTTTTACCCGCTGTAATATCTACTTAAACATGGTGCTCAACGCTATATATTATTTCCCAATGATGTATGGCTATCCTATGATGTTTGAGTAGATCCGTTTTGTCCTATGGGTTAATTGATGATCGTGATTGGTTTGAGTTGCATGGTTTATTATTGGTGCTGTCCTATGGTGCTCTCCATGTCGCGCAAGCGTGAGGGATTCCTGTTGTAGGGTTTGCAATATGTTCATGATTTGCTTCTGGTGGGTGGCGTGAATGACAGAAGCACATACCTGAGTAAGTAGGTTATTTGCGTATGGGAATAAAGAGGACTTGATACTTTAATGCTATGGTTGGGTTTTACCTTAATGATCTTTAGTAGTTGCGGTTGCTTGCTAGAGTTCCAATCATAAGTGCATATGATCCAAGAAGAGAAAGTATGTTAGCTTATGCCTCTCCCTCAAATAAAATTGCAATAGTGATTACCGGTCTAGTTATCGATTGCCTAGGGACAAATAACTTTCTTGTGTGACGAAAAGCTCTTTACAAAAGCTAATTTAGTTGTGTCTTTATCTAAACAGCCCCTACTTTTATTTACGTGCTCTTTATTATCTTGCAAACCTATCCAAAAACACCTACAAAGTACTTCTAGTTTTATACTTGTTCTAGGTAAACTGAACGTCAAGCGTGCGTAGAGTTGTATCGGTGGTCGATAAAACTTGAGGGAATATTTGTTCTACCTTTAGCTCCTCGTTGGGTTCGACACTCTCACTTATCGAAAGAGGCTACAATTGATCCCCTATACTTGTGGGTTATCAAGTTTCTAGGAATAAACCGTGTTGGATCAATGAACAATAACAAACGACTTTCTCTTGAAAACTGTTTGCGTTAGGCCACCTTGCGCAAATGTTTACCACATATAAACCGTGTGTGATGGACAGCCTTTGCCACACAGTTTCTTCTACGGACCGTGTGTGATACATTCAATAACGCAAATGATTTAACGAGAAAAATTGTGTGTGATGTACCTCTGAACACAAACGTTTTCCTTGGAGCGACAGTGTGGGATGTGCATACGAACGGAAATGTTTAGCGGGGACTGACTGTGTGGGATGTACTTGCGACCGGAAACAATTTCACCGTATAATTGTATTTTTTAGCTCTACTGAACGTATTTCCGTATTTGAGCGCTCGCCGGTCGCACACGACCTCATTTTGCCGAACGTGTGTGCCAGGAGGGCATATCCCCGACGGTTTCTGGGTCGTGTGGGAAGGACCCCCCTATTGCCCACACTCACTTGGCGACGGTTCCAAATGCCGTCGCAGAAAGGGGTAAAAAACGTTTGTTTAGGACCGACGCGCAGCAGTGAATATCTTCAATCTGAGCTGGTGCAATATCATTTATAACTTCTTGGTATAAAGAAAATGAAATAACACTCACACTAGCACCCATATCACATAAACCATGATAGCAATTATCTCCAATTTGAATAGAAACAACGGGCATGCCAACTATGAGCTTATTCTTATCTAACATATCTTGTTCATTTCTAGCAGGTTTAGCAATTCTAGCAACCTCGTTGCAAAAGTAAATAACATGCCCGTCAATATTATCAACCAAGAGATCCTTAACCATTGCAATATTATGTTCCACTCTAATTTGTTCAGAGGGTCTAGGTATTCTAATATTACTTTTATGAACCACAGTTGTAGATTTAGCACGCTTCTTAATCGTAATAGGGAAAGGAGGTTTCTCAATGTAAGCAGTAGGCACAACTCGATCAACATTATAAATGATTGTTTCATATTTAGTCATAATAGGTTCCTCACAATTTTCTTCAATATGTGGATGAAATTTAAACCATTTCTCCTTAGGGAGGTCAACCTGAGCAGCAAATGATTCACAAAAAGTAGATACTATTGATGTCTGCTAGAACTACGTCGGTATTTCCCCAAAGAGGAAGGGGTGATGCAGCACAGCGACGATAGGTATTTTCCTCAGTGATGATTCCAAGGTTATCTAACCAGTAGGAGAACCAAGAAACACTATGTAAACAACACCCGCACACAAAAAACAAATACTCGCAACCCGACGTGTTAAAGGGGTTGTCAATCCCTTTCGGCTAACGGCGCCAGAAATTGGCAAACGGACGTGAGAAAGTTGTAATAATTTGATAGATCGAACGCCAAATAAAATAAAGTGCAGTAAGGTAATTTTGTATTTTTGGTTTAATAGATCTGAAAATAAAAGCAAATAAAATAGATCAGGAACGCAAATATAATAAAGAAGAGACCCGGGGCCGTAGATTTCACTAGTGGCTTCTCTCAAGAAAAATAGCAAACGGTGGGTAAACGAATTACTGTTGGGCAATTGATAGAACTTCAAATAATCATGACGATATCCAGGCGATGATCATTATATAGGCATCACGTCCAAGATTAGTAGACCGACTCCTGTCTGCATCTACTACTATTACTCCACACATCGACCGCTATCCAGCATGCATCTAGTGTATTAAGTTCATTGAGAAACATAGTAATGCAATAAGAACGATGACATGATGTAGACAAGATCTATTTATTTAGAAATACACCCCATCTTGTTATCCTTAATAGCAATGATACATACGTGTCGGTTCCCCTTCTGTCACTGGGATCAAGCATTATAAGATCGAACCCATTACAAAGCACCTCTTCCCATTGCATGATAAATAGATCAAGTTGGCCAAACAAAACCAAAATATCGGAGAAGAAATACGAGGCTATAAGCAATCATGCATATAAGAGATCAAAGAAGACTCAAATAACTTTCATGGATAAAAAGATAGATCTGATCATAAACTCAAAGTTCATCGGATCCCAACAAACACACTGCAAAAAGAGTTACATCATATGGATCTCCAAGAGACCATTGTATTGAGAATCAAACGAGAGAGAGGAAGCCATCTAGCTACTAACTACGGACCCGTAGGTCTACAAAGAACTACTCACACATCATCGAAGAGGCACCAATGGACATGATGCACCCCTCCGTGATGGTTGATACGTCCATTTTGCATCATGTTTTCTTACTATTATCTATAATGTTTTATCCATAATAATGCTTTTTGGAGTAATTCTAATGTCTTTTCTCTCATAATTTGCAAGGTACAAACAAGGAGGGAGAATTCCGGCAGCTAGAAATCTGGACCCGGAAAAGCTACGTCAGGCAACCTATTATGCACAACTCCAAACAAGCTGAAACTTCACGGAGATTTTTTATGGAATATTTAAGAATTATTGGAGCAAATAACTACCAGAGGGGGCCCACTAAGTGGGCTCAACCCACCTGGGCGCGCTAGGGAGCCCAGCCGCGCCCTGGTGGGTTTTGCTCACCCAGGCCCACCTCCGGTGCCCATCTTCTGGTATATAGGTCATTTTGAACTAGAAACAATAAGGAGAGGAATTTCGGGACGGAGCGCCGCCGTCTCAAGGTGGAACTTGGGCAGGAGCACTTTTTCCCTCCGGCGGAGCGATTCCGCTGGGGGAACTTCCCTCCCGGAGGGGGAAATCATCGTCATCGTCATCACCAACAACTCTCCCATCTCGGGGAGGGCAATCTCCATCAACATCTTCAACAACACTATCTCATCTCAAACCCTAGTTCATCTCTTGTGTTCAATCTTGTTACCGGAACTATAGATTGGTGCTTGTGGGTGACTAGTAGTGTAGATTACATCTTGTAGTTGATTACTATATGGTTTATTTGGTGGAAGATCATATTTTCAGACCCATTATGCTATTTAATACTCCTCCGATCATGATCATGATTATTATTTGTGAGTAGTTACTTTTGTTCTTGAGGTCACGGGAGAAATCATGTTGCAAGTAATCATGTGAATTTGATATGTGTTCGATATTTTGATAGTATGTATGTTGTTACTCCCTTAGTGGTGTCATGTGAACGTCGACTACATGACACTTCACCATATTTGGGCCTAAGGGAATGCATTGTGGAGTAGCAATTAGATGATGGGTTGCGAGAGTGACAGAAGCTTAAACCCCAGTTTATGCGCTATTCCGTAAGGGACCGATTGGATCCACAAGTTTAATGCTATGGTTATAATTTATTCTTAATACTTTTCTCGTAGTTGCGGATGCTTGCGGGAGGGTTAATCTTAAGTAGGAGGTTTGTTCAAGTAAGAACAGCACCTAAGCACCGGTCCACCCACATATCAAATTATCAAAGTAGCGAAGACGAATTAAACCAATATGATGAAAGTGACTAGATGAAATTCCCGTGTACCCTCAAGAACGCTTTGCTTATCATAAGAGACCGTTTTGGACTATCCTTTGCCACAAAAGGATTGGGATACCTTGCTGCACTTTTGTTACTACTATCTTTTCTTTCTCGTTACAAATTATCTTTCTATCAAACTAGTCCGCTGCTTACAATTTCAGCACTTACAGACATTACCTTACTGAAAACTACTTGTCATTTCCTCCTGCTCCTCGTTGGGTTTGACACTCTTACTTATCGAAAAGAGCTACAATTGATCCCCTATACTTGTGGGTCATCAAGGCTATTTTCTAGCGCCATTGCCGGGGAGTGAAGCGCCTTTGGTAAGGAAACATTTATATAGTGTGCTGAAATTTGTTGTCACTTGTTACTATGGAAAACAATCCTTTGAGGGGGTTTTTCGGGGTACCTTCACCTCATCCGGAACCACAATTAGCTACCCCTCAACCTACAGCACCTACTAAAAATATTGAATATGTAATTCCTTCGGGTATGATAGAACAACTGCTAGCTAATCCTTATGCAGGAGATGGAACAGAACATCCTGATATGCACTTGATATATGTGGAACAAATTTGTGGATTGTTTAAGCTTGCAGGTTTACCCGGAGATGAAGTTACGAAAAAAGGTTTTACCTTTATCTTTGAAGGGAAAAGCATTGGCATGGTATAGGCTATGCGATGATATTGGATCATGGATTTGGAATCGTTTGAAATTGGAGTTCCATCAAAAAAATTATCCTATGCATCTAGCTCATCGTGATCGGAATTATATATATATAATTTTTGGCCTCGTGAAGGATAAAGTGTCGCTCTATCTTGGGGAGGCTTAAGTCAATGTTATATTCATGCCCCAATCATGAGATCTCAAGAGAAATTATTATCCAGAATATCTATGTTCGGCTTTCTCGTAATGATCAAACCATGCTTGATACTTCTTGTGCTGGTTCTTTTATGAAGAAGACTATTGAATTCCTGTGGGATCTTTTGGAAAGAATTAAACGCAACTCTAAAGATTGGGAACTCAACGAAGGTAAAGAGTCAGGTATTAAACTTAAGTATGATTGTGTTAAATCTTTTATGGATACCGATGCTTTTCAAAAGTTCAGCACTAAATATGGACTTGACTCTGAGATAGTAGCCTCCTTTTGTGAATCATTTTCTACTCACGTTGAACTCCCTAAAGAGAAGTGGTTTAAATGTCACCCACCTATTAAAGAATAAATTAAAGAACCGGTACCAGTTAAAGAAGAAATTATACTTTATAATGTTGATCCAGTTGTTCCTTCTGCTTATATTGAGAAGCCACCTTTTCCTGTTAGGATAAAGGAACATGCTAAAGTTTTAACTATGGTTAACAAAAGCTATATTAGAACACCTAAACCTGATGAACAAATTAAAGTAGAACCTAGCATTGCTATGGTTAAAGATCTCTTGGAAGAAGATATGGATGGGCATGTTATTTACTTCTGCGAAGAAGTTGCTAGAATTGCCAAAACTAATAAAAAGGATAAACATAGACCAGTGGTTGGCGTGCCTGTCATCTCAGTTAAAATAGGAGATCACAGTTATCATGGTTTATGTGACATAGGTGCTAGTGTGAGTGCCATTCCTTATTCCTTATATCAAGAAATTATGAATGACATAGCACCCGCAGAGATGGAAGAAATAGATGTTACTATTAAACTTGCTAATAGAGACACCATATCACCAATTGGGATTGTTAGAGATGTTGAAGTCTTGTGTGGGAAAATAAAATAACCTACTGATTTTCTTGTTCTTGGTTCCCCACAAGATGACTTTTGTCCCATTATTTTTGGTAGACCTTTCTTGAACACCGTTAATGCTAGAATATACTATGAGAAACAAATTGTCGGTGTTAGCTTTGGTAATGAGTCTCATGGGTTTAATTTTTCCAAGTTTAGTAGAAATCTTCATGAAAAAGAATTGCCTAGTAAGGATGAATTAATTGGTCTTGCTTCTATTGTTGTACCACCAACTGATCCTTTAGAACAATATTTGCTAGACCATGAAAATGATTTACATATGAATGAAAGGAATGAAATAGATAAGATTTTCTTTGAACAACGTCCTCTGCTTAAACACAATTTATCTATTGAAACTCTAGGAGGTCCTCCTCCACCTAAAGGTGATCCTAGGTTTGAATTAAAACAATTGGCAGACACTTTGAAATATGCTTATCTTGATGAGAAGAAGATATATCATGTTATTATTAGTGCTAACCTTTCAGCACATGAAGAAGAAAGATTATTGAAAGTTCTAAGGAAGCACCAAGCTGCTATTGGATATACTCTTGATGATTTAAAGGGCATTAGTCCCACTCTATGTCAGCACAAAATTAATATGGAACCTGATGCTAAACCCGTTGTTGATCACCAACGTCGGTTAAATCCGAAGATGAAAGAAGTGGTAAGAACGGATATATTAAACCTTCTGGAAGCAGGTATAATCTATCCTATAGATGATAGTAGATGGGTAAGTCCTGTTCATTGTGTCCCTAAGAAAGGAGGTATAACTGTAGTTCCTAATGATAAGAATGAGCTTATTCCACAAAGAATAGTTACAGGCTATAGGATGGTAATTGATTTTAGAAAATTAAATAAAGCAACTAGAAAAGATCATTACCCTTTGCCTTTTTTTGATCAAATGCTTGAAAGATTATCTAAGCACACACACTTTTGCTTCCTTGATGGATATTTTGGCTTTTCAAAAATACCTGTTTCTCAACCTGATCAAGAAAAAATCACTTTTACTTGTCCTTTTGGAACTTATGCTTATAGACGCATGCCTTTTGGTTTATCTAATGCATCTGCTACCTTTCAAAGATGTATGAATTCTATATTCTCTGACTTTTGTGAAAAGATTGTTGAGGTTTTCACGGACGACTTTTCTGTTTATGGGAAGTCTTTTGATGATTGTTTAAGCAATCTTGATCGAGTTTTGCAGAGATGTGAACAAACAAATCTTGTCTTGAATTGGGAGAAGTGCCACTTTATAGTTAATGAAGGCATTGTCTTGGGTCATAAAATTTCTGAAAGAGGTATTGAAGTGGATCAAGCTAAGGTTGATGCAATTGAGAAAATGCCATGTCCTAAAGATATAAAAGGTATTCGTAGTTTCCTAGGTCATGCTGGTTTCTATAGGAGATTTATCAAGGACTTTTCTAAAATTTCTAGGCCTCTTACTAGTCTTTTGCCAAAGGATATATTCCTTTTGTTTTTTATGATGATTGTTTAGAAGCCTTTGAAACACTCAAGAAAGCCTTAATTTCTGCACCAATTGTTCAACCACCTGATTGGAGCATGCCTTTTGAAATTATGTGTGAGGCTACTGATGAAGGAAATATGCCCTAGAGGCAACAATAAAGTTGTTATTTATATTTCCTTATAACATGATAAATATTTATTATTCATGCTAGAATTGTATTAACCGGAAACTTAGTACATGTGTGAATACATAGACAAACAAGTGTCCCTAGTATGCCTCCCCTTGACTAGCCCGTTAATCAAAGATGGTTAAGTTTCCTAACCATAGACATGTGTTGTCATTTGATGAACGGGATCACATCATTAGAGAATGATGTGATGGACAAGACCCATCTGTTAGCTTAGCATAATGATTGTTTAGTTTTTTGGCTATTGCTTTCTTCATGACTTATACATGTTCCTCTGACTATGAGAATGTGCAACTCCCGAATACCGTAGGAACACCTTGTGTGCTATCAAACGTCACAACGTAACTGGGTGATTATAATGATGCTCTACAAGTGTCTCCAAAGGTGTTTGTTGAGTTGGCATAGATCGAGATTAGTATTTGTCACTCCGTATATCGGAGAAGTATCTCTGGGCCCTCTCGGTAATGCACATCACTATAAGCCTTGCAAGCAATGTGACTAATGAGTTAGTTGCGGGATGTTGCATTATGAAACGAGTAAAGAGACTTGCCCGTGATGAGATTGAACTAGGTATTATGATACCGATGATCGAATCTCGGGCAAGTAACATACAGATGACAAAGGGAATAACGTATGTTGTTATGCGATTTGACCAATAAAGATCTTCGTAGAATATGTAGGAGCCAATATGAGCATCCAGGTTCCGCTATGGTTATTGACCGGAGATGTCTCTCGGTCATGTCTACATAGTTCTCGAACCCGTAGGGTCCGCACGCTTAACATTCGATGACGATTTGTATTATGAGTTATGTGTTTAGGTGAACGAAGTTTGTTCGGAGTCCCGGATGAGATCAAGGACATGACGAGGAGTCTCGAAATGGTCAAGAGGTGAAGATTCATATATTGGAAGGTTGTATTCGGACATCGGAACGGTTCCGAGTAATTCAGGTATTTTTCCGGAGTACCGAGGGGTTACCGGAACCCCCCGGGGGAATACTGGGCCTACATGGGCCATAGGGGAGAGGGGAGGCAGCCCACAAGGGGTGGTCGATCCCCCTCCCAATAGGGAGTCCGAATTGGACTAGGGAGGGTGGCGCCCCCCCCCTTTCCTTCTCCTCTTCCTCTCCCTTCCCTCTTTCCCCCCTCCGGAAAAGGAAAGGGAGTCCAACTAGGATTGGGAGTCCTAGTTGGACTCCCCCCTTTGGCACACCCCCTAGGCCGACCGCCTCCTCCCCTCCTCCTTTATATACGAGGGTGGGGGGCACCCCAAAGCACAACAGTTGTTTCTTAGCCGTGTGCGGTGCCCCCCTCCACAGTTTACCACCTCGGTCATATTGTCGTAGTGCTTAGGTGAAGCCCTGCGCAGATCACATCACCAACACTGTCGCCACGCCATCGTGCTGACGAAACTCTCCCTCGACCCTCTACTAGATCAAGAGCTCGAGGGATGTCATCATGCTGAACGTGTGTTGAACACGGTGGTGCCGTACGTTCGGTACTTGGATCGGTTGGATCGTGAAGACGTTCGACTACATCAACCGCGTTACTAAACGCTTCCGCTTTCGGTCTACGAGGGTACATGGACACACTCTCCCCGCTCGTTGCTATGCTTCTCCTAGATAGATCTTGCATGATCGTAGGAATTTTTTTGAATTACTACGTTCCCCAACAATGGCGTCCGGGACACGTTTATGCGTACTTGATATATGCATGAGTGGAACACAATGAGTTGTGGGCGATAATAGTCATATTGCTTACCACCAACGTCTTACTGTGATTCGGCGGTATTGTTAGATGAAGCGGCCCGGACCGACATTACATGATCGAGTTCATGAGACTGGTTCTATCGACGTGCTTCGCACACAGGTGGCTAGCGGGTGTCTGTTTCTCCAACTTTAGTTGAATCGAGTTTTACTACGGCCGGTCCTTGTTGAAGGTTAAAACATCACACTTGACGAAAAATCTTTATGGTTTTGATGCGTAGGTAAGAACGGTTCTTGCTAGAAGCCTATAGCAGCCACGTAAAACTTGCAACAACAAAGTAGAGGACTTCTAACTTGTTTTTGTAGGGCATGTTGTGATGTGATATGGTCAAGACGTGATGAGATATAAATTGTTGTATGAGATGATCATGTTTTGTAAAAGTTATCGACAACTGGTAGGAGCCTTATGGTTGTCGCTTTATTGTATGAAATGCAATCACCATGTAATTGCTTTACTTTATCACTAAGCGGTAGCGATAGTCGTAGAAGCAATAGTTGGTGAGACGACAATGATGCTACGATGGAGATCAAGGTCAAGCCGGTGACGATGGAGATCATGACGGTGCTTTGGAGATGGAGATCAAAGGCACAAGATGATGATGGCCATATCATGTCACATATTTTGATTGCATCTGATGTTTATCTTTTATGCATCTTATTTTGCTTAGTACGTCGGTAGCATTATAAGATGATCCCTCACTAAATTTCAAGGTATAAGTGTTCTCCCTGAGTATGCACCGTTGCTACAGTTCATCGTGCCGAGACACCACGTGATGATCGGGTGTGATAAGCTCTACGTTCACCTACAACGGGTGTAATCTAGTTTTGCACGTGCAGAATACTCGGGTTAAACTTGACGAGCCTAGCATTTGCAGATATGGCCTCGGAACACTAAGACCAAAAGGTCGAACGTGAATCATATAGTAGATATGATCAACATAGAGATGTTCACCATTGAAAACTACTCCATCTCACATGATGATCGGACATGGTTTAGTTGATATGGATCACGTGATCATTTACATGACTAGAGGGATGCCTATCTAAGTGGGAGTTTTTAAGTAATATGATTAAATGAACTTTAATTTATCATGAACTTAGTACCTAATAGTTTTTTGCATGTCTATGTTGTTGTAGATCAATGGCCCGTGCTACCATTCCCTTGAATTTTAATGCGTTCCTAGAGAAAGCTAAGCTGAAAGATGATGGTAGCACCTACACGGACTAGGTCCGTAACTTGAGGATTATCCTCATTGCTGCACAGAAGAATTACGTCCTGGAAGCACCTCTAGGTGCAAGACCCGCTCCAGGAGCAACTCCGGATGTTATGAACGTATGGCAGAGCAAAGATGATGACTACTCGATAGTTTAGTGTGCCATGCTTTATGGCTTAGAATCGGGACTTCAAAGACGTTTTGAACGTCATGGAGCATATGAGATGTTCCAGGAACTGAAGTTAATATTTCAAGAAAATTCCCGAATTGAGAGATATGAAGTCTCCAATAAGTGCTATAACTGCAAGATGGAGGAGAATAGTTCTGTCAGTGAACATATACTCATAATGTCTGGGTACCACAACTACTTGACTCAAATGGGAGTTAATCTTTCTGATGATAGTGTCATTGACAGAGTTCTTCAATCACTGTCACCCAGCTATAAAAGCTTCATGATGAACTATAATATGCAAGGGATGGATAAGACAATTCCCGAGCTCTTGACGATGCTAAAGGCTGCGGAGGTAGAAATCAAGAAGGAGCATCAAGTGTTGATGGTTAACAAGACCACTAGTTTTCAAGAAAAAGGGCGAAGGGAAGAAGGGGAACTTTAAGAAGAACGGCAAGCAAGTTGTTGCTCAAGTGAAGAAGCCCAAGTCTGGACCTAAGCCTGAGTGCTTCTACTGCAAATTAAGGGACTGGTCACTGGAAGCGGAACTACCCCAAGTATTTGGCGGATAAGAAGGATGGCAAAGTCAAAGGTATATTTGATATACATGTTATTGATGTGTACCTTACTAATGCTTGTAGTAGCGCCTGGGTATTTGATACTGGTTATGTTGCTCATATTTGCAACTCGAAACAGGGGCTACAGATTAAACGAAGATTCGCTGAGGACGAGGTGACGATGCGCGTGGGAAATGGTTCCAAAGTCGATGTGATCGCCGTCGGCACGCTACCTCTACATCTACCTTCGGGATTAGTTTTAGACCTGAATAATTGTTATTTGGTGCCAGCGTTGAGCATGAACATTATATCTGGATCTTGTTTGATGCGAGACGGTTATTCATTTAAATCAGAGAATAATGGTTGCTCTATTTATATGAGTAATATCTTTTATGGTCACGCACCCTTGATGAGTGGTCTATTTTTATTGAATCTTGATTGTAGTGATACACATATTCATAATATTGAAGCCAAAAGATGCAAAGTTAATAATGATAGTGCAACTTATTTGTGGCACAGCCGTTTAGGTCATATTGCTGTAAAGCGCATGAAGAAACTCCATGCTGATGGGCTTTTGGAATCACTTGATTATGAATCACTTGATGCTTGTGAACCATGCCTCATGGGCAAGATGACTAAGACTCCGTTCTCCAGAACAATGGAGCGAGCAAGTGACTTATTGGAAATAATACATACTGATGTATGCGGTCCGATGAGTGTTGAGGCTCGCGGCGGGTATCGTTATTTTCTGACCTTCACAGATGATTTGAACAGATATGGATATATCTACTTGATGAAACATAAGTCTGAAACATTTTAAAAGTTCAAAGAAATTTCAGAGTGAAGTGGAAAATCATTGTAACAAGAAAATAAGGTTTCTACGATCTGATCGTGGAGGTGAATATTTGAGGTATGAGTTTGGTCTTCATTTGAAACAATGTGGAATAGTTTCACAACTCACGCCACCTGGAACACCACAGCTTAATGGTGTGTCCGAACGTCGTAATCGTACTTTATTAGATATGGTATGATCTTTGATGTCTCTTACCGATTTACCACTATCGTTTTGGGGTTATGCTTTAGAGATAGCTGCATGTACGTTAAATAGGGCACCATCTAAATCCGTTGAGACGACACCATATGAACTATGGTTTGGCAAGAAACCTAACCTATCGTTTCTTAAAGTTTGGGGCTGCGATGCTTATGTGAAAAAGCTTCAACCTGATAAGCTCGAACCCAAATCGGAGAAATGAGTCTTCATAGGATACCCAAAGGAGACTGTTGGGTACACCTTCTATCACAGATCCGAAGGAAAGATATTCGTTGCTAAAAATGGATCCTTTCTAGAGAAGGAGTTTCTCTTGAAAGAAGTGAGTGGGAGGAAAGTAGAACTCGATGAGGTAATTGTACCTTCTCCCGAATTGGAAAGTAGTTCATCATAGAAATCAGTTCTAGTGATTCCTACACCAATTAGTGAGGAAGCTAATGATGATGATCATGAAACTTCCGATCAAGTTACTACCGAACCTCGTAGGTCAACCAGAGTACGATCCGCAGCAGAGTGGTATGGTAATCCTATTCTGGAGGTCATGTTACTTGACCATGACGAACCTACGAACTATGAGGAAGCGATGATGAGCCCAGATTTCGCAAAATGGCTTGAGGCCATGAAATCTGAGATGGGATCCATGTATGAGAACAAAGTATGGACTTTGGTTGACTTGCCCGATGATCGGCAAGCCATAGAGAATAAATGGATCTTCAAGAAGAAGACTGACGCTGACGGTAATGTTACTATCTGCAAATCTCGACTTGTTGCGAAAGGTTTTTGACAAGTTCAAGGAGTTGGCTACGATGAGACCTTCTCACCCGTAGCGATGCTTAAGTCTGTCTGAATCATGTTAGCAATTGACGCATTTTATGATTATGAAATTTGGCAAATGGATGTCAAAACTGCATTCCTTAATGGATATCTTAAAAAATAGTTGCATATGATCCCACCAGAAGGTTTTGTCAATCCTAAACGTGCTAACAAAGTGTGCAAGCTCCAGGGATCCATTTATGGACTGGTGCAAGCCTCTCGGAGTTGGAATATACGCTTTGATAGTGTGATCAAAGCATATGGTTTTATACAGACTTTTGGAGAAGCCTGTATTTACAAGAAAGTGAGTGGGAGCTCTGTAGCATTTCTAATATTATATGTGGATGACATATTGTGGATTGGAAATAATACAGAATTTCTGGATAGCATAAAAGTATACTTGAATAAGAATTTTTCAATGAAAGACCTCGGTGAAGCTGCTTATATATTCACTACTAGGGAAACCCCTAGTGGTAGCGCGGGTTTTGAGGCTATCAGCAGCGCGGGCAGTCGCGCTACTAATACGGCGCTACAGCTAACTGTTAGTAGTAGCGCGGTCTGTCCCCGCGCTACTACTATTGACTATATCAGCAGCGCTTTTCCGGAACGCGCTACTATTAATTAGCTGTAGCGGTTTCCTAGCCCCGCGCTACTGCTATATCTTTCATCATTCCCCCGTTTCAGTTTCAATAAACTGCAATTTTCAGATACTAGGTACTAGTAGATATCAATTTCATAAAGCATTATAGGTACTAGGTAGTACTCCCTCCGTTCCAAATTACTCGTCGTGGTTTTAGTTCAAATTTGAACTAAAACCACGACGAGTAATTTGGAACGGAGGGAGTACTAGATAACAATTTCATATATAGTCAACATGCATCCTCAAGCAGTACTAGGTGATATCGACAACGATCATCATATGTAGTTCTAGATGATATTGACGATGATCATCGTATGTAGTTCTACATGATATCTACGACGATCATCATATGTAGTTCTAGATGATATAGGCACACACACATATGTAGTTCTAGATGATATCGACGACGATCATCATCCTCAAGCCTGAGCGGCAGGTGTTCCTGATAGTAATTAGGTTGGCCTGTCCAACAGGAAGATTCTTGCCAACGAGGAATCTCTTCCACCCAACCGAGTTTAAGTGTGTGCGACCGTCCGTGTCCATGCAGTAAGTACAGGTGGTGAAGGAGCCCCTTGCGGTAAGGCATAGTCCAGCTGAGCCTTCTTCATCAGGCTCGATACCACAACTCACAGATAGGCTCTTTGGCAATTTCTGAATAAGAAAAACATATCAATTAATAAATAGCCTCGCACATACTCTTGCAAATGTATTTCTATTAAGTATAGATTTCTACACCATCAGAAGACACAGTACTACACATTTGTACTAAGCATGGATTCTACTAATAAGTATATATGGATTATCTACACTATTAATAGTTCCTTGGATTCTACACTAATAAGCATGTGATCGGACTCTACACTAAAGCATATCATGGACTAGATTCCATATCATTGGACTCTACACTAAGCATATCATCGGATAATTTGCATTTGTAAGTACAACATACCATATCATGTCGATCGACCATGGTACTTGTCAGGCAGGTCACGAATGGCACCCCGACAAAGTCATCACGTGGCGGAATTATGTCCCATAGGTTGCGCACCTCCTCCTCGCTCAGCCTCATTCTTTGAGCTACGATGGCTTCATGAAGTGGGTCCTCATCATCTTCATCGAGTGGGTCCTCATTATCTTCATCGTCTTCATCATCTTCATCATCTTCCACCAGGTTGATATAAATGACAGCCAGCTTGGGTCTTTCTGCTCTGAAGGAGAAGCTGATCAACTCACCACCAGTAAGACGCATGCGGGCGAGGAAACGGGCCCATCCATCGCCTCCAATCTGTGACATATTGCGTCCTTTCTGGACCTCCATAGTGTACGGCTCCCCAGGAGCCTCAAATGTCACAGTGTCTCATGTCAGCTTGTTGAATTTCAACCTCACATTGCATGGGACGATCTGTGTAAAAAAAGCAAAATGACACAATGCAGTAATGCCAACACTAAAAATAAAATAGTTGTTACATTTCATATAATTTCTTACCGCCGCATGACGAAAACTCGGCTGGAAGTAGATGTCGAACAGCTTGCCAGTTGCAAGGCTGCTGGCGCACCTTGACTTGCATAGTTGACATGGTGGTGGTGGTGGTGGCGCCATTTTCCTAAAGCAATACGAGCAAAGGATTATCGATCCACTTCACAGGAATGAAAAATAGTAGCATGTGATATTTTTGGTTCTTCTTCAGTTATATTTTCATAGCTTACTAACACCTTCTAGAATAGAACCAACAGCTAGCAGGCAAATGCCAAATCTTGTGTATATGGCACCGATATCTCTAGATGAAGAGATTCTATATTACAGAAAAACGAAAGCATCTAGCTATCCATGTACAGAAAAAATAACAATAAAATGGTGCATTACTTTCCAAGCATCTAGCTAGGTCGTGCCAAATCTTCAGAACTATCAACTAGCATACTAAATCAACTAAAATAAAATGTTCTATAAATCAACTAAATCAACTAGCCTACTAAATCAACTAAATCAAGTAGCCTACTAAATCAACTAAATCAAAATGTTGCATATGAACTAGCCTACTAAATCAAAATGTAGCAGGGAGGAGAGGTTGTGGATGGAGGAGGGAGGAGGGAGAAGGAGGGGCGACTGGAGGAGGGAGGAGAGAGTAGGACGGAGGAGGAAGGCGGAGCGAGGAGGGGCCGGCCGGCGGCGAACGGAGGAGTGGAGGGAGGGCGGAGGAGGAGGGCGGTACCGAGTCCAGCAAGGAGGAGGAGGTGACGACGGCGCAGAGTGAGGAGGGGTAGGCGAGGGCGGCCAGCGGGGGAGGACTGATACGTCTTCAACGTATCTATAATTTTTTATTGTTCCATGCTATTATATTATCCATCTAGGATGTTTTATATGCATTTATATGCTATTTTATATGATTTTTGGGACTAACCTATTAACCTAGAGCCCAGTGCTAGTTTCTGTTTTTTCCTTGTTTTTGAGTATCGTAGAAAAGGAAAACCAAACGGAGTCCAATTGACCTGCAATTTCACGGAAATTATTTTTGGACCAGAAGAAGCCCACGGAGCATTGGAGATGGGCCAGAAGAGTCCTGAGGCACCCACGAGGGTGGGGGCGCGCCCTACCCCCCTGGGCGCGCCCCCTACCTCATGGCCGCCTCGGAGACCCCCTTGACTTGTTCCCGAGGCCAAAACCTCTTATATATACAGAAACCCCCAGAACATAACCTAGATCAGGAGTTCCGCCGTCGCAAGCCTCTGTAGCCACCAAAAACCAATCGGGCCCCTGTTCCGGCACCCTGCCGAAGTGGGGATCCCTCACCGGTGGCCATCTTCATCATCCCGGCGCTCTCCATGACGAGGAGGGAGTAGTTCACCCTCGGGGCTGAGGGTATGTACCAGCAGCTATGTGTTTGATCTCTCTCTCTCCCTCTCTCTCTCTCTCTCTCTCTCTCTCTCTCGTGTTCTTGATTTGGCACGATCTTGATGTATCACAAGCTTTCTATTATAGTTGGATCTTATAATGTTTCTCCCCCTCTACCTTCTTGTAATGGATTGAGTTTTC
This sequence comes from Aegilops tauschii subsp. strangulata, assembly GCF_002575655.3. NCBI lineage: Eukaryota > Viridiplantae > Streptophyta > Magnoliopsida > Poales > Poaceae > Aegilops > Aegilops tauschii. Next base: position 597,219,887 of record NC_053037.3, read on the forward strand.
CCTTTGAAGTTATCTTATCGGATTGAGTCTTTAAGGATTTGAGAACACTTGATGTATGTCTTGCATGTGCTTATCTGTGGTGACAATGGGATATTCACATCATCCACTTGATGTATGTTTTTGTGATCAACTTGCAGGTTCCATAACATTGTGAACTTATGCATAGGGGTTGGCACACGTTTTCGTCTTGACTCTCCGTTAGAAACTTTGGCGCACTCTTTGAAGTTCTTTGTGTTGGTTGAATAGATGAATATGAGATTGTGTGATGCATATCATATAATCATACTCACGGATACTTGAGGTGACATTGGAGTATCTAGGTGACATTAGGGTTTTGGTTGATTTGTGTCTTAAGGTGTTATTCTTGTACGGACTCTATGATATATCGAACGGAAATAATAACTTCGTGTTATTTTACTACGGACTCTTGAATAGATCGATCAGAAAGGATAACTTTGAGGTGGTTTCGTACCCTACAATAATCTCTTCGTTTGTTCTCCGCTGTTAGTGACTTTGGAGTGACTCTTTGTTGCATGTTGAGGGATAGTTATACGATCCAATTATGTTGTTATTGTTGAGAGAACTTGCACTAGTGAAAGTATGAACCCTAGGCCTTGTTTCCTAGCATTGCAATACCGTTTACACTCACTTTTATCATTTGTTACCTTGCTGTTTTTATATTTTCATATTACAAAAACCTATATCTACCATCCATATTGCACTTGTATCACCATCTCTTTGCCGAACTAGTGCACCTATACAATTTACCATTGTATTGGGTGTGTTGGGGACACAAGAGACTCTTTGTTATTTTGCTGCAGGGTTGTTTGAGAGAGACCATCTTCATCCTACGCCTCCCATGGATTGATAAACCTTAGGTCATCCACTTGAGGGAAATTTTCTATTGTCCTACAAACCTCTACACTTGGAGGCCCAACAACGTCCACAAGAAGAAGGTTGTGTAGTAGACATCAAGCAGTTTCTGGCGCCATCGCCTGGGAGGTTAGTGCTTGAAGGTATATCTTTAGATCTTGCAATCGAATCTTTTTGTTTCTTGTTTTATCACTAGTTTAGTCTATAAAAGAAAACTACAAAAAAATGGAATTAAGGGTGCCTCATATGCTTCATGTTTTTTATGTCTTTCATGGAAATGATGGGAAGGAAAATTGTGCTCAAGTACTAGAAGAATTACATAGAATGCTTGGCATAAAATATGTGAATGATGAGCATGATTGCAATGTTGTTAGTATGAATTCTTTGAATATCCATGATGCTAATGATATGCAAAGCCACAAGCTTGGGGATGCTATGTTTGATGAAGATGATATGTTTAGTCCCCCATGTTTTGATGAGAATATTTATTATGATGAAAGCATGCCTCATATTTATGATGATTATATTGATGAAAGTAGGTTTGGAAGAGTGTCAACTTTAGGAAGTAATGATCCCACTATTTTGGAGGATGTTGAATATTATTGTGATACTTATTAAAGTGGATTTGGAGTGGTCATGACTTTATTTAGTGATGAATCCACTATTTAGGAAGAGGTTCCAATTGATTATGAGAACAAAGTTGATATCTATGATGATTATTGTGATGACTTGTATGCTATTAATAATAATGATAACCATGAAACTTTTCATCATGATTTTAGTTTTCAATTGGATTATGCCTCACATGATAATTATTTTGTTGAGTTTGCTCCCACTATTATTCATGAGAAGAATTTTGCTTATGTGGAGAGTAGTAAATTTTCTATGCTTGTAGATCATGAAAAGAATGCTTTATGTGATGGTTATATTGTTGAATTCATTCATGATGCTACTGAAAATATTATGAGGGAGGAATATATGCTTGTAGGAATTGCAATAATATCAAGTTTCCTCTCTATGTGCTTAAAATTTTGAAGTTATGCTTGTTTTGCCTTCCTATGCTAGTTGATTATTGTTCCCATAAGTTGTTTGCTCACAAAATCCCTATGCATAGGAAGTGGGTTAGACTTAAATGTGCTAGTCATACTCTTCATGATGCTCTCTTTATGTTTCAATTCTTATCTTTTATGTGAGCATCATTGAAATCATCATGCCTAGCAAGGGGCGTTAAACGTTAGCGCTTGTTGGGAGGCAACCCAACTTTTATTTGTGTTCTTTACTTTTTGCTCCTGTTTAGTAATAAATAATCTATCTAGCCTCTGGTTAGATGTGTTTTTATGTTTTAATTAGTGTTTGTGCCAAGTAGAACCTTTGGGAAGACTTGGGTGAAGTCTAGTCGATCTTGCTGTAAACAACAGAAACTTTTGCGCTCACGAGATTAGCTACCATTTTTACTGCAGAGTGCTTTTAGGTTGAATTTTTTTGAAGATGATTAATAGACAAATTCCTCAGGTCCAAAAATTTATTTCAGAATTTTTGGAGTTACATAAGTATTCGAATGATACAGATTACTACAGACTGTTCTGTTTTTGACAGATCTGTTTTTATTGTGTTGTTTGCTTATTTTGATGAATCTATGAGGAGTATCGGAGGGTATGAACCATAAATAAGTTGGAATACAGTAGATATTACACCAATATGAATTTGGAATTAGTTCACAACAGTACCTAAGTGGTGATTTATTTTCTTATACTAATGGAGCTTACGAGTTTTCTGTTGAGTTTTGTGTTGTGAAGTTTTCAAGTTTTGGGTAAAGATTCGATGGACTATGGAATAAGGAGTGGCAAGAGCCTAAGATTGGGGATGCCCAAGGCACCCAAGGTAATATTCAAGGACAACCAAGATCCTAAGCTTGGGGATGCCCCGGAAGGCATCCCCTCTTTCGTCTTCGTTCATCGGTAACTTTACTTGGAGCTATATTTTTATTCACCACATGATATGTGTTTTGCTTGGAGCGTCATTTTATTTTCTTTTGTTTTGCTTGCTGTTTGAATAAAATACCAAGATCTGAAATTCTTAAATGTTAGAGAGTCTTCACATAGTTACATAATTATTCAACTACTCATTGATCTTCACTTATATATTTTTTCGAGTAGTTTGTCATTTGCTCTAGTGCTTCACTTATATCCTTGTAGAGCACGGCGGTGGTTTTATTTTGAAGAAATAGATGAACTCTCATGCTTCACTTATATTATTTTGATAGTCCTTTAGAACAGCATCGTAATTTTCTTTGGTTATAAAATTAGTCCTAATATGATGGGCATCCAAGATGGGTATAATAAAAACATCCATATAGAATGCATTGAATACTATGAGAAGTTTGATACTTGATGATATTTTTGAGATATGAAGATGGGGATATTAGAGTCGTGCTAGTTGAGTAATTGTGAAATTGAGAAATACTTGGGTTGAGGTTTGCAAGTCCCGTAGCATGCACGTATGGTAACCGTTGTGTGACAAATTTGAAGCATGAGGTGTTCTTCGATTGCTTTCCTTATGAGTGGCGGTCGGGGACGAGTGATGGTCTTTTCCTACCAATCTATCCCCCTAGGAGCATGCGCGTAGTGCTTGGTTTTGATGACTTGTAGAGTTTTGCAATAAGTATGTGAGTTCTTTATGACTAATGTTGAGTCCATGGATTATACGCACTCTCACCTTTCCATCATTGCTAGCCTCTTTGGTACCGTGCATTGCCCTTTCTCACCTCGAGAGTTGGTGCAAACTTCGCCGGTACATCCAAACCCCGTGATATGATGCGCTCTATCACACATAAACCTCCTTATATCTTCCTCAAAACAGCCACCATACCTACCTATTATGGCATTTCCATAGCCATTCCGAGATATATTGCCATGCAACTTTCCACTGTCCGGTTTATTATGACACCCTTCATCATTGTCATATTTCCTTGCATGATCATGTAGTTCACATCGTATTTGTGGCAAAGCCACCATGCATAATTTTTCATACATGTCACTCTTGATTCATTGCCCATCCCGGTACACCGCCGGAGGCATTCATATAGAGTCATACTTTGTTCTAGTATCGAGTTGTAATCTTTGAGTTGTAAATAAATAGAAGTGTGATGATCATCATTAATAGAGCATTGTCCCGAAAAAAAATGTAAGGCCAAATAAAAAAATAAAAGGGACAATGCTACTATCCTTTTTTCCACACTTGTGCTTCAAAGTAGCACCATGATCTTCATGATAGAGAGTCTCTTATATTGTCACTTTCATATACTAGTGGGAATTTTTCATTATAGAACTTGGCTTGTATATTCCAACAATGTGCTTCCTCAAATGCCCTAGGTCTTCGTGAGCAAGCAAGTTGGATGCACACCCACTTAGTTTCTTTTGTTGAGCTTTCAAACATTTATAGCTCTAGTGCATCTGTTGCATGGCAATCCCTACTCCCCGCGTTGACATCAATTGATGGGCATCTCCATAGCCCGTTGATTAGCCGCGTCGATGTGAGACTTTCTCCTTTTTTGTCTTGTCCAAACAACCTCCATCATCATATTCTATTCCACCCATAGTGCTATGTCCATGGCTCGCACTCATGTATTGCGTGAAAGTTGAAAAAGTTTGAGAATACTAAAGTATGAAACAATTGTTTGGCTTGTCATCGGGGTTGTGCATGATGAGAGCATTTTGTGTGACGAAAATGAAGCATGGCCAAACTATATGATTTTGTAGGGATGAGCTTTCTTTGGCTATGTTATTTTGAGAAGACATAATTGCTTGGTTAGTATGCTTGAAGTATTATTATTTTTATGTCAATATTAAACTTTTTTCTTGAATCTTATGGATCTGAATATTCATGCCACAATAAAGAAAACTACATTGATAAATATGCTAGGTAGCATTCCACATCAAAAATTCTGTTTTTATCATTTACCTACTCGAGGACGAGCAGGAATTAAGCTTGGGGATGCTTGATACGTCTCCAACGTATCTATAATTTTTTATTGTTCCATGCTATTATATTATCCATCCAGGATGTTTATATGCTATTTTATATGATTTTTAGGACTAACCTATTAACCTAGAGCCCAGTGCCAGTTTCTGGTTTTTCCTTGTTTTTGAGTATCGCGGAAAAGGAAAACCAAACGGAGTCCAATTGACCTGAAATTTCACGGAGATTATTTTTGGACCAGAAGAAGCCCACGGAGCATCGGAGATGGGCCAGAAGAGTCCCGAGGGGCGCGCCCCCTACCTCGTGGCCGCCTCGGAGACCCCCCTGACTTGTTCCCGACGCCAAAACCTCTTATATATACAGAAACCCCCAGAACATAACCTAGATCGGGAGTTCCGCCGCTGCAAGCCTCTGTAGCCACCAAAAACCAATCGGGACCTTGTTCCGGCACCCTGCCGGAGTGGGGATCCCTCACCGGTGGCCATCTTCATCATCCCGGCGCTCTCCATGACGAGGAGGGAGTAGTTCACCCTCGGGGCTGAGGGTATGTACCAGTAGCTATGTGTTTGATCTCTCTCTCTCTCTCGTGTTCTTCATTTGGCACGATCTTGATGTATCGCGAGCTTTGCTATTATAGTTGGATCTTATGATGTTTCTCCCCCTCTACCTTCTTGTAATGGATTGAGTTTTCCCTTTGAAGTTATCTTATCGGATTGAGTCTTTAAGGATTTGAGAACACTTGATGTATGTCTTGCATGTGCTTATCTGTGGTGACAATGGGATATTCACATGATCCACTTGATGTATGTTTCGGTGATCAACTTGCGGGTTCCATAACATTGTGAACTTATGCATAGGGGTTGGCACACGTCTTCGTCTTGACTCTCCGTTAGAAACTTTGGGGCACTCTTTGAAGTTCTTTGTGTTGGTTGAACAGATGAATCTGAGATTGTGTGATGCATATCGTATAATCATACCCACGGATACTTGAGGTGACATTGCAGTATCTAGGTGACATTAGGGTTTTGGTTGATTTGTGTCTTAAGGTGTTATTCTAGTACGAACTCTATGATAGATCGAACGGAAAGAATAACTTCGTGTTATTTTACTACGGACTCTTGAATAGATGATCAGAAAGGATAACTTTGAGGTGGTTTCATACCCTACCATAATCTCTTCGTTTGTTCTCTGTTGTTAGTGACTTTGGAGTGACTCTTTGTTGCATGTTGAGGCATCGTTATATGATCCAATTATGTTATTATTCTTGAGAGAACTTGCACTAGTGAAAGTATGAACCCTAGGCCTTGTTTCCTAGCATTGCAATACCGTTTACGCTCACTTTTATCATTTGTTACCTTGCTGTTTTTATATTTCAGATTACAAAAACCTACATCTACCATCCATATTGCACTTGTATCACCATCTCTTCGCCGAACTAGTGCACCTATACAATTTACCATTGTATTGGGTGTGTTGGGTACACTAGAGACTCTTTGTTATTTGGTTGCAGGGTTGTTTGAGAGAGACCAACTTCATCCTATGCCTCCCACGGATTGATAAACCTTAGGTCATCCACTTGAGGGAAATTGCTACTGTCCTACAAACCTCTGCACTTGGAGGCCCAACAACGTCTACAAGAAGAAGGTTGTGTAGTAGACATCAAGGACCGACGCGGGGTGGGGGGGTTGAGGGGGGAGATCGAGTCAGTGTGAGTGGATCGGAGAGAGGAGAGCGAGGGGTGGAAGATAGAATAGCTTAGCAGTAGCGCGCTATAGAAAAAGGCGCTACTGCTAAACGACCTAGCAGTAGCGCCTTTCAATCAGAACGCACTACTGCTACGTGTCAGCATGTAAAAATAAACATCAAAAATACATTAGTCATCAATGATCTTTTTGTGTAGAATCTAATTGTCAATAGGAATCTTCCTCGGTTTTTATGAACCGGCGAAGATTCCAATTGCGGCCACAAATCCTACACATAGAGTTCAATGATCACCAAGTGCTTGTGATAGTTTGAGAAGTAACATATTTAAGGTGGTAGAAACCCTCTTCGCGGAGCGAGGTGGGACTAAATTTTTTAGTAAACTTAGCGGTAGCGGGTATTATGGGAATGCGCTACTACTATGATCTATAGCAGTAGCGCTCTTCTTATTAACGCGCTGCTACTAGAACTAGCTTCGCGGCTGGGTTGTGGCAATTATAGCAGTAGCGTAGCTTACAGGAGGCGTGCTACTGCTACTTTTATTTCAGCAGCGCGTTCTGCTAGAGCGCGCTACTGCTATATAGCAGCAGCGCCTTATTTTAAAACGCGCTGCTGGTAAGATTCTGTGTATAGGCTTTTCCCTAGTAGTGATTGGGCATCAAAATCTATAGAGATAGATCAATACGCTTAATTGGACTTTCACAAAGCACATACCTTGATAAAGTTTTGAAGAAGTTCAAAATGGATCAGCCAAAGAAAGGGTTCTTGCCTGTGTTACAAGGTGTGAAGTTGAGTCAAACTCAATGCCCGACCACTACAGAAGATAGAGAGAAAATAAAAGTCATTCCCTATGCCTCAGCCATAGGTTCTATCATGTATGCAATGCTGTGTACCAGACCTGATGTGTGCCTTGCTATAAGTTTAGCAGGGAGGTACCAAAGTAATCCAGGAGTGGATCACTGGACAGCGGTCAAGAACATCCTGAAATACCTGAAAAGGACTAAGGATATGTTTCTCAATTATGGAGGTGACAAAGAGCTCGTCGTAAATGGTTACGTTGATGCAACCTTTGACATTGATCCGGATGACTCAAAGTCGCAAACCGGATACATATTTATATTGAATGGTGGAGCTATCAGTTGGTGCAGTTCCAAACAGAGCGTCGTGGAGGGATCTACGTGTGAAGTGGAGTACATAGCTGCTTCGGAAGCAGCAAATGAAGGAGTCTGGATGAAGGAGTTCATATCCGATCTAGGTGTAATACCAAGTGCATCGGGTCCAATGAAAATCTTTTGTGACAATACTGGAGCAATAGCCTTGGCGAAGGAATCCAGATTTCACAAGAGAACCAAACACATCAAGAGATGCTTCAATTCCATCCGCGATCAAGTCATGGAGGGACATAGAGATTTGCAAAATACATACGGATCTGAATATTGCAGACCCGTTGACTAAGCCTTTTCCATGAGCAAAACATGATCAGCACCAAGACTCCATGGGTGTTAGAATCATTACTATGTAATCTAGATTATTGACTCTGGTGCAAGTGGGAGACTGAAGGAAATATGCCCTAGAGGCAATAATAAAGTTGTTATTCATATTTCCTTATATCATGCTAAATATTTATTATTCATGCTAGAATTGTATTAACCGGAAACTTAGTACATGTGTGAATACATAGACAAACAGAGTGTCCCTAGTATGCCTCTCCTTGACTAGCCCGTTAATCAAAGATGGTTAAGTTTCCTAACCATAGACATGTGTTGTCATTTGAGGATCGATATCACATCATTAGAGAATGATGTGATGGACAAGACCCATCCGTTAGCTTAGTATAATGATTGTTTAGTTTTTTTGCTATTTCTTTCTTCATGACTTATACATGTTCCTCTGACTATGAGATTATGCAACTCCCGAATACGGGAAGAACACCTTGTGTGCTATCAAACGTCACAACGTAACTGGGTGATTATAAAGATGCTCTACAGGTGTCTCCGAAGGTGTTTGTTGACTTGGCATAGATCGAGATTAGGATTTGTCACTCCGTATATCATAGAGTATCTCTGGGCCCTCTCGATAATGCACATCACTATAAGCCTTGCAAGCAATGTGACTAATGATTTAGTTGCGGGATGATGCATTATGGAACGAGTAAAGATACTTGTCGGTAACGAGATTGAACTAGGTATGATGATACCGACGATCGAATCTCCGGCAAGTAACATACCGATGACAAAGGGAATAACGTATGTTGTTATGCGGTTTGACCGATAAAGATCTTCATAGAATATGTAGGAGCCGATATGAGCATCCAGGTTCCGCTATTGGTTATTGACCAGAGATGTGTCTCGGTCATGTCTACATAGTTCTCGAACCCGTAGGGTCCGCACGCTTAACGTTCGATGACGATTTGTATTATGAGTTATGTGTTTTGGTGATCGAAGTTTTTTGGGAGTCCCGTATGAGATGACGGACATGACGAGGAGTCTCGAAATGGTCAAGAGGTAAAGATTCATATATTGGAAGGTTGTATTTGGACATCGGAATGGTTCCGAGTAATTTGGGTATTTTTTCGGAGTACCGAGGGCGAGGGGTTACCGGAACCCCCCGGGGGAATATTGGGCCTACATGGGCCATAGGGGAGAGGGGAGGCAGCCCACAAGGTGTGGCCGCGCCCCCTTTCCTTCTCCTCTTCCTCTCCCTTCCCTCTTTCCCCCCCTCCGGAAAAGGAAAGGGAGTCCAACTAGGATAGGTAGTCCTGGTTGGACTCCCCCCTTTGGCGCGCCCCTAGGCCGGCCGCCTCCTCCCCTCCTCCTTTATATACGGGGTTGCGGGGCACCCCAAAGCACAATAGTTGTTTCTTAGCCGTGTGCGGTGCCCCCCTCCACAGTTTACCACCTCGGTCATATTGTCGTAGTGCTTAGGCGAAGCCCTACGCAGATCACATCACCAACACCATCGCCACTCCATCATGCTGACGGAACTCTTCCTCGACCCTCTACTGGATCAAGAGCTCGAGACATCATCATGCGGAACGTGTGCTGAACACGGAGGTGCCGTACGTTCGGTACTTGGATCGGTTGGATCATGAAGACGGTTGCCTACATCAACCGCGTTACTAAACGCTTCCGCTTTCGGTCTACGAGGGTACGTGGACACACTCTCCCCGCTCGTTGCTATGCTCATCCTAGATAGATCTTGCGTGATCGTAGGAATTTTTTTGAATTACTACATTCCCCAACAAGTGATTATGCTGTTGGTGCTGTTCTAGGACAAAGAGTTGATAAGAAATTGAATGTTATTCATTATGCTAGTAAAACTATAGACAGTGCTCAACGAAATTATGCTACTACTGAAAAAGAATTCTTAGAAGTGGTGTTTGCTTGTCATAAATTTAGACCTTATATTGTTGATTCCAAAGTAACTGTTCACACAGACCATGCTGCTATTAAATATCTTATGGAAAAGAAAGATGCTAAACCTAGACTTATTCGGTGGGTTCTCTTGTTACAAGAATTTGATTTACATATCATTGATAGGAAAGGAGCGGAGAACCCCATAGCTGATAATTTATCTAGGCTTGAAAATGTGCTTGATGACCCACTGCCTATTGATGATAGTTTTCCTGATGAGTAGTTAGCTGCAATAAATGTTTCTCATAGTACTCCTTGGTATGCTGACTATGCTAATTACATTATTGCTAAATATTTGCCACCTAGCTTTACATAGCAACAAAAGAAAAAAATTCTTCTATGACTTAAGACATTACTTTTGGGATGGGCCACATCTTTATAAAGAAGGAGTAGATGGTATTATTAGACGTTGTGTACCTGAGCATGAACAGGGACAAATCCTACGAAGATGTCACTCCGAAGCTTATGGAGGGCATCATGCTGGAGATAGAACTGCTCACAAGGTATTGCAGTCCAGATTTTATTGGCCTACTCTCTTCAAGGATGCCCGAAAGTACGTCCCATCTTGTGATGAATGTCATAGAATAGGGTAATATCGGTAAGCGTCAAGAAATGCCTATGAATTGTTCACTTGTTGTTGAACCATTTGATGTTTGGGGATTTGATTACATGGGACCTTTTCCTTCCTCTAATGGGTATACACATATTTTGGTTGTTGTTGATTATGTTACTAAATGGGTAGAAGCTATTCCAACCAGTCGTACTGATCACAACACCTCTATTAAAATGCTTAAGGAAGTTATTTTCCCAAGGTTTGGAGTCCCTAGATATTTAATGACTGATGGTGGTTCACACTTTATTCATGGTGTTTTCGGTAAAATGCTTGCCAAGTATGATGCTAACCATAGAATTGCATCACCCTATCATCCTCAGTCTAGTGGTCAAGTTGAACTTAGCAATAGAGAAATAAAATTAATTTTGCAAAATACTGTCAATAGGTCCAGGAAGAATTGGTCTAAGAAATTAGATGATGCACTTTGGGCTTATAGAACAGCATATAAAAATCCTATGGGTATGTCTCCTTATAAAAAAGTTTATGGAAAAGCTTGTCATTTGCCTCTTGAGTTAGAACATAAAGCATTTTGGCCCATCAAAGAGCTCAACTATGATTTCAAGCTTGCTAGTGAAAACAGGTTATTTGATATTAGCTCATTAGATGAATGGAGAACCCAAGCTTATGAAAATGCAAAATTATTCAAAGAGAAAGTTAAAAGATGGCATGACAAAAGAATCCAAAAGCATGAGTTTAAAGTTGGAGAATATGTTCTTTTGTACAACTCTCGTTTTAGATTCTTTGCAGGAAAACTCCTCTCAAAATGGGAAGGCCCCTATGTTATCAAGGAGGTTTACCGGTCTGGAGCCATCAAAATAAATAATATCGAAGGTACTAACCCGAAGGTTGTCAATCGGCAACGAATAAAGCATTATATCTCAGGTATGCCTATTAATGTTGAAAGTAATATTATCCAAACTTTGACACCAGAAGAACACATAAAAGAGTCCTTCTGGAACACTCCCGAATCGTGAAAATAAGGAGGTATGTGATACGGTAAGTACACGGACTCCAAAAAATCCAGAAAAGTATTTTTATTAGTTTTGGCATATTTAAGAATTTAGGAAATAAAGAAACTTCCAGGAAGCGTCCCCTGGTGGGCACAAGACGCCAGGGCACGCCAGGCTTGCCTCGCGTGTCCAGGTGGGTTTTGCCCACCTGGGACACCTTCCGGACTCCGTTTTTCTACCGTATGCTTGTCCCCCAAGATAAAAAAATCTATATATACTTCCCGAACCTGTTAACCACCGTATCGCGGAGAAATCCTCCGTTCCCTTTTCTTGCTATTTTTTGCGCAGTTTTGAAAATATGTCGTCTCAAGACTCCGATGGAGAGAGCTATGTCTCACATCTCATTGCTGACCCAAAGACCTATGGCGACCTATCTCCCTATGGTCGAACTACAGATGACGAGGAGGATGCTCACTTGATGAGGATCGATGATTCAAGCTCAGAGGAGGAGGATGTTCCTCTACCTCAACCTGGGGATATGCACGTGGAGTTCAAGAAGTCAAGTCTCCCTAAGAGAGCTAACCGTTCTAAAAATCAATCTATTCCATCTCGTTTTCGGCAGAAAAGCAAAGGAGATTTATGTGACAAGATCTTGAAGCTAGAGTTGGAAGTCAAGGATTTAAAGGAGGAAATTGCTCTCCTCAACTACGATATGAAAAAGTTGAAGGCACAATTATCATCACCACCACCATCTTACCACCAAAGGAGAATTGAGTATCGGGTATGGGCACTCCCCTTGGCTTCCACCAAAGCTTGGTGGAGGTGCCCCGGTATCGTATCATCCCACTATCTTTTGCTTTTACTTATTTTAGTTCGATCTTTCGCTTTAGAATGAATAAAAGTTTAGTTCGATCCTTTCTTCTTTGAGAGTTTGCTTAGTGATATATCCTTGTAATCGTGTGCAAGTTATATAATAAAGTTATGTTTGAGTTTTTGCTTTCTTTACTTTCATGTTGCAAATAAAGAAAAGAAATACGAAAGGAAATAAATAAATAAAAGGAAATAAATCAATAAGCTCGTATACTAATCCTATGGTAGGTGATGGCACCACATAAGGAAAAGTATAAGTAGAAAATTTTATTAGAGGTTGACAAACATAGCATTAGTCAATGATGCAACTCATGAAAGAATTAATAAGGGAAGAGAAGATTCACATATAAATATACTATCCTAGAAATATTTTGTAATTGTGAGCCCTCATCAAAATATTATATGCCAAAATTGTTGACGTTGGACAAGGAAGACAACTTAATGTTTGTTGTCATAGATCCTTTAACATGTGATGCTTGCCCCCTATCTTTGCTAGCCAAAAATTCCGCACCAAGTAGAGATACTACTTGTGCATCCAAAAAACCCTTAAACCCAAATCTTATTTTCAAGTGTCCACCATACCTACCTAGGGATTGAGCAATATCCCTCAAGTAAGTTGTCATTGGTGCAAAAAGGTAATAAAATTTGCTTCTAAATGTGTGAGATCATTTAGTGTAAGAGAAAATTGAGCGTTGCACAAACTTGTGATGGTGAAGAATAAAAGCGACAGACTGCATAATAAAGGTCGCTATCACAAGGGGCGATGCAACATGACGTTCTTTTGCACTAAGGGGTTGAGCATACGTACAAATAAGCGCATGGAAACCTCTGCTTCCCTCTGCGAAGGGCCTATCTTTTACTTTTATGTTGTTACTTTTATGCAAAGAGTCAAAGTTTTCCTTCTATTCCTTTTTATTTTTCTCCTTTGGCAAGCATCATGTGGTGAGGAAAGATCTAGGCACATATGTCCAGTTGAATATAGATAGCATGAGTTATTATTGTTGACATCACCCTTGAGGTGAATATGTTGGGAGGCGAAACTATAAGCCCCTATCTTTCTATGTGTCTGGTTGAAACGTTTTCCTCATGTGTAAGTGGTGAGTGTTAGCAATCATAGAAGACTATATGATGGTTGAGTATGTGGACTTGCCTAAAGGCTCCGACACGTGACCCTTCCTGAAAAGATGATGAATTGTAGTTGGAAAGTTGACTGAGAACATAGTTTGTTGGTTTCTAATAGATTTTTTGCTTTATACTTTGACTGTGTGATGAACTGTTACTTATTCATGAGAAGTATATGATAAAAGTCTTATGTTTAAATTTTTTTGTTGTTATAATAATCAACATGCTGCTTCTATGTCCGTATTTTGTTTTTATCGACACCTCTATCTCAAAGCATGTGGACATGTTTTTCGATTTCGGTTTTCGCTTGAGGACAAGCGAGGTCTAAGCTTGGGGGAGTTGATACGTCCATTTTGCATCATGTTTTATTACTGTTATTTATAATGTTTTTATCCATACTAATGCTTTTTTGAGTAATTCTAATGCCTTTTCTCTCATAATTTGCAAGGTACACACCAAGAGAGAGAATTCCGGTAGCTGGAAATCTGGACCTGGAAAAGCTACGTCAGGCTACCTATTCTGCACAACTCCAAACAAGCTGAAACTTCACGGCGATTTTTTATGGAATATTTAAGAATTATTGGAGCAAATAACTACCATAGGGGGCCCACCAGGTGGGCAAAACCCACCTGGGCGCGCCAGGGAGCCCAGGCGCGCCCTGGTGGGTTGTGCTCACCCAGGCCCACCTCCGGTGCCCATCTTATGGTATATAGGTCATTTTGACCTAGTAAAAATAAGGAGAGGACTTTCAGGACAGAGCGCCGCCGTCTCAAGGAGGAACTTGGGTAGGAGGACTTTTGCCCTCCGGCGGGGCGATTTCGCCGGGGGAACTTCCCTCCCGGAGGGGGAAATCATCGTCATCGTCATCACCAACTGAAAGTGCGTTACATCGACTAGAGGGGGGTGAATAGGCGATTTTTACGAATTCTTCACTGAGGAATTTGCGGGTGAGGAAATTCCTTAGTGAAGAACTACTTGCAGCGGAATAAGTACTCAGAAGTAAACATAACAGAACACAAGCATGGTCATCACGATGAAATGAAGACAAGCACAGAGTACAGAAAGCGTAAACACAGGATAACACAGGATGAAGACAAACAGACTGAAGAAATTGAATTGAGGAAATTGAGAAAGTCTTCAGCCAATGTCTTCAAACACAGATATGAGGAAATGAAAGACTTGAGGAAATAGAACCAGTAAGCTTGGTGAAGACAATGATTTGGTAGACCAGTTCCAACTGCTGTCTCAGTTGTACATCTGGTTGGAGCGGCTAGGTATTTAAACCTGAGGACACACAGTCCCGGACACACATTCCTCACCGTATTCTCCTTGAGCTAAGGTCACACAGACCTCGCCCAATCATTCGTGGTAAGTCTTCAGGTGACTTTCGAACCTTCACAAACTTGGTCACTCGGCGATCCACAATTCCTCCTGGATGCTCTAGACCATGACGCCTAACTGTCTGGAAGAAGCACAGTCTTCAAAGGTAACAAGCATCGGATCCACGTAGGATCAATCTCTTCAGTGATGTTCAATCACTTTGGGTTTGTAGGTGTTTGGGTTTGGATTTTCCTCACTCGATGATTTTCGCTCAAAGTCCTCGGAGGATGGGATGCTCTCAAATGACAAGTGTCAGTTTCTCTCGGAGCAGCCAACCAGCTAGTGGTTGTAGGGGGCGTCTATTTATAGCCTAGGGAGCAGCCCGACATGATAAGACATAAATGCCCTTCAATGATATGACCGTTAGTTGGGTAGATATTCTGGGACAGCTGGCGCGTAGCACAGCAACGGTCGGAAATTTGACTATCAAATTCCTCAGGGCTATCATGTTCCTCACTATGTAGGCAATCCACACTAGCGAATTCCTAACTCCTCAGTCAGAACAAATTCCTCAGAGATCAGAAGAACTCCGTCACTGTCACTGAAGAATATGACTGAACTGTATGAGATTTCCAATGGCTTCACTCGAAGGGATTGTTAGGTGTAGGATTTTGAGTTGAGCATCACTTGGAAATTTTTCCTTAGTATTTCCTCGACCCCCTTTAACAGTACGGTGTTTCCTATGACTCAAGAGAGAGAAAGTGAAACTACGAAAACAAAAGTCTTCACGCTTCATGTTCCTCAAATGAATACCAACTCTTCAAGGTCACACCAATTTCTTCACTTTCAAAGTCTTCAGAAAGTCTTCAGAAATCCAAAGTCTTCAGTCGAAGAACTTCATTTTTAGGGGTCAACTTTCTCTGTAAATATCAAACTCCTCATAAACTTATAGACCTGTGTACACTCATAAACACATTAGTCCCTTAACCTATAAGTCTTCAATACACAAAAATCACTAAGGGGCACTAGATGCACTTACAATCTCCCTCTTTTTGGTGATTGATGACAATATAGGTTAAGTTTTCAACGGGGATGAACATATGAAGTGTAAATACTGATATTGAGGAATTTGATTGCAAGATATAGAAGAACTCCCCCTGAAGATGTGCATAGTGAGGAATTTGCTTTTGAAGCAATGCACGCTTGAAGAGTAGAATCATGGAGATCTCCCCCTATATCTTGTAATTCATACACGCATTTGACATATAATATGAAGAATTTGAAATGCATGATGAAATATGGTGACTGATGTAATTCAGCATGTGTGCATTAACATTAATGAGGAATAAGCATGCAGAAAATCACAGCAAAAGTATCAGGCCACCATAGAGTTTAAGTTTACAACTCGATCCAGCAAAGTCATCAGAAGAACGAGAGTTGTAACTTAGAAAAAAATGCCCATATAGATAGACCCGCTTGAAGACTAACTCAAATTTCTCCCCCTTTGTCATCGAATGACCAAAAGGATCGAAAATGAGGACTAACGCCCCTGAAGAATATCAAGTTGATGAAGGAGCGCCAGCATTGTTGGGGTCGTTTGTTGATGTAGGGCATGCCGCAGTGTCGTCCAAGTCTTCATGCTCATCGGTGTCGCGCGATGAAGAATATGAGCTGGCCACCAAGGAAGGAACCTTGACCTTCTTGTATTTCTTCGGTGGAGGTGCAGACCAGTCAAAATCTTCCTTGAGACCCATGTTCTTTAGATCTTCTTCACCATATACATGTGACAGAATAGCCCAGGTGCGACCGAAGACCTCATGGAGGTAGTAATGGTTTTTCTTCACTGCATTGTGTGTAGCAGTCATGTTGTGAAGAATTGAACCAAACTGACGCTTAACCCATTTATGGTTTCGATCCACCTTCTGGTGAAGACTTAGCAGAAGCTCACGGTCAGTCATCACACGAGGAGCAGTGGCTTGAGGATTTGGCTTGGAGGCATGAATCATGAGTGGCAGAGTCATCATTGGTGGAATAAGATGCAGCTTTGCGAAACTGACCATCCAATGGACGAATGCCTTCATCAATAACAGCTGGTGCCTTGCCCTTTTCATCAGCTGAGGAATAGGTCCGCTTGAGGACTTCAATCGGGGGCAAGTAGCTGAGGTGATTCTGAAAATCAGCCTTGTAGTTGAGTGAAGACCTTGTCCTGAGGAATCTCATAATCCAAGGTGCATAAGGCCTCAGCTCAAACGGAGAAAGTGCAACATTTGCCAGAGTCCTCATGAAGAAATCATGATAGTTGATGGGTATGCCATGAATGATGTTGAATACCAAATTCTTCATGATGCCAACAATTTCCTCATCAGATGAGTCGTGGCCTTTGATTGGACTCATAGTCTTCGTCAGAATGCGATAGACTATCCTTGGTACATACTACAATTCCTTCACGAGGAATTTTTTTCCTTGAGGCTTGACGAGGTTTCAATGGCTTCATCAGCACTTGCATATAGTGATCTGTAAGCTCGGGTTCTTGGTACATGCAACGAGCTCCTGCAGGTGGAGGACTGATGGGCAGAGCGTGAAGTAATTCAGATACCGGTGCCTTGTAGTGAGTGTTTTCGGTCATCCAGTCCAAAACCCAGGAGTTTACATCGTCAGCATCTCCTGTGATGTGCAGTGTTGCGTAGAATTGAAGAATGAGCTCTTCATTCCAATCAACTATGTCTGTGCAAAAGTTGTGGAGGCATGTGTCATGAAGCACACTGAGGACAGGTGTGAAGCATGGCAGTGATTCCATGTCCACATGAGGAATATGCTCATGCTCGAAGACTTTGTCCTTGTTGAAGAGCAGTGAAGAATAGAAGTTGGCCTGGCTGGCAGTCCAGAAGCGCTTCCTTCTAAGACGAGCAGAATCATAGGGATTGTAGTCAGTGAAGAACACGTGCTCGCCAAAGAAATCATCAGCCTTGAATTTCTGCTTCTTTGAGAATGGATCCTTTGGTTTGGGCTGAGGAGTGTCAGTCAATTGCATTATTACCTCAGGAATCGCAATCTCAGGCTCCACAGGCTGAGGAATTTCAGCTTCTTCTTCAGTGACAGCCTGGGTCCTCAATTCTTCATTTACATTTTCTTCAGCACTAGTGGCTGGAATTTCTTCATGGACAGACGGTGTGGCATGTGGTTCATCAGATCCCATTTGTATTGTAGTAACTGGGGATTGACGAATTTGTTGCAATGGTGTGAAGAGTGGAGAGTTGGGGTGCTGACTTTCCCAAAAGTCATCATTCAGCACAGGTGTGGTACAGCCAATGTCCACATCTTCATCTTCCATTTCTTCAACGCCGGCCTCTTCAGCAGTAAATTGAGGCATAGGCGAGGAGACAACTGGTGTTGAAGGGATTGCATCCACTTCAATTTCTTCATCCATCTGCTCTGACGAAGCAGCAGAAGGAATGTCGTCATCGGATTCACTTGGAATCACATATTCTTCATCATAAGGAACAAGGTCCTTTGATGGCATGGTTGAGATAGGAACAACATCAATGGGGTTTGCAAACGAGCTTGTCAATTTCTTCATCTTCTTCGGTGCTGAAGAATCTGATGAAGTTGATGCATTCCTTTTCTTCACAGTTGCACACTCTGCAGCCTTAGTCTTCTTCACATCTGAAGAAGATGGAAGGATTGGAGTTGGAGTAGGCGCAGGAGGAGCAGAGGAATTTGGTTGAGTTTCTTCAGGCACAACTGATGTAGTTGCCCTGACTTCTTCATTTTCTTCAGGCGCACCACTAGTGGATGCCCTGGCAATTTCTTCAGCGGCTGGAATGCAGTCCTCAGCCCTGGAACTCACATTTTCTTCAGCAGCCTGAATGTCATCAGCGGTGCTGGCATGTTCTTCAGTCGGCTGAGCAGATGCTTCAGCTTGAGGAATTTCTGGTTGCGATGGAGCTGCAACATTTGGAGTGAACTTTTCTGTCAACTTCACAAACCTGACTTTGGCTCCAAGCCAGTCAGCGCGGTACACGTCAAATTCATCACTGAGTTTCTTGATCTCAGATTGAATACTGATAAGTTCTTCAGTTGTCATAGAGACAACGTGTTTCTTCAGAAAACGCTCCTTCTTGTACTGCGCTTTCTTGATGTGCCTGGCCTTTTCAAATTTCCATTTCTCTTCTTGGATGAAGGCAGTCAGCATATGACTTTGGTCAGGAGTCAACTTGAAATCAGGCATAGGAGTGTTTGGGTCCTTGTGCCAGAGATCAATGTAGTCGAGGATCAACTTTGGATCCAAAAGCAGAGGCACATGTGTGCCCTTGGCTCTAGCGGCCCTGACCTGCCTATCTCTGATGATTTCGGCAAGTTCCTCATCATCAGCTTCGTCTTCATCAGACGACACTTGGAAGGCGACCTGCTTCTTGTGAGGACTTGGGCGAGAACCTCGTCCAGCAGTGGCCTTTGTCTTCAGCAGAGAGGGGCCAATTGAAGAATTTGGTGCAGCTGAGGAACTAGCAGAAGCTCCTGAGGCAATAGAGATGCCTGTCGTCCTTTGGCACGTGGCAAGATGCACAGGTGCAGAGGATTTGGTCGGAGGAGCTGAGGACTTGAGCGGAGGAGCTAAGGACTTTGGAGGAGCAGGAGCAGCATGAGGAATTGGTTGTGAGGGCTTTGATGATTCTGGCCGTGAGGGCATTGCTGAGGAACTTGGCCGTGAGGGCATTGAAGGTGAAGCACTTGGCTTATGCGCAGGCTTCTTTGCCATGGCCTTCTTCGGTTTTACAGAGGCCTCAGCAGCAGCAGCAGAGTCTTCGTTGAATTTCCTCACTGCTTCTCTGGCTTGTCTAGCCAACTTGGCCTGGCGCTTGGCCCATTCGTCAGGATAATCCTCACCGCGCTTGAGGCTGGTGGGATCTGCTTCTTGGCCAAGTGCCAATGGAGGTCTTGGGCATGGAGGATTGAGTGTGAATTTCTTCATGTACTTGGGAGTAACATATCTGTACTCTCTCCACTCTCTTGCCCATCTCCTCTCTATCCTTTGGATGCGCACCTTGCGCTGATTCTTGTCCTCTTTACCAAACTTGGCCTCATCAGGAGCGCAATAATCTTTGTATATGTCATCAGGGATCTCAAAGGCAGTATTGATTTTAGGCCTCTTTCCTCCTTTCTGTGGCTTCTTTCCATCAGCCATTTTCTTCAGATGAGGAATTTGAACAATTGAATTCTTTGAAGAAGTATGCAACTTTTCTTCGAGGAACGCTGCAAATGAGTTAAGTTGATGAGAACCTAGTGATTCAGCAGCGGACATGAGTGCCTGTGAACAGAGTATAGTTGCGAGGAATTTGGAGAGGTCATATGCGTTCTCAGAAGGTTTTGAAAAAAGAACAAGTTTGAGGAATTTGACTAGATGAGTCTTGAAGAATTTCACTAAGTGTTCTTTGTCTTAGGTTCCAGAGTTGTACAGATCAAAAATCCACACAATTGAGGAACATGAAGAAGAATATAGCTTAGAGAAATGAATCAAGAACAGATGACATGTGAGGTGTTTAGTGTGTGAAGATTTTAAGAAAAACACCTTTGAGGATTTTGTAGAAAACATTTGAATCAAAGAGGGCAGTAAAAGTGACTTTAATTACCCTGGACGAAGAACACGATGAACTGTGAAGTGGAGATGTGATGTTCGTCAGTGCAGATCTTCCACGCCCTAACTCGGCAGAGGAAGACAGCTACGGCGGCGGCGGAGTGAAGAAATCCACGGCCGGCGCGAGTACGACGGCGACGAGGTCGAGGCAGTGAAGCTCTTCCTCACCGGCGACGATGAAGTAGCGGCGGCGCTAGGGTTTGAGAA
Source organism: Aegilops tauschii subsp. strangulata (assembly GCF_002575655.3). Taxonomy (NCBI): domain Eukaryota; kingdom Viridiplantae; phylum Streptophyta; class Magnoliopsida; order Poales; family Poaceae; genus Aegilops; species Aegilops tauschii. Next base: position 597,240,566 of record NC_053037.3, read on the forward strand.
GATCGAGCTGGCGAGAGAACGAGCGGAGTAAAAGTGAAGTGAGGAAGGGGAGGGGGTATTTATAGCCACGGTGAAAAATTGTTCGCCCGAAGAATTTGGACGAACGTGCCCCTGACCCTTCTCATTCGCTTGACATGTGTCACCCATGTACTGAGAAGTGGAGATCGTGTGAGATCGTGGGTGAATAGATAAGTGTTTTGTGGGATGCGGAACGGTTTGAGCGGCAAAGCCGAAAATTTGGATAAGATAAGTCAAAAGTTCCGTTCGCAAATTTTTCAGCTAACAAGGACACAGTGAAGATTTTGAACGAGTTTCAAATAGAACGCACATGAAGAATTTGTGAATAGATTGGGTTGAATATAGCATAGAGGGGGAAAGGTCCGATCACATTCACTTAGCAGAACAAGCAACTTGAAGAAATAGCAATAAGTGAATGTTGTAGAGGACATAAACTCATATATATATATATATATATATATATTGCCAATGAAGAAAAACGACGGAAACAGTGAAGACAATGCAAAGTTGAAGAAAATGAACAACTGAGGAATTTCAACAGAGGAAAAACTCAAATTTAAGATTTTCAAGTTTGGTGGTGGCGCGACCCACCATATAAGAATGATGATTTCAGACACCGCGGACAATTGTCGTAGGGTTCTGAGAATCAAATTCTTCGTTAATTTCTTCACACTTAGAGTGTTATTCTTCATTGATTGAAGAAAAATGTTTCTTCATGTGTTGCACATCTAAGTCATCAATTTTGCATAAGTGTTAGCATGAGTTTCCTTTTCAAACAATATTCGAAGATTCTAAGATATTTAGCACACACCGCAACTTGCTAAATCTCTTCTCATCCAAGGGCTTTGTGAAGATATCGGCTAGCTGTTCTTCAGTCTTCACATCCTCAATAGAAATGTCACCCTTCAACACATGATCACGAAGAAAATGATGACGAATCTGAATGTGCTTTGTCTTCGAGTGCTGAACTGGGTTGTGAGCAATTTTGATGGCACTCTCATTGTCACAGAAGAGAGGCACATTCTTCACGTTGACGCTGTAGTCCTTGAGAGTTTGCTTCATCCACAGCAATTGAGCACAGCAAGAACCAGCAGCAATGTACTCAGCTTCAGCAGTAGACAGTGATATGCAGTTCTGTTTCTTCGAGGACCAACCAACCAAAGATCGTCCGAGGAAATGACATGTACCAGATGTTGACTTGCGGTCCACACGATCACCAGCATAGTCAGAGTCAGAATATCCAATGAGATCAAAAGCCGAACCCTTGGGGTACCATAATCCAAGTGTTGGTGTGTGAGCTAGATATCGAAGAATATGTTTCACAGCCTTATGGTGTGATTCCTTCGGTATAGCTTGAAATCGGGCACACATGCAAACACTAAGCATTATATCTGGCCTAGATGCACATAAGTACAATAAAGAACCAATCATGGAGCGGTATACCTTATGATCGAAGTCAATACCATTTTCATCAGTGCACAGATGGCCATTTGTGGGCATAGGAATTTTGACGCCTTTGCAATCTTGCATGCCGAATTTCCTCAGTACATCCTTGAGGTATTTCTCCTGAGATATGAATATGCCATTGCGTTGTTGACGAATTTGAAGACTAAGAAGAATTTCAATTCTCCCATCATAGACATTTGATATTCTTCACTCATCATATAGGCAAATTCACCACTATAACGTTGGTCAGTACAGCCAAAGATAATATCATCAACATATATTTGGCACACAAATAGTTCACCATCATAAGATTTAGTGAAAAGAGTAGGGTCGTGTGAACCGGATTTGAAGCCTTTCTTCATGAGGAATTCCTTCAAAGTATCATACCACGCCCATGGGGCCTGCTTGAGGCCATAGAGGGCCTTATTGAGTCTGAAGACTTTGTCAGGATGCTTTGGATCTTCAAAACCTGGGGGTTGAGCAACATATACTTCTTCCTCAAGCTTACCATTGAGGAATGCACTTTTCACATCCATTTGATATAAAGTGATACCATGATGGTTAGCATAAGAAAGTAATATGCGAATAGCCTCAAGTCTAGCAACAGGTGCAAAAGTTTCATCGAAATCAATTCCTTCAACCTGTGTGTAGCCTTGAGCTACAAGTCGTGCCTTATTCCTCACCACAAGGCCATTTTCATCTTGCTTGTTGCGGTAGATCCACTTTGTGCCAATGATACTGTGCTTGCGAGGATCTGGACGTTTGACCAGTTCCCAGACGTTGTTGAGCTCGAACTGATGTAATTCTTCTTGCATGGCCTGAATCCACTCAGACTCCAGAAATGCTTCATCTACCTTAGTGGGCTCTGTAATCGAGACAAAAGCATAGTGCCCACAAAAGTTAGATAAATGAGAAGCTCTTGAGCGTGTGAGAGGACCTGGTGCTTCAATGTCATCGATGATCTTTTCAACTTGCACTTCTTTTGCAACACGAGGATGAGCTGGTTGTCGTCGAGGAATTTGATCAGCATTTTCTTCAGCACCATTTTCTTCAGCATTTTCTTCAGGTGCATTAGCTCGACGTTCCTCACATTCTGGAATGAATTCTTCAGTAGATTCTTCGGAAGGAACGACATCCTCAGTAGCCTTGAACTTGATAGTTTCCTCAGGTGTTGGTTCATCTATCACAGAAGGTAGGTGCTCTCTTTGCGAGCCATTAGTTTCATCGAACCGCACATCTACAGTTTCAACAACCTTGTGAAGAACGTTTTTGAAGACTCTGTAGGTGTGCGAGTCCTTTCAGTAACCAAGAATAAAACCTTCATGTGCTTTCGGTGAAAATTTGGAGTTGTGATGAGGATCTCTAATCTAGCATTTAGCACCGAAGACTTTGAAATAACTCACATTGGGTTTCTTGTCAGTGAGGAGTTCATAGGCAGTCTTCTTGAAGAATTTGTGAAGATATACTCTGTTAATGTTGTGGCACGCAGTATCAATTGCATCAATCCAGAAACGACGAGGCATTTTGTATTCATCAAGCATAGTGTGAGCCATCTCAGCAAGAGTCCTGTTCTTGCGCTCCACGACGCCATTCTGCTGAGGAGTATAAGGAGCAGATAACTCATGAGTAATACCAAGTTCATCAAGATAGTCATCAAGACCAGAGTTCTTGAACTCAGTTCCATTGTCACTTCTGATGTGCTTGATCTTCACACCAAAGTTGGTTGAAGCCCTCGAGGAAAATTGTTTGAAGACTTCCTGCACTTCATGTTTGTAAGTAACAATGTGTACCCATGTGTATCGAGAGTAATCATCAACAATAACAAAGCCATATTGAGATGCATCATTTGAAACCGCAGAATAATGGTTAGGACCGAAGAGATCCATGTGAAGCAATTCAAATGGTCGAGTAGTGGTCATGATAGTCTTCGTTGGATGCTTAGCCTTGGTCATCCTTCCAGCTTCATAGGCTCCGCATAAGTGATCCTTGAGGAATTCGACATTCTCAATGCCAATGACATGCTTCTTCTTTGCAAGCGTGTGCAAATTCCTCATGCCTGCATGACCAAGTCGTCGATGCCATAGCCAGCCATTTGAAGCTTTTGCAAGTAGGCACACGGCTGGTTGCGGTCCTGTAGAGAAATCAACAATATACAAGACTCCTCTCCTAAAGCCTTTGAAGACTTTGGAATTGTCAGCTTCCATAACCACAACACAACGATACTTGCCAAAGAAAACAACCATATCAAGATCACAAAGCATTGAGACAGAATGAGGTTGTATCCTAAGGACTCGACAAGCATGACTTTGTCCATGTGTCGATCCTTTGTGATCGCAACCTTACCTAGACCCAATACCTGACTTTTGCCTTTGTCAGCGAAGATGATATGCTTCAGATGCGATGGTGATAAGGGAGCATCCATCAATAGATTCTTGTCACCAGTCATGTGATTTGTACATCCACTATCGAGGACCCACTCAGTGGCTTTGGGTTGATCATCCTGCAGATGAATTAGTGCAACCTACGAACTTCATATACTTCATCAGTGAAGAATATGGCATCAATTCATCAGATCAATTTCATCAATCAATGCAACAGATAAAGCAGTATGAAGACGTGAAAAATGAAAGTTCATTTCTTCATGATTAGCCTGCGTCCTTTCAGGCACTTTTCAGGTCTCCATCAAATTCTTCAGACGTTTGAGCACGTTTGGAGACCTGACCCTGCATAAGAGATTAGTTCTTTTTCTTCACCACCCACATCTGAAGGGGTGGCAAAGAGTTCATCACTCCGCGAGCTCCATACGAGAAAGGTGGCATAGAAGCCAGACCATTTCGTTTCACATAAGAGGAGTTAGGGTAAGCATATGAATAAGCAGAGAAATTCTTCGAGGACTTATGAACATAATGGTTAGAAGAATAATGCTCATATTCATAGCCCTTAGCTCTTCCCTGCGAAACAGAGTTGTTAGCACGATGATATTCATATGAGGACTTTGATTTTTGAGGAATTTGATCCACGTGAGGAATTTTGTCCGTATGAGGACTTTGATCCATATGAAGAATTTGGTCTGTATGAAGAATTTGATCTGGGGTTCCTATTCTTCACAGGTGGAGTCATGAGGACATTCACCTGAAGACTTTCAAGGCACTTTTTGGGAACCCAGATTTTCTTCATAGGGGAACCATTCCTGTAGTTAGTGCCAACATATCTAGCAAATACTTCACCATTCTGATTTTTGAACAGTTTATAGTTGGAGTCAAATGACTCATCAGAAGAATGAGGAGATTCAGATGTAAAGCCAGATAGATTAAATGGATCAACTGGAGGTCCCTTTGCAGCAACCCATGAGGTTTTGGGGTACTGCTCAGGCTTCCAATATGTACCATCAGCATTGAGTTTCCTCTCAAAGCCAATACCCTCTTTCCTAGGGTTCCTGTTGAGGATCTGCTTTTTAAGCACATCACAAAGAGTCTGATGCCCTTTGAGGCTTTTGTACATGCCTGTCATGTACAATTCCTTCAGCCCTGCATCATTAGTGATACTAGCAATGTCCTCAGATGAGGAATTAGTGATAGCAGAGTCACTTGAAGAATTTGAAACATTAGAAGTATTTGAACATTCGGGTGAAGAACTAGCAGATTCACGTTCAATGCACTTCAAACATGGAGGAACAAATTCTTCCTGAGAAGCGCTGATTTGTTGAGCAAGTAATGAATCGCGCTCCTTCTGAAGATCTTCATAACTCACTCTTAGCTTTTCAAGATCTTGCTTTCTTTGAAGAAATTCATAAGAAAGCTTCTCATGATCAGCTAAGAGAGTGTTATGTTGATCTTGAAGGGTGTCATACTTAGTATGAAGTCTCTGTAGACTTTCAGCCAAAGCTTTTGACTGATCCATTTCTTCACCCAACATATCATCGCTCCTATTTAGCATGTATTGAACTTTTTCCAAAGCTCTTTATTGTTTAGTGGCAAGGGAAGCAAGTTTGACATAGCTGGGTCCAAATTCATCACCAGATTCATCATCACTAGACACGGATAGGTAGCATTCAGTTACCTCAGCACTTTTTGCCATAAGGCATGATGAAGAGGATGATGATTCTGGTTCGAATGTCATCGCTTTGAGAGATTCCTTGAAGTTCTCAAACCAAGGATCATGACGGGTTCGATGACCTTCACAGACCTCAGAGAGACAGTCCCAGATAAGCTTCGCATGATCGAGATGCATGATGTTCCTGAACTGATTTTGAGACAGACAGGAGCAGATAACGTCCTTCGCCGTGAGGTTGAGAAGAGTGTACTTGCGAATGTCATCAGCTTCCGCCATCTTGCACAGATCGGTAAGACCAATCTCAGTGACGGTCCACAGTTCGCTGTTCATCGCCATGAGGCGCTTCTTCATCATGGCCTTCCACTTGGGATACTCGTGACTGTCAAAGATGGGGAATGACACAGTCTTCATTCCTGTGGTCGACATAACTAAAACTCCAGGTGGTTAAACCAAAATCACACAGAACAAGGGAGTACCTTGCTCTCATACCAATTGAAAGTGCGTTATATCGACTAGAGGGGGGGTGAATAGGCGATTTTTATGAATTCTTCACTGAGGAATTTGCGGGTGAGGAAATTCCTTAGTGAAGAACTACTTGCAGCGGAATAAGTACTCAGAAGTAAGCATAACAGAACACAAGCATGGTCATCATGATGAAATGAAGACAAGAACAGAGTATAGAAAGCGTAAACACAGGATAACATAGGATGAAGACAAATAGACTGAAGAAATTGAATTGAGGAAATTGAGAAAGTCTTCAGTCAAAGTCTTCAAACACATATATGAGGAAATGAAAGAGTTGAGGAAATAGAACCAGTAAGCTTGGTGAAGACAATGATTTGGTAGACCAGTTCCAACTGCTGTCTCAGTTGTACATCTGGTTGGAGCGGCTAGGTATTTAAACCTGAGGACACACAGTCCCGGACACACAGTCTTCACCGTATTCTACTTGAGCTAAGGTCACACAGACCTCGCCCAATCACTCATGGTAAGTCTTCAGGTGACTTCCGAACCTTCACAAACTCGGTCACTCGGCGATCCACAATTCCTCTTGGATGCTCTAGACCATGACGCCTAACCGTCTAGAAGAAGCACAGTCTTCAAAGGTAACAAGCATCGGATCCACGCAGGATCAATCTCTTCGGTGATGCTCAATCACTTTGGGTTTGTAGGTGTTTGGGTTTGGGTTTTCCTCACTCAATGATTTTCCCTCAAAGTCCTCGGAGGATGGGATGCTCTCAAATGACAAGGGTCAGTTTCTCTCGGAGCAGCCAACCAGCTAGTGGTTGTAGGGGGCGGCTATTTATGGCCTAGGGAGCAGCCCGACATGATAAGACATAAATGCCCTTCAATGATATGACCATTAGGTGGGTAGATATTTTGGGACAGCTGACGCGTAGCACAGCAACGGTCGGAAATTTGACTATCAAATTCCTCAGGGCTATCATGTTCCTCACTGTGTAGGCAATCCGCACTGGCGAATTCCTAACTCCTCAGTCAGAACAAATTCCTCAGAGACCAGAAGAACTTCGTCTCTGTCACTGAAGAATATGACTGAACTGTATGATATTTCCAATGGCTTCACTCGAAGGGATTGGTAGGTGTAGGATTTTGAGTTGAGCATCACTTGGAAATTTTTCCTTAGTATTTCCTCGACCCCCTTTAACAGTACGGTGTTTCCTATGACTCAAGAAAGAGAAAGTGAAACTACGAAAACAAAAGTCTTCACGCTTCATGTTCCTCAAATGAATACCAAGTCTTCAAGGTCACACCAATTTCTTCACTTTCAAAGTCTTCAGAAATCCAAAGTCTTCAGTCGAAGAACTTCATTTTTAGGGGTCGACTTTCTCTGTAAATATCAAACTCCTCATAGACTTATAGACCTGTGTACACTCATAAACACATTAGTCCCTTAACGTATAAGTCTTCAATACACCAAAATCACTAAGGGGCACTATATGCACTTACACCAACAACTCTCCCATCTTGGGGAGGGCAATCTCCATCAACATCTTCAACAGCACCATCTCATCTCAAACCCTAGTTCATCTCTTGTGTTCAATCTCGTTACCCGAACTATAGGTTGGTGCTTGTGGGTGACTCGTAGTGTTGATTACATCTTGTAGTTGATTACTATATGGTTTATTTGGTGGAAGATTATATGTTCAGATCCATTATGCTATTTAATACTCCTCAGATCATGAGCATGATTATTATTTGTGAGTAGTTACTTTTGTTCTTGAGGTCACGGGAGAAATCATGTTGCAAGTAATCATGTGAATTTGATATGTGTTCGATATTTTGATAGTATGTATGTTGTTATTCCCTTAGTGGTGTCATGTGAACGTCGACTACATGACACTTCACCATATTTGGGCCTAAGGGAATGCATTGTGGAGTAGCAATTAGATGATGGGTTGCAAGAGTGACAGAAGCTTAAACCCCAGTTTATGCACTATTCCATAAGGACCGATTGGATCCAAAAGTTTAATGCTATGGTTATAATTTATTCTTAATACTTTTCTCGTAGTTGTGGATGCTTGCGGGAGGGTTAATCATAAGTAGGAGGTTTGTTCAAGTAAGAACAGCACCTAAGCACCGGTCCACCCACATATCAAATTATCAAAGTAGTGAACATGAACTAAACCAACATGATGAAAGTGACTATATGAATTTCCCGTGTACCCTCAAGAACGCTTTGCTTATCATAAGAGACCGTTTTGGCCTGTCCTTTGCCTCAAAAGGATTGGCCTACCTTGTTGCACTTTTTTTACTACTATCGTTACTTGCTTGTTACAAATTATCTTGCTATCAAACTACTCCACTACTTACAATTTCAGCACCTGCAGACATTACCTTATTGAAAACTACTTGTCATTTCCGTCTGCTCCTCGTTGGGCCCGACACTCTTACTTATCGAAAAGAGCTACAATTGATCCCCTATACTTGTGGGTCATCAATGGTGTCTAGATTGGATCTGTGGTTTCTGGAACTTGCGGCGGCTAGAATTGATTTCCGTCGACTCCCCTATGGTTTCTGGAATATTGGGGTATTTATAGAGCAAAGAGTCGGTTCGTGAGGCACCCGAGGTGGGCACAACCCACCAGGGTGCGCCCTGGTGGGTTGTGCTCCCCTCGAAGCACCCCCCAGGCGCTTCTCTGTCCCACTGGATGTCTTCTGGTCCAAAAAAATCCACAAAAAGTTTCGCTGCGTTTGGACTCCGTTTGGTATTGATTTCCTGCGATGTAAAAATATATGCAAAAAACAGCAACTAGCACTTGGCACTATGTCAATAGGTTAGTACCAAAAAAATGGTATAAAATGACTATAAAACATCCAAGAATGATAATATAACAGCATGGAACAATCAAAAATTATAGATACGTTGGAGACGTATCAACATCCCCAAGCTTAATTCATGCTCGTCCTCGAGTAGGTAAATGATAAAAATAGAATTTTTGATGTGGAATGCTGCCTAACATGTCATCTCATATTCTTTTCTTTATAGCATGGACATTTGGACTTTTATATGGTTCAAAGCAATAGTCTAGTTTTGACATGAGACTTAAATACTCAAGCATATCAACAAGCAACCATGTCCTTCAAAATATCAACGCTAAAATAAGTTATCCCTAGCCCATCATGCTCAATCATTGATCCATTCATGAAACACACTCGCTTATTAGCTACACCCAATGCTCAAGTACGATCATAGTGCCCCCAGTTGGTGCTTTATAAGAGAAGATGGAGACTCAAATAAAAAGAAAATTTTCATAAAGTAAAAGAAAGGCCCTTCGCAGAGGGAAGTAGGGATTTGTAGAGGTGCCAGAGCTCAAAGCGAAAAACATAGAGATAAAAACATTTTGATAGGCATGCTTTTCCCACCAACGAAAACGACTTAGGGTTCCCAACACTTTCCATGCTAGATATATCATAGGCGGTTCCCAAACTGAAAATAAAGTTTATTCCTTTTTCCACCATACTTTCACTTGCCATGGCTAACTGTATCCACGGCTGCCTTCCATACCAACTCATAGTATGTGACGAATAAAAATATAGCTTCGAGTAAAATACCGATGGTTGTTAGAAGAAAGAGGGGATGCCACTCGGGTATGCCCAAGCTTAGTTGCTTGCTTCTCTTTGGATAATATCTTGGGATGCCATGGGCATCCCCAAGCTTAGGCTCTTCTTACTCCTTACTCCTTCATCCATCGTAACATCACCCAAAACTTGAAAACTTCAATCACACAAAACTCAACAAAACCTTCATGAGATCCGTTAGTATAAGAAAACAAATCACTACTATAAGTACTGTAGCAAACCAATTCATATTTTATTTTTGCATTACATCTACTGTATTCCAACTTTTCTATGGCAAAAACTCATCAAAGAAAACCATAGAATCATCAAAACAAGCACACAACCAAAAGAAAACAGAATCTGTCAAAAACAGAACAGTCTATAGCAATCTGGATATATCGAATACTTATGTAACTCCAAAAATTCTGAAAAAATAGGAACAGGTGAGCAATTTGTATATTAACATTATACAAAAAGAATGAGTATTTTATCACACTTCTGTTATTTTTAACAATTCTATAATTGGAGTGCAAAGTTTCTGTTTTTCAGCAAGATCAAATCTACTATCACCCAACATACTCCTGAAGGCTTTGCTTGCACAAACACTAATTAAAACAAAAAAACACAATAATAACAGTAGCATAATTGTGCAAACACTCAAGAACAGAAAGCAAAAAGCAAAAATAAATTCTGTTCATTGGGTTGCCTCCCAACAAGCGCTATCGTTTTACGCCCTTAGCTAGGCATAAACCACAGATCTAAGTGTTGTCATCTTTGTTTCTAGACCCATAAGATGCCCTCATGATTGATTCATATGGTAGCTTAATTTTTGTTCTAGGGAAGTGTTCCATACCCTTCCTTGATGGAAATTGAAATTCCATATTGCCTTCTTTCATATCAATCACTGCACCAATAGTACGTAAAAACAGTCTACCAAGAATAATTGGACAAGACGGATTGCAATCAATATCAAGAACAATAAAATCAATGGGCACATAATTCCTATTTGCAAGAATAAGAACATCATTAATTCTTCGCATAGGCTTTTTAATAGTAGAATCCGCTAAGTGGAAATTTAAAGAACATTATTCAATATCGGTAAGACCAAGCACATCACATAGAGATTTCAGAATTGTAGAAACACTAGCACCCAAGTCACATAAAGCAAAACAGTCATAATTTTTAATCTTGACTTTGATAGTAGGTTCCCATTCATCATGTAATTTTCTAGGAATTGAAACTTCTAATTCCAACTTTTCTTCTAAAGCTTTCATCATAGCATCAACAATATGTTTAGTAAAATCTTTATTTTGTTCATAAGCATGGGGTGAATTTATCATGGATTGCAACAAAGAAATACAATCAATCAAAGAGCAACTATCCTAATTAAAGTCTTTGTAATCCAAAAGAGTGGGCACACCACTAGTTAAAGTTTTGATCTCTTCAAACCCACTTTTATCAAATTTTTCAATAAGATTTTCACCCTCCGAATTATCGGGATGCCTTCTAGCTAAAGTTGACTCTTCTCCAGTCCCTTTTTCATCAATCTTAATTTTACTGAACAAAGAATCAATAGAAGAAACATCAACCATTTGAAAACCTTCATCATTTTTATGAAATCAATCACTAGAAAACGCTTTTTTCTAAAACTCTTCTAGCTCTAAGCATGGCGGTTCTTTTCTTACTTTCATCCATAGAAACATAAAGTGCTTTAATTGATTCCTCTACCTTAGGCACACAAATTTTCATCTTGAGATTTTCCACATCATGAGAAATTCTATCAACACTTCTAGACAGATCATCAATCTTATTCAACTTTTCTTCCATTGTAGCATTGAAAGCCTTTTGAGTGTTGATGAATTCTTTAATATTATTCTCAAGACCAGAGGTGTTCCTATTATTATTGTAAGAAGGATTACCATAGGAATTACCAGAATTATTTGAGGAATTTGTAGGGAAAGGCCTAGGATTAAAATTACCTCTATAAGCATTGTTATTGAAATTGTTTCTTGAGATAAAATTCACATCTACGGCATCACTATTTTTCTCAATCAAAGTAGACACAGGCACGTCATTAAAATCAATAGGAGCAATTTTACTAGCAACCAATTTCATAAGAGCAACAACTTTTTCACTCAAAGAAGAAATTTCCTCAACCGAATTGACTTTTTTACTAGTAGGAGCTCTTTCGGTATGCCATTGTGAATAATTTGCCATAATATTATCAAGAAATTTGGTGGCTTCACCTAAAGTAATTTCCATAAAAGTACCACCCGCGGGAAAATCTAAAAGATTACGAGAAACAAAATTCAACCCCGCATGAAATCAATACCAAACGGAGTCCAAACGCAGCGAAACTTTTTGAGGATTTTTTTGGACCCAAAGACATCCAGTGGGCCGTAGAAGCGTCTGGGGGTGCTCCGAGGGGAGAACAACCCACCAGGGCACTCCTGGAGGCCCAGGCACGCCCTGGTAGGTTGTGCCCACCTCGGGTGCCTCCCGAACCGCCTCTTTGCTCTATAAATACCCCAATATTCCAGAAACCCTAGGGGAGTTGACGAAAATCAATTCCAGCCGCCGCAAGTTCCAGAAACCATAGATCCAATCTAGACACCATCACGGAGGGGTTCATCATGTCCATTGATGCCTCTCCGATGATGCGTGAGTAGTCTTTTGTAGACCTACGGGTCTGTAGTTAGTAGCTAGATGCCTTCCTCTCTCTCTTTTGATTCTCAATACAATGGTCTCTAGGAGATCAAGATGATGTAACTCTTTTTGCGGTGTGTTTGTTGGGGTCCGATGAACTTTGAGTTTATGATCAGATCTATCTTTTTATGCATGAAAGTTATTTGAGTCTTCTTTGATCTCTTATATGCATGGTTGCTTATAGCCTCGTATTTCTTCTCCGATATTTGGGTTTTGTTTGGCCAACTTGATCTATTTATCTTGCAATGGGAAGAGGGCTTTGTAATGGGTTCGATCTTACGATGCTTGATCCCAGTGACAGAAGGGGAACCGACACGTATGTATCGTTGCTATTAAGGATAACAAGATGGGGTCTATTTCTACATAAATAGATCTTGTCTACATCATGTCATTGTTCTTATTGCATTACTCTGTTTCTCCATGAACTTAATACACTAGATGCATGCTGGATAGTGGTCGATGTGTGGAGTAATAGTAGTAAATGCAGGCAGGAGTCGGTCTACTAATCTTGGACGTGATGCCTATATAATGATCATTGCCTGGATATCGTCATGATTAGTTGAAGTTCTATCACATGCCCAATAGTAATTCATTTACCCACCGTTTGCTATTTTTCTCGAGAGAAGCCACTAGTGAAATCTACGCCCCCGAGTCTCTTCTTTATTATATTTGCCTTTGCGATCTATTTTCCTTTGCTTTTATTTTCATATATAATAAACCAAAAATACAAAATACCTTGTTGTGCTTTACTTTATTTGGCGTTCGATCTATCAATTTATTACAACTCTCTCACGTTCGTTTGCCAATTTCTGGCTCCGTTACCCGAAAGGGATTGACAACCCCTTTAACAGTCGGGGTGCGAGTATTTGTTATTTTTGTACAGGTGCTATTTACATAGTGTTGCTTTGTTCTCCTACTGGTTCGATAACCTTGTTCTCATCACTGAGGGAAATACCTAGCATTGTAGTGCTGCATCATCCCTTCCTCTATGGTGAAATACCGACGTAGTTCTAGTAGACATCAAAAGGAATTTCTGGCGTCGTTGGCGGGGAGACATCATCAACATCTACTAGGTTCCTAATCACAAATCTCATCTCCTCGCATTTTACATTATTTGCCATTTGCCTCTCGTTTTCCTCTCTCCTACTTCCCAAAAATTTGTCGTTTTATTCGCCCTCTTTTTCGTTCACCGTTTTCCTGTCAGATCTATTTTTGAGTGCAATCTTATTGCGTAGTCACAATGACTCAAGAGCACAGCAAGTTGTGTGATTTCTCCAATACCATCAACAATGATTTTATTGGCACTCCGATTGCTCCTCTTGCCACTAGTGCGGAGTCTTGTGATATTAATACTACTTTGCTGAATCTTGTTATGAAAGATCAATTTTCCAGTACTCCTAATGAGGATGTCGCGTCCCATCTTAACACATTCGTGGAATTATGCGATATGCAAAAGAAAAAAGATGTGGACAATGATGTTGTGAAGATGAAATTATTTCCGTTTTCTTTGCGAGATCGTGCAAAAATTTGGTTCTCTTCTTTGCCTCGCAATAGTATCGATTCTTGGAATAAGTGCAAGGATGCTTTTATTACTAAGTATTTTCCACCCACAAAAATTATTTCCCTTAGAACCCAGATCATGAATTTCAAGCAACTTGAACATGAGCATGTTGTGCAATCTTGGGAAAGGATGAAAATGATGCTAAGGAACTGCCCAACTCATGGGTTAAATCTTTCCATGATCATACAAATCTTTTATGCGGGGTTGAATTTTGCTTCTCGTAATCTTTTAGATTCCGACGCGGGTGGTACTTTTATGGAAATTACTTTCAGTGAAGCCACCAAATTTCTTGATAATATTATGGCAAATTATTCACAATGGCATACCGAAAGAGGTCCTACTAGTAAAAACGTTAATTCGGTTGAAGAAATTTCTTTTTTGACTGAAAAAGTTGATACTCTTATGAAATTGGTTGCTAATAAAAGTGCTCCTATTTATTTTAATGATGTGCCTTTGTCTACTTTGATTGAGCAAAATAGTGATGCCCTAGATGCGAATTTTATCTCGCGAAACAATTTCTATAACAATGCTTATAGAGGTAATTTTAATCCTAGGCCTTTTCCTAGTAATTCCTCTAATAATAATGGTAATTCCTATGGTAATCCTTCTTATAATAATAATAATAATAATAATAATAATAGGAACACCTCTGATCTTGAGAATAATATTAAAGAATTTATCAATACTCAAAAAGTTTTCAATGCTACAATGGAAGAAAAGTTGAATAAGCTTGATGATTTGTCTAGAAGTGTTCATAGATTTCATGATGTGGAAAATCTCAAGATGAAAATTTTTGTGCCTAAGGTAGAGGAATCAATTAAAGCTCTTTATGTTTCTATGGATGAAAATAAGAAAAGAACCGCTATGCTTAGAGCTAGAAGAGAATTTTTAGATAAAGCGTTTTCTAGTGATTGCTTTCATAAAAGTGATGAAGATCTTAAAATGATTGGTGTTTCTTCTATTGATTCCTTGTTCAGTAAAATTAAGATTGATGATAAAGGGACTGGAGAAGAGTCAAATTTAGCTAGAAGGCATCCCGATAATTCAGAGGGTGAAAATCTTGTTGAGAAAATTGATAAAAGTGGGTTTGAAGAGGTCAAAACTTTAACTAGTGATGTGCCCACTATTTTGGATTACAAAGACTTTAATTATGATAGTTGCTCTTTGATTGATTGTATTTCTTTATTGCAATCCATGATCAATTCACCACATGCTTATGAACAAAATAAAGCTTTTACTAAACACATTGTTGATGCTATGATAAAAGCTTTGGAAGAAAAGTTGGAATTAGAAGTTTCAATTCCTAGATAATTACATGAAGAATGGGAACCTACTATCAAAGTCAAGATTAAAAATTATGAGTGTTTTGCTTTATGTGACTTGGGTGCTTCTACAATTCTGAAATCTTTATGTGATGTGCTTGGTCTTACCGATATTGAAGAATGTTCTTTAAATTTGCACTTGGCGGATTCTACTATTCAAAATCCTATGGGAAGAATTAATGATGTTCTTATTCTTGCAAATAGGAATTATGTGCCCATAGATTTTATTGTTCTTGATATTGATTGCAATCTGTCTTGTCCAATTATTCTTGGTAGACCGTTTTTACGTACTATTGGTGTTGTGATTGATTTGAAAGAAGGCAATAGTAAATTTCAATTTCCACTAAGGAAGGGTATCGAACACTTCCCTGGAACAAGAATTAGGCCACCATATGAATCAATCGTGAGGGCATCTTACGGATCTAGAAACAAAGATGACAATACTTAGATCCTTGCTTTATGCCTAGCTAGGGGCGTAAAACGATAGCGCTTGTTGGGAGGCAACCCAATGAATAAAATTTATTTTTGCTTTTTGCTTTCTGTTTTTGAGTGTTTGCACACTACTGTTATGATTCTGTTTTAATTAGTGTTTGTGCCAAGCAAAGCCTTTAGGATCATGTTGGGTGATAGTTGCTTTGATCTTGGTGAAAAATAGAAACTTTTGCGCTCACAAAAATAATTCTCACTTTTAACAGGAGCATGATAAAATACCAATTCTTTTTGCAGAAGATTAATATAAAAAAAATTCATGTGGTCCTAATTTTCAGAATTGTTGGAGTTATAGAAGTATTCGAAGTATCCAGATTTCTACAGACTGTTCTGTTTTTGACAGATTCTGTTTTCTTTGTGTTGTGTGCTTGTTTTGATGATTCTATGGTTTTCTTTAAAGAGTTTTTTCCATAGAAAAGTTGTAACACAGTAGATATAATGCAAGAATAAAATATGAATTGGTTTGCCACATTACTTATAGTAGTGATTTGTTTTCTTATACTAACGGATCTCTCGAAGGTTTTGTTCAGTTTTGTGTGATTGAAGTTTTCAAATTTTGGGTGATGTTACGATGGATGAAGGAATAAGGAGTAAGGAGAGCCTAAGCTTGGGGGTGCCCATGACATCCCAAGCTATTATCCAAAAGAGAAGCAAGCAACTAAGCTTGGGGATGCCCGAGTGGCATCCCCTCTTTCTTCTAACCCATCGGTATTTTATTCGGAACTATATTTTTATTCGTCACATACTATGAATTTTTGCTTGGAGCGTCTTGTATGATATGAGTCTTTGCTTGTTTTTCTTTTTGTTTTAAGTCTTGAATCCTTTCTGGACACACTTGTTTGAGAGAGCCAAAATTATGCCATGACTTGTTAGAATTGCTCTCTATGCTTCACTTAAATCTTTATGAGCTATGGAATTTCTCTAGTGCTTCACTTATATCTTTTTTAGCACGGTGTGCTTTAGTATTTCTGTAGAAATGCTCTCTTGCTTCACTTAGATTTATTTGGAAGTTAGTAATTTTTTTAAGAAATTCTCTCTTGCTTCACTTAAATTAACTTGAGAGAAAGAAGTATTATGCTCATGATCTTCACTTATATTTGTTTGAGCTTATCAAAAGCAACACATGAAAATTAGTCCCAAAGTGATAGATATCCAAGAAGGATATAATAAAAACTTTCATGAAGATCATTGGACAAAATAAACTTGATTCCTTGTAATAGTTTTGAGATATGATGATATGATATGTGAGTCATGTTTATGAGTAATTATGCTTTAGTAAGAATATTGGTGTTAAAGTTTGTGATTCCCTATGCAAGCACGAAAGTCAATAGTTATGCAATGAAATTACATCCTACTTGTGGTGCATTATTTGGTGTTAATTATGCTTAATGCTCGCTTATGAGATTATTCGTTTCTGGGTTGGCCGCTTCTCAATCTTTTGCTAGCCTTCATTTTGCACTAAGTATGATCACTACTTGTGCATCCAAAATCCTTTGGACCAGTTTTGCCACATGAGTCCACTATACCTACCTATATGCGGTATTCTTTTGCCGTTCTAAGCAAATTTGTATGTGCCATCTCTAATTTTCAAAATAAATTTCTCTTTTGTGTGTTCGTACCGCTTACGAGGCGCTGTGGGGTGGCTAATATTTTCCATGCTAGATGTGTTGTTCTCACGATGAGTGTTTATTAACTTGTCATTGCATGAGAGTAAGGCAAAGGTATTAGGGATGCCCAATCCTGAAATGAAAAATGAATTTACTTTATGTTGTCAAATAACAAATTCCTTGGAAAGTGTTGGTATGGAGGGCACCCGTGGGTACGGTTAGCCATGGAAAGTGAAAGTATGGTGGAAAAAAGAATAAACTTTATTTCTGTTTGGGAACCGCGTATGATATATCTAGAATGGAAAGTGTTGGGAACTCTAAGTCGTTTTCGTTGGTGGGAAAAGCATGCCTCCCAAAATTTTTTTATCTCTATGTTTTTTGCTTTGAGCTCTGGCATCTCTACAAATCCCTACTTCCCTCCGCGAAGGGTCTTTCTTTTACTTTATGCAATTTTTATTTTTAATTTAAGTCTCCATCTTCTCTTATAAAGCACCAAGTAGGGGGCACTATGATCTTACTTGAGCATTGGGTGTAGCTAATATGCAAGTGTGTTTCATGAATGGATCAATGATTGAGCATGATGGGCTAGGGATAACTTATTTTAGCGTTGATATTTTGAAAGACATGGTTGCTTGTTGATATGCTTGAGTATTTAAGTTATCATGTCAAAACTAGACTATTGCTTTGAACCATCTAAAAGTCCAAATGTCCATGCTACAAATAAAAGAATATGAGATGACATGTTAGGCAGCATTCCACATAAAAAATTCGGTTTTTATCATTTACCTACTCGAGGACTAGCAGGAATTAAGCTTGGGGATGCTGATACGTCTCCAACGTATCTATAATTTTTGTATTGTTCCATGCTGCTATATTATCATTCTTGGATGTTTTATAATCATTTTATAGTCATTTTATATCATTTTTTGGTACTAACCTATTGACATAGTGCCAAGTGCCAGTTGCTATTTTCTGTATGTTTTTTACATCGCAGGAAATCAATACCAAACGGAGTCCAAACACGGTGAAACTTTTTGTGGATTCTTTTGGACCAGAAGACATCCAGTTGGCCGGAGAAGCGCCTGGGGGGTGCTCCGAGGAGAGCACAACCCACCAGGGCGCGCCTGGAGGCCCAGGCGCGCTCTGGTGGGTTGTGCCCGCCTCGGGTGCCTCCCGAACCGCCTCTTTTCTCTATAAATACCACAATATTCCAGAAACCCTAGGGGAGTCGACGAAAATCAATTCCAGCCGCCGCAAGTTCCAGAAACCACAGATCCAATCTAGACACCATCACGGAGGGGTTCATCATGTCCATTGGTGCCTCTCCGATGATGCGTGAGTAGTATTTTGTAGACCTACGGTTCTGTAGTTAGTAGCTAGATGGCTTCCTCTCTCTCTCTTTGGATTCTCAATACAATGGTCTCTTGGAGATCCATATGATGTATCTCTTTTTGCGGTGTGTTTGTTGGGATCCGATGAACTTTGAGTTTATGATCAGATCTATCTTTTTATCCATGAAAGTTATTTGAGTCTTCTTTGATCTCTTATATGCATGATTTCTTATAGCCTCCTATTTCTTCTTCGATATTTGGATTTTGTTTGGCCAACTTGATCTATTTATCTTGCAATCGGTAGAGGTGCTTTGTAATGGGTTCGATCTTACGGTGCTTGATCCCAGTGACAGAAGGAGAACTGAGACGTATGTATCGTTGCTAATAAGGATAACAAGATGGGGTCTATTTTTACATAAATAGATCTTGTCTACATCATGTCATCGTTCTTATTGCATTACTCCATTTTTTCATGAACTTAATACACTAGATGCATGCTGGATACCGGTCGATGTGTGGAGTAATAGTAGTAGATGCAGGCAGGAGTCGGTCTACTAATCTTGGACGTGATGCCTATATAATGATCATCGCCTAGATATCGTCATGATTATTTGAATTTCTATCAATTGCCCAACAGTAATCTGTTTACCCACCGTTTGCTATTTTTCTCGAGAGAAGCCACTAGTGAAATCTATGGCCCCGGGGTCTCTTCTTTATTATATTTGCCTTTGCGATCTATTTTCCTTTTGCTTTTATCTTCATATCTGTTAAACCAAAAATACAAAAATACCTTGTTGCACTTTATTTTATTTTGCGTTCGATCTATTAATTTATTACAACTCTCTCACGTCCGTTTGCCAATTTCTGGCACCATTACCCGAAAGGGATTGACAACCCCTTTAACACGTCGGGTTGCGAGTATTTATTATTTGTGTACAGGTGATGTTTACGTAGTGTTGCTTGGTGCTCCTACTGGTTCGATAACCTTGGTCTCATCACTGAGGGAAATACCTACCGTTGTTGTGATGCATCATCTCTTCCTCTTTGGGGAAATGCCGACGTAGTTCTAGCAGACATCAATGCACTGCAGCTATTCGTATGCTTGCATATAGAATTCTGGGCATCTTGTGTACGAGTACGTCTGTATGAGGTCTCAAATCAATGTACAGTTTCTGCAAGCCCGTGTGGTAGCGGTGTTTGACCCTTAGTACTTGAGAGAGCCAGATGCCGTAGATACAACCCCGTTTTTGGTAGCATAGATTGTATGCAGTGGAAGTGGAAGAACTATCTATTTGCTTGACAGGGATAGTACAAGGGGCATGTGAAAGGCTGCGTTGTCATACTAGAAGTGGTGGCTTCACAAGATCCTTGGATATGGCACTCTTTCTTTGGCATGGTTGGTTCTAACAGTGATATCAACGTGCTTCAGCGTTCTCCAGTGTTCGCAAGGCTTGTGGAAGGCCACTACCCGGAGGTCAACTTTGAGATCAATTTCCACCATTACAACAAGGGATACCTAGCCGACGATATTTATCCTCAGTGGTCAACTCTTGTGATGACAATATCCAACCTGGATGGAGAGAAAAAACAGAGATTTGTCCAAAGCACAAGAGAGTGCTAGGAAGAACGTGAAGCGTGCTTTTGGTGTGCTTCAATCTCGATGGGGTATCGTTCGACACCCTACACTGACATGGAGCAACGAGAAGCTTTGGGAGGCGATGACTGCTTGTGTGATCATGCACAACAAGATCATGAAGGATGAACATGATAACAACATTTGCGACCAAGGGTTTGAATATTAGGGTGAAAATGTTGTGCCTGAGCACTAGGAACCGACAAGGTTTGGACAGTTTATCCATTTTCATCGTGAGATGTGTGATAGGCATACTCATACGCATCTCCAAAATGGCTTGGTTGAGCACCTGTGGAATCACATTGGCAACCAGTGGATGTACTGGTTCATTTTCTTTCCATGTATTCAAGACAATTTCGATTGGGTTGTAAACTTTATGTTTTTTATTTGGCTGCGGAACTATTTGCAATGTTTAGTTTATTTGTTAGTAAAACTATTTGCGATGTTTAGTTTAAAGATTGTCTGCATTTGGCCTCCGATCGGCCGTGACGGACCATATGTGTCGGCCGTGTTGGGCGCACTGCCAACGCATCTAGGAAAACGGCTGGACACCACCCTTTTCTCAATATAAACGGACAAAATCCGAACAAAACGAACGTTCGTTTGAAGTTATGCGTTGGAGTTGGCGTGAGCTCCCATGCTGCAAATGCTCCGGGTTTGTCCGCGCGAGCGACTTGGGCCGCCCTCGTGGTGCTTTTCCTCCACCATCTTGACCACGCCCAAGAGCATGTCTCACTACGCTCCGTCTCCACGACCACGTTTCTGATGCCGGCGCCGCCGCAAGCTGGGCCCACCTGGCAGTGGCTATCGCCGTCGGGCCGGTGAGGCAGCCGACCGGCCCGGGCCAAAGGGCTGTCCCGGTTCGCCGGCGCCAGAGCACCTACCTGAGCCCGGCCTGGCTCGTTGCCAGCGAGCCTTCGGTCGGCTCAGTCCGATTTGTGTCGGGTCTGACTTGTGAACTTGTTGTGTTCTTTGCGGCTCATGGTCTGGTAGAAACTGAAACTGAAGGGCACATGGAAGGTATTGACAATGGGCCCAAATTTGGGCCGGTCGGCTGCCAGGCGTCCGATTTATACGTATCAATGGATGTGATTGCCCCCCGATCCAGGTCGTCTTCATTCTTCAGGACTTGCGCGAGGGAAAAAAAGAAATCTGCAGGTCAGCCTCCTCGTGCGGGCCCTTGACCGCCTCGTGCGCGCCCTTGGCCGCCCCGTCGCAGCTCGCCGGGCCTGCTCGACCGCCCCATCGCACCTCGCCGGGCTTGCTCGACGTCGCAGCTCACGGGGGCCGGTCGATGTCGCAGATCGCCGAGGCCGCCGCAGCTCGCTGGATGCAGCTCCGCCTTGCATCTCGATGTGTGTCACACCCCTTGATTGCAGCACCACCGGATGAGGGTTCCAGCGTCGCCACCGGCCTGCTGTCGTAGCTCGCCATGCGCCCATCGCAGCACCGCCACGCAGCACCGTCGTTGCCGGTTGCCATTGTTATCTAGCTGTTTTCAGTTTGAAGCTTTCTTAGAAGCGGGTTGTAGCTATTCTCGACGCCGGTTGCAGCTTTTTTCGACTGCGCGGTGGCCGGCCTCCAGCTACCCCGTATCCAGTTGAAGCTTCGTTTGGTGCATGAACCCATGTGTAGAAGTGCGAGTCAAGGCGAGCGAGGGGGCGTGACCGGCGGCCGGTCCGCCCATTATAAACGTTTCCCATTGACAATTGGGCAGCAGCAGGCCGGAGGATGGCAATTTGGGCAAGAGCAGCGGTCAACCCAATTCGAGTGCCACTTTTTGCTTCTTATTCTAATTCGATGGATCCCACGTGTAGGAGGAGAGTGCATCGACCACTAACTCAAATCTTTTTAAGTAGGAAAGAAGATGCATAGGTATAGATTTAAGTTGCAAATCCAAAATTAGTTTTTTTTTTGCATGAAATTACAAGAGCTTTATTCAGGAGCTCTTTTGTTTGAATAAAGCTCTCATAATTTCACGCAAAAAAAAAAATCCAAAATTAGTTCTTGCTAGATCCTGTCACAAAGGCAAGTTGCTAAAGGGAGCTGCTTTCGGCGAAATCATGTAGAGTATGCATGCGCATATTTTGCTACTTGCATCTTCATCTCCACTACTTCGATTTTCCTTTTTCCTAATTTAATTACTAGCTACAGTATTATTCATCTGTTATAAGAAATCGAAATTATATCATAAGACTGCAGTCGGACGTGAAAAACAAGAGCAACTCGCAGTTGCTTAAAAGGGAAGGCACATATATTCCACCATCTGCTGCAAAAGAATGACTTGAAGGACCTCGCTATTATCTCAAAACAAAAGAAACAAACAAAGAACTTATGGTGACAGCTCAATTTATACTAAGCAAGTAAGCATTCATGCATGCTGTGTTAGATCCTTTCACGAAGGTGAGTTTCGCCAGATAACTACTCTCGGCGAAATCGTGTAGGCTACGGTGAGGCCGAGCCCCTTCATTCTCGGTGCCGCCTGCACCTTTATTAACCATATTTCTGCAAGCGCTAGAGTCCTGCGAACAAAGCATATGTTTTATCAGCAAGGTTTGATGATATATTTCGCAATGAAATGCTACGAACAATGTGATCCACACAAACCTGCAGAAGTTGGAGCATTTGCTCCTCGATGGTACCGCGCATAGCCAGGGTCTCAACATTTATTGGACGGGTTGCACCCATTCTATGCGCGCGACTAATAACTTGTTCCTCCATACTAATAATCAGAGAAAAGAGGACCATCCGTCAATACCGGTCGGTCATACACAATTTGATAGCTAACAAGACATATCCCCCAAAAGGGTGGTTAACTCAAGTGCCAAATACCAGTAAGAACAAAAGTTAGCCCATGGCTGACAGATGTAAAGCAGGAGAGCATGGTAATTAAGTTTGCATAGAATTTGGGAAGTCAATTTTCATTTCTACGTTTATTTGCATCCCAGCAAAAACATATGTACATGTTCTATTTTGATGCAGGCCCAAAAATGACAGTATTTCAGTAATTGAGCAATCAGGTTACCTCCTATCCCATATGGGTTCCATCAGAAAAACATGATTCACAAAACTCAAATCAAGGCCCAGTGCTGCAGTGCCATCCATCAGTAAAGCCATGCATGTTGGATCCTCTTTAAACTTTGTCAATGCGCTTCTCTGAAAAGAAATGTGGCAACACACAGATCCGTCACAAAATGTTTTGAGATATGCCAATGATTTACCATATTTTCCCTAATTAGACAGCCAAATTTGTTCCATTGTAAGGAGGACGTGCGGGCCATCAAGCTAGTGGAAGGGAAGGGGAGACACTACGTAGGATGGTACGGGGATGAGAACAAGACGGATAAACGTGGTACACATGATCGCCATTAAGGTTCACCAAGCCAAAAAGGGCCAAAATAAAATGGACACATCCCAGTTCAATAAAAATATTGCTTTTGGGGGCAAAGATAGTAAATACATCCATTCAACTAGATATATGTTACAGGTATACAGAAGAAAGAGCAAAAAAACACATACCTTAGTGCCTAAAGGCATGGGACTGTACATTCCAGCGTATGTTATTCCAGCAATAGTCAGCTGAACAGAAGGAGATCATTAACCAACTAATTCATACTCTTAAGTACTCCCTCTGTAAACTAATATAAGAGCGTTTAGATCACTAAAGTAGTGATCTAAATGCTCTTACATTAGTTTACGGAGGGAGTAAAAGACAAGTATGGGCATTACAATTTACCTGCTGCTCAATAACATGAATATGTTCCAGAAACTGAGAGAATATAATTACTTTGTCAGGCAATGTCTGTGGTAACCTGGTCTGCAGGTTATTATCATCTTGATAAGACGATGTAGTAGCAGGACCAGCACCAATGGTTATGTTAGTCGAGTGCACATGTTTCATGTTAGCTTCTCGCAAACTTCTCAACTTGTCGATCAAGTAAGCAACTTTGCTGCTAGTCGTTGACTGCCAATCTGGATCCCAGTCATCCTGCATAAAATGGAGAAAATAAATACTCCGGGAACAAAGTGCCTGAACAAATTGCATGGCATCACATAGCTCTGAGTACAGACCTGCTTATATGAAGGCTGCAGTTCAATTAGATCCTTCGGGACTGGCCATTTTGGGTTTGGATTTTCTGGACGTGCACGAGTTTCGGGAGACTGCATCTCGTAGTTGTTGCCACATTCTATGCATTTCTCACTATCCAAAGCTACACAATCATGGCACAGCAGATGCCGACAAGGTGTTATAACAGGTAAGCGGCACCAATCTCGACACCTGAATATAGCAATATGAACGTTTGAGCAAATCAGAGTATCTGATTGATAGATAATATGCTTTAGTTATTATTAAACACTTCCATACCTGACACAATCGGTGCCATTTAAAAGAGCAAATCTTATGGATTGATATTCCTCTGAAGAAGGATCAAGACCCCCCTGCATCAACTCATCCATAGTTTCTTGTATATCATGACCAGCCTCTGCTACTTTAATATGCCCAGCAACACAGCAAGACAACCGGACATTTCTTATAGTAGTAGTACGAAATTTCCACTGCTTGGGATTCAGAAGTGATTCAACATGGGAAGGGTCATTCCAATCAGCCATCAGTATATTCCGGCGAATAGTAACAACCAGTTCATTGTAACTTTTCGCATGCCCTTCACTGAAGTCTACAAATGTTATTCTTTTTATGCAAGGAGGGATGTTTTTGAGATCTGCTTTTCTTGCACTAATCATGGACCTCCGAAGTAGCTCCACAAGACGAATGCGCCCCTCTTCCATTTGAGCCTCAAAGGGCCTATGAATTCCAGACTCCCATGAGTGGTAGTTTTCACCATAAGCTTCTTCATGAAGAAACTTGAGCATGGGGTGAAGATGAGCAACCTGACTAGTTGGTGTGTTCGGTGTAGGCGTACCAGTTAAAATCCACCTGTTTGAAGCAACCAAAGAAACAGCCATCTGCAATTTGTTTGTCAGGGCAAGACTGGAACCTAAAGTGTGTCCTTCATCTAATATTACCCTAAACCAATGGATCTGCTTTAAAACACTTTTCTTACTTGGTCCCCATTCTGCGCTTAATCTGCTAAATGTGGTTATGACAATGTCATAGTCCCAAGCAAGGATGTGAGCAGGCGGCCTCTTGTGATCTCCCCATGCATAAACATTAAGTGTATCCGAAGAAACATGACGTTGTATTTGTGTTGTCCAGTGATCAATCAAATTAGCAGGCACAACTATCAAGGTCGCCCTAGATAAATATAACCTCACTAAATCCAGCGGTTTTTCAAGAGCAATTCCAAGCGCAGCCGAGTCGAAGGCCAAATCATCAAGCATAGATGGATAATACCACCGAGTTACACCTTGCTCAATCTTCCTCACAAGGCCGAATGCTTGAAATAACTTGAAATATGGGCGGGCACCCTTGCCTGTGGTTGCCCGTGCATCTAGAACTGGACGTGTCAAACCAACTGATTCCATCTCGAGATGTTTCCTGAGAGGAAGTTGTGCCAACCACAATAAAGCCTTCTTGGTTTCAGAGTTGATCAAAGAAATATTATCTTTCAATATGTTTGCAAAAAATGATACATTCTGCTCATTTCCCGGCAACTCATCTTTCTTGTAAAATCCTGGCAAATAGGTTATCTTTGTCTTGAAATCCCAGGATTCCTCTGAAGCAGTGCATGTCATCCGTGCAGGATCGGCATTCATACTGCAAAACCAAGCCGTAGTAGAATCGAGAACAGTTCCATCTGATAACCTCCGCCACTTTCTGCAAGCATCACACTGAACCCATGTCTCACTTAACTCGGACACGGTGCCTCTCTTCCTTTTACTGCCTACTGAATCTTTGCTGTAAGCATCCATGAGGTTTTTCCTGACACTTTTCAAGTTTTTGGTGACCTTTAGTACTTGGGTAGCTAGCGTTGGATGTGGATTGCATGATTCTGGCGACTTCTCACTTGAAACATGCATGTTCACCGGCGATAGACCAGGGTCTACTAACCTGCCTCTCTTCCTTGATGATCTTGTACTGGGAACAGAGTCACCATTATGAGATAGCTCACTTGAACGTGGATCTTCTTGAACAACGTTCTTCCCCATGAGCCTTTTTGATTCAGAGAAATTGTTTGAACAGTTGCTGGTGTTAAATTCATAGTATCCATACTTTTTATCTGGTTTATGAGTGCACCACTTTATATCCACCCCTCTTGGAGGTTCTGCCAAAGTTCCATGCGTTTTGAGAATAAGAGACAATGCAGTCACTGTCTTCCCTAATCCAGGTTCGTCACAGAACATACCTCCACAGAAATCGTTTATGGTTGGAGCAGTCCCTGTGAGTATTTCACCAGAGGTAACATTTATGAAGAATGGAAAGCCATCCTCAGTGCAGAAATTCTTGCAGAGAGGATGCGCTAAGGGCTCAGGGTTTTGCTCTCGCCTCAACATCCATTCGACAGCCGCCTCTTGATGAGGAAAAAGCTTAAGCTTCATGCAAGGCATAATAGAGGCAGCAAGAGTCCTTATGTGATGACAAGTAGCTGCCGCTCTTATCAAATCCCCGGGTTTAAGGCGAATTAGCACCTTATTCAATATATCATCAGGGATAGACCAGATACCTATTTCATCCGATATAACATCGGGTATTATTGTTGTTATCTGCATCCCCTTCTCCACTCTAACACTGGGGAGAACTTTGAAGATTTCATGCAGGTCAAATGACTTGTCGTTATTCGATACAGATGATATCTGATGAAGCTCGCAGCCAAGGACATGACAGTCAGTGCAGCTCCAAATATACTTGTCATCAGGATGTGGATTGTCATGAGAAGCCCAGTCAAAAGCAACTAAAGCATTCCTAGCATCCCAGTTGCAACTGCAAAAGAACATTCCCTTAGACAAGGAGTTACGCAGCATCAACAGGAGGATTTCTGAAATAGTAAAACGAACCTACTCGAAGGGCTGTTGTACTGATCAACTCGCGTGCATCAGATAGCTAAAATTAAATGCAGTAACCATATGGGATTACGAAGCTACCTTCACTAATTTTTGAAATGCTGTGGGGACAAACCCACAAGCTTCTTATTAATTTTAGTCAAATCATGGTGATCTATCAACATCTGAATTGCAAATCACAACTTCAGATGCAAGCAAAGTGCGTTACTGACACATTACTGACTAGGAAGTATCAATTATCAAATGCAGAGAACACAGGAGGACGAAATTTCTCACGCTTCAGATCAAAGTTGCAGTAACCCAACTTACACAAGGCAGCGAGCTAATAGTAGTAACAGTGGTAAACTGATCGCACAATGCAGAGAAGCAACAGTAGCAGTAATAAATTTCCCGCGTCAGAAGCCTGTAACCGCGAGAAATCCCCACTAAAAGGACAAAATCCTGCCTGCCCGACACCCCAGCAGGCTCTACACATTGCCCCGGAAGGGCGGGCATGTGCCGCCCTGGAACCGAAGAAGGCGATCGTGCCAATTTAACTTAAATTCCACCGGGCAGAGTCAGGGGAAACAAACGCAGAGGAAGGGGGGATGCACTGACCTGAGGTGCTTGAACACGGCGGCGGCGGCGGAGGAGCGCGAGCGCGGGAACTTCCACCCGGACCAGGCGGCGACGGGGAGGTACACGTCGACGAGCACCACCACCCTGGCCTCCTCCGCCTCTTCCCTCGCCACCACCCGGAGCACCCTGCCCTCCACCTCGACGCACCGCGCGGCGACGAGCGCCCTGAGCTGGCGCACGACGCTGGTGCCCCCGCCGCCGGTGGCCCGCCACCTGAGCGACCCCCGCGGGGCGAGGCCCGGGCGCGCGCCGGCCGCGTCGTCGGGGAGCGGCGCGAGCGGCGCGGCCCCGCAGGCGGAGAGGGAGCAGGGGGCGAGCGGGCGGATGGATTTGGCGTCGGGGGACGGGACCGAGACCACCACGCGCAGGTACCCGCCCAGCTTCCGGTGCGCGGGCGCGGCGTCCCCGCCGCCCGCGGCCACGACCACGGCCATGGCGGGCGATCGGTCAGTTTGGGGGGAGTGGATGCTAGGGTTAGGGCGGGCTAGTGTTCTCCCATTGGGGGAGTCCGGGGGTGTGACGGGTCGCCGCCGCGGCGGATCGCGCGGGAATCTCGGCCTGATTTCGGGTTGGAGGTGGGGCGGCGAGGTGGAGGTGGGAGAGGGAACGGCGGCAGGAGAGGAGATCAGGGGATGGATGGGAGGGGAGGGAGGCGTGGCGTAACGACCGGGAGACCCACGCCGGGCGGAGGTGGGATGGGTAAAGTCTCTTCGCGGTTGAGCCTTGAGCGGATCGGATCGGGTGTGCCCGGGTGGCGATGACGGGTTGGGACGGTAAGTTTGCGGGGCCTGCTGGCAGAGGGTTCGGGGCGGGCTCGGTGCCGATATGTGGGCTGGGTGTGGACGTGTTGTGTGTTGGTATCGGCTACGACGACGAGGTCCAGCGTTTCCTCTCCGGCCCGTTCTGTGACCCACCAGCCCACACCACGGTTTCCTTCCTCGAAAAAACACCCGGATTTCTCAAGAACAACTGCCTGAAAGAACACCCCGAGCCCCCGACCCAAACTCTGATTTTCATTTCGCTCAAACAATATGAAAAAACACATTACCGAAAGGAAAAAAAATCACTCTCAGTATTGCTAAGCTGTGAGTTTCGTGCCTCGACGTCTGAATCGGGCATTTTGGTTCCTCGAGTGTCAAAATCATTAGATTTGTTCTTCTTTTTATTTCCAAATGAGACGTGCTCTATTGTTGTGCTAAAGGTTGTCCTAAACATCGCCCGCTGTGTTCTGGCACACGTGAAACTAAAGCCAACAATTTTGCAACTACAAAAAGAAAAGGGCAATAATTTTTATTTATTTTTAAATTTATAAAAACTGGGAAAATGCATAAATATTTCAGGAAATTGTACCAAAATCATGAGGGTTTTAAAATTTTATTATATGAAATTGTACCATGGTTTTATATGAAATTTTCTGGATTTTATGGAATTTAGAATTCATGTTTTTTTCTTTCTAAATCCTTCATAGAATATTTATGAAATTATACATTTATGTATTTGGTTTTAATATTATTTTTACTCACATGGTAATGTGTGAGAAACCATCTCATAGTGTCATTAAATTCTTCTTTCAGTGAGGTGAGGAACCAAAGCTAGACGGTTCACTTTTCGAGTTGAAATATTAAACTTCGAATTTGGAAACAACAGAAGGATCATAATAAGAATAATAACCATATCATAAAATTCACACATATTTTCTTGCCATGTCAGAGATGGTCTTAACCAATCTGCGGCAAGTTTTGCACGTGCGGAAGTGAAGTCAAAAATTATGTAATAAGAAACAAAAACTCATGATTATTTTAGAATTTTTTTAAAAAAGGTATATTTTCTAAAAAAACTCGGTCCATTTATAAAATGGTACTTAAAGGGAGGCGTGCCATAACGAATTTTTTTATATCAAATTGTGGTTTTATATGAATGAAATTTTCTGGATTTTATGCAATTTAGAATTCATATTTTTTTTTCCAAAGGCTTCCATTGAATATTTATGCACTTATACATTTTATGTGTTTGGTTTTGATTTTTTTACTCACCTGCTAATATGTGAGAAGCCATCTCATAGTGTCATTAAATTCTTCTTTTAATGAGGTGAGGAACCAAACGTAGATGATTTTAGTAGATGAGGGACCAAGAATGTTCACTTTTCAAGTTGAAATACTAAACTTTGACTTCTGAAACAACAGAAGGATCCTAAGAAGAATACTAACCATATCATAAAATTCACACATATTTTCTTGCCATGTTAGAGATGGTCTTAACCAATCTGCAGCAAGTTTTGCACGTGCGGAAATCAAGTCAGAATTTGTGTAATAAAAACAAAAACCCATGATTATCTTAGGAAAATTGTAAAAAAAAAGGTATATGTTCTTAAAAACTTGGCCGTATTTCTAAAATGGTACTAAAATTTGGAGATGTCACAAAGTTAGATCATACCATGACTTTACAAGAAGGTTTCTGAAATTTATGCAACTGGAGAGTCAACGAAAGTTTTGATGGCTCTCTTGAATATTTATAAACTTTCACCATTTTTCTATGTAGTTTTACTAATAGTATGTTTTTGTACTCAATAGACTACATTGTGTGAGAAGCATTGTCATGTTCTCATTAGAGCAACTATAATAAGGTGATGTAAGCGGACTGTAAGGATTTAAATATTATATTATTGCTGAGTTGGAAGAGAGAGAAGAGGAGAGAGAAGGGAAGAGGGCTGTAGACTTATAGCCGTCTACAAGAAGCTTTGTAAGAGTGAATGGTGGGCAATATGTTGACAAAGTAATACTTTCTTATAACCAACTATTATACGCGTTAACTATTACATTGACCATAAATGACATGGCAACATGTTATAGCCAGCAACTGGTTATATTATTAACCATGCTCTTAAGAACTACTTTTTCCCGACATTTATACTTATAAGAATACTAACTGTATCATCATTTTCACATGGGTACCATATGCGAGAAGCGTTGTCATGCCGTCATTCAAAACTACATTTTGAGTGCAGGAGAATCAAAGCTAGACAGTTTTGATATATGAAGGATACAAATTATTTCTTTTTGAATTTGAAATAGCATACTTCGACTTTTGAAACAGCTGAAGGATAATAAATGGCACTTCTTCATTTTGAGAAGCCCCCCTCCCCCCGGTGTGAGCCCTCTGCCTCGTCCCTCCTTCCCAACCCGTCTCTCCACTGCCGCCAGAGGTGCTCATTGGCGTGGCTGCGTGACACCAATGAAGGTGGCAGCAGGGATCCTGGCAATTCCACCACGCGTGGAGTGCCTCGGCTTCCGGGGCGGCGGCCCCGAGAGGTGGTGCACAGCGTTGGCAGCTGCAGGTGGGCTACTTCCTCGGTCGTGTGGGAAGCGTGGTGGGGGTGGGGTGCCAGCTGCTGCGGCGACCCCTCGCTGGTTACTAGCTCCCCATGAAGAAGTTGTCCTCAACCCGATCTACTCCGATCCATGCCGGATCCAGCCCTTGGTGGCTTCGGCAGCCACTCTCGGGGGCTGGCTTTGTAGATCTAGTGGCCTTGAGTGTATTTGGGGGATTCCCTTGGCCGGCACGGCGGCCACACCGAAGGCGGCGCCTTTCGCTGTTGTTCCACTTGCTAGAGGCTTCGGTGAGGTTCCCATCCCACCCCTCCCTCCCAGGAGCTCAGGTGACAGCCTCAGATCTCCTGTTCCGGAAGACGACGACACCGTAGGTGCATGATCCTTCCTAAAGGTGTCGTTCAAGGATTACTCAAGTGGTGGTGAAGTTGGCGGCGGTTTGATGACAACGTGGGTTGGTCTGGATTCATCTTTGTCAATCTGCTCGGTTCTAGGTGCGGATTGTCCTTTCCATTGTGCGAGGGGGATCGGTGTCCTTCTCAGTGCCGGTGGTATGACCTGGGCGTTGGTGATTCCTATCCTTGACCAATGTATCGTGCTACCCTTTTCGGCCTTCTCCGTGGTTCAGCGCCTTCATTCAACAACTCACATCCGGCATTCTGTCTCGCCGCTGCCAGCGACGGTGCTTAGGTGATCGGGCTCCTGTTGCTTGCGGGTCTGCTCCTATTGCCTCTCCTTAGGCAGCTTGGACACCTTGATTTGGGTGCTAGGGGAACCACTCTGCCGGCAGCCAGTGCGGCACCGATCGAGCCTGAGTGAAAGGGTAATGGCCCATTGTAGCGGCGGAGACAAATCTTTGTTGCCCATGTTTGGCCCTTGGTGGTAGTCGATGAACACAATACTCACACGGTGGTGCCCTCCTCCCATGGCCTTAGTAGGTTAGTTGTTGTAGGCGTAGCGACGGTTGTTCGCAGTGATGTGGTTTGTTCTTGGCTGTTGTTGGTGTTGCCTTCGAGTTGTTCGATCTACTTTGTCCCTTATATCTTTTTCTCCGCTTTTACCTATTCTCTTTGTATGTTGCTGTCCTGTAATCCTGATCAGTCGATGCCTTTGTTAGGTTCGAGCTCTTCTCAGACTCGGTTGACATATTTTCCGAAATCACTAATTAAGGAGTACTCGTTGCAAAGAACACTCCACCTCCCCAGGTCACGACAAAGTGGTGCACATGCAGCGCGCCATTTGTCGCAACCTGGGAGATTTCCCTTTTTTCGTAGATCCGTTTATTCAAACCGTTTTATCTCTTAAACAGTGCGTCCAAATCTCAAATCCTTTTCACCATTAGATTCCTTGCGTCGAGATCTTCAAAACTAGATCCCATGTTGATAGGTTTTGACGAACTTTTTTTCACGAAAAAAACCGTTTTTTCCTTTCCGAAAGAGGCACGCCCGTGCCTCTCGCGAAATCACAACCGTGCCTCTCGCAGAAGCAAAACCGTGACTCTCGTGGAAGGAAAAAACAGAAAACGCGTTTTTTTCCTTTCCGAAAGAGGCACGCCCGTGACTCTCGCGAAGGCACAACCGTGCCTGTGGCAAAAGCAAACCGTGACTCTCGCGAAAGAAAAAAATACAGAAAATGCGTATTTTTTTCCCTTTCCGAGAGGCACGGCCGTGACTCTCGCGAAAGCACAACCGTGCCTCTCGCGGAAGCAAAATCGTGACTCTCGCGAAAGAAAAAAAAACAGAAAACGCGTTTTGTTTTTCCCTTTCTGAGAGGCACGGCCGTGACTCTCGCGAAAGCACAGCCGTGCCTCTCGCGGAAGTAAAACCGTGACTCGCGCAAAAAAACGGAAAACACATTCTTTTTTTGTTTCCGAAAGGCACGGCCGTGACTCTCGCTAAAGCACAACCGTGCCTCTCGCGGAAGAAAACCGTGACTTTTCGCGAAAGGAAAAAAAAGAAAACACGTTTTTTCGCGCAAATTTTTTTTTCGAATTTTTTTTGTCGAAAAGCTAAGGAAGACCGGGGGAAAACCAAAACGTCGAAAAAACCCAAAAAAACCGTTTAAAAAGCTAAAAATGCGTGCGAAAAAATAAAATAAAAAAACAAAATCTAGAGAGAGCATTCCGAGCGCGACACGTGGGGAATGGCTGAGAGCGCGCCAAGTGGCGCTGATCGTTGCGAGGCTCCCGAAGGAGCGCTCGTTAACTAGTTACTCTTCATATTTTCTCTAAGAAAACCATTCACACAACTTTGTGTGGATTGGGACAAAGTAAAGCAGGCCGGGTCAACGCCCGTAAAAGAAAAAGCAGGCCGAGTCACCGGAAACCCATGGACGCATTTATTTATTACATTTACACGCATTGCAAATATTACAACAAACTGGACGTCGTACGGAAAACCATCGATACCTGCATACAGCTCAACAAGGAAAATAGCAAGACCCTTTTCACCTAAAAGGCAGACGAGATGGGACGTGTGGTGATAATTTACGTACGCACGTAGGTTTTTACCCTGCAATCAAAGAGCCGAAATGAAGCACACGCTAAATCACGTACGCACGCTTTTTTTTACGTGTCTTTAATGTGCGTGTTACGCTTGGCGCACGTACGTGTTCATGGCCTACTTCGGCTGGAACTTGGCCCTGATGCTCTCCACCACGCCGCCGTCGGTCTGCAGCGCCCGGGCCAGCACGTCCGTCGGCACCCCCGGCGCCGCCCCGAACATCGCCTCCCCGAGCCTCTGCGTGCCGGGGAGCTGGCTGTCGAACGCTGAGATCGCCACGGCGGGCGCCTCGCCGACGCTGCGCTCGTAGTGCATCATGCCGCGCGGGAACACGAAGAGCCCGCCCTTGGGCACGGCCCGGGTGATGTGCCTGCCGGAGGTGGTGACGAAGCCCACCTGCAGGGTCCCCTCGGCGACGAAGAGGATCTCGGTGGCGTGCTGGTGCGAATGCGGCGGGTTCGTGCCGCCCCACGGCGCGTAGTCGACCCGGGACATGGACACGCCCAGCGTGTTGAGCCCCGGGAGCCTCTCCACGTCCGCCACGGTCACCACGGAGCCCATCGGGTTGCCCCCGCCGTACACGTCGGCCGCGCTCGCCAGCCCGCCGTAGAAGAAGTCGTCCGCCGTCACGTTCTCCGCAGGCTTGCACGGGTACCCGTTCACCCTCAGCGCTGCACACACATATGAAACATGACACAAACGCATGCATGCACAACGAAATGAGAATTGGCCAGTTACTCACGTCCCTGGAGGGAGATGTAGTCGGCGACGCAGAGGTCCTGGAGCATGTCGGGGTCGCCGGCGAGCGTCGACGGCGCCGCAGCGAGCGCCAGGAGGGCGGCGCAGGCGGCGAGGAGGACAACACAAAGCTTTGCCATGATTAGTAGTTAACCTTGTTGGTCCTTGGGCCTGGAACGCTAGCTTGCTGGTAGCTCGTGAGCTAGCTAATTAGATGATTAACTTTCGGCTTGGTGAAGAGGGGGAGCTTGGGAGGTGGTATTTATAGATTTGAACGTAGTTGGTTAAGGCGCGTGAACGATGGGTCTATCTGTCATGTCTCATGTGATCAGTACAATTAATTACCAATCAAGTGTCAGAAGGGGAAGGCTTAGACTCGTGATAGTGGGGAGCAACTTATACTAGTGTCATGCATATGACACTAGTCTAATTTACTACCTTCATAGTGCAAAGTAACATAGTAGTGTCATAGAGGACTTCATTAATTAGCTTGTAGACTCATCTTCTCTTGGGAAGCCCTATGTTACACTAACATATTATGTTACTCCCTCCGTCTAGGTGTGTAAGTCATCTTACGAAAACCAAATAATCCCAAAACACTTAGGCGCGGTGCATTAACTTCCACCTCGTTTTTTGTTTCTTGACATATCAACCAATAAGATATGTGGGGTGTGCATGATTTTAATGACTTGAGACTACCAAACACGACATGCAGTGGTTAACATTGCATGCAATGCTATTAATTAGCAAATAAACATTAAGTTCTCTCTTTCCCCCTCCTCCTTGGTCACGGTGCACAACCTAAGATGACTTACTCACCTAAACGGAGGGAGTACCACTTCTCATTAACTACATGCCACATAAACAAAAATTTCTCGAAGTGCGCTATGTCCCTCCTTTCGGGTTTATAGGGCTCAAATCTGAAATCTCATCAACCAAGACACATGGTGAGTGGTGGAATGTATCTCGTGCTTTACAAAACTAACCAAACTAAATTGATGCATTAATTAGGATTAACTACAATGCATGCATACTTGGCCACTAGATGAGTAGTAGCAATACATGCATTGGTGAGTTTCTTTTTAATTCTTGCATGCGAAGATTTAATGCGCCTCGAAATCTCAAAAGGAGAGGAGATGAGCCCTTTAAATTGGAAAAATGAAAATTTTGAGATAAGCTCTACAAACCGGAAAGGAGGGAGTAGCTAAGTTACTCCCACTATGACTAGCCTTAAGGTTTGGGTTGGTGGAGCTAGCTACTAGTATAGCTAGTGCTTAATACTTCCTTTTCAGGACAAACAGTGTTGCTTGTCACGCGAACTGACGGTGCAAACCATATCGTACGTACAAACTATCCATGCAAAACTGTCACGCATGCATGCATCTTATACACAAGTGTCAGGCACACCTCTTTAGTTATACTCAATTCACATGCATGTCTCTTTCTTTTTATTATATGATGACGTGCACGCTATATTTGTGTGCACGTTCACATGTGTATTTTGTGTACGGGTCTATTCGCCTAAACGCAAAGTTGTTAAAACAGAATTTTTGGGCTGAAGCGGCACTCACAAAGTTGTTATATGCCTTTGCATCACCATAATTTAAACAACCTCGTAACCTCTATATTTCGAGAATGTGAAGGTTCGGTATGAAGCTCGCTCAAAATCCCAACCATCAGTGCAGGAGGGAAGTTTCAGCTTCCTCCACCTCGCGCCACGACCGAATTTTCAAGTTGTGCGGCCTACGATGCATCACAGGCGAGCAACCACTTGGCCATTAATCCATCAGATTTCCGTGGCGGCCCGTCAGATGGACACCACGCGACATCATCTCCTGCCTTGCATGTGAGCAGGCCGGAAGGCGACTTAGCGCAGCAAAGTTTCTCATTGGGAAGCGTACCCCTTGATGGCGCCCGTAGTGGCCTATAGAAGGCTGCCACCCTCCCTTCTCTACCCTACTCGAACCCACCCGCCGGTCCCTCCCAATCCCCTCTCTTCCCCACTCCAAGCCACCTTGACGCCTTGGTGTACCAATACAAGCTGCCCCTCACCTTCAGCTTTGGGGATGATGAATCCCAGCCGGGTGAACTGTATCTCATGTTGCCGCATTGGGACCAATACGATATAGTATTGGACCTCCTCATGGCGACAGAAGAGGACCCCGTAGCCGTGCCCGTCTCCATCCTCATGCCTATAGCAGAGGATCCGGTTGTCAAGGAAGAATTCTAGGCCATACAGGCCCTTGTTGAAGCATTCCCCAACGCCCCTGACAAAGCGCCCATGCCCAATTCCTTCACCGCAATCGTCGTGGCTGCAAGTAGTTTAGTTTATTAATTTAGTTTTATGAACATAAAATCACTTACCAATTTTTCTCCTCCTATGTAAGAAGTTTGTAATGGAGTATTAGCTTAAACTAATGTTTTAAATCCATTCAATTGAGGGTTTTACTATTGAGTTGATGCAACAAGAAAGCAAAAAAAGATAGAGGCGTCCATTTTTGTGACACCATTTGCACACAAGCCCAGTAGCCTCCTTATCCATATGAAGCGCGCTCCATATATGATGGATGGCGATCACAACTATGTCGACTCCGCTAGAGTTGCTATAAGAAGTCAAGCTTGTTGCGTATATGTAAGTTTTTAGTGTGTGGTGTACAACATTAATTTACGGTTCATATTCAAACTATGATTTTTTTGTTTTGTGTTTGTTTGTTTTTTCTTCTTTTGCGTTCAAATTTGTAAAGACGTAACATTGTGTTATTAGTTTTCTGACTTTGTGTTGTTCAATACTAAGCAAATATATCAAACTTATAGGAAATAACTTACAACGTGAAGTTACACAAATCCTCTTTGTAAACGTCCATAGGTGTGACATTACTAATTAAACACTGCCTATCTTAACTAGTACAAAAGATTACAATAGTTTGGTACAAATTTTGTCATACATGACGGGACATCCCCATATGACAACCCATTACCTCTATGATTTAAACAAAAACCTAGCAATCTCAGAGGCCACCTTGTTATTCTCTCGGTTGATCTTCTCTATAGTGCATTTAGGACTTGGAGCAAGAACTCCTAATGCTTCGTTCTTCAGGTCAACGAGAGCCAGTCCATCTCGGACATTAGTAGACAAGTTATTTTTATGAACCAGCAAGGAGTCTTCAGAACAGAAAACTTATGCAAAGTAACTGGAATGTACAATCCTACAATACAAAGCCCGGTCCGCTGCTTCCTCCATAGATGTGCAGCATGGCAGGAAGTCCCAAAATGGGAGGAGCACCACTCCATCATGATCTCTTATTACCACGCCAACGGTAATGAAATTCTAAATTTGACCAAACACATAGAAAAAATATCATCCACAATACCAAATCATTTGCCATATATTTTCAAAATATATATTGGATATCATATATATGACACTTTTATCTATACAGTTTGTTAAACTTAAAGAAAACTTTAAATCCCCCCTCCGGTTTTAATACAATGTCACTATTAAAAATACAATTTCCATCTATACACTAGTAGAAAACAGGGCTTTGGTTCGGCCAGAAAAGAGCATTAATCCCGGTTGCATTACGAACCGGGACAAATGTGAGCATTAGTCCCGGTTCGAGCGGCTAGGGCACCGTACAGGCATTAGTCCCGGTTCAAATGGGACCTTTAGTCCCGGTTGGTGCCACGAACCGGGACTAAAGGGTGCGATGCCCATTAGTACCAGTTCGTGGCACCAACCGGTACTAAAGGTTAGACCTTTAGTCCCGGTTCGAGCCACCAACCGGTACTAATGGGGTTTGAGGCATTAGTACCGGTTCATGGCACGAACCGGTACTAAAGGTCCCATTTTCAAACTCTACCCCCCCCCCCTTGGATCGCCTTTTCAGTTTTGTAAAAAGCAAAAGAAAATGATAAAAACTTCAAAAATTAAAATCCTTCCAGATGTAGTTATGTTACTACATGTACTAGTTAGGACAATTTAAAAACTTAATTTGGACATGTTTTGCAAAAAGTGTAGGGAAAATGTAAAACGGCTATAACTTTTGCATACGATGTCAGAAAAAAGTATAATATATAAAAATGTTCAGCACGAAAATCCGCATCCGATTTTGACTGCCTACGGCCTGTTTGCAAATTTTTAGAATCCTCAAATTCTAAAAGGAAAAAAAGTTATGCTCAAATTTCTGTTTTTTTTGAATTTTTGTTAAATCTGGTCAAACTATGGTCAAACTACTTATTCAAGAAGTATTAGTGTTACTAAATAATTATTCAAGAATATTAGTGTTACTAAATAATTATTTCAGTTTTTTTGAATTTTGGTCAAATCTGGTCAAACTGTGGTCAAACAATGGTCAAACTAATTATTCAAGAAATATTAGTGTTAGTAAATAATTATTTCATTTTTTTGAATTTTGGTCAAATCTAGTCAAACTGTGGTCAAACTACTTATTCATGAAATATTAGTGTTACTAAATAATTATTGTTTTTTAGAACAATAGTTTCAAACTCAAACAGTGAAATGTGTGACTTCATGCTCAAGCTAAATTCCTGAGGGTTAATAGGATTGCCATCTTAATATTATCAGGAAAACAACAATTGCAGACTTGGAAACGAGAGAGAATAGAACCCGGAAGTTAAGCGTGCTCAGGCTGGAGTAGTGAGAGGATGGGTGACCGTCCGGGAAGTTAGATGATTTGGAATGATGAGGGATGATTAGAGATTAGAGGTTAAATTGAGCAGTGATGAGAGGTATTACCAACCGGGACTAAAGGTGGACCTCCAGGCAGCGGCCACATGAAGGACCTTTAGTCCCGGTTCGTGTAAGAACTGGAACTAAAGGGGAGGCTTTAATAACGACCCTTCAGTCCCGGTTCCAGAACCGGGACTAAAGGCCTTTTTTTACTAGTGATAGAATGCCATTATCTCTTCCTGAGAAGAATTGATTAGATTTTCGCCCTGTACGACGATGTTTATTGATGCAAACATTGCATGCAGTCATAGAGAAAGAGGCACTACATGCAACATGTTTAATTAGCCCGAAATTAAAATATGTCGAAGAAATTAAACATGTGGAGGCACCACTATCTCTTCCTGGTTTCGGAGTGGACGGTGAGTGCGAGGAGAAATGGAAGCGTTCGCGACGGCCTCTTGCTTTTCCGAACGAAAAAATTCGATGACATGGCTGGTCTTAGTTGCTCCAAGATTCGTGTTGGATCAAACGGTCCATGGTATGTTCGATCCCAACAGCTAAAAATCTGATGTAAGATTTTTGGCCAGGAGGGCGGCGCAGACGGCGAGGAGGACGGCGCAGAGCTTGGCCATGATTAGTAGTTAGTCTGCTTGGTCCTTGGACTTGGCTCGATTGCTAGCTGGCTGGTAGCTATATAGCTCGTGAGCGAGCTAATTACGTAGAGTAGTAACATATATTAGCATGTTACTACCCAGCATGGACGTGTGAGGTAGAAGAAGAGGAGGCTACGTACATACGTTCGAGCTTGATCGATCGTTTGGGTTGGTGGAGTTTGTTAGGCGATGTACGTACGTAGTACGTGGGAGGTGCGACGGTGAGCAGTGCTTAATACTTCCTTTTCAGGACAAACAGCGTTGCTTGTCATGTTTTTTGACGGTGCAAACCATATCGTACGTACCAACTATCCATGCAAAACTGCCGCGCATCCATGCATCTCATACATAAGTGTCAGCCTAGCACACGGACGTCTTTAGTTATACTGAACTCGCATGAATGTCTCTTTCTATTTATTATAGGGATAAGTATATATTTCGTTCTCGAACTCTTCCGAGAGTTTAGAAATCGTCCCTCAACTCAAAACCGGATAGTTTTCGTCCCTCGCGCCGCTTCGGGCGGTTTTCATCCGCATGAACAGTAAACCGATGAACAGTGATTTTTTTTAAAAGGCAAAAAAGTCAAAAAAATCCGAAAATTTGTGGGATCAAAGTTCCTCGGGTGCGCAAGGTGCGTGAAATGTTTTGTGCTATTTAGACATTCCAGGAGCTCATGACAAAGCAAAAACTATAAATATGTACGTCAATGAACAGTAAATTCGAAAAAATAGAAAACAAATTCAAAAAAATATGAAAATTGTTGACATACAAGATGCTTGGGTGCTCAATGTGCCTGCAAAATTTCATGGTGTTCGGACATTGTGGGAGCTCGTGAAAAAAAATGGCTGGGAAAGAAACTTTGAAAAAGTGAACTTTTTTTTTTGCTAGAGCTCATCCTATGTCATTTCAGCACGAAAATATACAAGCACCTTGCACACGCAAGATTCTTTGATGCCAAAAAAATTCATACTTTTTGCTATTTTTTTTAATTTACTATTCACCGACGTACATATTTACAGTTTTTTCTTTGTCATGAGCATCTGGAATGTCCAAACAATATGAAAATTTGTACGCACCTTGCGCACCCGAGGAACTTTGATCCCACAAATTTTCATATTTTTAATTTTTTTCGTATTTACTATTCGTCGGTTTACTATTCATGACGGACGAAAACCGCCCGAAGCGGCGTGTGGGACGAAAACTATCCGGTTTTGATAGTTGAGGGACGAAAACTATCCCGTTTTGAGTTGAGGGATGATTTCTAAACTCTCGGAAGAGTTTGAGGATGAAAAATATACTTATCCCTTTATTATATGATGAGCTGGGCGTTGGTGATTCCTATCCTTGACCAATGTAAAATGCTGCCCTTTTCGGCCTTCTCCGTGGTTCAACGCCTTCATTCAAAAACTCACATCCAGCATTCTGTCTCACCGCTGCTAGCGACGGTGCTTAGGTGGTCGGGCTCCTGTTGCTTGTGGGTCTGCTCCTCCTTAGGCAGCTTGGACACCTTGATTTGGGTTCTAGGGGAACCACTCTGCCGGCAGTCAGTGCGGCACCGATCGAGCCTGAGTGAAAGGGTAATGGCCCATTGCAGTAGCGGAGACAAATCTTTGTTGCCCATGTTTGCCCCTTGGTGGCAGTCGATGAACACAATACTTACACGGTGGTGCCCTCCTTCCACGGCCTTAGTAGGTTAGTTGGTGTAGGCGTAGCGACGGTCGTTGGTAATGATGCGGTTTGTTCTCGGCTGCCTTCGAGTTGTTCTACTTTGTTCCTTATATCTTTTTCTCCGCTTTTACCTATTCTCTTTCTATGTTGCTGCCCTGTAATCCTGATCGGTCGATGGCTTTGTTAGGTTCGAGCTCTTCTCAAACTAGGTCGACATCTTTTCTCTAAGAAAAGCATTACCGCAACTTTGTGTGGATTGGGACAAAGTAAAGCAGGCCGGGTCACCGCCCGTAAAAAAAAAGCAGGCCGAGTCACCGGAAAACTCATGGAAACATTTATTTATTACATTTACACGCATTGCAAATATTACAACAAACTTAGGACGTCGTACGAAAACCATCGATACCTGCATGCAGCTCAACAACAAACTTAAGACGCTTTTCACCTAAAAGACAGACAAGATGAGAAGACATATAGGACGTGTGGTGATGATTTACGTACGCATGTATGCTTTTACCGTGCAATCAAAGAGCCGAAATGAAGCACACGCTAAATCACGTACGCACTCTTTTTTTAGGCGCCTTAATGTGTGTGTTACGCTTTGGCGCACGTACGTGCTTGTGGATCGTGACCTAGTTTGGCTGGAACTTGGCCCTGATGCTCTCCACCACGCCGCCGTCGGTCTGCAGCGCCCGGGCCAGCACGTCCGTCGGTACCCCCGGCGCCGCCCCGAACATCGCCTCCCCGAGCCTCTGCGTGCCGGGGAGCTGGCAGTCGAACGCTGAGATCGCCACGGCGGGCGCCTCGCCGACGCTGCGCTCGTAGTGCATCATGCCGCGCGGGAACACGAAGACCCCGCCCTTGGGCACGCCTCGGGTGATGTGCCTGCCGGCGGTCGTGACGAAGCCCACCTCCAGGTTTCCCTCGGCCACGAAGAGGATCTCTGTGGCGCGCGGGTGCATGTGCGGCGGGTTCGTGCCGCCCCATGGAGCGTAGTCCACGCGGGACATGGACACGCCAAGGGTGTTGAGACCCGGGAGCCTCTCCACGTCCGCCGTGGTCACCACGGAGCCCATCGGGTTGCCGCCGCCGTACACGTCGGCCGCGCTCGCCAGCCCGGCGAAGAAGAAGTCGTCCGCCGTCACGTTCTCCGCCCGCTTGCAGGGGTACCCGTTCACCCTCAGCGCTGCACACACACGCACGCATGCATTCCGGTTAGTGGTCGATCGTTCAAATATTGCATGCACGATGAAATGAGAATTGCTCCGTCACTCACGGCCCTGAAGGGACATGTAGTCGGCGACGCAGATGTCCTGGAGCATGTTGGGGTCACCGGCGAGCGACGGCGCTGCACCCAGAGCCAGGAGGGCGGCGCAGGCGGTGAGGAGGACAACACAAAGCTTGGCCATGACGAGTAGTAGAGCTAGTTGGTCCCTCTGTCCTTGGACCTCGCTCGCTCGTGATCAGCTAGTGAGCTGTGGGTAGTTATAGATGAGGAACTTTCGGCTTGGTGAAGAGGGGGTGCTTGGAAGGTGGTATTTATAGATGTGATGGCAGTAGGTTAAGCCCTAATGAAGACGCGCGAACGATGGGTCTATCTGTCATTTTCTCATGTGATCGGTACAGTTAATGACCAATCAAGTCTGAGTTAGAAGAGGAGGCAACGTACTTACTACGAGCTTGATCGATCGTATGGGTTGGTGGAGTTTGTTAGGCGATGTACGGATGTAGTACGTGGGAGGTGGGACGGTGAGCAGTGCTTAATACTTCCTTTTCAGGACAAACAGCGTTGCTTGTCACGTTAACTGAGCGGTGCAAACCATATCGTACGTACGAACCATCCATGCAAAACTGTCACGGATGCATGCATCTTATACATAAGTGTCAGCACATGGCACACGTCTTTAGTTTATATAATACTCAACTCGCATGCATGTCTCTTTCTTTTTATTATATGATGACGTGCACGCTATATTTTTTTCGAAAAGATCGAAATCTATTATAACGATTCACCGAAAGTACAAAACACCTCAAACATAATAAAAATTACATCAAGGTTCATGGACCGTCGAACGACCATTGTCACCGCCAGAACGAGCAGCCGAAGCAGCGCTGTTGCTACTCCCATACCGGAGCCGGCCTTACCTTATCGATAACAATCGGGAAGTCTTTGTGCACGTGCCCCTAAGGACCAGCACCCCAGAGCCGCAGTTGTTGTCGTTGAATCCTTGAATAGATCTGAAGAACCTGACATAAAGTAGCGCCGTTCCGTACGCACGAGGAGAAACCCTAACCTCGCCGCCCCGAGGAGCTGGCAGGAATCTACGCTGGAGCTTCTTCTAATCCGTCCCAATGGACGAACTTGAGGAGGCTCGGAGCCCGGAAGACTGAATCGAAGAAGAAGCGCCGCCATCCATCCAAACGCCGCCCCCTTGAGGACTAAAACCCTACCTATCTACTAGCCATGTAACATCCCAAATTTTCAATTTGGTATGTTATACATAGATCATCACTGCATATCATGTTTTATTGCATTTTGGCAAATCCTCGATAAATCCTAAGCAACTCAAGGACCCTCGGAGAGAGTTGGGGATTTTCTCGAATTTTCATATTTGATTTTCATCTAATGATAAGACGAGGATTTTGGTTTTAATTATTTTTCTCTCCGGAAAAATATTTCATTTTAAAATAAACGAGAGGAGAAAATATGACTTCTCCAAAACAATTGAAATACTAGAGAAAAAATGTTAAAAACATTATTTGGAATTTATTTGCAATTTTTATTGCATTAAAAATATTGCATGTTTTCAAAATATTTATTTTTGATTTTAAAAATGTTCACCCTATTCTAGATTTTCTAACTAGACGGGGAAAATCTATTTCATATTTTTCTGATTTTTATTTATTTTTCTATGCAATATTTTACGCGGAACTTATTAAAAAAAAACGCCCGCGCCGACTGGGCCAAAGGCCCAGCCGACGGCCCGCCCGCGGCCTCTCCTCTTCCCGCACGGGAGCTCGCCGCCCGAGTCCGGCCGCCGCACGACACCGCCGGCCGACCCCTTCCCCAAGCCGCCGCCACCCCCCTCCTTAAATACCCCCCTCGTCTCTTTCCTCACCTCGAGCCGCCGCCGCCGACATCGCCGCCGCCGCCCGCACGCAACTCGCCCACCGCCGCCGCCGGTTGCCTCGCGCGCCGCC
Organism: Aegilops tauschii subsp. strangulata; assembly: GCF_002575655.3. NCBI lineage: Eukaryota > Viridiplantae > Streptophyta > Magnoliopsida > Poales > Poaceae > Aegilops > Aegilops tauschii. The sequence continues at coordinate 597,285,167 of NC_053037.3, forward strand.
GCCGCCGGGAGCCCCGGAGCCGCCGCCCCTCGCCGCCTCCCCGAGCCCCGCCCCGCCGGAGCCCCTCGCCGGAGCCCGCCGTCGAGGTACTGCCGCTGGCCGTTTTCCCGTCGTTGACCGGTTTTCTGTAAAAAAAAACCCTTCGTTTTAAAAAAAAACCCTGGATCGTTTTTTTTTCGGTTTTCTTATTTTACGAGCGTTCACCGAACCGTTCATTTTAACAAACGCGTTCGTCGGTTTTTCTCTGTTAACGAACGTCCGTTATTTATACCGTTCCTCCGTTTTTCTTTTTCATCGGATTTTCTCGTTATTTTTCTCAGATTCGATTTCTGATCGAATCTTCAAATCAGTTTAACTTCTCGCTCGTTTATCGGAATCAGGCGATTCAAGCGCCTAGAGTTTCGTCTCGAAATTTTCTTTCCGATTAACCTACTCAAACAAGTTTTTGCTACAGTAAAATTTGACCTAGATCTAGATTAGCAAACGAAGTTTCTTTCTTTCGCCGTTTGACTTTCGTTGCTTCTTTCGAGGTGATTCTTTTTGCAAACCGGAGTTCTTAAGTTGAACTTTCTGGTTGGATCTTTCATTCGAGTTTTACCTGTGCATTAGATGAGTACTGATTGCATGTTTGTTTGTTTGCGATAGAGTACCCGGAGTGTGCCGCTTGTTACTTCGAATCGCTAGGTTTTGCGGATCATCAGCAAGGCAAGTAACACTTTGATCATACCCCGTTCATACCCAATTTTTATTGCATTAGATCTATTCCTCAAATATTGCATGATTAGGATCTAATTAAATTGTGGGTATCTGGGAAGTAGTTGAGGTAGTACCTATTACCTGTTTTATTATCAAACCCTTGGGAGTTACTTCTACGTTGCTATTATATTGCCATGCTATGCTCGTAGACGTGGATTGGGTTTGAGAGATATTCATGACAGATGTGAGATTGTTAATAATGGTTTACCTAAGGTGGCAACTAAAACTCACATCTGGGTGGATTGAGGCACCTGGAGAACCCAGTGTTGTCTGTTTGTATAAGGTCCGCCACCCAGGCTCAAAGGGATCATAAGATTATTCATGCTAGAAACTTCCGTGTGCAGCCACAAGCTATTATGGGCTCTAGCATAGCTGAGTAGGTTACAGGATCTCTTGAAGAGGTGGACTAGCAGATGTAGGGGAAAGTAGGTGTACCGGTCCATCCAGAGTAAAGAGTGATTGTTTCTGAAAGACTGTGTCTCGGTCGTCCGTTTCTCAAACATCATGCAGTGCGAGAATCAAGCGGAGGCGATCGAGTCTTGTGGTGAAAAGTGCGCAAACCTCTGCAGAGTGTACAAACTAATCATGATTAGCCGTGTCCCCGGTTATGGACAACTTGAGTATCTAGTACCTGGATTGTCAATTGAATCTCATCACCGTGATACTTATAATTAATTTTGTTGGGTTAATGATGACACTTAATTGGGATTGAGTTGGAGGTACCTTCTCAATGATTCACAACCACCATGATAGTTAAATAAAATTTATTCCTTTGAAGTAGGATAAAATTGGCTTTTCGCAAAACTGTAACCATAGAGCTTTCCACCAGCCATATATGCATATAGTATAGCCTTACTATTGTTCATTGTTCTCCTTGTGCTACTTTGCCAGCATATTCTATGTGCTGACCCGTTTTCGGGCTGCAACGTTTCATGTTGCAGACTTTTCAGACGACGAGTAAGGTGCCTTAGGTCGTGGTCTTATACTCAGTGATGCCGTTGGAGTTGATGGACTCACTTATCTTCCAAGTCTTCCGCTGTTATCGTTATTAGATGGCCTTAAGCCATGTTTATCATACTTAATCTCTTTGGAGATATTCGATGTAATAAGTGTGTGATTGCTACTCTGTTATAAATCCTCCATTTGTACTGTGCGTGTCAGCATTACTGATCCAGGGATGACACTGGTGCACAGCAGCACAGACCATTTGAGGTCTGGTCGCTACAAAGTTGGTATCAGAGCACACGCTGACTGTAGGACACGACCACTAATCTTAAGCCCTAGAAAGCTTCTCTCTTCTCATTTCTGACCCCTCTCCACTTTCTACTCTTTTAGGAATGGCGAATGCAAGGAGCAAGTTCATGCAACCAGATGAAGACACGCCGTTTGGTCGACACTTGAAGGAAGTCACCAAGTACTTGAACATAGGAATACCAAGCGTCACCGGAACCTACAACGCCACACTTCCTGAAGAGGAGAGCTGGAAGATTCAAGTTATCATTCCAGGAAGAACGTTTGCGCCAATTACGGAACCCATGAGATTGGTTTTCGAAGCACCAACTTGGAGTTTAGGGAAGAGCATGGCCGCACATATCGCCATGGGACGCATTGGAGAAGTCTACCACCAGGAGCTTAAGGATACGATTTATCAAATTTGTGGACGTCGAGACGCGCAATGGGAGATGATCAAGACCAAGAAGGATGGATCAATTGCAGCTTTCATCTAGGAACAGAACCAACATATTCGTCGCCAGGAGAACCAGATGTGCACGGACAAGGAGGAACTGAAGAAGGCATTCACGAAGATCAAGGAACTCCAAGAAGAACTCAAGACTACACGCGAAGATTACTTGGAGGAAATCAACGCACTAGTCGGGAAGATTGACGACCTGGAGAATAAGATTGGAGCATTCGTGGGAAATCCAGTGCCAAAAGCAGAAGTCGACGAATGCACTTGTCCGGGTAACTACATCATCATCGACGACACCGACTCGGAACCAAGTGAAGACGACTGGGTTGATGAAGCTGGAGCAGACATCATGGAGTCTTCAACGGATCAGAATTTTTAGTAGACCACCATATCAGTAGTAGTTTTTCCCCCATTCAGTAGTATAGTTCAAGCACTTTGTAACGCTAGTTAGATCGATTGTTTTGCCTTGTTTGGATTGATTGAGTGATATTGATTGAATTTGTCTCATGAGCATATGGGTAGTGTTTTCTCTCTAGACCTCATTCTTTTCTTAACTCTCATCTTTTCTAAACCTATCAGATGCCTCCGAGACGCGACACCGGATTTGTTTTCCCGCCAGAGATCACCCAGTTGATTCAGCAACAGAATGCCCTGATGCAAGTGTTAGTTCAGAACCAAGGCAACAACAACAACAACAACCCACCGCCACCACCACCTGTTGACCACTTAGCCCGTTTCTTAAGGTTAAACCCGCCGGTGTTTTCCAGTAGCACCGAGACGATTGTTGCAGATGATTGGCTCCGCAAAATTGGGAGGGAGTTGACCACTGCAGGATGCACAGATGCGGAAAGAGTGCGTTTTGCCGCACATCAGCTTGATGGACCCGCAGCATCATGGTGGGAGAATTATACAGCCACGCACCCTATTGACACTGTCACATGGGACCAGTTTCAGCAAGCTTTCCGTACAGCTCATGTTTCAGCAGGAGCTATGGCTATGAAGAAGCGTGAGTTTCGTAACCTACGCCAAGGAGGACGCACCGTAGGCCAGTATGTGGAGGATTTCAGTAAGTTAGCACGTTATGCACCAGATGACGTTGCTACAGATGCTGCCAAGCAAGAGAATTCTTGGAGGGACTGAATGATGAACTGAGTATGCAGTTGATGGTAGCAACCTTCAACAACTACCAGGAGCTGGTAGATAGAGCTCTCATGATTGAAGGGAAGCAACAGCAGATTGAAAACCGCAAGAGGAAGTATGGACAAGGGAAGTACAATTCTGGAGCCCAGCTGAAGCCACGATTTACCCCGAAGCCGGGAGGACAGTTTCAGCATACCCATGGAGGAGGTAGTTCGCACAACCAAAATGGCTCCAAGAATGGTAATGGGAATGGAGGAGGAAACAGACAGAACCGCACCAACCCATCTACCCCAACCAAGAGAGATCTAAGTCACATTACCTGTTTCAAGTGCCAGAAGACGGGACATTACGCTACCGATTGTCCCGAAGCCCAAAATGGAAACGGCAATGGAAGCTCTGGGAAGAAGCCGAACCCGTTCAACAAAGGACATGTGAACCACGTGAACGTGGAGGAGGTTGAAGCTCAGCCTGATGCAGTAATAGGTAAGTTTTTGGTTAAGTCATTTACTGCAACCGTTCTTTTCGATACTGGTGCATCGCATTCATACATATCAAGGGGATTCGTAAACAAGTTTAAGATGTCCACCCAAGTTCTCAAAAGCCCTATGTTAGTAACCTCGCCAGGAGCAGAGTATATGGCCACTCAAGGATGTTTTCAGATACCATTGGCCATTGGTAGGCATGTTTTCCCCTCAGACCTCATTGTTTTGGAATCGCAAGGTTTGGATGTGATTTTGGGAATGGATTGGCTATCGTTGTATGGAGGAAACATCGATTGTGCCAGCAAGACGATTTTGCTTACCACCCCGGAAGGAAAAAGGATCAAGTATGTATCCCGGCATATGCCGAAGAGGACTCAAGTGAATTCCTTATCAGGAGTTGTACAGGAGGAAGTACCAGTGGTGAAGGATTATCCGGATGTATTTCCAGAAGAGTTGCCAGGCATGCCACCAGATAGAGACATTGAGTTTTTGATTGAACTTTTGCCAGGCACAGGGCCAATATCTAAGAGACCATACAGGATGCCCGCAAAGGATTTGGAGGAAATTAAGAAGCAGATCAAGGAGTTACTGGATAAAGGCTATATTCGCCCAAGTTCGTCACCTTGGGGATCACCAGTACTTCTAGTGGAGAAGAAAGATGGAACACTAAGGATGGCTGTTGATTACCGAGGATTGAATGAAGTGACCATCAAAAACAAGTACCCACTGCCGATGATCAATGATTTGTTTGACCGCCTGCAAGGAGCTAAAGTATTTTCCAAGATCGATCTACGATCAGGATACCATCAGTTAAAGATTCGAGAGCAGGATATACCCAAGACGACATTTACCACCAGATATGGATTGTATGAGTATACCGTTATGTCATTTGGACTGACTAACGCACCGGCCTATTTCATGAACCTGATGAACAAAGTGTTTATGGAGTTTTTGGATAAGTTCGTCGTGGTGTTCATTGATGATATTTTAATCTTTTCCAAGGATGAAGAAGAGCATGAGGAGCATTTGCGATTGGTACTTGAGAAGCTCAGAGAACACCAGTTATATGCCAAGTTCAGCAAATGTGAGTTTTGGTTGAAGGAAGTTGGATTCCTTGGACATGTTATTCCTGGAGAAGGAATAGCAGTAGACCCTGCCAAGGTTGACACAGTGACAAGTTGGGAATCACCCGCGACAGTTGGAGAAATCCGGAGTTTTCTTGGACTTGCAGGATACTACCGGAGATTTATCGAGAATTTCTCAAAGATTGCTAAGCCCATGACTGAGCTATTGAAGAAGGACACGAAATTCAATTGGACTGAGGAATGTGAAGCTAGTTTCCAAGAGTTGAAGAAACGATTGGTTACATCACCAGTGTTGATTCTGCCAGATCAACGCAAGGATTATGAAGTTTATTGCGACGCTTCTCGTCGAGGACTGGGAGCAGTGCTTATGCAGGAAGGAAGAGTTGTGTCATATGCTTCACGACAACTTAAACCCCATGAGAAGAATTATGCTACGCATGATTTGGAATTAGCAGCCGTGGTGCATGCATTGAAGACATGGAGACATTTTCTCATCGGAAACCATTGTGAGGTGTACACGGATCACAAGAGTTTGAAGTACATTTTCACGCAGAAGGAGTTAAACCTCAGACAGAGGAGATGGTTGGAGCTCATTAAAGACTATGATATGAGATTGCATTATCACCCTGGAAAGGCTAACGTGGTAGCAGACGCGTTGAGCCGCAAGAGTCATGTCAACACCCTCATGACAGGAGAGTTACCTCAGGAGTTAGCCGAGGACCTACGTGAGCTATGTTTGGAGATAGTCCCTAGAGGCTATTTAGCGACATTGGAGATTCAGTCTACCTTGATGGAAAGGATCAGAGAAGCTCAGAAGACAGACAAGGAGATTAAAGAGATAAAAGAGAAGATGAGCAAAGGAAAAGCCAAGGGATTTCGTGAGGATGAGCACGATACCTTATGGTTCGAGGACCGAATATATGTGCCAAATGATCCGGAGATCAGGAAGTTGATTTTGCAAGAAGCCCATGATTCACCGTACTCGATTCACCCAGGGAATACCAAGATGTATTTGGATTTGAAGAATACTTTCTGGTGGACCGGAATGAAGAAGGATATTGCGGAGTATGTAGCAGTTTGTGATGTATGTCAGAGAGTGAAGGCAGAGCATCAGAAGCCAGCAGGATTGCTACAACCATTGCCGATACCCGAATGGAAGTGGGATAAAATAGGCATGGATTTTATCACAGGATTACCCAGGACTCGTTCAGGCTATGACTCGATATGGGTTGTAGTCGACCGTTTGACGAAAGTGGCTCATTTCATTCCAGTAAAGAACACTTACACCAGTGCTAAGTTGGCAAAGATATACATGACCAGGATAGTATGTTTGCATGGAGTTCCGAGGACCATTGTATCAGACAGAGGAACCCAATTTACCTCGAAGTTTTGGAAGCAGCTACATGAAACATTGGGAACCAGGCTGGAATTTAGTACAACATTTCACCCACAGACAGATGGACAGACCGAGAGAGTCAACCAGATTTTGGAGGACATGTTGAGAGCATGTGCACTAGATTATGGATCTAGTTGGGACGACAATTTACCATATGCGGAGTTTTCTTATAACAACAATTATCAAACGAGTTTGAAGATGGCCCCTTTCGAAGCTTTGTACGGAAGGAGGTGTAGAACACCGTTGTTATGGGACGAAGTTGGAGACCGTCAGTTGTTTGGACCAGATTTGATTAAGGAGTCTGAACAGAAAGTAAGGTTGATTCGCGATAGACTCAAGGTAGCCCAGTCCAGGCAGAAGAGTTATGCGGATTCTAAACGAAAAGAGACAGTTCACGAAGTCGGAGACCGAGTATATCTTCGAGTATCACCACTTCGAGGAGTGAAGCGCTTTGGAGTTAAGGGAAAGTTAGCGCCCCGTTTTATCGGACCATACAGAGTGTTGGAACGTATTGGAGCAGTTGCTTACAAGCTGGAATTGCCCGAAGGATTGTCTGGAGTACATGATGTATTTCATGTTTCACAGTTGAAGAAGTGCCACGCAGGGATGGCTGAGATACCGCTGAGAGATACTGTGCCACTAGAAGCGATTCAGTTGGAAAGTGATTTGACTTATGAGGAGAAACCAGTTAAGATTCTCGAGTATGCCAGCCGAGTTACCCGCAGCAAGGTTATCAAGTTTTGCAAAGTCCAGTGGAGTGACCACACGGAGGATGAAGCCACCTGGGAGCGAGAGGAAGATCTACGGAAAAACCACTCCCACCTGTTTTCTAGCCAACCCGAATCTCGAGGGCGAGATTCATCTTAAGGGGGGTAGGTTTGTAACATCCCAAATTTTCAATTTGGTATGTTATACATAGATCATCACTGCATATCATGTTTTATTGCATTTTGGCAAATCCTCGATAAATCCTAAGCAACTCAAGGACCCTCGGAGAGAGTTGGGGATTTTCTCGAATTTTCATATTTGATTTTCATCTAATGATAAGACGAGGATTTTGGTTTTAATTATTTTTCTCTCCGGAAAAATATTTCATTTTAAAATAAACAAGAGGAGAAAATATGACTTCTCCAAAACAATTGAAATACTGGAGGAAAAATGTTAAAAACATTATTTGGAATTTATTTGGATTTTATTTGCAATTTTTATTGCATTAAAAATATTGCATGTTTCCAAAATATTTATTTTTGATTTTAAAAATGTTCACCCTATTCTAGATTTTCTAACTAGACGGGGAAAATTTACTTCATATTTTTCTGATTTTTATTTATTTTTCTATGCAATATTTTAGGTGGAACTTATTAAAAAAAAAACGCCCGCGCCGACTGGGCCAAAGGCCCAGCCGACGGCCGGCCCGCGGCCTCTCCTTTTCCCGCACGGGAGCTCGCCGCCCGAGTCCGGCCGCCGCACGACACCGCCGGCCGACCCCTTCCCCAAGCCGCCGCCACCCCCCCCTCCTTAAATACCCCCCCTCGTCTCTCTCCTCACCTCGAGCCGCCGCCGCCGACATCGCCGCTGCTGCCCGCACGCAACTCGCCTACCGCCGCCGCCGGTTGCCTCGCCCGCCGCCGCCGCCGGGAGCCCCGGAGCCACCGCCCCTCGCCGCCTCCCCGAGCCCCGCACCCCGCCGCCGAGCCCCGGCCCGCCGGAGCCCCTCGCCGGAGCCCGCCGTCGAGGTACTGCCGCCGGCCGTTTTCCCGTCGTTGACCGGTTTTGTGTAAAAAAAACCCTTCGTTAAAAAAAACCCTAGATCGGTTTTTTTTCGGTTTTCTTATTTTACGAGCGTTCACCGAACCGTTCGTTTTAACAAACGCGTTCGTCGGTTTTTCTCTGTTAACGAACGTCCGTTATTTATACCGTTCGTCCGTTTTTCTTTTTCATCGGATTTTCTCGTTATTTTTCTCAGATTCGATTTCTGATCAAATCTTCAAATCAGTTTAACTTCTCGCTCGTTTATCGGAATCAGGCGATTCAAGCGCCTAGAGTTTCGTCTCGAAATTTTCTTTCCGATTAACCTACTCAAACAAGTTTTTGCTACAGTAAAATTTGACCTAGATCCAGATTAGCAAACGAAGTTTCTTTCTTTCGCCGTTTGACTTTCGTTGCTTCTTTCGAGTTGATTCTTTTTGCAAACCAGAGTTCTTAAGTTGAACTTTCTGGTTGGATCTTTCATTCGAGTTTTACCTGTGCATTAGATGAGTACTGATTGCATGTTTGTTTGTTTGCGATAGAGTACCCGGAGTGTGCCGCTTGTTACTTCGAATCGCTAGGTTTTGCGGATCATCAGCAAGGCAAGTAACACTTTGATCATACCCCGTTCATACCCAGTTTTTATTGCATTAGATCTATTCCTCAAACATTGCATGATTAGGATCTAATTAAATTGTGGGTATCTGGGAAGTAGTTGAGGTAGTACCTATTACCTGTTTTATTATCAAACCCTTGGGAGTTACTTCTACGTTGCTATTATATTGCCATGCTATGCTCGTAGACGTGGATTGGGTTTGAGAGATATTCGTGACAGATGTGAGATTGTTAATATTGGTTTACCTAAGGTGGCAACTAAAACTCACATCTGGGTGGATTGAGGCACCTGGAGAACCCAGTGTTGTCTGTTTGTATAAGGTCCGCCACCCAGGCTCAAAGGGATCATAAGATTATTCATGCTAGAAACTTCCGTGTGCAACCACAAGCTATTATGGGCTCTAGCATAGCTGAGTAGGTTACAGGATCTCTTGAAGAGGTGGACTAGCAGATGTAGGGGAAAGTAGGTGTACCGGTCCATCCAGAGTAAAGAGTGATTGTTTCTGAAAGACTGTGTCTCAGTCATCCGTTTCTCAAACATCATGCAGTGCGAGAATCAAGCGGAGGCGATCGAGTCTTGTGGTGAAAAGTGCGCAAACCTCTACAGAGTGTACAAACTAATCATGATTAGCCATGTCCCCGGTTATGGACAATTTGAGTATCTAGTACCTGGATTGTCAATTGAATCTCATCACCGTGATACTTATAATTAATGTTGTTGGGTTAATGATGACACTTAATTGGGATTGAGTTGGAGGTACCTTCTCAATGATTCACAACCACCATGATAGTTAAATAAAATTTATTCCTTTGAAGTAGGATAAAATTGGCTTTTCGCAAAACTGTAACCATAGAGCTTTCCACCAGCCATATATGCATATAGTATAGCCTTACTATTGTTCATTGTTCTCCTTGTGCTACTTTGCCAGCATATTCTATGTGCTGACCCGTTTTCGGGCTGCAACGTTTCATGTTGCAGACTTTTCAGACGACGAGTAAGGTGCCTTAGGTCGTGGTCTTATACTCAGTGATGCCGTTGGAGTTGATGGACTCACTTATCTTCCAAGTCTTCCGCTGTTATCGTTATTAGATGGCCTTAAGCCATGTTTATCATACTTAATCTCTTTGGAGATATTCGATGTAATAAGTGTGTGATTGCTACTCTGTTATAAATCCTCCATTTGTACTGTGTGTGTCAGCATTACTGATCCAGGGATGACACTGGTGCACAGCAGCACAGACCATTTGAGGTCTGGTCGCTACAAGCCAGATCTGAGGCACCAGAAATCCCCTCTCCGCTACCGGCTGTCAGAGCGGCAGGCAGAGGGGAGGCGAATCCACGGACTCGTCGGTGGAGGTCGAAGAGAGGAAGGCTTTCCCTAACCGCCTTGCGAGAAGGGAAAGAAAAGGTCTCAAGTACCTCGCTCTATTTGTTTGCACGTTCACATGTATTTCCTGTACAGGCCAATTCGCCTAAACGCAAAGTGTGCAGTACGTACTGAGGTCTAGCAGAATTGTAATATTGGGTCAATCGTCATAATAACCATTGAAACATAAAATTTGGGCTAAAAAGGCACTCGCTAAGGTGCTATATGCCTCTAGATCAACATAATTTATAGAAGACGTTCCATAAACAACCACATAACCTCTATATTTGGAGAATGTGAAGGTTTGGTATGAAGCTCGCTCAAAATCCCAACTGTCAGTGGGGAAGGGAAGTTTCAACTTCCTCCTCCTCACGCCACGACCAAATTCTGGGTTGTGCGGCCTGTGATGCACCATAGGCGAGCAACCACCTGGCTATTAATGCCACACTCGCTCCATCAAATTTTCGGGGCGGCCTGTCGGATAGACAAGTTTCTCATTGGGAAGCTTACCCCTTGATGGTGCCCGCAGTGGCCTATAGAAGGTTGCCATCCTCCCTTCTCTCCCATACTCGAACCCACCCACTGGTCCATCCCAATCCCCCCTCTCCCAAATTCCAAGCCACCATCACCCATGGTGCAGCAGTATGATCTGCCCCTCACCTCTAGCTTTGGGGAGGACGAATCCGAGCCAGATGAACCGGATCTCCTGTTGCCGCATTGGGACCAATACAATATGGTATTGGACCTCCTCGAGGTGATGGACGAGGACACCGTCTCCATCCCCATGCCCGTGGCCGGAAATCCGGTTGTCAAGGAAGAATTCCAGGTCATACGGGCCCTTGTTGAAGGATTCCCCAACGTCCCCGACAAAGCACCAACACCCAATCCCTTCACCGCAATCGCCATGGCTACACGTAGTCTAGTATAAATAATTTAGTTTTATGAATGTAAAATCACTGATCAACTTTTCTACCCCTATGTAATGCAATATTAGCTTAAATTAGTGTTTTTAATCCATTCAATTGAGGGATTCACTACTAGGAGAAAGCCTACTAGTAGCGCTTGAAATACCTATAGCAGTAGCGCTGGAGGCAGCGCTACTGCTAACGCACTACAGCTATGTTGTAGCAGTAGCGCTGCCCGGACCAGCACTACGGGTAAGTATGGTTAGCAGTAGCGCTGCCCGGACCAGCGCTACTGCTAACTATTTGTAGCGCTGCACCAAAGCAAGCACTGCTGCTAATCCAGCGCTGCCGCTAGATGCCTACCAGCACTACTGCTAATATTTCTGCTTTCACAGATTTATTTCCCCTCTATGTATTTGTGATGTATTTGTGCATGCTCTATACAGTAGTTTCATCAGATCATAATAAACATACACTATTCTCATCATATCATACAAATACAGTAGTCTCGTCATACCGCTACCATCATCATCATCATCATCCAACACAAATATCATCAGATCTCGAAAATAGCGATACACAAGTCATGTCATGTCTCGAATAAATGCAACCGCATGGTGATGGCACACACACAAGTTTCATCATCTCTATCTAAACCATGATGTAGAAGAGAAGAGTGATTAGTATGAGCAAGATCACAACTATGTAGTACTTCTTGAGGCACCGATTTCGCTCCCTCTCCTGCCGGAGCGTCCATCTCAAGTAACTATTTTCCGCTTCGGCTCTGCTGTCGAACCCTCTGTGGCTAGCGCCCGGGCACCTATCCACCTGGGCCTGAGTGTCTGGCCAGTGGTCGTACACTCCTGGAACCCTCCCAACGAATATGGCATAACAGTCCTTCACCTTCTCTGATCTATGTACCTGCATCGTCAGTTGATGAATTCAACGAAAATATGCAACATAATGTACTTAAGGAAACAAAGAGGCATAATTAGCAAAATACAAGCAACCTATAGTAAACATAAATAACGAAGTTCCTCATACCCAAACTAATTAACTAGAGCGATCTACGCTAGTTCAGGAGGACGGTTTAATTACATCACAGAGTTTCACCGTGCATAAATTCAAAGTTTTGCCATAGAAAGACATTAGTGACACATTATCATCGACAATCATTCCTCCATGTCGGCGGTCCAATCTTCATAGTCAGGGAGGAAGCACCCGAGCTTGTTGAAAGGCTTCAGGTCCAGACGATGAGCGAGTAGCAGTGCTCGGACATCATCCCGCGTGATTGGCCCATGGTAGAACATCCTTGTTGGTTCGAGGACCTCCTTCATGATCACTTGGGCAAGTTCACACTGTACGTGATAAAACTCCGCTTGGATTCGATGATCCGGTGTCTTTCCTATGCTTGTGGCCCAGTTGACAATCTCGGCATCATTGGTAGTAGCTGACATGCGAAGGCGTTGATTATCCCTTCTGTACTCGATCAGGTGATGCATGAGGTAGAATCCATCAGCCTTACTGGTGTACGGTTGTTGGATGCAGCAGAAGTCGGTCTTATGGCCGAAACCCAACCCATTCTTCCTGTACTTTTTCACCTTGATATATCCACCAGGCAGGCTGAAGGTTAACAGGGCACTATCTAGAACACTCTTCATGTGCGTGTAATCCTTTTTCTTGATGTTCTTTGATGTCTACTACACAACCACTACTAGGAAAAGGGCTATAGCTAATATGGACACTAATGGCGCACCAGACATGCGGTGCGCCACTCCTATATAGCAGTGGCGCACTGTGTGTTGGTGCGCCATTAGTGTGATACACACTAATGGCGCACCACAACCATGGTGCGCCACTACTAACAATTTTTTTAACAAAAATACTAATGGCGCACCAGGGCACAGTGCGCCATTACTAGTTTTAACTAGTAATGGCGCACTAGTCACCCCATGCGCCACTACTATCATTTTTTTGGCAAAACTACTAATGGCGCACCGCCAGCTGGTGCGCCATTAGTAACCAGGGTTACTAATGGCGCATTTGTGGGTGGTGCGCCATTAGTAACCTGGGACCAGCTAGATATTTTGGACAGGCACCTACACACTCACTTTCCCCACTTCATTCTCTCCACCTCCTCCTCCAAGCTTGTCTTGGCCGCCTCCTCCTCCTCACCTCATTTGCACCATAGATTCATCCAAATTAAGTGGTTAAATTACCTTTTTTTGATAGGTAAGTAAGGGGAAAGCTTTCTTTATGTTGTAGATCTACTTTTTTCTCCCTCCAACAACGTGCACATGCACTTTTTATGGCCTAGCTAGATCTATGTATGTTTGTGGTGTTGCATATATGTTTGTGTTTGCAGGTACCGGTATTTGAAATACGATTGTTGCCAATATTTTGCCGGAATGTTGATTCATTTCCGTTTCGGCGAGAATTTTGGCACTATGCATTCTTTTTGGTCCTATTTTTAGGCAAAGTCATGCCAAATTTTTTCTTGGTTCTAAAATATCGTTTTGCTCTACCCCGCAGGCGACCATGGTCCGCACGATGACCGAAGGCATCGTGAATAGGTTTTTGAGCTCCGCGAAGGCCGAGATGCTTCAAAAGAACGAGACGGAGATAAGATGTCCGTGTCGAAGATGCAAGCTAAGGAGCCTTATGGACCCGGATTCCGTACAGGTGCGGGACCACCTGCTCTTGCGTGGTTTCATGGATGGCTATCGGTGGCAAGGTGATGAAGATGATTATGAAGTCGTCCATGGGGGCCGGGCAAGAAATTAGGAAGGGCAGCAAGACAACCGCGGCGAGGGTGGGCGAGAAGACGAAGAATCTCCAGGACGTGATCACGAAGTAGATGCAGTACACAGTCATCATGTAGAAGATGCCGGACATGATGATGAGGAAGATGCCAAAGCAAACGAAGGGCATGATCATGAAGATGAAGATGCCGGCGCAGACGACGATGGACCATCGATGGGCTGGGTGCAGGACCCTCATATTCAAGAGCTGCTTCTCAAGCAGACGGATAACGCAAGAGCTGCCGCCCGAGAGAAAGCCAAGCTGGATCAACTAGAGATAGACGCGGTTACTCCATTGTATGAAGGATGCAGGCCCGAGGATACCCGCCTGAAAGTAATGCTCATGGCTCTGGAGATGAAGGTAAAACACAAAATGACCGACGCATGCTTCGACGAGAACATGTCATTCTGGCACGAACGTCTTCCCAAGGGGAACAAGTGCCCGACCAGTTTCGAGGAGGCGAAGAAAATCGTGTGTCCTCTAGATTTACCGCACGTGAAATACCAAGTGTGCATGAACAATTGCATCATTTATCGGGACGAGCACGCGGAGTCTACCATATGTCCGGTGTGCGGCGTCACTCGATACAAGAAGAGGAAGAAAGCTCCTCGAAAAGTGGTGTGGTACTTTCCGATCACTCCTCGTCTGCAGCGGTATTTCGCGGACCCTAATGTAGCAAAGCTCCTGCGTTGGCACGCGGATAGGGAGGAGAGGAAGCGAGAGATGACGCAAATGATCCGGAGATAAATAAAAAAGACAAGATGCTGAGTCACCCTAAGGATGGGAGCCAGTGGCAAGCGTTGAACTTCGAACACCCAGAATTTGGGAACGATCCAAGGAACATCATGCTGGGCGCGAGCACCGATGGAGTCAATCCGTTTGGCAGCCAGAGAAGCACACATAGCACCTGGCCTGTGTTTGTGTGGATGTACAACCTTCCCTCCTGGTTGTGCATGAAGAGGAAATACATTCACATGAGTATGCTAATTGAAGGGAAGAAACAATCAGGGAGCGACATCAATCTGTATCTGGGGCTGCTGAAAGAGGAGCTAGACACGCTGTGGAAAACGCCAGCCAATACATGGGACGCCGCAGAGAAAGAATATTTCCCTATGAGAGCCGCATTGCTCACGACGGTGCAGGACTATCTCGGTTACGGATATGTCGCAGGGCAGGTGGTCCACGGATTTTCTGGATGCGTCAGGTGCATGGATGACACAACGTATCGCCAGCTAGATAGAGATCCCGGGTCTTCGAAAACTATGTTCATGGGACATCGAAGGTGGCTTCGTGACGATGACTCATGGAGGAAATGCAAGGATCTGTTCGATGGTGAAACCGAAACCCGAAGACGCCCGCGTACGAGGAGCAGCGAGGAAATAGACGAGCTGTTAAAAATTGGAAAGATTGCCCATTGCCGGGAAAGAAGCAAAAGGCGCCAGAGCCGGGAAAGAAGCGAAAGGCGCCAGAGCCGCTGCTGAAGGTATGGAAAACGAGGTATGTTTTCTGGGACTTGCCGTACTGGAAGATCCACCGTGTGCCTCACAGCCTTGATGTCATGCATATCACGAAGAACGTGTGCGAGAGTCTGCTTGGTACCCTGCTCAACATGCCAGAGAGGACCAAAGATGGGCCGAAAGCAAGGGCAGACTTGAAATCAATGGGCATCAGGGAGGAGCTTCACGCTAATGATGATGATGATGAGGTGAAGCAGGACACCGAAAGTCGTCGCAAAGGCAAAAAGGCCAAGAAGACCGGATATGACTTCCCTCCCGCGTGCTTCACTCTAAGTCGGGAGGAGATCGATCAGTTTTTCACCTGCCTCGTAGGAGTAAAACTTCCTTACGGTTACGTGGGGAAGATAAGAAGATACCTAGACTCAGCGAAGCAGAAGTTCAACGGGATGAAGTCTCATGACTGTCACGTGCTGATGACGCAGATACTTCCAGTTGCAATCCGTGGGATCATGGACGCGCACGTTCGTGAAACTCTATTTGGCCTCTGCAACTTTTTCGACGTCATCTCTCGGAAGTCGGTTGGCGTGAGGCAACTCAGAAGGCTATAGGAAGAGATCGTGGTGATACTATGCGAGCTTGAGATGTACTTCCCGCCCGCATTCTTCGATGTTATGGTGCATCTGCTAGTCCATATCGTGGAGGATATCATCCAACTCGGGCCGACGTTCCTGCACAGCATGATGCCGTTCGAAAGGATGAATGGTGTCATCAAAGGATACGTTCGCAACATGTCACGTCCAGAGGGAAGCATAGCCAGGGGCTTTCTGACCAAAGAGTGCATCTCCCACTACACGAATTATCTAGGCATCGAGAACCCCGTTGGTCTGCCCGTCAACAGGCACCTCGGCAGGCTCGCTGGATGGGGTCACCGTGAGGGTCGCCGCGAAATGCATGTCGACTTCGAGGGTCGGCTCACCGACTTTGAAAGAGCAAACCTAGTCGCGCTACAACACATAGACGTGGTCGATCCTTGGGTGGTAGAGCACAAAACCTTTATTGAGAAGATGTACAATGACCGAGGCCAACAGAGGACGGACGGAGATATAATCAAAGAGCACAACTCATGTTTCACGCGTTGGTTCAAGCAGAAGCTTCTGTCCTGCCCTTTACATGAGGATTCTTCCGCGGAAGAACAACTCGTATTCGCCTTGTCACAGGGCGCCGAGCACAACCTGATGACGTATGAGGCGTACGATATCAACGGCTACACATTCTACACCGAGGGAAAGGACATGAAGAGCGATGGTTATCAGAACTCCGGGGTAACGATGGAATCCTACACCGGTAACGACAAGGACAGATACTACGGAAGGATCGAGGAGATCTGGGAGCTGAGCTACGCTGGAGAGAAGGTCCCGATGTTCCGTGTCAGATGGGCCAAGAGCGTCCTAAAAGAAGACCGGTATTTCACCACCATGGTTATACTCGAAGCCAAATCCAAGACCGCGGGCTCAAACGTCACCATGAAAAATGAGCCATGGGTACTGGCTTCCCAAGTGAACCAATGCTTCTTCATTACCGACCCGTCAAAGCCCAGTTGTGTTGTCGTGGGGAGAGGCAAAAGGAAGATCATCGGAATGGATGGAGTCGCCAATGAGCAAGACTTCGACAAGTACGGCGACCCGAAGATGGAACATGACGACGACGATGAAGTACCAGCATACACCACAAGAAGAAGCAGGACCACCCTACCTAAAGGACGTCCGTTCAAGAGAAGAACTCCATTTGCGAAAAATAAGGGCAAGAAGATTGTGAACAGATAGCTAGCTAAGATCGATTGTATTTAAATTGTAGCCTTCATTTCTCGATTGTATTTCGACATATTGAAATGATATTTGTTCTGTTCTAGTGTCCTCATGAATATTTATTTATGTTTATTATGGTATTGAATTTCTAACTCACATCTCGAATTGAATTTGTTAATATTGAATATTCATGAGGACACTCGATCCAGATCCCCCTCCATCTCAATCGCTATCCCCCCTCGCCAGATCCCCCTCGCCGCCGAGCACCCCCCGCACCCTTCCCCGCCGCCGACGACCCCCCGCACCCTCCCCCGCTCCACCACCGCCGAGCACCCCCCGCACCCTCCCCCGCTCCACCGCTGTCGACGACCCCCCGCACCCTCCCCCGCTCCACCGCCGCCGACGACCCCCCGCACCCTCCCCTGTCTCCTCGCTCGGTTCCCCCCGAACAAAATCGGCCGAGTGCACCACCCACCCCTCCCCCCCCCCCCCGAGCGAGACCTAGGGTTCAAGACGCCGCTGCCGGCCCTCCGCTAGGCAACAAAAAATCCTAAAAAAATACTAATGGCGCACCGCTAGGGGGTGCGCCATTGCTATCCAAAAAAAAGAATATTAATGGCGCACCTCTAGGGGGTGCGCCATTGCTAGCCAAATTTTTTTTTACTAATGGCGCACCGCTAGGGGGTGCGCCATTGCTAATCCTCCCCCCACTAAAATCCCCAATCCCCTTTCCCCCAATCGATCACATCTCTCTCAGCCCCCCACCCACTGCGCCGACCCACTGCGCCGCCGCCGCTGCCCCGACCCACTGCGCCGCAGCCGCCCACGCGCCCCCGCCGCCTCCCTCTCCCCATCCTCCCCTTCCTCCCCCTCCGACCCACCCCGACGCGTCTCCGTCTCCACGCCGTCGAGCACCGAAGTAGGCCCCGACCCACCTTGACGAACCGGACCTCCGCCATGCCACCTCCTCCCTCCCTCCGCCTCGCCCCCTCCGCCGCGCGGATCCCTCGCCGCAGGCCGCTCCCCACAATCCAGGCCGCCGCCCGGACTCAAGTCTGCAGCCTCTCCTCCTCAAGATGAAGAAGAGGTATGAATCCATCTTCCCATTCTCTTCTTCCCTTTCTAGTTTTCTTCTTCGTCTCCCGCATCTCATGCGTGCGTGTGTGCAGTTTGTGCAGGCAGATTGCGCCCATCTAATCTGGTTGTTTTGGGTGAAGAAACGGGGCCGTGGATTAGCTACTGCGGGTTCAATTTATTTGGATTTGGTTCCCCTGTTGCCATGGTGACCTCTTCTCTCGCCTCTCTCCCCTTCTGATCAAGTTTTTATCAGAGAGTATGGGACAAGAATCACATATTTTCATCAGAAGAAAGGAACACTGCTTGTATTTTTGTAGGCATGTAGATCTGTCAAATAAAAAGTGGAGTTACTGAATCGATTGTTCAGTTTATACTGTTGACATATTTACTGCAATACCCATGCTTCATCTGCAGCAGCTAAACGTATGTGAGCAGATAAGTTTTAACTATGCATGATAGAAGCAAAATCTGCACGAACTCGCAGCCGACACAATCTCTCAAATAGAGAAATTTTGCGGATTAGCTGGCCATCTCCCTGACAGTACCTACAGAAAGTGCACACCAGCTCCACCATAACTCGGTGGTCTCAATCTGCTCTAACCCTCCAGACCTGTTGCTCAATTAGAAAGACCGATTTAACTTCATTCTTTGCATCCCAAGAAGATAAGTATCTGTTAAGATTTGTACCTAGTTGTAACCCTCATAACCTAACACCTATAGAAACAAAAACAAACAAATTAGCTGTGGAAGTATTGAAATTTGGTACAAACTACACATAAATCTTTTTCTTTTGAGGTTAAGGGCTTGTTCCATAATTCCATTGCGTGCACGGGGTATTGGGATAGAGCTTTACTTGACCTTTTATGGGCTGATCAGTAGAGGCCTATAAGCAACTGTTCATTCAATTCTTGCCTTGGAGGCTTTAGAGTGTAGTGCATCTTGTATGTTTTTGAGTATTAGCTGTTAGGAATGCCCATCACGCGGGAGGAAGAACCATGCCACCATCTAATCTGTTGTCGTAAAAATTGTAGTGGATATCCTGCTCTATGTTGTTACTTGCAAGTACTTGCTTGCCAAAGAAGTTGTATAAAATGGTACAGAATTAGCTTTTATCTGATTTACTGAACATCACATGTAAAATGATCAAACCATTTCGCTACTGTTAAAGAGAGACTCTCTAGGTTGATCAAACCATCCCTGAAAGTCTGTCTGTGCTGTCTGGTTGAATTGTGTGGTGAATGAGACTGCTATTGGTTGGTGGTCACTAGTTGTTATTGTTGTTGTGGTTATGTTTGTAGCAGCAGAGAAGTAATAGCAGAGGAGAGGAGCATATTGATGTATGTGCTGATTGGTCATTTTTTTTATATGATGATGAGGAGGAGTATCTTATTTGGCATGACTAGTAATTAACTGGTAGTAACTGATAGTGTGATACCCATCATGCAAACATGCTTTAGGCAGGCTTGGTAGATTTGTCAAGGCTTGTGCTACAGTGGGATGCATATGCAGTGACTTGCATGGGCATGGGCATGGGCTGATAAAGCAGCAAAGGCAAGCAGTAGCAGTAGCAGTAGATGCCAACTTTTGATATGCATGCATGCATTCTTTGCTTGTTTATATTCATTCTTGTAAACTGAACATGCTCATCTATCTATCTATCTATCTATCTATCTATCTATCTATCTATCTATCTACCTGCTTTAGTATGTATGTATGCATTGTATTTTTATTTCCTTTGGAAAGTAAAGTTAATGTGAAAGGAAGAGAGAAAAAGAAAGGGAGGAAGACAGATGCTTCAGTCAGTCTAAGCCCAACCTAATTTGAGTGACAATCACCTGCCTGGATGGCTGGCATGTTGATCCATCAATTGATCACATTGAGAAAGACTTGTAAAGATGATGATCATCTTTTACAGAAAACAATTTCTGTAAACACGTCAGTAACTTTGCTAGTTTGCTGGGTTTTGTCTCCGACCATCGTGTCGTGATGATTTTGCAGGTACCCCAAGAGGCCCTTGAGTTTGCTGGAATGTCGATTAACTTCCGTTCTGGCAAATTCGGGTACTCCATATGTCCTATTTTCAGCAAAGGTCATGCTGAAATTTTTCGTGAATTTTAGCATGACTTCGCTAAAAATAGGACATATGGGGTACTTGCGACTAATGCATGGGCCGGGGTATCTTAGTACTTAAATTAAGTAGGATCAACTGCCTCTTGTGTTATACATATAGAAGTGTGATATGTTTACTGTCTCTTGGTGTATTAGAATTCTCCTTCCCTTTTCTTGATAGGGTATATTATTAGAAGATACCCATATATATCAGTCAACCTAGGGTGCCTCGGCATCGATAAAACCTAAATGATGAAAACTTAACTTAGCATTTAGGGTGCCTCAGCGTCGACAAACCCTAAATTATAAAACCTTGGCTTTTAGGGTGCCTCGGTGTCGATAAAAACCTAAATGATGAAAGCTTAGGCTTTAGGGTGCCTCGGCGTCGACAAACCCTAAATGATAAAAGCTTAGCTTTTAGGATGCCTCGGTGTCGACAAACCCTAAATGATGAGACCATGATCTTGTTCCTTGACAATAACCAACTTTTTGATCAAACTTTTTTCCTATTTAGAGCGAAACATGGCCCACAACGATGAGGCCGGCGGTTCGGGCGGCAAGGCATTCTGGGAGCTGTCCCAGGAGATGGAGGAAGAACCTCACCGCTATGAGGACGCCTCGGAAGACACTGATCCTGACTACACAACCCCTAGTGGAGTCGGGGATGACACCACTGATGGTGCCGCCGAGGATGCCACCACTGATGATGGCAGCGCACGCACAGATGGCAGCCAACCGAAGAGGCAACGGAAGGACCGGCGCCCGAACGTGCTCGGCACCGTCAAGGAGGAATTTACTAAAGTGAACTCCGACGGGGATCCAACGGCGCCCAAAGAATTAGTCAAGGGGTACTCGGTTCAGCTCGGGTGCATTCTCCGGAGCACCGTCTCGATCAACACCGAGAACCTAAGGCATAAGGACCGAGGGAATTTGCGCAACCTCCTCTTCACTAAGCTGCACGAACGATACAAGTTCCCTGCTGACTTTGCAAACACACGCCTCTCAGGGAATAAAGTGAACAGTGCCGCCCTCACGAAGATGAGCACGGCCCTGTCTACTTGGAGAAGCGCGGTGAAGAGAATGATTAACAAAGGTGATAGTTATGAGAAGATCAAGGCGAAAAATCCTTCGATCAGCGAAGATGACTACAAGGAGTTCAAGATCAAGTGCGAGAGCGGCGCATCCGAGGGATCAAGTCAGTGGGGGAAAGAGATGCGGGACTTGAACTTAGGGGTCCACAAACTCGGTCCCGGCGGTTACAGAGTGGCAGAACCTATATGGGACAAGGAGGACGTGGAGCGTGCCGAGCAAGGCCTACCGCCCCGCTTCGAGAAATACCGTGACAAGCAGACCAGGAACTATGCCAGGGCCTGGTACAAGGAGGACCCGGTAACAAAGGAGCTTACCACGGATCCGAAGACCAAGGCGCTTGAGCGTGTTCTGGTAAGGAATACACCCCCGCGTAATTAGCTCCATATGGTTGCATTCTAATTAATGAAGCCAAATTTCTAAATGGTTCACATTCCTTCCGCAGGAGACTGAAAGCAGTAGTGCGGGGTCGTCTCAGAGCTCCCCTTGGGACAACACTCTAAATAGGGCGTTGAACATAATGAAAAACAAGGATAAGCTCAGTATGCTGTCGTCAGCTGGTCGTGTGGCCGGCAAAGGCTTGTCCACAAAATGGTCGTCATACTATAACGCTGGTGGGCGAAAGGAGAAAAAGACCAGCTCGGAAAGCCAGTCGTGCGAGGTGGCGCGGATTCCGGAGATTGTCCAAGAGCAAGTGCAACAACAACTGGGAACGACGCTCACCGCCATTGTGCCTACCTTGATTCAGGGGCTGCAGACGTGGATTGCGGGCGGCCAACAGGGGCCGCCCCCGGTTCCCAGCTTCACGGCCAGCAACTCGCACAACGCGCAGGCGGCGCCATTGGTGTCTCCGGCGGAGGCGGTATTGGTGTCCCTGGCGCCGGCACGGGCATTGGAGCTTAATGCACCCGGGTGTACGCCGGCCGGCACCTCGGCAGCAAGCGGCCCCTCCGTCTGTGCACGCCCGCCGTTGGCGGTGCCTCGACATTAGCCGAGCTCGACGCCATCACGGTAACTAAGCCTCTCGGCCGATGACTTCATCTCCTTGCCTTTGACTGGGCATCCCTGGCGCCCTACATGTTTTCGCAGGGCGCCGCCGACGTTCCATGCACTCTCCTGCACTTCGTGGGCGGCGAGTTGATCGATGTCGCCAAGGGCAGAATCGTTCAACCGGGCAACCCCGTGTTCCACGGTAATCCGATGCCACCCACCGTGTATAGGGTTGAACTGGTTCGGGTGCTGCCAGGCTGCGATGAGTTGCTACCTCCGATTCGACCCGCTGGCACTACAAGAAATATGTCAACTTGTGACCCTCACTATTGGCTGCTGAAAGGTCATAGTTTTTCATTTGCGACCTTTTTGTGACCAAAAACAGAAGGTCAAAAGCTGGCAGTCGTAAACTGAAATTAACGACCTTCTGTAAAAGGTCGTTGGTTCTTCGACCAAAATTTTGGTCACTAGCAGCCTCCCCAGACCACGTAGGATCCAGCATGGCAAGCTGACGTGGATAAGAATCAGCCCGGTCCAGTTCGGTGTTTTACATGGGCCGAGCCCAACAATTCAGCCCATTTAGTACATTTATTTTTGTTAATTTTTGTCAGCTACATGGGCCAAGCCCAACTATCCAGCCCATCAATTTTTATGCACGTTTGGCCTTCCAAGAATATAGGTACTATTTTGTGCAGCACATTTTCTCGTTTACATTCAGCCTTTTTATACAGTCAAATAATAATTCAATCTTGGGAGTTGGTCCAGTACACTTCTCAGCCCATTCACATATATGCGGCCCATATTCATACAAATGATTCTCCTTTTCGATAAATTTTGCAAATAATTTCATAATTCATCACTAAATATGTTTACATCACAGGCCATAAATCCCTACAAAATAGTATCACATGTTCCTATACAAAACTATCAAATCATATGTACAACAAACATAATACAAAAAAAATAGTTCAAAATAAATAAATTTTCTTCCTCTTCCATCTTCCAGAACACACAACACCTGGCATTGGAAGGATCAGCCATTAGAAGCATATAGAATACAAATGGAAACAATCAAAATAAAGAAATGAAAGACACACACTATGAAAATTACGACAACACCAATATTTTTTTACTACCATAACAAACAGAAATGTAATCTGATTGCATAGGACATATGGCATTATCAACAAGACAAAGCAAAATTTATAGTGCCAGCTCATGAAGAAGGCAAAGCATATTTTACAGTGCAGGCTCAGGATGCCACCATGCACACTCCAACAAAAACTAAACGGAGGGCAAGAGAGCAGGACACAACTGTACCTGGAAATGCTGCTAGCCAGCGACAAAAGTAAGTTGGTCGGAGCCAAAGAGGGGTCTGCCAAAGGAGCCAACCATGCCGACGAGGATGAGGTAACCGGTGATCGTCTCCTGGTTCTCCTTGATCTTGCCCTCGAAGTTCTTCCGCTACAGGTTGTCCTGCTGCAGCTCATCCAACACCCCCCAGAAACAAACAATTCAGATCAACAACTGCATAGATCATACCTTGTTTGCTTATCTAGACCAGACACTACTACAGTACTTGTTTGCTTATCTAGACCAGACACTACTACTATTTGTGAATATAGCAAATGTAAAAACAATGTAAATGGTAAACAACACTTGAGAATATAGCAACAGATTAAGAGCGTATTGTTTAGCATCACACAAAGAGTAGCACAATGCTACATGCAACTATTAGGATAAAGTAGAGCTTCTACATTACATAGTCAGATATGAAGGACCAAGCAAACCATTCTGGAAAAGACAAGTTACAGAGCAATCATGTATAGACCATTCTACTGGTAGCAAGGGCATAAAGATAATCACTTAACAAGCAGTACCAACATGAGTAAATCACATAAAGAAGTGCAATCTAATATCCCAGCTGCCAAAACACCATATCAAGATTCCGTACAGACCGAAAAAGAGCATGCGCTGCAGGACATATAAATATACCATGAGCATTATTTCTACAAGTAAAATCCCTGTAAATATTACAAACATGCCACTGGCCGGGTACTAATCAGCCAGAGTAGTGTCATGGCTACCCGAGGAATCACCTAAACACAGCCTCGAAGAGGATGGCCAACGATGCCTGTACTAGATTCACCATGTTGCCTATAATTCCATCAAGACAAATACAATCAGTATCAGGATCAGAGGTTCAGAGCAAGAATAGTGAAGGCGTTTATGCTATAAACGACAAGGAGATGATGCAAACTATAACGAAGTAGGCATAGAGTAACAAAACAGCTCCATTACACTTAAGCTGCTACTACCTGCATATACTAAATGGAACCAGAAGTATGTCGACTACTAGACAGCCATGAATGATGCCCAGGAGTATTGATTTGGAAACAATCAATCCTCCAATAGTGATAAATTTTGGAGTATTAATTCAAAAGATGGCCTATATTACAGTACAGTGCAGTGCGTAAGAAGGAATGAATCCATTTCCACAATCTGAGGAAGAATAAGAAGGAACCAAGCATATGAAGGAGTATTCAGTTTACTCATGCTGCTGCTACAATACAGTACTGCTGCTATAGTACAGTGCTCCAAGAATAATATGATATGTGGACTAATCGGAATAATCTGGTCTAATGTTAGACAAATGTGGACTACCCTACTCCAAGATGCTACTCTAACTATCAGTACTGGAGTATACACTGTTTAGTCTATTGGAGTACAACAATACTCCAAGATGCTAATCCAGTTTCAAACTTGCAAATACAACAAGACAAGAGATGTACCCATTTTACCTTTGATGTTAGATCTTGGGATAACAAAGAGTGCTCCCAGTACAAGAAGCACAACAAGTGAGATGAGAACTAGCAGTACTAGATAGTGTATTAACTGAAGTAGTGTTCTGGACAGCAAAATTGGCTGCAGTCAGGAAAATTTACAAAAATATAAGTATCTTCTGTCTAGAAATGATAGAAATCGAGCCGGAGCTTCCAAAACTACACCAAATTAATTGGGAACATCACTAATCCTCACTGTCAAACTACTCCACCAATGACAAGTACTGGCATGCTTTGTTGTAACTGGATTCACTATTTAGTCACAGGAATACAACACAGTTCAAGAAATACTCCACCAAAGACAAATCATAAATTAAACTACTGCAAGCAAGAAGATATAAGAACAGGAACTACTGCTTGCAAGCAATACTGCTTGCAAGTCCCAACTTAACAACATCTATCATCAATTTAGTTAATCGAAGATGCTAGTCTAACTACTCCATTTTGCAAGATGCCACTGTAACTATCAGTACTGGTGTAATCGAATGTGTTGCAAGATGCTACTCTAACCAGATGCTCCAAGTTGATACTCCAAGATACTGCAAGCAAGTTCATACTCCCACAAGAAGAGAATTCAGACAAGAATCTGTTCCACACACACTGTTCATTCGAGCCTGTGCTCTCTTCAAAACTTGAAACAGTACCACACAGACGTCCAACCAGCGGCAGAGAGGTCAGCCACAGCACAATAGACCTAGAGCTACAACCTGAC
Source organism: Aegilops tauschii subsp. strangulata (assembly GCF_002575655.3). Taxonomy (NCBI): domain Eukaryota; kingdom Viridiplantae; phylum Streptophyta; class Magnoliopsida; order Poales; family Poaceae; genus Aegilops; species Aegilops tauschii. Next base: position 597,311,236 of record NC_053037.3, read on the forward strand.
AGTAACAATAACCGCACAACACAGCCATTCCTCACGCATGTGACTGAAAAAGTAACAGAAATTCGTTTAACGGTGCTCTGGTAGGCGTACCTCTCGCCTAAGCTCCTCATTTGTGTCATTGCCATCTGCCAACTGCTGGTTCGACAATGTGCTCTCTGCAAAACCTGAAACAACACCACACAGACATCCAACCAGCGGCAGAGAGGTCAACCACAGGTACACATCACACCAAACCAATAACGCGAAATCACAAATCTGACCGAGAAACCCAGGGCACCTTTCTCTTTGTCCGAGGCCGGGAGCACCTCCCCTGTCCAGTCCTTGGGCACAAGCGGATCCTGCACAAACACGAATGCACCAAAAAAATAAAAACATCACCGCCTGGGATCGAAGAACGAACAAACTGAGGAGCTGGACGCGAGGGAGAGGGAGAGGGAGAGGTAGGGTTGGCTTACCCGGTGGGCGGAGGCGGGGTTGTCGGGGCGGGGGCGGGGGCGGCGGCACCAGAAGAGGAAGCAGTCAACGAGGAAGGCGTCGAAGAAGGCCACCACCGCCCTCACGAGCGCCTCCGCACACCCGCACATAGAGCTCCTCGAAGGAGAGACTTCGACATGGTGCTTGACGGGCTAGATCTTGGGGATGCGCTTCCGCCGCCGCCCCTTCCCGTGTGCCCGCGCAGCGGCGATCCGCCCTCCCTGCCTAGGGTAGGGGCCGCGCCCGGTTGATCTGGCCGGAGAGGATGAAGGCCCGGAGCGAGGGGAGCGTCGGGGAGAGGAAGGCAGGGGGTTGGGGTGGCGATGCGGTGAGGAAGGGCGCGGGGGAGGCCATAGATGCTGATGGAAGGGCGCGGGGGATGCCATGGATGGGCGTGGGGGTGGCGATGCGGTGAGGAAGGGCTCGCCGGTGGAGCTGATGGGGAGGCGGCGGCGGCGATCTGGAAGGGGAAGGGAGGAGGGGTTTGCAGTGGGGTGGAGACAAGTAGGGGTTTGCGGTGGGGAATGGATGGGTGGATGGATGGATGGATGTGGGATGAGGAGATGGATGGATGGATATGTGCCATGTCATCGATCCATGGCACAAACGTCTCCACCAATCAGAATTAAGCGCATGTAATTGTATTTCTTCTTTAGTTTCTCTTATATATTTTCTCATCAATGTAAAGAATCTATCAAATATTTACTGCAAAATGGCACCATTTCATTTTTCAAAAATAATAGACCATATTTATGTCCAATTAACCAGATGATTGTGTGTTAAAAACTTTTCATCAACCTCCCATCAAATTGACAAATTTTTGCCGATTCAGCAGGAAACGGGTCAAATTTGAACTACCCCCATCGCACAATTTGCTATTTATTTTTTCCAAAAATCATTTCTAGGTACATAAGTATCTATTTAATCAGAGAAACACAAAAAGTTTTCCAAGATTCAACCACTACCTAGGAACGGTCATGCCCGCCGTTTTGACCGCATTTTGAAACGGACATAAAAAATTCAAAAAAATCAAAAAATTTGAAAACCTTCGCATTGTGTCATTATATGTGACCAAGTTACCAGGAGAAATAATAAACTTGTAATACGGTAATTATTTTTAAAAAGTGTTCTCAGAAACGAGCTATCATGCGTGAAGATGCATGGCTTTCAAGCCAAATGATCAATCTTATGGCCACATTCATGGCATAGTTTGTTAAAATGATCTCATATTGTGCACAAGGGTGCATATTGGAATGGCAAACAATGTTGCCTAAGGAAGTTTTCATTTTCTTTGGACGAAAAAACCATTTTCCATTTTTCGAGTGCCCAAAAGGAGGTTTTTTTGTGAAGGACCTCCCAAATAATTGTTGCAAAATTGTAACAAATCAATTTTCTAAAATACTAGGACATATTTGATGCACAATTGACCAAATGGTTGGGTGTAAAAAGTTTTGATCCACCTCTCGTGAAAAAGACAAATTTCCGCCGATTCAGGTGGAAGCGGGTCAAATTTGAACTGTAGCTGCCTTGTAGTTTGCTATTTATTTTTTTCAAAAATCATTTCTAGGTACATAAGTATCTATTTAATCAGAGAAACACCAAAAAAATTCCAAGATTCAACCACTAGCTAGGAACGGTCATTCCCGCCGTTTTGCCCGCATTTTGAAACGGGCATAAAAAATTCAAAAAAAATCAAAAAATTGGAAAACCTTCGCATTGTGTCATTATATGTGGCAAAGTTACCAGGAAAAATAATAAACTTGTAATACGACAATTCTTTAAAAAAAATGTTCTCAGAAATGAGCTATCGTGTGTGAAGATTCATGGCTTTCAACCCAAATGATCAATCTTATGGCCACATTCATGGCATAGTTTGTTCAAATGATCTCATATTGTGCACAAGGGTGCATATTGGAATGGCAAACAATGTTGCCTAAGGAAGTTTTCATTTTCTTTGGACGAAAAAACCATTTTCCATTTTTCGAGTGCCCAAAAGGAGGTTTTTTTGTGAAGGACCTCCCAAATAATTGTTGCAAAATTGTAACAAATCAATTTTCTAAAATACTAGGACATATTTGATGCACAATTGACCAAATGGTTGGGTGTAAAAAGTTTTGATCCACCGCTCGTGAAAAAGACAAATTTCCGCCGATTCACGTGGAAGCGGGTCAAATTTGAACCGTAGCTGCCTTGTAGTTTGCTATTTATTTTTTTCAAAAATCATTTCTAGGTACATAAGTATCTATTTAATCAGAGAAACACCAAAAAAATTCCAAGATTCAACCACTAGCTAGGAACGGTCATTCCCGCCGTTTTGCCCGCATTTTGAAACGGGCATAAAAAATTCAAAAAAAATCAAAAAATTGGAAAACCTTCGCATTGTGTCATTATATGTGGCAAAGTTACCAGGAAAAATAATAAACTTGTAATACGACAATTCTTTAAAAAATGTTCTCAGAAATGAGCTATCATGTGTGAAGATTCATGGCTTTCAACCCAAATGATCAATCTTATGGCCACATTCACGGCATAGTTTGTTCAAATGATCTCATATTGTGCACAAGGGTGCATATTGGAATGGCAAACAATGTTGCCTAAGGAAGTTTTCATTTTCTTTGGACGAAAAAACCATTTTCCATTTTCTGAGTGCCCAAAAGGAGGTTTTTTTGTGAAGGACCTCCCAAATAATTGTTGCAAAATTGGACCAAATCAATTTTCTAAAATACTAGGACATATTTAATGCGCAATTGACAAAATGGTTGGGTGTAAAAAGTTTTGATCCACCTCTCGTGAAAAAGACAAATTTCCGCCGATTCAGCTGGAAGCGGGTCAAATTTGAACTGCGGCTGCCTCATAGTTTGCTATTTATTTTTTCCAAAAATCATTTCTAGTTACATAAGTACCTATTTAACCATAAATACATGGTTTGGTGGCGATACATCGAGGTTTGGGCGGTGGCCGAGGGCCCCAACTCTAGAGCGCGTAAACTCGCATGCCCGCCGCGTGGTCACCGCGTGACCGTGGCGTTGCCATGTGTTCTGGGCGACCTAGGCATGTCTAGTGGGTTGGGCACTCCCCAGGTAGGTGCTAGGAAGAAAATTACAACAAAATATTCTCACGAGGAGACCGATCGATGCTCAAACATGAATTAGCAGCCAAGTGTTTGATTAGCGGTACGGGAAATGTACATGGCTAATGGTCGTGAGTTTTGGCTAAGAATGATCAGTTACTAAGAAGACCGTCTTCACAAATTTTCAGCTCAAAAGGAGGAGCCTAGGTGGTACTTGCTTTGCAAAGTACCACACTGGACATAAATACGAATGTTGAAGCTGGGCTCAAAATAATGAATGGATTGAGCTGGCATTTGGTGGAGGATGGTTATTTGGGCATAGGAAAACACTGTAGAAAATGGATACTATTTGGACATGCCAAAGTGGTACTTCCTTCACAAAGTGTTGTTTTGAACAGAATAGGAAAATGAATATTGTTGAATTATTTTTGAACTAGGCAGGGAAGGTTTTTTACATATTTGACGAAGATATGACCCAAAGAATTTATGAGATTTTTTTGGGAATTTTGGGAATGACAGAAATATAGGTTGCTTCACAACTTGGGGCAAAAAATGCCACATGGACATGACACATAGGCAAAACTGATGAGGTGGCGCCTAGTCATAGCAACCCACCACAATTTACAAGGTTATGACCACCTATATTGGTCGTGATCAGCTAGAAATAAGGCAGCGGACCAGTGCTATCTGCTTTATGACCATTTCATGTAAGGAAATTACGACCTTTCTAACCAAAATGGTCGTTATAGTTTAGGGTTTGGAGCCCCCCGAACAGCTTTTGACCAATTGGTATGAAATGGTCATAGATCTATGACCAATTCTTCCAGGGTCACTGACAGAAGGTCACTAGTTGACATATTTCTTGTAGTGTGGGGCCGACAAAGATGATGTGATGACCCTTAGCGCCTGCGTAAGCTGGCCCCTGCTTTGGCCGAAGAGCCAGATTCGTTTGGGGGCGGGGGACACCACGCCACAGACAACACTGCCAGTCGTGCCGATGCCAAGCCATGGCAAGACCGCCGCAACGCTACCGGACATGCCGGACATCCCTATGGCACAGGATCCGGACATGCATATGGCACAGGATCCGGACGACGACGACAAAGACGACTGTACATTTACCAACGTCGATAAGTACTTGCCGAACATGGGTACGGTGACGAATTCTTCGGGCCTCCTTCTCAAGAACCCAACCCTGAAAAAGACGACCGCGATCTAGCTGGTACTGTGGAGAAACCCAATTGCAACAGGCGTCGTCTGGCGTTTAGTTCTCAGGAGACGCCTCCAGCTGCCGCCTTCACCGAGCCTCAGATAGCCGAGGTGCGGAATATTATCAGCCCCAACACACTCAAGAAGGCGGTCTCTGAGCAGAACTCGATCCCATTACAGCAGATGAGGAAGAAGGGACGGAAACGAAAGAATAACAAGGGCGGTGCGAGCCAGCCGGCACCGAGTACGATCCGTGCTCAGGACGGGCCACCTTCACCTAAGGATATCTCGAGGAGGGTGCATGTGGCGGGTAGGCTGATGCTACCGACCTCAATGCTGCAACCGGTGCTATGCGGAGTCTGCATGACAGTGTTCTTTCTTTGGAGAAGCGGCGTCTCTCCGAGAATGATGTGGCATACCCGGTTTTCGTGGCCAAGGTGCCAGAGGGCAAGGGCTTTGTGGATAGCGCCATCGGGGGTACGATCATCCTGTGGTTTGATGACATCTTCGCTATGTTCAACCTTCATCCGCTGCACTACACCTTCGTTCGACTATTTTTGCTGAATATGGAGATGCGGATCATTAGAGACAAGACCCCGGACATCGTGATAGTCGACCCCTTCTACATGCGTGCCAAGATCTTGTGCAGCGCTAGGGACCGGCAAGTCACGAGTTCATACCTCGAAGGCGTTATTCGGGCAAACCCAGATAAGGATAACTTCCTCGTGCCTTAGTTTCCCGAGTAAGTCATCCCCTCACCGCCCAGTAACATATGATTTCTTAGATTTCGATCGTTCTTTTTTCTAACATTCCGTGTTTTGTGCAGTGACACACATTGCACACTCATCCTCTTAAGCCCGAAATATTCCATGGCCACGTATTTTGAGGCGGACCGTCAGTCGAAGAAAGACTACACAAATATCAAGAAAGTTCTTGATGATGTTCTCCCCGGCTACGCCAGATCTGGAGGCACCTTCAGCAGGCCAGTTCGTAGGTACGGCAAGCACATGTTCACCCACAATACGACGTTCCCCTGCGTCAAGCAGCCGCCTGGCGGTCAGAAGGATGCCTACTACGCCCTCCATCACATGCGGGCGATCGTACGGGACCATAATTACCTTCTGCTACCAAATAATCTCAAAGATTGGGCCGCACGCTTGTCGGCAATCCAGGACGCGGACATCAGACAAGAATTCTTTCGCATCCAGTCAGAGTTTGCGGAAATCATCCATCAAGATGTCCTTCGTACCTCGGGGCAGTTCTATCTCAGATATCAACCGTCCAACAGTGAGATAGAAACAACGCTACAAATGCAGGCTGACAACGCCCGCGATTTCATGACCATCACGAAAGCCGGCGGCTTCATCCACGCTCCGGTCCCTAAGTCGAGTCGAAAGTAGTGATGCTATGTAGTTCTAAAATGTCGATTGGCTCATGTTGTAATATTAAACTTTAATGAACTTGTATGTCTCTTTGGTTTGGACAGTCGTTCAACTTATATGTAATCGATGCTATTTATTAGTAGGACCATGAATCGTGCTATTAATGTGTTGCTTTTCTCTTCCGATCCTTTTGTTGCATACTTATATATTGCTTATGTATTGTCTGTGAATTGCTACTAACGTTTTGTTTGGCTAGTGCAGAGAGATGCCATCGTATGTCGTGTACAAGGGTAAGGTTTCCGGAGTCTACGACGACTGGGAGGAGTGTCGGAGACAGGTTCACCGTTTCAGCGGTAACATTTACAAAGTGTACACCACTAGGGCGGAGGCGGAAGCTAGATACGCGCGCTATCTAGCGGGAGAGAGGAGGGAGCGGAGGAGGAACCGAATGAAGACCAGTTTCATCGCGATGATGCTAATCGTGATGACCGCAACTCTCTTCTATGTGATGGTAGTTTAGATGATCGATATCGACTTGTAATGTGAAGACAAACTCGCTACTCGCAGTCTCGAGACTTGTAATGTTCTAACTTTGTTCGGTCTTTTGAATTCGGAGACTAATATGATGAATTGTATTCGGAGACTAATCTTCTATTGTATTCGATAAATCTGCTGTTTATATGTTGTGCTGTCTATATTCTGTGCAGTAATATGTTTTGTAACCTGTGCAAATATCAGAAAAGAAAAAAAACAATCCCTAATATTCATACTAGTGGCGCACCACCCAGCACTTTAGTGGCGCACTGCAAAATGCACACTAGTGGTGTATCATCAACAAGTGCGCCATTAGTAAGCCAGAGCACATGGTTAAATATGCCCCCCTGGGAGGCATACTAATGGCGCACCGTATGATATACTAATGGCGCACTCCCTGGTGCGCCATTAGTATCTGGTATACTAATGGCGCACCTGTGGTGCACCATTAGTAAAAAATTCTAATGGCGTGATGCTCGTGGCGCACCTATAGTGCGCCATTAGTAGGCAAAACAGGTGCGCCACTAGCAGGCCTTTTCCTAGTAGTGAACCTTCTTCTTGTAGACGTTGTTAGGCCTCCAAGTGCAGAGGTTTGTAGGACAGTAGCAAATTTCCCTCAAGTGGATGACCTAAGGTTTATCAATCCGTGGGAGGCATAGGATGAAGATGGTCTCTCTCAAGCAACCCTACAACCAAATAACAAAGAGTCTCTTGTGTCCCCAACACACCCAATACAATGGTAAATTGTATAGGTGCACTAGTTTGGTGAAGAGATGGTGATACAAGTGCAATATGGATGGTAGATATAGGTTTTTGTAATCTGAAAATATAAAAATAGCAAGGTAACAAGTGGTAAAAGTGAGCGTAAACGGTATTGCAATGCTAGGAAACAAGGCCTAGGGTTCATACTTTCACTAGTGCAAGTTCTCTCAATAATAATAACATACTTGGATCATATAACTATCCCTCAAATCGCATGATGAACTTATCCACGGGCCATCTCTCGACGTACAACTTCCCACCCGGCACCTGAGCCGCGTAAAGCAGGTATCCTGTTTTTCCGAGACGAGAAGGCTTTTCTCTCTGGCCAACACATCTTCATGAAGTCTCCTTAGATCATTGTTCAGTATGTGCTCTAGCGCTTTCGGAGGTAGGATCGGGTGGCCGACGACATGGAAACGCTCCGCACCTTCGACAGGTATTCTGTCTACCTCCCGGGGCTTCAGAGGCTGCTGGCTGCTTGAAGCAACTCTAGCATCTTTAGGGTCTTTCTTGTCCGGTCTCCTCCTTTGCTTCTTGGAGGGTGGCAGTAGTGAGCCCACCATACCTTCCCTAAGCACCACCCCCAGTGTCATCGAGGTAATCAGTGGACAGCCCTCGGGTTGTTGCTGGGAGAGGCGACATCTGGAGGCGTCTCCTGCGAGGATCGCATGAAGAGAGACTTTTTGCATTCCGCCTTAGGACGTTCCGGCTCCGGCAAATCAGGCAACATCAAGTCATCATCTTCACGCTCATAGCCTGAGTCATAGTCCCGAGCCACCAATCCTCCATCGTCATAGGCGGTATTGACATACTTGAGAGGGTCATCATCATCCTCCTCCATGAAATCATCAGCATTTGCTTCTTCGACGGGGGCGATGTCATCTGGCACTAATGGAGGCTCTCCTCGCGTCGTCCGCTATCACCCGCCATGGCAGGTGCAGCAAATTTGGTAGGTGGGGTGGTGTTCATACCTTCTTGAGAAGCTGTCGTTGGTGTGATACTAGGCGCCTCGACACAAAGAAGAGTCTTCGGCCAAGGCAAGAACCAGCTCTTGCATGCGCCAATCTGTTTAGGGGTCTCCTCGTCATCGACTGGTACCGGAGGAGGCAAATCCTCGAAGCCCGCTAAGACACTGGCCACGTTAACCTTGAAGACGCCATGGGGCATCTCTCAGTTGTGGAACATGCTGTCCTTCGGCTTCACGATCGTTGCCTTTCCCACGGCCACCTTCTGGCCATTGATGTCGTACAGTAGGGTGCACGAGGTATCGTCGGCCTACGAAGACATGTTTGCGACGTCAAACATCCGAATGGCAACTGAAACGGAAGACTATAGACATGCTGGTGAAAAGGGTATGACACGTAATTACCGTGAGGGCGTCGAGCTTAGCCATAGACGAAGACGGAGGTCGGGCTGCTATGAACAGGAGCGAGACCTTTTGCGGTTGCTTGAGCAGGTGCTGGTGGTGTGATGTTCACCAAATTGTTCCCGACGTAGCTGGGAAGGGGAAAGTCCGCTGGCCCTTTATCTGGATTGCTCTTCGACCAATCGATAATTGCCGGAATCAAGCTGGTAATAATTGAATCTTGGAAGTGAGCCGTGACGCCAGCCAGCGCTTCATTGACCGCTGCATTGACTACCCCGAGCAACTCTTCTTTGATCTCAGTTTTGGTCTTATTGAATGCAATCTCGACCTTCTCGTCGATGGTCTGTTGAGTAAGAAACCGTCTCTTCCTTCTTTCCTCGGGCTGCTCGTGGTACTACGTTTTCCATGAGGCGCCATCTCCGACGCCATGCACACGTCCATAGGACGGTGGTTTGTCCTCCGGGACCTTTTTCAGTATGTTCAGGGACCGGTTGAAAGGGGCCCCACTTGGGCCTCGTCGACGACCGTAACGACTCGTCGCTTTCGGTTGCCTTTTGGTGCTGCTCTTTCTGCAAAAGGAACGTGGATGGTTTACTAATGTGACAAAACTTGTAGTCGAATTGATTAGAAGCAAATATAATAAGGTGGGTGGTAACAGCGCTACTGCTAACTGTTCCAATTTTTAGTTTTTTTTAATTCTAAAATACACATAGAATCCAGCGCTATAGCTAACTTAGCTATAACACTGGTTCCCAATCCAGCGCTACCGCTATTTTTCTTTTCTTTTTATTATTTTCCTTTTCTAGTTTTTAGTTTTCTTTTCTTTTTATTATTTTCCTTTTCTTTTCTATTTACTTTCATTTTTGTTTTGTATTGCTTTCTCCCTTTTGTTTTTGTTTTTGTCCCGACGACGGCGTCTCCCTCCCACACTGCGCGAATATCACCGGAACCATGCATGTGGTGGTAATTGAAGGGGATATGATGTATACATCATTTGACCGATAACGGTTACTTAAGTGCGTACACAAAATAGATACACACACACACACACACACACACACACATATAAACGATGGTTTCTTAGCTGCGTCGACGACATTTCACATTGAGCTTCTTCCCTTTCTTGTTCGTTGTCGAATAATTGAGCCCCTCCTTGTGACTTTTCCGGCACCATGGAGTACGATCTTTCTTAGGTAATGTAGTATTGATTCTTCTTTTCACGCACGTATGCTTCATCGTCATTGTCATCTTCCCTCATCGGGTTGCCGTATTGGTCGTAGTCTTCCTCGTTGGCGACTCCATCCATTCCGACGATGCTCCTTTCGCCTCTCCTCACGAAAACACGGCTGGGATTGGTCGGGTCGGTTATGAAGAAGCATTGTGTCACGTGCTTAGCGTGTACCCATGGCTCAGTTTCGGCGATGACGTTAACGTTCATGGTAGCGCTCTTCGAGTCGGGTATAAACATGGTAGTGAAATACTTGTTTTCTCTAACGAGGGCGGCGGCGAGCATGGCTGGACGGCGGCTCGGGCGCGTCGTGGTGCTGCAGCGGCTACACGGGGTCCGGTGGGTGCGTGGCAGCACTCGCACGGTCATCATCGCCACCCTGGATCCATGGTCGGGCGGTGGTGTGCAAGTGGGCTTTGACGGCGGTCTGGGGCGCTAGTGGCTCCCGTGCGCGCCCGTTTGGAGGGGGCCAGTTGCTGCCGCGGCGCAGCCGTGCGCCTGGCTACCTTGGGCAGCCCTCGCTTGATCTAGAGCTGCCAGATCTGGCGGACAACGACGGTTGACCCTCCAGCGGTGCTGGCCGGCGGCGGCCGGTGTTGTGGGCATGGACACCGGAGCTCCCTTGATGTGTGGCTGTCCCCGTGCACGCCGTGCTCGATGTTGGATTCCTCTTCCCCGTTGAGGTGGCCATTGGTGGTAGATGGGTGGAGGCATGTGGTTCGTGTGGTGGCGTTGAGGTCTGGCGGGGTGATGGCGCTCGCCGGCGAGGCGGCCACTACGGCTTGGGTGGCCGTGGTTGGCGTTCGGCGACAGGGTGCGAGTGGTGGTGCTCCTCTTTTCTCTTAGGTCCTGGTCGGTGGCGATGGACAGGACTTTAGGCTCATGCTCGGGCGGACCAGCTTGGGGCCCGGGGCGGGTCGGAGCTTTGGCTCCTGGTAGGCGGTGGTGGGCGCGGTCCGGGTGGTGCCCGCGAGCAGTAGGATCCCTCTCCTTGCGGGTACGGTGGTCGAGGGTGGTGGTCGGGACTACACTCTTCTGTCCGGCAGATCAGAGCCAGAGGCCACTGGCATGGCGTCGTGGGAGTTAGCTCGGCGACGGTCGTCGATAGCCAGAGGGTCCTGTCTTCCCAGGTCCACCGGGTCTAGTTGGGGACACATGCGCGCCCCCCTCCCATGCTGGAGGCGCCGACTTAGATTCCGTGGCTAATGCTGGGCTAGGAGTGAAAGCAGTCACCTTTCACTCTTCCTACCATGGTGGGTGCTCCGTGATGTGGATGGGGGCGGTGTCTGCGACATGGATGCTGGGGTGGCGGCCCCGGATGGCGGTCCGCATGTTGGCTCTTTGGAAGGCATCATGGCGGTAGTGATGGTTGTCCTCTTGGTCGTGTGTGCGGCAAGAGGTGTAGTGGCGGGTAGCTCGGCTGTGCTCTCTGTCATTGGCAGTGGGGACACCCCGATCCAGACCCCGGGGATCGGACCTCATTGCGCGCGCCCTGAAGACCTCATGGTGTCATGGTGGATCTGCCGAGCGAAAGCTCTGTGCTTTGTTGCCGACGACGGCGACGCCCGCGGGCCCCAATCTCTTCCCGAAGATGGCGTTGTGGTGCTCCTCTTCGTGCAGGGTTCCAGGTGAAAATCCTTGTCCATGGTGGACTCGGCAGCGGTGTCGCTTCGCATCGCTTTCCCTCCAGAAGGCGTTGTCGTGGAGCTTAGGTGTTTAGGGTGTTGCGTGGCATTGTACCCTGATCTTCCTGTGCTCTCTTTCGGTAGCTTACTTGCGTGCGTCTTGCATGGACCGGTGATCCTGGGATTGGCATTTGAGGGTGATGTCTACTACACAACCTTCTTCTTGTAGACGTTGTTGGGCCTCCAAGTGCAGAGGTTTGTAGGACAGTAGCAAATTTCCCTCAAGTGGATGACCTAAGGTTTATCAATCCGTGGGAGGCGTATGATGAAGATAGTCTCTCTCAAACAACCCTGCAATCAAATAACAAAGAGTCTCTTGTGTCCCCAACACACCCAATACAATGGTAAATCGTATAGGTGCACTAGTTCGGCGAAGAGATGGTGATACAAGTGCAATATGGATGGTAGATATAGGTTTTTGTAATCTGGAAATATAAAAACCACAAGGTAACAAGTGGTAAAAGTGAGCACAAACGGTATTGCAATGCTAGGAAACAAGGCCTAGGGTTCATACTTTCACTAGTGCAAGTTCTCTCAACAATAATAACATACTTGGATCATATAACTATCCTTCAACATGCAACAAAGAGTCATGCCAAAGTCACTAATAGCAGAGAACAAACGAAGAGATTATGGTAGGGTACGAAACCACCTCAAAGTTATTCTTTCCGATCAATCCATTGGGTTATTCCTATAAGTGTCACAAACAGCCCTAGAGTTCATAGTAAAATAACACCTTAAGACACACATCAACCAAAACCCTAATGTCACCTAGATACTCCAATGTCACCTCAAGTATCCGTGGGTATGATTATACAATATGCATCACACAATCTCAGATTCATCTATTCAACCAACACATAGAACCACAAAGAGTGCCCCAAAGTTTCTACCGGAGAGTCAAGACGAAAACGTGTGCCAACCCCTAGGCATAGGTTCATGGGCGGAACCCGCAAGTTGATCACCAAAACATAAATCAAGTGAATCAATAGAATAACCCATTGTCACCACGGTTATCCCACGCAAGACATACATCAGGTGTTCTCAAATCATTAAAGACTCAATCCGATAAGATAACTTCAAAGGGAAAACTCAATCCATTACAAGAGAGTAGAGGGGGGAGAAACATCATAAGATCCAACTATAATAGCAAAGCTCGCGATACATCAAGATCGTATCACCTCAAGAACACGAGAGAGAGATCAAACACATAGCTACTGGTACATACCCTCAGCCCCGAGGGTGAACTACTCCCTCCTCGTCATGGAGAGCGCCGGGATGATGAAGATGGCCACCGGTGAGGGATCCCCCCTCCGGCAGGGTGCCGGAACAGGGTCCCGATTGGTTTTTGGTGGCTACAGAGGCTTTCGGCGGCGAAACTCCCGATCTATTCTGTTCCTCGATGGTTTTAGGGTATATTGGTATATATAGGAGGAAGAAGTACGTCAGGGGAGCCACGAGGGGCCCACGAGGGTGGAGGGCGCCCAGGGGGGTGGGGGCGCCCCCCCTGCCTCGTGCCTTCCTCGTTGATTCCCTGACGTGCACTCCAAGTCCCCTGGATTGCTTCCGTTCCAAAAATAACTTCCCGAAGGTTTCATTCCGTTTGGACTCCGTTTGACATTCCTTTTCTGCGAAACACTGAAACAAGGGGAAAACAGAAACTGGCACTGGGCTCTGGGTTAATAGGTTAGTCCCAAAAATAATGTAAAAGTGTATAATAAAGCCCATAAACATCCAAAACAGATAATATAATAGCATGGAACAATCAAAAATTATAGATATGTTGGAGACGTATCAGCATCCCCAAGCTTAATTCCTGCTCGTCCTCGAGTAGGTAAATGATAAAAACAATTTTTTTGATGTGGAATGCTACTTGGCATAATTTCAATGTAATTCTTCTTAATTGTGGTATGAATATTCAGATCCCAAAGATTCAAGATAAAAGTTCATATTGACATAAAAGTAATAATACTTCAAGCATACTAACTAAGCAATTATGTCCTCTCAAAATAACATGACCAAAGAAAGTTCATCCCTACAAAATCATATAGTTCAGTCATGCTCCATTTTTGTCACACAAGAATGCTCTCATCATGCACAACCCCGATGACAAGCCAAGCAATTGTTTCATACTTTAGTAATCTCAAACTTTTTCAACCTTCACGCAATACAGGAGCGTGAGCCATGGGCATAACACTATGGTTGGAATAGAATATAATGATGGGGGTTATGTGGAGAAGACAAAAAAGGAGAAAGTCTCACATCAACGCGGCTAATCAATGAGCTATGGAGATGCCCATCGATTGATGTTAATGCAAGGAGTAGGGATTGCCATGCAACGGATGCACTAGAGCTATACATGTATGAAAGCTCAACAAAAGAAACTAAGTGTGTGTGCATCCAACTTGCTTGCTCACGAAGACCTAGGGCATTTGAGGAAGCCCATTGTTGGAATATACAAGCCAAGTTCTATAATGAAAAAGTCCCACTAGTATATGAAAGTGACAAAACAAGAGACTCTCTATCATGAAGATTATGGTGCTACTTTGAAGCACAAGTGTGGTAAAAAAGGATAGTAACATTGTCCCTTCTCTCTTTTTCTCTCATTTTTTGGGCCTTCTTCTTTTTTTATGGCCTTTCTCTTTTTTTATTCCTCACTTGGGACAATGCTCTAGAAAATGATGATCATCACACTTCTATTTATTTACAACTCGATACTAGAACAAAGCATGACTCTATATGAATGCCTCCGGCGGTGTACCGGGATATGCAATTAACCAAGAGTGACATGTATGAAAAATTATGAACGGTGGCTTTGCCACAAATACTATGTCAACTACATGATCATGCAAAGCAATATGACAATGATGAACGTGTCATGATAAACTAAACGGTGGAAAGTTGCATGACAATATATCTCGGAATGGCTATGGAAATGCCATAATAGGTAGGTATGGTGGCTGTTTTGAGGAAGATATAAGGAGGTTTATGTGTGAAAGAGCGTATCATATCACGGGGTTTGGATGCACCGGCGAAGTTTGCACCAACTCTCAATGTGAGAAAGGGCAATGCACGGTACCGAAGAGGCTAGCAATGATGGAAGGATAAGAGTGCGTATAATCCATGGACTCAACATTAGTCATAAAGAACTCACATACTTATTGCAAAAATCTACAAGTCATCAAAAACCAAGCACTACGCGCATGCTCCTAGGGGGATAGATTGGTAGGAAAAGACCATCGCTCGTCCCCGACCGCCACTCATAAGGAGGACAATCAAAGAACACCTCATGTTTCAAATTTGTTACATAAGTTTACCATACGTGCATGCTACGGGACTTGCAAACTTCAACACAAGTATTTCTCAAATTCACAACTACTCAACTAGCACAACTTTAATATCACTACCTCCATATCTCAAAACAATCATCAAGCATCAAACTTCTCTTAGTATTCAACACACTCATAAGAAAGTTTTTACTAGTCTTGAATACCTAGCACATTAGGATTATCTAAGCAAATCACCATGCTATTTAAGACTCTCAAAATAATCTAAGTGAAGCATGAGAGATCAATAGTTTCTTCAAAATAAAACCACCATTGTGCTCTAAAAGATATAAGTAAAGCACTAGAGCAAACAACAAACTACTCCAAAAGATATGAGTGAAGATCAATGAGTAGTTGTATAATTATGTAACTATGTGAAGACTCTCTAACATTTAAGAATTTCAGATCTTGGTATTTTATTCAAACAGCAAGCAAAACAAAATAAAATAAAATGACGCTCCAAGCAAAACACATATCATGTGGTGAATAAAAATATAGCTCCAAGTAAAGTTACCGATGGAAGTGGACGAAAGAGGGGATGCCATCCGGGGCATCCCCAAGCTTAGGCTCTTGGTTGTCCTTGAATATTACCTTGGGGTGCCTTGGGCATCCCCAAGCTTAGGCTCTTGCCACTCCTTATTCCATAGTCCATCGAATCTTTACCCAAAACTTGAAAACTTCACAACACAAAACTCAACAGAAAACTCGTAAGCTTCGTTAGCGAAAGAAAACAAAACACCACTTCAAGGTACTGTAATGAACTCATTCTTTATTTATATTGGTGTTAAACCTACTGTATTCCAACTTCTCTATGGTTTATAAACTATTTTACTAGCCATAGATTCATCAAAATAAGCAAGCAACACAATGAAAACAGAATCTGTCAAAAACAGAACAGTCTGTAGTCATCTGTAACTAACGCAAACTTCTGGAACTCCAAAAATTCAGACAAAATAGGACGACCTAGACAATTTGATTATTGATCTGCTGAAATTGGAATCAGCATTATATCACGTTCTGGTGATTTTAAAAAATTGTTTTCGTGAACAGAAAGTTTCTGGAATTTTCAGCAAGATCAAATAACTATCATCCAAGAAGATCCTATAGGTCTTACTTGGCACAAACACTAATTAAAACATAAAAACACATCTAAACAGAAGCTAGATGGATTATTTATTCCTAAACAGAACCAAAAAGCAAGAAAGTAAAATAAAATTGGGTTGCCTCCCAACAAGCGCTAACGTTGAACGCCCTAGCTAGGCATGATGATTTCAATGATGCTCACATAAAAGATAAGAATTGAAACATAAAGAGAGCATCATGAAGAATATGACTAGAACTTTTAAGTCTAACCCACTTCCTATGCATAGGGATTTTGTGAGCAAACAACTTATGGGAACAATAATCAACTAGCACAGGGAGGCAAAACAAACATAACTCAAAACTTTAAGCACATAGGGAGGAAACTTGATATTATTGCTATTACTACAAGCGTATATTCCTCCCCCATAACAATTTTCAGTAGCATCATGAATGAATTCAACGGTATAACCAGCACATAAAGCATTCTTTTCATGATCTACAAGCATAGAAAATTTACTACTCTCCACACAAGCAAAATTCTTCTCATTCGGAATAGTGGGAGTATCATAAGAGACTTGAATACTATAAATTGTTTCCACATTAAAAGAGTAATGATCAGAAAAAGGGTAATCATAATCATGACAAGTTTTATAAATATAATCATCACTACTTTTTATAGCATAAGTTTCATCACAATAATCATCATAAGTAGGAACTTTGTTCTCATCATAATCAATTGAAACCTCTTCCGAAATAGTGGATACATCACTAAATAAAGTCACGACCTCTCCAAATCCACTTTCAGAAATATTATAAGATTCAACATCCTCCAAAATAGTGGGATCATTACTTCCTAAAGTTGACACTCTTCCAAACCCACTTTCATCAATATAATCATCATAAGTAGGAGGCATGCTATCATCATTATAAATTTGCATATCAAAACTTGAGAGGCTAAAAATATCATCTTCATTAGACATAGCATCCCCAAGCTTGGGACAAACATTAATTGCAGCAAATATATTCTCAAAAACATCATCTTCTTCAAACTAGCATCCCCAAGCTTGGGCCTTTTCATATCATAAGCATAATCACTCTCATCATTAATATTACGGATAGCACCACTAGTATAGCAATTGTCATATTCCAAGCAAGTGCCAAAAAGATTTTCAAGATCATAAGAAGTATCATTATCTTCCCAATCATAATCATCACAACAAGCAATAGGCATAACGAGATCATCATTAAGTGCATCATCTTCATTTTCATGAGGCACAACAATAATAGGAGCAACATTATTTGGGAGAGATATCTTTTTACCTCTCCTCCTTTTTCTTTTCTTCTTCTTCACCACATCATGTGTGGGTTCAATCCTCTTTTTGGAGCTCCTTATTAATGAAATTGGTTGAATAGAAGGCTCCTCCTCGTTACCTGATTCATCATAAGAAATAATAGGAGGATATTGGGAAGTCTCTTCCCTTTCATTAGTATTCTCTTCATCTTCTATTTGCTTTGTTTTCTTTATGTAGTTGGCAACATAAGGATTTTCAATGCAATTCACCGCGCAATACATATAAATTTCCTCTGAATCAAAATGAAGGACTCTATCAAGGGCAAATTCTGGAATAACCTTAGTTATACGTTTCATATCTTCATAACCCAAGAGAAAACTAAGTTCATTATGATGTGCAAGGGAAATCAAGTCATCACAATTTTTGGACACGATATGATCATGAAACAATTTGCATTGGGTACTGAAATGATCATGTTCATTGCAAAGTTCACAAGTACGTTAAGAAAATTTAAATTTTCAGCACAAACATCTAGCCTTTCTTGCAACCATTTAGTTTCTAAATGCTTATGCCTCTTGCAATATCTATCTTCCCTATTTGGTGTGTACTTGCAAACCCAATGCACTCCACAAAAATTGACATGTTTATAGGAGACATTTTCATCATAACTAGTGCAATCATCATTAGTACTATGGATATTCAAGGAGTTCCTACTAACAACATTGCAATCATGCTCATCGTTCAAAGATTTAGTGCCAAACATTTTAATGCATTCTTCTTCTAACACTTTGGCACAATTTTATTTTCCATCATACTCACGAAAGATATTAAAAAGATGAAGCGTATGAGGTAAACTCAATTCCATTTTTTTAGTTTTCTTTTATAAACTAAACTAATGCTAAAACAAGAAACAAAAAAATTCGATTGCAAGATCTAAAGATATACCTTCAAGCACTCACCACCCGCCAACGGCGCCAGAAAAGAGCTTAGTTGACGGGGTGTGAGTGCCGCTTACCTAGCCTCCCCGGCAACGGCGCCAGAAAAGAGCTTGATGTCTACTACACAACCTTCTTCTTGTAGACGCTGTTGGGCCTCCAAGTGCAGAGGTTTGTAGGACAGTAGGAAATTTCCCTCAAGTGGATGACCTAAGGTTTATCAATCCGTGGGAGGCGTAGGATGAAGATGGTCTCTCTCAAACAACCCTGCAATCAAATAACAAAGAGTCTCTTGTGTCCCTAACACACCCAATACAATGGTAAATTGTATAGGTGCACTGGTTCGGCGAAGAGATGGTGATACAAGTGCAATATGGATGGTAGATATAGGTTTTTGTAATATGAAAACATAAAAACCGCAAGGTAACAAGTGGTAAAAGTGAGCACAAACGGTATTGCAATGCTAGGAAACAAGGCCTAGGGTTCATACTTTCACTAGTGCAAGTTCTCTCAACAATAATAACATACTTGGATCATATAACTATCCCTCAACATGCAACAAAGAGTAACGCCAAAGTCACTAATACCGGAGAACAAACGAAGAGATTATGGTAGGGTACGAAACCACCTCAAAGTTATTCTTTCCGATCAATCCATTGGGCTATTCCTATAAGTGTCACAAACAGCCCTAGAGTTCGTAGTAAAATAACACCTTAAGACACACATCAACCAAAACCCTAATGTCACCTCAAGTATCCGTGGATATGATTATACGATATGCATCACACAATCTTAGATTCATCTATTCAACCAACACATAGAACCACAAAGAGTGCCCCAAAGTTTCTACCGGAGAGTCAAGACGAAAACGTGTGCCAACCCCTATGCATAGGTTCATGGGCGGAACCCGCAAGTTGATCACCAAAACATACATCAAGTGAATCAATAGTAACCCATTGTCACCACGGTTATCCCACGCAAGACATACATCAAGTGTTCTCAAATCATTAAAGACTCAATCCGATAAGATAACTTCAAAGGGAAAACTCAATCCATTACAAGAGAGTAGAGGGGGAAGAAACATCATAAGATCCAACTATAATAGCAAAGCTCGCGATACATCAAGATCGTATCACCTCAAGAACACGAGAGAGAGATCAAACACATAGCTACTGGTACATACCCTCAGCCCCGAGGGTGAACTACTCCCTCCTCGTCATGGAGAGCGCCGGGATGATGAAGATGGCCACTGGTGAGGGATCCCCCCTCCGGCAGGGTGCCGGAACAGGGTCCCGATTGGTTTTTGGTGGCTATAGAGGCTTGCGGCGGCGGAGCTCTCGATCTATTCTGTTCCCCGATGGTTTTAGGGTATATTGGTATATATAGGAGGAAGAAGTACGTCAGAGGAGCCACGAGGGGCCCACGAGGGTAGAGGGCGCGCCCAGGGGGGGTGGGCGCGCCCCCCTGCCTTGTGCCTTCCTCGTTGATTCCCTGACGTGCACTCCAAGTCCCCTAGATTGCTTCCGTTCCAAAAATAACTTTCCCGAAGGTTTCATTCCGTTTGGACTCCGTTTGATATTCCTTTTCTGTGAAACACTGAAACAAGGGAAAAACATAAACTGGCACTAGGCTCTTGGTTAATAGGTTAGTCCCAAAAATAATATAAAAGTGTATAATAAAGCCCATAAACATCCAAAACAGATAATATAATAGCATGGAACAATAAAAAATTATAGATACGTTGGAGACGTATCAGAGGGCTACCTGAAGGAAATATGCCCTAGAGGCAATAATAAAGTATTATATATTTCCTTATATCATGATAAATGTTTATTATTCATGCTAGAAATGTATTAACCGGAAACATAATACATGTGTGAATACATAGACAAACAGAGTGTCACTAGTATGCCTCTACTTGACTAGCTCGTTAATCAAAGATGGTTATGTTTCCTAGCCATAGACATGAGTTGTCATTTGATTAACAAGATCACCTCATTAGGAGAATGACGTGATTGACTTGACCCATTCCGTTAGCTTAGCACCCGATCGTTTAGTATGTTGCTATTGCTTTCTTCATGACTTATACATGTTCCTCTGACTATGAGATTATGCAACTCCCGTTTACTGGAGGAACACTTTGTGTGCTACCAAACGTCACAACGTAAATGGGTGATTATAAAGGTGCTCTACAGGTGTCTCCAAAGGTACTTGTTTGGTTGGCGTATTTCGAGATTAGGATTTGTCACTCCGATTGTCGGAGAGGTATCTCTGGGCCCACTCGGTAATGCACATCACTATAAGCCTTGCAAGCATTGTGACTAATGAGTTAGTTGCGGGATGATGTGTTACGGAACGAGTAAAGAGACTTGCCGGTAACGAGATTGAACTAGGTATCGAGATACCGACGATCAAATCTCGGGCAAGTAACATACCGGTGACAAAGGGAACAACGTATGTTGTTATGCGGTCTGACCGATAAAGATCTTCGTAGAATATGTGGGAGCCAATTTGGGCATCCAGGTCCCGCTATTGGTTATTGACCGGAAACGTGTCTCGGTCATGTCTACATAGTTCTCGAACCTGTAGGGTCCGCACGCTTAACGTTACGATGACAGTTTTATTGAGTTTTGATGTACCGAAGGAGTTCGGGATCCCGGATGAGATCGGGGATATGACGAGGAGTCTTGAAATGGTCGAGACGTAAAAATCGATATATTGGACGACTATATTCGGACTTCGGAAAGGTTCCGAGTGATTCGGGTATTTTTCGGAGTACCGGAGAGTTACGGGAGTTCGTATTGGGCCTTAATGGGCCATACGGGAAAGGAGAGAAAGGCCTCAAAAGGTGGCCGCACCCCTCCCCATGATCTGGTCCGAATTGGACTAGGGAAGGGGGGCGCACCCTTCCTTCTTTCTCCTTCCCCCTTCCCTTCTCCTACTCCCACAAGGAAAGGAGGAGTCCTACTCCCAGTGGGAGTAGGACTCCCCCCTATGGCGTGCCTCTCCCCTTGGCCGGCTGCCTCCCCCTTGCTCCTTTATATACGGGGGCAGGGGGGCACCCCATGGACACAACAATTGATCCTTGAGATCTCTTAGCCGTGTGCGGTGCCCCCCTCCACCATATTGCACCTCGATAATACCGTTGCGGAGCTTAGGCGAAGCCCTGCGTCGGTGGAACATCATCATCGTCACCACGCCGTCATGCTGACGAAACTCTCCCTCAACACTCGGCTGGATCGGAGTTCGAGGGATATCATCGAGCTGAACGTGTGTAGAACTTGGAGGTGCTGTTCGTTCGGTACTTGATCGGTCGGATCGTGAAGACGTACGACTACATCAACCGCGTTGTGATAACGCTTCCGCTGTCGGTCTACGAGGGTACGTGGACAACACTCTCCCCTCTCGTTGCTATGCATCACCATGATCTTGCGTGTGCGTAGGAAATTTTTGAAATTACTACGTTTCCCAACAGTGGCATCCGAGCCTGGTTTTATGCATTGATGCTTTGCACGAGTAGAACACAAGTGAGTTGTGGGTGATATAAGTCATACTGCTTACCAGCATGTCATACTTTGGTTCAGCGGCATTGTGAGATGAAGCGGCCCGGACCGACATTACGCGTACGCTTACGCGAGACTGGTTTCACCGTTGCGAGCACTCGTTGCTTAAAGGTGACTGGCGGGTGTCTGTCTCTCTCACTTTAGTTGAACCGAGTGTGGCTACGCCCGGTCCTTGCGAAGGTTAAAACAGCACCAACTTGACAAACTATCGTTGTGGTTTTGATGCGTAGGTAAGAACGGTTCTTGCTAAGCCCGTAGCAGCCACGTAAAACTTGCAACAACAAAGTAGAGGACGTCTAACTTGTTTTTGCAGGGCATGTTGTGATGCGATATGGTCAAGACATGATGTGATATAATTTGTTGTATGAGATGATCATGTTTTGTAACCGAGTTATCGGCAACTGGCAGGAGCCATATGGTTGTCGTTTTATTGTATGAAATGCAATCGCCATGTAATAGTTTTACTTTATCACTAAGCGGTAGCGATAGTCGTAAAAGCAATAAGTTGGCGAGACGACAACGATACTATGATGGAGATCAAGGTGTCGCGCCGGTGACGATGGTGATCATGACGGTGCTTCGGAGATGGAGATCACAAGCACGGTGCTTCGGAGATGGAGATCACAAGCACAAGATGATGATGGCCATATCATATCACTTATATTGATTGCATGTGATGTTAATCCTTTATGCATCTTATCTTGCTTTGATTGACAGTAGCATTATAAGATGATCCTTCACTAAATTATCAAAGTATAAGTGTTCTCCCTGAGTATGCACCGTTGCGAAAGTTCTTCGTGCTGAGACACCACGTGATGATCGGGTGTGATAGGCTCTACGTTCAAATACAACGGGTGCAAAACAGTTGCACACGCGGAATACTCAGGTTAAACTTGACGAGCCTAGCATATAACAGATATGGCCTCGGAACACGGAGACCGAAAGGTCGAGCGTGAATCATATAGTAGATATGATCAACATAGTGATGTTCACCGTTGAAACTACTCCATCTCATGTGATGATCGGACATGGTTTAGTTGATATGGATCACGTGATCACTTAGAGGATTAGAGGGATGTCTATCTAAGTGGGAGTTCTTAAGTAATATGATTAATTGAACTTAAATTTATCATGAACTTAGTCCTAATAGTATTTTGCAAATTATGTTGTAGATCAATAGCTCGCGTTGTTGCTTCCCTGTGTTTATTTTGATATGTTCCTAGAGAAAAGTATGTTGAAAGATGTTAGTAGCAAAGATGCGGATTGGATCCGTGATCTGAGGATTGTCCTCATTGCTGCACAGAAGAATTATGTCCTTGATGCACCGCTAGGTGACAGACCTATTGCAGGAGCAGATGCAGACGTTATGAACGTTTGGCTAGCTCAATATGATGACTACTTGATAGTTTAGTGCACCATGCTTAACGGCTTAGAATTGGGACTTCAAAGACGTTTTGAACGTCATGGACCATATGAGATGTTCCAGGAGTTGAAGTTAATATTTCAAGCAAATACCCGAGTTGAGAGATATGAAGTCTCCAACAAGTTCTATAGCTAAAAGATGGAGGAGAATAGCTCAAGCAGTGAGCATGTGCTCAGATTGTCTGGGTACTACAATCGCTTGAATCAAGTGGGAGTTAATCTTCCAGATAAAATAGTGATTGACAGAATTCTCTAGTCACCATCACCAAGTTAGTAGAACTTCGTGATGAACTATAGTATGCAAGGGATGACGAAAGTTATTCCCGAGCTCTTCGTGATGCTTAAATCGACGAAGGTAGAAATCAAGAAAAACATCAAGTGTTGATGGTTGACGAGACCACTAGTTTCAAGAAAAGGGCAAAGGAAAGAAGGGGAACTTCAAGAAGAACGGCAAGCAAGTTGCTGCTCAAGTGAAGAAGCCTAAGTCGGGTCCTAAGCCTGAGACTAAGTGCTTCTACTGCAAAGGGACTGGTCACTGGAAGCGGAACTACCCCAAGTATTTGGTGGATAAGAAGGATGTCAAAGTGAACAAAGGTATATTGGATATACATGTTATTGATTTGTACTTTACTAGTGTTTATAGCAACCCCTCGGCATTTGATACTGGTTCAGTTGCTAAGAGTAGTAACTCGAAACGGGAGTTGCAGAATAAACAGAGACTAGTAAAAGGCGAGGTGACGATGTGTGTTGGAAGGAGTTCCAAGATTGATATGATCATCATCGCACACTCCCTATACTTTCGGGATTAGTGTTGAAACTAAATAAGTGTTATTTGGTGTTTGCGTTGAGCATGAATATGATTTGATCATGTTTGTTGCAATACGGTTATTCATTTAAATTAGAGAATAATTGTTGTTCTGTTTACATGAATAAAACCTTCTATGGTCATACACCCATTTAAATGGTTTGTTGGATCTCGATCGTAGTGATACACATATTCATAATAATGAAGCCAAAAGATGCAAAGTTAATAATGATAGTGCAACTTATTTGTGGCACTGCCGTTTAGGTCATATCGGTGTAAAGCGCATGAAGAAACTCCATACTGATGGACTTTTGGAACCACTTGATTATGAATCACTTGGTACTTGCGAACCGTGCCTCATGGGCAAGATGACTAAAACACCGTTCTCCGAAACTATGGAGAGAGCAACAGATTTGTTGGAAATCATACATACAGATGTATGTGGTCCGATGAATATTGAGGCTCGTAGCAGGTATCATTATTTTCTGACCTTCACAGATGATTTGAGCAGATATGGGTATATCTACTTAATGAAACAGAAGTCTGAAACATTTGAAAAGTTCATATAATTTCAGAGTGAAGTGGAAAATCATCGTAACAAGAAAATAAAGTTTCTACGATCTGATCGTGGAGAAGAGTATTTGAGTTACGAGTTTGGCCTTCAGTTAAAACAATGTGAAATAGTTTTACTACTCATGCCACCTGGAACACCACAGTGTAATGGCGTGTCCGAACATCGTAACCGTACTTTATTAGATATGGTGCGATATATGATGTCTCTTACCGATCTACCACTATCGTTTTGGGGTTATGCATTAGAGACAGCTGCATTCACGTTAAATAGGGCACCATCAAAATCCGTTGAGACAACGCCTTATGAACTGAGGTTTGGCAAGAAACCAAAGTTGTCGTTTCTTAGAGTTTGGGGTTGCGATGCTTATGTGAAAAAGTTTCATCCTGATAAGCTCAAACCCAAATCGGAGAAATGTGTCTTCATAGGATACCCAAAGGAGACAGTTGGGTACACCTTCTATCACAGATCCGAAGGCAAGACATTCGTTGCTTAGTATGGATCCTTTCTAGAGAAGGAGTTTCTCTCGAAAGAAGTGAGTGGGAGGAAAGTAGAACTTGATGAGGTAACTGTACCTGCTCCCTTATTGGAAAGTAGTTCATCACAGAAATCTGTTCCTGTGACTCCTACACCAATTAGTGAGGAAGTTAATGATGATGATCATGTAACTTCAGATCAAGTTACTACCAAACCTCGTAGGTAAACTAGAGTGAGATCCACACCAGAGTGGTACGGTAATCCTGTTCTGGAGGTCATGTTATTTGACCATGACGAACCTACAAACTATGAGGAAGCGATGATGAGCCCAGATTCCGCAAAATGGCTTGAGGCCGTGAAATCTGAGATCAGATCCATGTATGAGAACAAAGTATGGACTTTGATTGACTTGCCCAATGATAGGCGAGCCATTGAGATTAAATGGATCTTTAAGAGGAAGACGGACGCTGATAGTAGTGTCACTATCTACCAAGCTAGAATTGTCGCAAAAAGGTTTTCGACAAGTTCAAGATGTTGACTACGATGAGAGTTTCTCACTCGTATCTATGCTTAAGTCTGTCCGAATCATGTTAGCAATTGCCGCATTTTATGAAATCTGGCAAATGGATAAACAAAACTGCATTCCTTAATGGATTTATTAAAGAAGAGTTGTATATGATGCAACCAGAAGGTTTTGTCAATCCTAAAGGTGCTAACAAAATATGCAAGCTCCAGCGATCCATCTATGGACTGGTGCAAGCATCTCGGAGTTGGAATATACGCTTTGATAAGTTGATCAAAGGATATAGTGTTATACAGACTTGTGGTGAAGCCTGTATTTACAAGAAAGTGAGTGGGAACACTACAACATTTCTGATAAGTATATGTGAATGACATATTGTTAATCAGAAATAATGTAGAATTATTCTGCAAGCATAAAGGAGTGTTTGAAAGGAGTTTTTCAAAGATAGACCTCGGTGAAGCTGCTTACATATTGAGCATCAAGATCTATAGAGATAGATGAAGACGCTTGATAAGTTTTTCAATGAGTACATACCTTAACAAGATTTTGAAGTAGTTCAAAATAGAACAGTCAAAGAAAGAGTTCTTGCCTGTGTTACAAGGTGTGAAATTGAGTAAAGACTCAAAGCCCGACCACGGCAGAAGATAGAAAGAGAATGAAAGTCATTCCCTATGCCTTGGCCATAGGTTCTATAAAGTATGCCATGCTGTGTACCAGATCTATTGTATACTCTACACTGATTTTGGCAAGGGAGTACAATAGTGATCTAGGAGTAGATCACTGGACAGCGGTCAAAATTATCCTTAGTGGAATAAGGAAATGTTTCTCGATTATGGAAGTGACAAAAGGTTCGTCGTAAAGGGTTACGTCGATGCAAGTTTTGACACTAAATCTAGATGACTCTAAGTCTCGGTCTAGATACATATTGAAAGTGGGAGCAATTAGCTAGAGTAGCTCCGTGCAGAGCATTGTAGACATAGGAATTTGCAAAATCCTTACGGATCTGAATGTGACAGACCCGTTGACTAAAATTATCTCACAATCAAAACATGATCACACCTTAGTACTCTTTGGGTGTTAATCACATTGAACTAGATTATTGACTCTAGTAAACCCTTTGAGTGTTGGTCACATAGAGATGTGAACTATGGGTGTTAATCACATGGTGATGTGAATTATTGATGTTAAATCACATGGCGATGTGAACTAGATTATTGACTCTAGTGCAAGTGGGAGACTGAAGGAAATATGCCCTAGAGGCAATAATAAAGTATTATATATTTCCTTATATCATGATAAATGTTTATTATTCATGCTAGAATTGTATTAACCGGAAACATAATACATGTGTGAATACATAGACAAACAGAGTGTCACTAGTATGCCTCTACTTGACTAGCTCGTTAATCAAAGATGGTTATGTTTCCTAGCCATAGACATGAGTTGTCATTTGATTAACGAGATCACCTCATTAGGAGAATGACGTGATTGACTTGACCCATTCCGTTAGCTTAGCACCCGATCGTTTAGTATGTTGCTATTGCTTTCTTCATGACTTATACATGTTCCTCTGACTATGAGATTATGCAACTCCCGTTTACCGGAGGAACACTTTGTGTGCTACCAAACGTCACAACGTAAATGGGTGATTATAAAGGTGCTCTACAGGTGTCTCCAAAGGTACTTGTTTGGTTGGCGTATTTCGAGATTAGGATTTGTCACTCCGATTGTCGGAGAGGTATCTCTGGGCCCACTCGGTAATGCACATCACTATAAGCCTTGCAAGCATTGTGACTAATGAGTTAGTTGCGGGATGATGTGTTACCGAACGAGTAAAGAGACTTGCCGGTAACGAGATTGAACTAGGTATCGAGATACCGACGATCAAATCTCGGGCAAGTAACATACCGGTGACAAAGGGAACAACGTATGTTGTTATGCGGTCTGACCGATAAAGATCTTCGTAGAATATGTGGGAGCCAATATGGGCATCCAGGTCCCGCTATTGGTTATTGACCGGAAACGTGTCTCGGTCATGTCTACATAGTTCTCGAACCTGTAGGGTCCGCACGCTTAACGTTACGATGACAGTTTTATTGAGTTTTGATGTACCGAAGGAGTTCGGAGTCCCGGATGAGATCGGGGATATGACGAGGAGTCTCGAAATGGCTGAGACGTAAAAATCGATATATTGGACGACTATATTCGGACTTCGAAAAGGTTCCGAGTGATTCGGGTATTTTTCGGAGTACCGGAGAGTTACGGGAATTCGTATTGGGCCTTAATGGGCCATACGGGAAAGGAGAGAAAGGCCTCAAAAGGTGGCCGCACCCCTCCCCATGATCTGGTCCGAATTGGACTAGGGAAGGGGGGCGCACCCTTCCTTCTTTCTCCTTCCCCCTTCCCTTCTCCTACTCCCACAAGGAAAGGAGGAGTCCTACTCCCGGTGGGAGTAGGACTCCCCCCTATGGCGCGCCTCTCCCCTTGGCCGGCTGCCTCCCCCTTGCTCCTTTATATATGGGGGCAGGGGGGCACCCCATGGACACAACAATTGATCCTTGAGATCTCTTAGCCGTGTGCGGTGCCCCCCTCCACCATATTACACCTCGATAATACCGTTGCGGAGCTTAGGCGAAGCCCTGCGTCGGTGGAACATCATCATCGTCACCACGCCGTCGTGCTGACGAAACTCTCCCTCAACACTCGGCTGGATCGGAGTTCGAGGGACATCATCGAGCTGAACGTGTGTAGAACTCGAAGGTGCCGTACATTCGGTACTTGATCGGTCGGATCGTGAAGACGTACCACTACATCAACCGCGTTGTGATAACGCTTCCGCTGTCGGTCTACGAGGGTACGTGGACAACACTCTCCCCTCTCGTTGCTATGCATCACCATGATCTTGCGTGTGCGTAGGAAATTTTTTGAAATTACTACGTTTCCCAACACTACCCCATCACCTTGTACTGTGTTTGGTTGTTGCTTTATATATAAAGTGGGGCGAAAGCCTGTTTCGAGGAAGAATCCTTAGGATTTTTCCTACATTGGTCGCTTGATTCATAGAATTGAATCCTATGAGAATTTTTTTCTATGGAATCATGTGTACTAGATTTCATTGGAAATCTAGCATCCACTCCAACATCTTTTTTCACTTCCTTTGTTTTCCTGTGGCATCAAACACTTTGTGCTAATCCTATGGGATTCAAGTGGGCATGCAACTCCAATCTTTTATTTTTTCTATTCCTGAGTTTTGAGAGTCCTACAAATCAAAGAGGGCCTAAAGTACTGCTCGAGAACTCGTGGTTGGTTCTGAGCTCTTGCAGCACATGTACTTATAGTGCCGTGCAGCATGATGGAGACATGGTCAATCGATGGACATGAAGTACATCTGATGCAATGATCATGAGAACCATCCCGTTTTTGCAATTACATATACACTATCCAAAACTTGATCTGTGTCATTTTGCCCTATTGTGACATACGATGAACGTGAGTTGCTACAGAGAGTTTGCTGTAACTAGTTACAGGTATAAGCTTCCTTACAAGATTCAAGATCAAACTTGTCTGGATTTTGTCCTATTTTGTATGCAGGTTTTCATGTCTGTTTTTCAGGAAACCGCACATCCAGCAGGAGTGAGTATATGTTTCCTTTTGTATGAAATTCTTAGGGTCCAAATAGGTTATAGGAGAAGTAGATCTAATGCAATGATCATGAGAACCGTCCCCTTTTTGCAATTACATATACAATATCCAGAACTGGTAACAGGTATAAGCTTCCTTACAAGATTCAGGATCAAACTTGTCTGGATTTTGCCCTATTTTGAATGCAGGATTTTCATGTCTGTTTTTCAGGAAACCGCACATCTAGCAGGAGTGAGTATATGTTTCCTTTTGTATGAAATTCTTAGGGCCCAAACAGGTTATAGGAGAAGTAGATCTGATCCAATGATCATGAGAACCATCCCCTTTTTGCAATTACATATACAATATTCAAAACTCGATGTGTGTCATTTTATCCTAGAACAAAGAAACTATGGTTCATAATGGTGGCAGTGCACGACAACTAGAAAAATGTTCTGCTGCACACAAGGTATCTTCATAATCTCATATACAAAATTATGATCAAACTATAGTGCTCCCATGTTTATGTGTTTACTTGTTGCTATCAGAATGTTGTCCAGAACCAAGAAACTTCTGATCAGAATTTCAGTGCACGACAAAGGGAAATAAGTTTTGTTGCACATAAGGTATATTTCTTTTACCATACACAATATGTTCAAAATATATTGCTCAGGTGGTTATGTATCTAAGAAACTTTGGTTGAGAATATTAGTGCACGTTAGAGAGAAAAAACTTATACTACAAACAAGCTGTATCTTTTCATAATCACATACAAATTTTTGTTCAAACTATAGTACTAGCTTGGTTATTTGTTTATCACTTCTTCTTTGCTGTCAGATTGTTGCCCATCTAGACCAAAAAAACAACAAAAGGTGCTAATGCAGGGAGTAAGAGTGCTCAAAGTGGTTCTCTGAGTTCGTTGGTTGCCAGTCAACTACATGTAAGAGTGCTCAAATTCATTTAATATGTCCCCTGTTTTGTTTTTGTTTTTTCATATGGTAACTTTGATTTTCTTTAACAGGCAGGAACTGAAGTATTCTTGAAGAGCCTGAAAAATCATAACAGGGACGTAGCCCTTGCTACAATTGTAAGTTTTGATCCTAAATTTAAATTTGATGGTGCCAAAATTAGAAATGAATTCTAGGCAGTGCATGTCGATATGACACTTGTGAAAATTGAAAATTTGGTACGGAGTCGCAAAAAGTGAATACGCTCAGTAATGCATAAAAAACAAAGATTGCATGGCTTTCAACCTTTGTAGATGACTAATATCTTGCCTCTATTACTACTTGCATCATGTCAATGTTTTGTGTTAACAGTTCATTTTGTTTTCTTTTTTGTAGATTCAAAAGATAAATGGATGAGTATATGGGTGCCTGGCAAGTATACTGCGATGATGATGTTGATGTCCCGTTTCATGATGATGATCCATGCTTTCAATTTTAGTTATGTTTGTAGGAATGACGTTCATATTGGCTGTTATTCCTCGGTTAAGTTTTAGTTTAAGTTGTAGGGATGTTGATGGATATTTTCAATTTAAGTTTTGCTGGCAAGAAAATAGTTAGATTATGCATCACATTTCGATGATGTTCCTCCTGTAATATCCACTATTGTAATCCAACAGTTTTATCAAATATATGATTTCTTCCTCTCGTGAATATATTCTCTTGTTTTTCCATCACTTCTAATACATAATTATCACCTTTACATGGAGCATTAATTTAATTGCTAGCAATATCTATACAATAATATTATTATTATTCACACTATATATGTACCAACACTTGAAGCGTTGGAAATTCTTCGTTGCCAAGCAATGGGATTTTGATTCCTAATCATTAAGCACCAACGTATAAAAATGTTGGAAAAGTCTGTTTTATCTGTTGTAGTCTTGCAATGGTCCCTTTTACCGACGGCAGTATAAGTGTTGCATTATGCGCTAGCAACACTGGATAACGCTACGCATTCCAAACCGTTGGTAAAGGTACTAACAACGCATATATGGACATTTAGATACGGAAAAATGCGTTGCTGTAGCAGGGTCCTAGTGAAATACAAAACCTCGGCTTTTGAAACAATAAAAGGATCCAAATAAGAATACTAACCATATCATACAATTCACAAATACCTTTCTTGCCATGCTAGAGACAGTCTTAACCAAACTACGACATGTTCTGCATGTGCGGAAGTCAAGTCAACAGTTATGTAATTAAAAACAAATACCCGTGAATATTGTAAGAAATCTATAAAAAAAGGTAAAAAGAAAAGGTATATAATCTAGATAAGTTGGACATATTTCTAAAATGGCACTAAGATTTTGAGATTTCAAAAAGAAGGAACAACAAAAAGTTTGATCACACCATGAGTTTACTAGAAGTTTTTTTATGCAATCGAAAATCCAGAGAAAGTTTGGTAGCTTCTCTAGAATATCTATGAACTTTCACCATTGTTGTATTTGGTTTTACTAATATGTTTTTTTACTCACTAGACTACAATGTGTGAGAAGCATTGTCATGTTCTCATTAAAAACTACCTTTTGGGTGGTGAGGAACCAAATCTAGATGGTTTTAATACATGAAGAATAAAAGGATGTCTGTTTTTCTAACATCTATCTTTACAACAATACTAACCATATCATAGATCACATGGATTTTGTTACGGTAATAAAGACAATCTTAACAAACATCCGCACCATTTTTGGTACCCGTGGAAATCTAGTCAAGAAATTTGCAATAAGAAGAAGCACATGAGTAATTTGGGAAATTTTGATTATTTAAAAGTTTATATAAATAAGTCGGGCATATTTCAAAACTGGTACTATAAATTATGAGATTTTAAAAAGAAGAAACAGTGAACAATTATATAGCTCTTTGATTTTACAAAGGAAAACTGGCATTCTTGCTTTATCCAACATTACTAAAATGTAAATCACCCCTGAAAAACTAAAATGTCAATTTGGTACCTCAACTTCTGGACAAGGCCTTGGTTCCTCGAGTGCCAGAATAATTAGATTCCTTATATTGATGTAATAAAGGCGGTCGTAACTATCACCCTTTGTGATTTTGCACACGTGAAAGTAATGCCAACAATCTTGTAAGTACGAATACGAACAGAAAAGCCCATAGTTTCATTGGAGCTTTAGAGTATGTTTAGAAAAAACTAGAAAAATGCATGCATGGTTTAAAAATTGCACTTCAATTGTGAGGGTTTTTAAATTCTAAACAACTACAAGCCAGGTAGCACATGCTTTTATATGAATGTTTCTGGATTTTATGCAATTTAGAATTCATAAATTTTGTTTAAGACTTCTATATGATACTAATGTACTTATACATATATGGGTTTGGTTTTAATATTATTTTTACTCACCTGGAAATGTGTGAGAAGTCCCATCATAGGGTCATTAAATTCTTTTTTTGGTGAGGTGAGGAACCGAAGGTCCAGAGCTATACATTTTTAATACATGAGGAGTGAAGAATGTTGGTTTTCAAGTTGAAATACCAAACCTCGACTTTGGAAACAACAAATGGATCCTAATAAGAATACTAACCATATCATACAATTCACAAATACTTTTCTCGCCATGCTGGAGATGGTCTTTTTTTTTTGAAGCACCAGCTAGAGATGGTCTTAACCAAACTACGGCAGGTTTTGTAGGTGCGGAAGTCAAGTCAGCAATTATGTAATAAAAAGCAAATACGCATGAATATTGTAAGAAATCTATAAAAAAAAAGTAAAAGAAAGGTATATAATCTAGATAAGTTGGACATATTTCTAAAATGGAACTAATATTTTGTGATTTAAAAAAGAAGGAACAACAAAAGGTTAGATCACACCATGAATTTACTAGAAGGTTTTTATGCAATCGGAAATTCAGATAAAGTTTTGATAGCTTCTCTAGAATATCTATGAACTTTCACCATTGTTGTATTTGGTTTTACTAATATGTTTGTTTACTCTAGACTACAATGTATGAGAAGCGTTGCCATTTTCTCATTAAAAACTACTCTTTGGGTGGTGAGGAACCATATCTAGACGGTTTTAATACATGAAGGATAAAAATGTCCGTTTTTCTATCATCTATCCTTATAACAATACTAACCATATCATACAATTCACATGGACTTTTTTACGGTAATAAAGGCGGTCTTGACAGTGATCTGTACCAGTTTTGGCACACGTGGAAATCTAGTCAAGAAATTTGCAATAAAAAGAAGCACATGAGTAATTTGGGAAATTTTGATTATTTAAAAATTTAGGCATATTTTAGAACTGATACTATATATTATGAGACTTTTAAAAGAAGAAACAATGAACAGTTATATAGCTCTATATGATTTTACAAGATTTCTGAATCTAA
The DNA here is from genome assembly GCF_002575655.3 of Aegilops tauschii subsp. strangulata. NCBI lineage: Eukaryota > Viridiplantae > Streptophyta > Magnoliopsida > Poales > Poaceae > Aegilops > Aegilops tauschii. The sequence continues at coordinate 597,344,924 of NC_053037.3, forward strand.
TAAAATTGGGAACTTATGGATTTTTTTATCACTTCGCTAGAATATTAATGAACTTCAATTTCAATATTTGGTTTTACTACTATGATATTTTATTCACCAGGCTGTTGTGTGCGAGAAGTGTTGTCATGCCATCATTCAAAACTACTCCCTCCGTTCCTAAATAATTGTCTTTCTAGAGATTTCAACAAGTGACTACATACGGAGCAAAATGAGTGAATCTACACTCTAAAACATGTCTACAGAGATGGCTAGAAAGACAAATATTTCGGAACGGAGGGAGTATTTTTAGTGATGCATGTAAATCAAAGCTAGATAGTTTTGATGTATGAAGGATCAAAATTGTCTGCTTTTGAAAGTTGAAATAGCAAACTTCGACTTTTGAAACAGCTGAAGGATAGTAAATGGCATTTCTCCTCACAATACTTACCATATCACACAGTTCACACTGTTAAGAATTAATTAGATATAATTAATTATGGATAATCCCCACCTTGTAAACCGACAGGCGGTTAGCCTTTTCTAACTGTCGCGTCTCTCCTCGCTCCCTCCCGAACGCGTCCTTTCAGGGATATATAATGTACAGAGATCATCGATGAAAGAGATAGAGATTCATTTGTCTTCCTTGTTTCACATCACGTTATCAGCACTTTGCCTAACGGAGAGCGATTAGGCCAGAGAGAACAGCGATGCCTCGCGGATCCCCGGCTGTGCCGGCGCTACGCTCAAGCGGCGCTATACGGTGCGGCGGAGTGAAGCATCAAGCCCCGGTGCGGATGGCGACATCAGTCACGGCGGCGACGGCGTCTGCGCCGTACCCGCAGTGCTCATGGGCGACGCAACGGCGTGGACCTCGCCCCCTTCTTGAGGACCGGCGGCGGCTCACGCGGCCCTGCACATGGCGACATGCAACAGAAAGAGAAGACATGCATGCATCGGCACGGGAGAAAGCGTATGGCACCTTCAGCGTCGACAACGGCCATCCACGACATGAACATGGCCGATGGTACCTTCGGCATCAGCAGCGGTCGTGAGTCCACGCCCAAGATTATAGAGGGGAGGAGATGCCTCTTGTCGGCGCTCTCCACACAAAGGGCGGCGACGCACCAGCCCCTCCATCTCCATGCCAAAGAAGATCATGCAGCCCTACAATATATGAATCAGGAGTTGTCTTCTGTGATTAAATCAAAGACCTACTAGTACTAACTAATCGGCGTGTAGCCTGTGCGCAGGAGATATGATCGGCACTCCCAAGCAAGAAAAGGAATTCGCTAGCCACATCACGCATATGCAGCCGTAAGGTAACAGGCGACATCCACTCAGGCACTCACCCGCATAAGCGACCGTGGCGGCACCGCGTGCATAGCGCGCGTAGGCGGCGCCCAGCCCGCGTTGCGGCCCTCGGCACAACCGTCGGGGCCCAGTGAGGCATTCCTGCGCGGGCGCGCAGCTTCGGTAGCAGCAGTCGAACGGCGCGACGGCGCACGGCGTCGGCGTGCCGCTGATCGTCGAGGCAAGCGTCAGGCAGTTTCCTTGCGCGGCAGCGAGATAAATTCTTCTTCAGAGGAGAAGTACGGCGCGCCGGGACCCTCTGTCCAGCGACGACGGCGGATGGCCGGGAGGCGGCCGAGGCCGCCGTTTGGACAAGGAGATTGGGGGCGGTTGGTCGATGGGATCGGAAGCCGCCCCGTCGCCTCTCCCTTATCCGATCTCTGGGGCGGTGCGCACCCGTGGGCCGGCCAAAGGCCCATCTCTGTCAAAAAAAAAAGGAAGCGAGAACGAAGAAAAAACATGTGCGTTGTGCCCACTGGTTTGGGCTGTGCAGATTCGGCCCAGGACCATTTTTTCTAATGTTTTCCTTTTCTGTTTTAGCATTTGGCTATGCAGTTTTCGCATGTATGTGTATTTACAGTAATTTCATGTATATTACTGTATCATAAAGCACACTAGTGTATCAACATATTTGATCAAGCAATTTGATGGTTGCTACATGTTGATGATTATTGAAAATTAATTTACTAGAGAGTAAATTAATGGGCATGAATATTTCATGCAAGATATGTTGGACATATCGAGAATGCATTTGCTGAGTTTGCCTGAATCTCAATTCCACCATAGCCGCACCTGCTCAGGGGCTCCTGCTATAGATGATATAGCGTAGTATGTTGTATTGCACTTCATGTCACATCACCTACACTCTGATCTGTTGGGATCAATAGAGAGTGGTGATGATACCTATAGTGCATAGGGAATGGACGCTCGTCATTCCATGACTTCGAGTCAGTGGCAACATACAACTCTGAAAGTTGTGATTCTGCAATAGTGTAGTTTTAGATGCCGATCTCATCGCATAAATGATCTCCACTTTCAATTCTTGTATGAAGATTTTGACTTAACAATTTCGTCATTTGTGAAAGGAAGTGGAGACATGCATTGATGAGAAGCTGAGTAATAATGGAGCTTAAAAGAGCAAAAGTTGTTTAAAAAATGACAATGCTAGCAACTCTGGTGGTTGCTATACGAGTGGTTGTATAACTGATTGCAAGGACAAGTGATATTCCCAAGCATTTGGTGGATCTGTGCATGCAATCAATTGCCAAGGGCAAAAGTGGGCAAAAGTCTCATGGGAACCAATGTGAAGCTTACTTCACTGAACATAGGGATGATTTCCCGATGGTTGAAAGTTTCCTAAACGTTCCTCAGAACGTTGGCAACCAGGAGCATGCTTAGCGAAAGGAAGGTCCACTACTAAATATCGATGATATTTTAGTGGACTTCACTTCTAGTGACATATATGGAGACCAGATTTAGTCTCTTGGATTTGTCAGGCATTGGAATTATATCCACAGACATATTACATAGGGTAAAAAAAGAATTTATGTCCATCGACATAATATGATAACTATGTCATTAGACATGATGCTTGTGGTATGTCCTTTGACATATACATTTTGTAATGTATGTAGTATTTCTATCTGAGTTCATTCATATGTTGAAATTGATTTGTTTCTCTTTAGAAACCTATGTAAATGATCCAGTAGAGAAGCAAATGTGTTAAGTGGAAACTGGGTCTACTAACATGATGTTAAGGGAGAGTAAGTATTTCCATACCCCTCAGAAGAGTACTGGAAGTGTCATGGCAATTGTTGGTCGCGATGAGGCAATTGTTGGTTCTGGTCAAGCCACAGTTGCACTCCCAATGGGTACTACATGGTATTCTTGGATGCATCGATGTATCTAGATTCTACTCATACCTTGTTGAGTTTTAAGGATATCCGCCATGGTTTGTATGTTGAAACCCATAAAGCGAGTGAGGTTGGAAACCTACTCATGGCTCGACAAAAGGGATTTGAATGAAATCCTAGAGTAAATGCCTTCTTTATCTTTTGGATTGTACTATACATACATTAAATTGGATACACATTTGGCGTATAAGATAATTTGCTAGAATCTTGATAAGTTCAAGATATGGCAACATTGCCTGGATCATCTTGGTATTGGGATGATGAGAAAATTATTGATGGTTCCGTTGGACACAATCTAATGGTTTGAATTTTCCAAATCCATTGGATTATGTATGCATGATATGTGCAGACTCGGAGATTGATCACAAGCCATCGTATCAAAGATAAAGGATGAGCGACTAGATTTCCTTGTACAGGAGATGCATGTGATCCAATTCAACCATTACATGGAATATTCGGATATTTCATAGGGCTTTTGGACTCATTGATGAGATGGTCTAATGTGTGTCTTACAACTATAAGGAACCATATGTTTGCAAAGTTCATTGCTCGGATCATTAATTTGAGAGAAAATCATCCTCTGGACAGGATAAAATCCATTAAAATGGAAAATGCTGCGGAATTCAGTTCATGAGCATTTGATGATTACTGCCTAGATTTAGGCATAGCTGGGGAGCATTTTTGTACTATGTGTACATACCGAGGATGATCTTGCGGAATCACTTATCAAGAGGATAGTTGATAGCAAGATTGCTCCTACAGAATTGTAATCTCCCAATATCTTGTTGGGGCCATGCAGTTTCTCATACTGCATTGATACAAATTCGATCAACTGCATATTATACGGTCTCCCCGTTGCAGTTAGTACGTGGAAATCAGTAAGTATTTTCCATCTGCGATAATTCGGTTGTGTTGGATACATACAGATTTTACCACCGCAGCGTACATATATGGGCCCTCATAGAGAAATGGGGATCTATGTGAGGTACAAATTCTCCGTCAATCATAAAGTACCCCTTCTAAGGACTTCAGTATGGCCCGATACACTGGTTCTATTTTGATGAGGACATTTTTCCGGCATTAGGGGGATATAATAACCACATTGAATGCCGGGAAATAGAATTAGATGTGAATAAACATCTAGTCCTTAGGTCCACGTACGAATGAGTCTAAACCGGAGGTTTAGAAGATATCAATTTGCAAAGGATCGCAAATAATGTGCCAGTTGCATTTACTAAGTATATAAGTGTCACAAAGTAAAATGTTCCCATAGTGAATGTGTCAGAGAGAGTGGATGTGACCCACAGGTCCACTCGGCCACCGAAGAGGGGGAGGAATCTGGACACAAGAGGACAAGGCTTCATGGAAGCGTCCAAGGGGAATGAGGAATCCTCAAACAGTAAATGCAGGTCAACTTCATGTTGACATTCAACCTAGGGTTGAAGGACACCTGAAGGATGTGGGAACATCTAGGACCCAGCACGAGTGCGCACACAATTTTGGTGCTGGGATATCGGAAGACCTTGACTCAATTGTTGTGGGAAATCACGAAGAGTCAAAAGGTAATGATGAAATCTCCACTATGTATATGGATTCGGGAGAATCATATAATAAAGACTAGATTATGTCAACATTTATTTCTCCTGGAGAATTGCAAAAGACCTTGGATTGGATCTAGAACCTAAATCCATGCATGGTGAGTGCCTTTAGCACTCTAGTTGATTCAAAGGAAGGCAGCAATTGAGAAGGCACTCGCTCTCAAGAAGAGGGGGTATTGACCTGATCAGTAATACCCACTCCTCTGAATGTGTTCTCTAGGGGAACACAATGGGTTTCTGTTCATGCGATGAACGAAAACAATGAGGTGGTGAGACATGAAGCGAGGCTTGTTGCACATGGGTTCACGCAGAAACCCGTCATTGTTTAAGATGAAACATATTCTCCTGTTGTGAGTGGAATAACGTTCCAATATTTTATATCACTGGCAGTGAATAATGAATTTGTATATCAAACTGATGGATGTTGTGACTACATAGTTGTATGAGTCACTTGATTCGGATATCTCAATGATAGTTCCTGAGGGAACGAAGATTCCGAGTTTTATCGCAACATGTGTTGCGTAAAGCTTCAGAAGTCATCATGACTTGAAGTAGTCGGCAATGTGTGGTAGAACCGACTGAGTGAGTTCATTTATTAGAAGGTTACTCAAACATTGATTATTGTTCATGTATGTTCATCAAGAAATCCAAAGAGGGATTTTGTACAAAACTTTTGTATGTTGATGATCTAGTATCATTGGAGCTACACAAGAGATACATGATACAATCATATCATCTTAAGACGGAGTGTAAGATGTAAGATTTGGTTGAGACCAAACTTTGCTTGAGTTTGGAAGTTGAGCGTATTCCTTCGGGAATACTTGTTCATCAGTCTATATTTTTCCAAAAGATTGTTGAAACTTCAACCATGGATAAGTCATATCCATTAAAGAACTATGGTTTTGAGATCTCTGGATTACTAGAGATAAGGACTCATTAAGGCCTAATGTCAGTGATGAAGAGATATTTGGACTTGAGTTTCCATATCACGGTGCAATGAGAGCACGTGTGTATCTAGCAAACTGCATTAGGCCTGGTATTTCATTAGCAGTAAATTTATTGGCTAGATACAATGCATCACTGATTAAAAGGCGTTGGGTTGGTGTGAAGAATATTTTTAGATATCTTCTGGACACCATAGATCTTGGCATATTCTATGAGAAATAAAATAAAGATATGACCATGGTTGGATATTGTGATGCTGGGTATATATTAGATCCCCATATTCCTAGATCACAGACTAGTTTTTGTCTCCTCGAATGAAGGTGTGACCTTCTCTAGGAAGTCGAGAAGACATATTTTAGTGACTGCATCCACTAATCATTCTAAAATCGTTAATTTGAATGAAGCATCAAGTGAATGTGTGTGACTTCACAGAATGATGAACTTTGCTAATGTTCAAGTGGGATTGATTGGTAGGAATCACCCACCATTATCTATGAAGATAATGTTGTTTGTATTACACAAATGCAGACAGGTTGTAAGGAGCAACTAGAAAGTGTATTGCTCTGAATGTATTTTCTTCACCATAAGTTAAAAGGAGGTGGGAAGATAAATATTTTGCAAACAAAGTCAAGTGATAATCTCGATTATCATGTTAATGGAAATGGTATGAGATGACTTTATGTTTTGCAAGATTGAGGGGGAGTGTACTCCCATATGATAACCTGTTCGAGATCTCCCGATCCTGATATTGCACTCTTTTTCTTTATGAGTTTTTCCTATATGGTTTCTCATGGAAGGTTTTTAATGAGGCAATTGTAATACAAGAACTATGATATGTCATTTTCTCCTTATTTTCCCACTAGGTTTTTGAAAGGAGTTTTTCATGGCATATTATGAATATCTCTTCATATTTTTCCCACATGGTTTTTGGAGGAGCATTTTTCAAAATGATGACCTACATAATCAAGGCGGAGATTAGGAGGAGTGTTAAGAACTAATTAGATATAATTAATTATGGATAATCTCCACCTTGTAAACCGACAGGCGGTTAGCCTTTTCTAACTGTCGCGTCTCCCGAACGCGTCCCTTCAGGGATATATAATGTACAGAGATCATCGATGAAAGAGATAGAGATTCATTTGTCTTCCTTGTTTCACATCACACACAACTTTGTGTGGATTGGGACAAAGTAAAGCAGGCTGAGTCGCTGACAAACCATGGGGGCATTTATTTATTACATTAACACGCGTTGGAAAACTACAGCAAACTTAGGACGTCGTACGAAAAACCATCGATACCTGCATACAGCTCAACTACGAACAAATAACAAGACGCTTTTCACCTAAAGGCAGACGAGATGAGAAGACATATAGGATAATCGACGTACGCACGTAGGTTTTTACCGTACTATCTTTTTTTTGAAGCTATTTTTTTTTACTCCTCGCAAAAAAAGAAGAAGCTATTTTTACCGTACTATCAAAGCGCCGAAATGAACCACACGCTAAATCACGTACGCACGCTTTTTTTACGCGACTTTAATGTGTGTGTTACGCTCTGCGCACGTACGTGCTCGCGGCCTACTTTGGCTGGAACTTGGCCCTGATGCTCTCCACCACGCCGCCGTCGGTCTGCAGCGCCCGGGCCAGCACGTCCGTCGGCACCCCCGGCCCCGCCCCGAACATGGCCTCGCCGAGCCTCTGCGTGCCGGGGAGCTGGCTGTCGAACGCCGAGATCGCCACGGCAGGCGCCTCGCCGACGCTGCGCTCGTAGTGCATCATACCGCGTGGGAACACGAAGACCCCCTCCCCCCCCCCCCCCCCCCCCCCCCCCCCTGGCACGCCACGGGTGATGTGCCTGCCGGAGGTGGTGACGAAGCCCACCTGCAGGGTTCCGTCGGCGACGAAGAGGATCTCGGTGGCACACGGGTGCGAGTGAGGTGGGTTCGTGCCGCCCCAGGGCGCGTAGTCGATGCGGGACATGGAGATGCCCAGTGTGTTCAGCCCCGGGAGCCTCTCCACGTCTGCCGCGGTCAGCACGGAGCCCATCGGATTGCCGCCGCCGTACACGTCGGCCGCGCTCGCCAGCCCACCGTAGAAGAAGTCGTCCGCCGTCACGTTCTCCGCACGCTTGCACGGGTATCCGTTCACCCTCAGCGCTGCACACACACACACGCATGCATTCCGGCCGGTCAGTGGTCGATCGTTCAAATATTGCATGCACGATGAAATGAGAATTGATCGGTCACTCACGGCCGTGAAGGGATATGTAGTCGGCGACGCAGACGTCCTGGAGCATGTTGGGGTCGCCGGCGAGTGACGGCACGGCACCGAGCGCCAGGAGGGCGGCGCAGGCGGCGAGGAGGACGGCGCAGAGCTTGGCCATGATTAGTGGTTAGTCTGCCTGGTCCTTGGACTTGGCTCGATGGCTAGCTGGCTGGTAGTTATATAGCTCGTGAGCTAGCTAATTAGATGAGAGCAACTTTCGGCTTGGTGAAGAGGGGGTGCTTGGGAGGTGGTATTTATAGATGTGACGGTCAGGGGCGGAGCCAGGATTTGAACATAGGGGGGCGAACAGGACAATGCGGATGAAATGCAGCCCCAAAGTATATCAATACTTAAATATATTTTGACGAAATGTGGCCTAAGCTAATTTCATTGCAATATCAAACAAACAATGACAATATTTGTTTTGCAATTACATTGAAATGGCTACAATTTTTTACTAGCCTAGATGTATATTTACGCACAATAGGCCCATCAAACCATCAAACGTCAAGTTTTGTAGTGTTATCACTCCCAAAATTTATACATGTCGTTTTGCATTCTCATCAGTAGAGTGGGTGATTAAAACAATGGCTTCAATTGTTAGTTATTGGTGGTCTCTTCTTCTTCATGTTTTATGCAATTCTAGACTTCTAATTAGTACAAAAATAGGTATATCCTTTATAATTGATTCTAACTAATACTCCCTCCGTAAACTAATATAAGAGTAATCTAAACGCTCTTATATGAGTTTACGGAGTAGTTTGCATAATCTAAATGTAAAATTAATATATCTATGTGGCATACCTTGGTTGAGATTAGACAGGCCCACAAGCCGTGCTTTGAGAGTCTGAGAGGCGGGAGATGTTTGCCAATTAGTAGATCAGCTAGCTTGTGGTAGACTCATAACGGCGTGCGGAATCCACACCTTGGTCGGTTCAGGTTGATGCTGATGCTGATGCGACATGTATGCCGCTCGATTCAGACCTAGGTCCGCGGCGGCGGCGGAAACGATCGAGGATGGTGTCGAGCAAACGGATGGCAAAAGCGATGTATTGTCTATACCCTCAGATCGACCTGATTGTATGTGGCTGTGGGCTAACAATTTTGGGCTTGGGCTATCCAACACTAGGTACGTAGAAGGTCTACGTGTTTGGTAATGGTCAGATTTGCCTAAAAAGAAAAACTAATGTCCAGATACTAATTAGCGATAGGCGTCAAACTAGGCCCTCCCGTAAATCCAGCCTTTTTTTTTTGATAAAAGAAAGCATTCTCTCCTGTTTACATTAAAAGAAATCACCATATCTTACAGCAGAGCGGGAAAGAAACTAAAGAAGCATCATATAACTTCACTCCCCTACGCAGCTATCACTACCCTACTGAGGAGGGGAGGAAAGCCATCCCTTCCCTCCCAAACCACCTCAAGGCAATAACCTACAGGAGTGGTCCAAGGTCTGGGTTCGAAGAAACCCAGCCCTGGAATGGAAACATGTCTGAACACACTAGTGCAGAACCGGGCTTTAGCGCCGGTTCGTAAGGGCCTTTAGTGCCGGTTCTGCAACCGGTACTAAAGAGTGGAGACTAAAGGCCCCCCCCTTTACTACCGTTTCGGCACAAACCGGCGCTAAAGTGCCACCACGTGGCACGAGCCAGGCCCGGGTACTGGTAGACCATTAGTACCGGTTGGTAGCACCAACCGGTACTAAATGTTGAGGGGGGGGGGGGGGGGGTTGGTTTTAATTTTTATTTTTCCATTAATTTTGTGTTTTCCATTTAATTCTTTTTTGTTTGCTGGTATTTTACGATACTACATATTGTACACGTTATGCATATATATAAATAGATTTTCTCGTAGAACCGATCATATATATATATAATCGAATGTCTCATAACCACCATTAATTATTCACACATACACATGTATATATATATATATATATATATATATATATATATATATATATATATATACAATTTCTCCTACATGTTGCCTTGGTGCCTCTGGAGCACGATGACAAGTGGTTCATGGGGGCGGTAGCGGGTAATACTATTCTCCTTTGGGATCTATGACCTGGTCGGGCAAAAATCCCGCTATTTCCTTTTGAAGTGCTCGTATGCGCTCTGTTGGTAGGAGCTGGCCCCACGCGTCTTTGAACTGTTAAGAAGGAGATCAATATGCATGTGTATTAGTTGTGTGATTAGATATCGACAATCATGTAAGATTTGTGAATAGTGTTATGGCAAACGTACCAATTGCTGTCTATCAGATCTGCTCCTTTCGGACGCCATCATGCGAATGTTCTCGCAAACGTAGTATGCACACACTTCAGTCCCCGGCGCCTCCTTCAGGGCCTTTAAGAGAATATAATTTAATCAGATAATAATTAATCAAGCATGATAATTAATTAACGGTATTGAAATAAGAATTAAAGAGATGGTAGCTAGCTAGCTAGTACTACTTAATTACTTACCTTGGGTCGATACCAAAATAGCTTTTCTCGCCATTTTCCTGGAGTCACCTTGATGTACTTTGCCCAAGCCCTGCCCGCCGGCAAAGAAAATTAATAAAGGGGTTATTAAAAATAGTTCATATCAGGAAATGACGAACTAAATAGGCCGAGATATAGTTAATAATGATTGAAATTACCTGTTGACTATCCCCTTCACGATGCTGTAGTCACTTTCTTTTTTAAATAGTGAGTCCAGTACTTCAACTTTTCCTTCGTCAACTTTAATGTCTAACAAGATCCAGTGAAACCTGCATGCGCATACGTTTGCATGTATAATTAAGCGGGCATGTGCATAACACTAATCAACTATAACCCTAAACCCTATACACTTATTAACATCTAGCTAGTAAGCAAAAACAGAATTTGTAGTACAAGACAGTGTGACTCACTCGAAGTTGTAAGGAAGTAGTCTTTCTTCATTGCTATTGAGGCGCTTCAAGAACTCTAGCATGTTTTTCTCTACATCTTGTCTACACCATTCCAATTTCCATGTGTATTCATTAACGTTATTTGGGTCAATGAACCCAATGCCATAGCGTCCAGCTTTTTTCATTTCATACATCTTCATCCTGCATAATACCACAGAAAAGAATATATAGTGAGGAAATATAATTACAGGTAATTAATGATCAATCAATGAGCACTAGAGCTAGCTTGAGACTTAAATTACAGAAAGAAATCACTTACAGACAATAGCAACTGGTGATAGATTTGTCGAGTGCATCTTGATTGAATGACTGAAATAGTTCTGAATACTCAACGGACAGAGCTTTCTTATGGAAGTAATGATCTTCCTCGACTTGCACCATGAGGGACTCTCGATTGGAACTCTTGGTAATTTTCATGTACCAATCATGCAATTCATACATTCTCGTTGGGAGGTTCTTGACCTCCTCGGGCTCGACAAAAGGTTGGCCCCGGACATATTTTCGTTTTATTTCCTCCTCTCTAAGCGGAGACATGGGCTCGATATCGAGGAGTTGTCCAACAGTGATCTTGAGCATTTCAGCCTGCATTATATGATCCTCAGTTATTACCACATTGCCCAGCTCGGGAACGTAAACGGTTTGCCCACAATAATATTGGGCGCGCGTACTCTCATGTGTTGTTGGCACAACAAGCGGGGGGATCGATTACACCGCCTGTTCTCCCAGCTGGGGAACGGTTTTCCCGCATTTTTTAACAGCTGCTTGTTGGCTCGAGCTCGAGCTCGCTTCTTTCTGTAGTCGTGCTCGATGTGCCTTCCTAATTTGGCGCTCATAGTCAGAGTCATCAGGCTTGGGAGCTGGTGGTCTAGCCATACGAATGAAGTGGTCAATCTTTTCCTCAGGCACTTTCTCCCTCGGTGGCGGTGCTGGTTCCGGTCCAAAATGGGCGTCCACTTCGGCCCGCACTATGGCATCATTTTGCTCCTCGGTCATGTCGTAAGGCTTCTGAGGAAGAGGAGCGAGGCTGCTTGGACCATATTTATATCGCTTGTCTCCGCTTGTACTTCCTGTACTACCTCGACTCGTACCGCTACGCACCATAGTTGCAGCGTGTCTCTTCTGCGATTGCTGAGGCGGCGGAGACGGCTGATGTGGCTGAGTTGGAGCAGGAGGAGTGGCCTGACGCTGTGCCGGACTTGAAGCAGGAGTTGTGGCCTGACACGGTGTCGGACATGAAGCAGGAGGTGTGGCCTGACGCTGTGCCGGACTTGAAGCAGGAGGTGTGGCCTGACACGGTGTCGAACTTGAAACATGAGGAGTGGCCTGACGCCGTGCCGGACTTGAAGCAGGAGTCTGCTCACGCGTTCGTGGACTTGGAGGAGCGGGAGTCTGCTGACATGGTGGCGGACTTCGAGGAGGAGTCGGCAGACGCGGTGTCGGTGGACTTCGAAAGATGATGCAATCCTTTCTCCATAGGATGATACGATGTATGGCCTCTCCCAGTGTGTGCTCGTCGTCACCTCCAGGAATGTCAAGCTGTAGCCCCGAATATGGGTCCACCACCTCATCAACCAAGACACGAGCATAGCCCGCTGGAATCGGGGCGCAATGGAAGGTTGCCTCGGGGGTAATTGTAAAAGCAACGACGTCCGTCACCTTCATGGATATGTTCTTCATTTTCAAGTGTAGCTCACAGTTAGTGTTCTCTATGATGTCATCCACAGGGTATGTATCCAGCAGTGCGTCGCCCGAGGCGGAACCAACGCTGCTTCTCGGCATGGATGGGATGGTGCTATCCAATGCTGGATGATCATCCGCTTGCTGCTGCCGCTGCTGAGACCCCCTTTCCTGGCTAAGTGAGTCGATCTGCTGCTGCTGGAATTTGAGTGCCAAGTCCGCGTGCCTTGCTTCTAGGCCTTGAAGGCGTTCCGCGTCCTGCTTCCTCTGCTCCTTCTCCAGCTTCCTCTTCTTCTCCTCCTCCATCTTCTTTCTTGCACGAGTCCTGTAGTCGTCGTTCCATTCCGAAAAGCCCTTATACCAGGGCATAACGCCCTTGCCTTGTGTTCTTCCCGGGTGTTCAGGATTTCCCAGGGCGCGCGTAAGCTCGTCATTCTCTCTGTTGGGCATGAACACCCCCTTTCGAGCATCTTCTATTGCGTCAAGTAACTTTTGTTCGGCTCCTTTTAGACTTGCCTTCTTTGAAACCTGGCCTGTCTTCGGGTCCAACGCCCCCCATGCGCATAGAACCAAGTTCTGCACCTGGGGGGCCAGCTCCTAGTAACCGGAGTGACTCCTGCATCCTCCATCTCTTGCTCAGACTTATCCCACTTAGGCATTGCCACCGCGTAGCCACCTGGACCCAGCCTATGGAACTTCGTCTTTTTTGCGGCATTGGCCTTGTTTTTTCTCGACCGTTCCTTAGATAATTCTGATTCCTTGAATTTCACGAAAGCGGGCCAGTGTTCTCTTTGCTTCTCCAGTGTTCCCTTGAATTCTGGAGTCTTCCTTTCTGCAGCGAGGTAGTTGGCCCATACAGTTTTCTTGTGGGTGTTGAATGCAATTGCCATCTTCTTAAGAGCAGCGTCCTTGACTTTCTGCACATCTGCATCAGTGAAATAATCTGGTAGGGTGAAATGTTCCATCAGAGATTCCCAAAGCTTTTGTTTTGCTCCGTCGTCGACCCAAGTAACATCTGGGCGTTTAGTTTTTGGCTCTTTCCATTCTTGAATGGAGATCGGGAGTTGGTCCTTCACAAGAACTCTGCACTGACGAATGAACTTGTTCGCAATGTTCTTAGGCATGAGGGGTTCGCCACTAGCTTTGATGGAATCGATGTTGTACTTTACACCCTCCTTCAACTTTTTGCCTGGGCCGCGCTTTGTCCTGCTGTCTGTAGAAGCAGATTTGCTCGATCCAGAGGGCTGAAAGAAGAAAGATCGATTCGTTAATATATCTTCAAATAAAAAAACATGTGATGATCACTAGATGCCTGCTTATATAAATATACCTCGCCGGTAGTCTTTGTTATTTCAAGATCAACATTGTATTCGTCATCATAATCATTGTCTGCATCATCATAATCATAATTACAGTTCATGACTTCATCAGCTCGGTCGTCGAGATCGAATATCTTATCATCACCCTCCCCGGTATTGTTCAGATATTGGGAGCCGTCATTTGCTTCATTCAGATCATCTGGCCTGTTAGGGCTGCGTATGATCTTGAACAGGGCCTCTTCTCCCTCTCTGCCGGTATTGTCCGCCATAGCTTTTATTTAACTAATACAGAAGAAATATAAAACAATTTAGTATTCAAATTACAATGCATGGATGCAATCAATAAGGAAAAACTGAATCATATAGTACATAATATGCATCGTCTCGAATAATATATAATCTCGAATACATCGTCTCGAATAATATATAATCTCGAATACATCACTGGCTAGGTAGCTAATAAAGATCGAATACTACAGAAGAATCTAGGCCACTAGCGGTTCCTGGGGCACGGGCGGTGGACACCCAAAGACAAGGAACCATCACAGGATCATATCTCCGGTCATCTGCCTAAAGAACCTGCCAGGTATTGGAGAACCTGACGTCCATAGTAGCCATGTAGCGATGGACGTGCTCGTCCTCCTCCCTGACACGACGACGCACCACCTCCGGCGGGGCCGGCTCCCTCTGCACCGAATGTGGCCCACGCGAACGCCACCAAAGGAGATCAGGGTCGACGACGGGACCCGAGGCCGGATTCCTCACCAAGCGACGCGCCCCTCCAGGTAGCACCTCCCAGTGCCAGCCCGGTGGAGCCCAGTCCCGGACATGGGTCAGCCGGACGTCGTGGCGAACGGGTCGACGGCGAGGATGCGGGCCGGGCATCATCGAGAACAAATACTATATGCCCGCAAAAAGTAACATTTTTTAAATGATTGGATTGTGATAACTAAAATTCTATATGCAAATCTATTATATATAAAAAGTATTTGACGGGTTAAAAAAAGTATTTGACGGGTTAACTAGAAAAAAGAGAATAAACTACAAAATCTTATAAAAATCAGAAACATCTAGCCATTAATTTTGTGCATTGGAAAATTACAGCCATTAGATATACTTCAAAGCTAGAGAAATTACCCACCAATGCCATCTCACCGACCCCACCATTACATAGAAACATATCCTCTCAAGTCTATCTCGTTATTCTTAGATAAAAAAAAGATACATCTCCTTCGCGAGTACTAGAAAATATGGGGAAATCCCTCTCCCTCACGATACACTCCTGGGCCATGGAAGCAGTGGATGCGGCACCATTGTTTCTCCTCTCTATACGGACTTCATCAGGCAGCACCTGAAATTGCACCATCCATGCACAACAAGTTATTGACCCATCTGGTCACATGTACAGCCCATGCGGAGATGCAGCTGATGACCCATGCGGCGACCCCAACACAGGTACTTCCCATCTAGGTTTTGTGAATCATCAAATTCGACTCATTCATGTGTGTTACGTCCATGGATTATCTGGCATTTCCGGCCGGCGGCCAGTTGATTAGCTTGCGTGCCTAGGCTTTCTGGCTGTGTACGTGGCTGTGTTGCCAATCAATTGGAACATATAGACTCAGATTTATACAACCAGCAGATCCCAAATCATGTTAGCTTACTTCATCCCGGTTGTTGGAATTAATTAGCGAACTGAGGCATGCACAACCAATGTTCATATATCATTATTCACTTGCAATCCTTATGCAGCCACGCCTGCGGACAATCCATAAAGGTGAGCCCGAAGGAGTAGGGAAGAACCATGACATCTCTACTCTCCGCTTCCTATTTGTATTGAGGTGCACACCCAGAATCTTCGACAATGCCGGCAAGGACAGGTTGTTGGGTATTATGGTGGGGTGTGCACATGTAGTTTGACGAGCTGTCGCGGCTGCTTCCGCAGAAGACCAATGTCACACGCCCACAAGTGTTCTTCAGCTGCGATGCCAATCATCAGCGGTAACCTGTCTACTTTCCTGATCAAAGGTTAGATGTACAATCCAAACTCTATGCCATTGGTTGATCTATGGGTGGAATTTTTTTCCAGCAAGCAATGTGTGTTGTTTTTGCTCATAATTTGTCATTAATAGATCGCTGCTGACCAATTCCATTAATCCCTTAATCTCAAGTCCACATCTCTTTCACATTCCTAACGGAATAGCAATTCATTATCTCCCTCAACCAAAGGAAAAACGTATCCATCTTTCGAATCCTCTCATGGAAGCCAGATCGGGCAATTGGGTAACCACCAAGATCAATCGAGCCTCTCCTTGGCGTGAGGATGTGTCCTCAACCTGAAGAAATCGTACCCCTTCCCGCAGTCTCCTCTCTATGCCATCGTGGATGCATACGGGAGGCCAACCATGGTGGAAGCCTGGCAGGACTGGATGACCCTTTACGGAATAGATCTAGGTATTATTGTTCTTCACTGCCTGTTATATCTATTTTGATGCATAAAAAGAACGGCCACTAAGCAGCAGAGATTGGCGGCAGGGATGCCAAGCAAAAATTAATGCATAAATATGCAAGAGATTGTCATAGATGGCTGCCGGCGGATGGTTGCCGGAGGAAAGGACATCAACAGACGAGCAATAGAACAAAATATGGGACTGGGAAGGTTTAATCAGTTCTGATCTGTTCGTACCATGTGCAAACAGAGTTGCACAAAACAAGGTTGCCAACTGCTGTGTGTACCCCACCTGCTAAAAAAGGTATTTTCCTTGCGTATGATATGCAAGCTATAGATCTTCTAAATCTCATGCGTTGGATGGTTGTATTGCTCTTAGACTGCTATTATTGGCCTTTGATTTCGGGCAAGCTTATTATGGTCTTGGAGTTCTTTATATTGGCAACGCCATAATGACAAGTTGAGGTCAAGGATATATCAACAAAATCTTGCAGCAAACCAGCACAAATAATCTTCAAAGAGGTGGTAGAGGATAAGCAATAGTGATTTGTCGTGAAATCCATCCCATAAGCCAGTCGTAATTCCTAATACCAGCTTCCAACGTTGGACTAAGATTACTTTTTAGCTGATCAATATTTATATAGAGATTTTATCATTTGGTTGTTTCAGAATTGCAGATTTATATAGAGATGGGAGACATTAATTTATTGCAGTATGCCCTGTCCTTTAGCAGCCTAAAAACGGCAGTACTTACACAAGCTGGACAGTTATTCTTTGTATGCCCATCACAACGCCACTCGACCCCTTTGATCTACAAAAAGATTGGAAGAATAATGTAAACCATTTATGGTGGCCAAATTCTCCGAACTACAACCAAAACTATGTCTTAAAGCTAAAAACAAATGTAGAACAGAATAGTATTTTTCATACAGGACACAAAAAAAACTTCTGATTTTACTTTTCAACAAGATGTATCTGCGTGTTGGTGGAAATTCGAAGGTATATCCATGAGCACACTCCCAGGTGAAAAAGAACAGAATAGTATTTTTCATACAGGACACAAAAAAAACTTCTTTCTTTTGGACTAGGTGCATGTGTTATAGGCATATTAAAACTCACAACACGTACATGTGTTATTTCTTATAGAATTTTTTATGTTGTAAGTATTCCTTTTCTTTAGATTAGGCAATTCACTCTGCGACTAGGTGCACCTAGGAGTCAGAACACATGTCTCGTATCTGCTTTGTAATGATGTAGTACACCATAAGGGTCAGGCTTCCATTACTGAGCCCGTTATCTTCCTAAAGAGCTACTGGGAGAGCCTCACTTCTACCGAACCTGATGTACAGAATGCAAAAGGTAAGAAATGCGCATATGGAAGGATTGCAGAACCTGGTGTCGTACTTCAGCAAGCTGACCAAACTGCATGCAGCGTGGTCCAAACCAACAGAAAATGATGCAAATATGATTTGGATGACGCGACTGGTCATAAAATGTTAGTACATCATGCACCATTAGCAGGTAAATGATAAATGGACAACCCATTTATATATATCAACAAAAAACCAAACATACCTATGATAAAACTATGATCACAAGTCTTATATTTCTAAACATCATTGTATTCGGTTCAATTTTCTTTAGACAAATTAAAATTCTAGCCCGCACATCGGGCGGACCACTTTGCTAGTTCTAACAATTTGACATTAATCTAATTCATCTAGCTAAAACTAACTCTAAAATTTCTAACATTTCTATATATATAACTAACATTTCTAATATTTCTATAACTAAAAAACAGAAAAATTGCTAACATTTCTACAAATATTTCTATAATTAAAAAACAGAAAAATTTATAACATTTCTATATAACTAACATTTCTAATATTTCTATAACTAAAAAACAGAAAAATTGCTAACATTGCTATAACAATGTGTGTGTGTGGGGGGGGGGGGGGGGGGACATGGCGGCCGGGGCAGGAGCTCACCGGCGAGGCGCGGCGACGGGGACGGAGACGGGCGGTGACGACGGGGATGGGGACGGGGCGGCGACGACGGGGACGGGCCGGGCGGGGACGACGGGAGGACGGGGCGGGGCGCAGCGACGGGGACGACGGGGACGGCGACGTGGACGGCGACGGGGGCGGCGACGAGGGGCGGCGGCGACGGGGCAGAGGAGAAAGAAGCAGAGGAAGAGATGAGAAACTGATTTTGTTAAGTGTTTTTTTATATAGAACAACCTTTAGTACCGGTTGAAGCCACCAACCGGTACTAAAGGTCTGTTTTGGCCAGGCCAAGCGGCGGGAAGCGCACACCCTTTAGTACTGGGTGGTGGCACCAACCGGTACTAAAGACCCATCCTTTAGTACCGGTTGGAGCCACGATCCGGTACTAAAGGGTGTGCGCTGCCAGGCGAGGGGCGCAGAAGTTTAGTCCCACCTCGCTAGTTGAGGAGCGCCAGGACCAGTTTATAAGCCCTGGCGCGGGCACTGCATTGAGCTCTTCTCAATAGCAGGCCTTCTGGGCCTACCTCTCCTACTCTGCCTGTGGTCCTACTAGGCTTGCGGGCCTGCATCCTGGCCCAACTACAGGTTGGGTTTCTAGTCGTATGTAGGCCGCTCTGGCCCAGTAGGTCGGCTTTTTATTTTCTTATTTTTTTGCTTTATTTATTTTTTGTTTATTTATTTTTGAGTTGTTTTTTGCTGTATTTAGAGTTTCTTTGGGAATATTTTTGCTTTAGGTACAAAAAATTACAAACTTTCTATTAGTGCCGGTAGTTTACAAATTTGAATAGTTTACATTTTGAATTATTTGAAATTTGTGTGAATCACTAGTTTGTGAATAACTTAACTTTGAAAATAGATTTTTTAGTGATTCTTTTTTTATGTTTAATATTAGTGTGTTTTATCATTCTATTCAATTTGGTAATGCTTAGGTTATTTAAAAAATGAAATGCCTTTGTAACGGATGAGTTTTCGTCCGAAACCCTGATACTTCGAAGGAGATTGTCCATTTTGTACATAAAGTGCATCCAGTTTTTGCAGTAACCCTCTCTACTTTTTTGCACATGCTATGTGGGTGCAATTAAGATACCATGCCAACTTTCAACCTTTTCTGAGTTCATTTGAAATGCTTTTCAATTTCAGGGTCATTTAGCTGAAAAAATCAGTAAATGCATGAAAGAATTTGTTTGCACATCAAATTTCTTCGCGTTTCAAATGCCAAAACACATAACTACCCTAACTATTACAGAGATTCCCTCCTGGGTGTGAAACACAGAAGAAAGTGATGATAGTGAAGCTGATCACATCCCAGAACTTTGGGTGTGAAATTTTTTCTTCGCGTGGGTCCCTTTGCGCTGTAGCCATGGAAAATCTTCATCATTTAACTGGATGCTCGGGTCAATATTCACTGTGAATGGAGCAATTTCATCAAACTTTTCATAATCTTCTGACATGTCTGTCTTGTCATCCACTCCCACGATGTTTCTCTTCCCAGAAAGAACTATGTGGCGCTTTGGCTCATCGTTTGATGCATTCGCTTCCTTATCTTTTCTTTTTCTCGGCTTGGTAGACATATCCTTCACATAGAAAACCTGTGCCACATCATTAGCTAGGACGAATGGTTCGTCTGCATACGCAAGATTGTTGAGATCCACTGTTGTCATTCCATACTGTGGGTCTTCCGTTATCCCGCCTCGTGTCATATTGACCCATTTGCACCGAAACAAAGGGACCTTCAAACCACGTCCATAGTCAAGTTCCCATATCTCCTCTATGTAACCATAATATGTTTCCTTTCCCGTCTTGGTTGTTGCATCAAAGAGGACACCACTGTTTTGGTTAGTGCTCTTCTTATCTTGGGCGATCGTGTAAAATGTATTACCATTTATCTCGTAATGCTTGCCTTTCTTTCTTACGGGATGCCTGCTCGGAAGAAATCGACCATGTCCCAGGTACACATTCTTCCTACAATTGTCCAAACATATACTGTCGGTATCATCCAAACAGTGCGTGCATGCGCGGTATCCCTTGTTTGTCTGTCCTGAAAGGTTACTGAGAGCAGGCCAATCATTGATGGTCACGAACAGCAAGGCCTTTAGGTCAAATTCTTCCCATGTGCTCATCCCACGCATGTACACCTGTTCCATTCCACAGCTGTAAGAGTTCTTCAACTAATGGCCTTAGGTACACATCAATGTCATTGCCGGGTTGCTTAGGGCCTTGGATGAGCACTGGCATCATAATGAACTTCCGCTTCATGCACAACCAAGGAGGAAGGTTATACAAATATAGAGTCACAGGCCAGGTGCTATGGTTGCTGCTCTGCTCCCCAAAAGGATTAATGCCATCTGCGCTTAGACCAAACCATACGTTCCTTGCACCATCTGCAAACTCCTTCCCGTACTTTCTCTCGATTTTTCTCCACTGCGACCCGTCAGCGGGTACTCTCAACTTTCCGTCTTTCTTACGGTCTTCTCTGTGCCATCGTATCGCATTGGCATGCTCTTTGTTTTGGAACAAACGTTTCAACCGTGGTATTATAGGAGCATACCACATCACCTTGGCAGGAATCTTCTTCCTGGGGCGCTTGCCCTCGACATCACCAGGGTCATCGCGCCTGATCTTATTGCGCAATGCACCGCATACCGGGCAAGCGTTCAAATCCTCGTACTCACCGCGGTAGAGGATGCAGTCATTAGGGCATGCATGTATCTTCTGCACCTCTAACCCTAGAGGGCAGACAACCTTCTTTGCTTCGTACGTACTCTCGGGCAATTCGTTGTCCTTTGGAAGCATATTCTTTATCATTACTAGCAACTTTCCAAATCCCTTGTCAGGTACCACCATTCTCTGCCTTTCATTGCAGCAATTCCAGTGTGGTGCCCAATTTTTTCTTGTCAGCTTCGCAATTCGGGTACAACAATTTCTTATGATCCTCTAACATGCGCTGCAACTTCTTCTTCTCCAAATCACTTGCGCAGTTTCTCTTTGGATCGGCAATGGCCCGACCTAGATCATCAGCGGGCTTATCTGATGCCTCTTCTTCAGCTTCTTCCCGCATTGCCGGCTCAGCTTCTTCCCCCATTGTTGTATCATTGTATTCAGGGAACCCATGGCCAGGATAGCTGTCTTCGTCCTCTTCTTCTTCATTGTCTTCCATCATAACCCCTCTTTCTCCGTGCTTGGTCCAAACATTATAGTGGGGCATGAAACCGGACTTAAACAGGTGGACGTGAATGGTTCTTGACGTAGAGTAATTGTGATCATTCTTACAGACTAAACATGGACAAGGCATAGAACCATCTGCCCGCTTGTTTGCCTCAGCTGCAAGCAGAAAAGTTTGCACGCCATTAATAAACTCGGGAGAGCATCGGTCATTGTGCATCCAGTGTCGGCTCATCTTCATTACACAACACCGAAAAGACCAAATTAATACAAGTTCATACATAAAGTTCGTACAAGACTTAAATGCAACAAACAAATAACTCTCTAACTAAAGCCTTTAAATGCAACAACAAATGCGATCAAGATCGCAACTAAGGTAACAATTGATCCAACAGCATAATGGTACCAAGCCTCGCTATCAATAGCATATTTTCTAATCTTTCTAATCTTCAAGCGCATTTTCTCCATTTTGATCTTGTGATCATCGACGACATCGGCAACATGCAACTCCAATTCCATCTTCTCCCCCTCAATTCTTTTCAATTTTTCTTTCAAATACTCGTTTTGTCTTTCAACTAAATTTAACCTGTCGACAATAGGGTCGGTTGGAATTTCCGGTTCAGAAACCTCCTAGACAAAAATATCTATGTCAACTTGATGGGCATAATTTGTCATAAACACGAAATGCAACAACTAGTTTTAAAAGAGAATATACCACATCCGAATCATAACAAGGACGAGGGC
Source organism: Aegilops tauschii subsp. strangulata (assembly GCF_002575655.3). Lineage (NCBI taxonomy): Eukaryota > Viridiplantae > Streptophyta > Magnoliopsida > Poales > Poaceae > Aegilops > Aegilops tauschii. The sequence goes on from NC_053037.3 coordinate 597,367,265, forward strand.
CGACGGGGACGGATATGAAAACCATGGCACTATGTATAACAAACAACGTACGGGTAAGATAATTATACGAGTAACTATATATCCAAATCACACAAACATCAATTTTGTAATGTAAAACATTCATGAACAAGAGGCTCACCACAAGATGGTGCCGGCGACGGAACGGTGCTGGCGATCGACTGTGGTTACGACGGAGATTTAGAAGGCACTAAGTAAACCACACCTACATATGCAAACTAAGTGTTATTTTTGACCTCAAATTGCATATAAATCAAATACTAGCACATATATTTCCTCCCAAATTACTAAACTCATAAATTAATCACTATACAAAGCATTGCAAGAGCTAATCTAGCAATGAGAGATGAAAGGACAAAGTTGCTAACCTTTGTGATTATTTGAATGGATGGGGGCCTTCAAATCTTGACAAATTTTGGGCAAAATGTGTGATGAGCTCGAGAGGAAGAGGGGAAGAACAGAGAGGAGAGGGAAAAGGGGAAGAACAGAGCGAGCTCGGGTGGCGAAGGGTTTATGTAGGACGACCTTTAGCACCGGTTCGTGCCACGGACCGGTACTAAAGTTTCTGGAGGGGCCTCGGACTGACAACATCCTGTCACCACTCACTTTAGTACCGGTCTGTGGCACGAACCGGTGCTAAAGGTTAGCCACGAACCGGTACTAATGAGAGCGGCCGGCTAGCCGTTGGAACCGGCACTAATGCACACATTAGTGCCGGCTCAAAATCAAACCGGCACTAATGTGGTTGACATTTGACCCTTTTTCTACTAGTGACATTCTTAGACAGAGACATACATCCTGATTAAAGTTTTAACATCAACAAAAGATCATAGGCTGACTGGAGAACAGAAGGAAGCAAGCAAGATTGCAGTGAAAGTAGTTATTCATCGCAGCAACAGATTCGTCCTGAAGTTGATTAGCGTCACCCCAGGATCCTCCCAGTCTTCACGCGCCATCCGTGAGCTGCTTTGAACACTTCTTCCGCCACCTCGCTTACTTGTTTCACTCCAGCCTCCATCATCTTACTTCTTACGAGGTTTGTCTGCAAAACATTCCAATCATTTAGATTTTTGAGAAACAGGTTAACACGTACACAAGGATCATTCACCCTGTTGTTATAAAAAATAATGTCGTTCCTTAGCTTCCAAATAGTCCAGCGATCGCTGAAATCCCTATCATGACCAAACCCTTTTCATCTTTTCCAAAGGTCTTTACCCAGGTTTTCATTATTACATCCAGGTTTTCTGGAATGTTTCTCAAATTGAAAGCACATTTCAAAATGTTCCACAACAATCTAGCAACTGAACAGGATAGGAAAAGGTGATTAATATTTTCTTTACGGCCATAGAAAGGACATCTGTCATCCCTTTCCACCCCCTGCGAAGCAGATTGTCTTCGGTAAGTGTACTGTTCCTAAGAGCCAACCACATGAAAACCTTGATTCTGGGTGGCATTTTGATCTTCCACATGTAAAGGTGTGGATATTTGACACCATTTTCAATCAAGTGTCTGTAAAAGGATTTTACAGTATATATCCCTTTTTTGGTCAAAGACCATTTTACCTCATCTTTATCCTCGTTTAGAGTTATTGAACTACAAGCTTCTTTAATATGTTCCCATAATTCTCTAGCATCTCCTATCAGAGTTCTTCTAAAATGCACATTATCTAAGCTGTTTTCCAACACCTCCTTAACTGTTTTCTTTTTATCAAAACAAAGCTCATAGAGTCTAGGGAAGTTTTTACTTAGTGGGGCAGAGCCAATCCACCAGTCTTCCCAAAAGCGTGTTCTATCTCCATTTCCAATTCTAAATTTGCACAAAGAGGCAACGTGATCTCTATATTTCAGTGCCTCCCTCCAAAACTGGGAATCTCCCTGTTTGGCCAGTACATTACCCAGGTTTTTATTTTTAACATATTTTTTCCAAATAATATTTTGCCACAACCCCTCAGTTGTGTAAAGTTTCCACCACCATTTACAAAGCAATGCTTTGTTCATACATGCAAGATTTTGAATTCCCAAACCCCCCATATCTTTTGGTCTGCATACATCAGACCACTTTACTAGATGGTATTTTCTTTTTTGGTCATTCTCCTGCCACAGCAGTCTGGCTCTAAAGAAATCCATGCGTTTTTCTACCCCAGCGGGGAGCCCATAAAAGGACATCATAAAATATGGTATGCCCGTCAGAGATGACTGAATCAGTATGACCCTCCCTGCGCTAGCAAGCAGTCTGCCTTGCCAGGTTTCACACTTTCTCTCCATCTTATTCTCTGGAGGTTTCCAATGTTTATTGCAAATTCTATTTTTATCTATAGGCAGTCCTAAGTATTTCATGGGCAAGGCACCCACTGGACATGTGAAATTTTTTGCATATTCATCTTTCTTATTAACGGCTTCTCCAAACAGGAAAAGCTCACTTTTATGAAAATTAATCTTCAGCCTTAACATTTGTTCAAACAAGCACATAATGTATTTCAAATTATGTGCACTTTCTATATCATCTTGTAATAGAAATATGGCATCATCTGCATATTGTAGCATATTAACCCCATTTGGAGTATATTCATTTAAAACCCCCTTCAATAGCCCACTCTCTCTGGCATTGTCTAACATGATTGCCAGGGCATCAGCAGCCAGGTCAAAGTTCAGAGGGGACAGGGAATCCCCCTGCCTTAAACCCTTGTGAGTAGGCAAATATTTCCCTAGATTCTCATTGACTTTGACACAAACTTTCCCCCCTCTAATAGTTTCCATAACCCAATCAATCCATTTGTCTGGAAACCCTTTCATTCTCAACATTTGAAAGAGGAAAGACCATTTGATTTTGTCATATGCCTTTTCAAAATCAATTTTCAAAAGCAGAGCACTTTGCTTTTTCTTTTTTATGCTATTCAAAGCCTCATGGAGGATCAAAACTCCTTCCATAATATATCTACCTTTAATAAAAGCAGTCTGAACAGGGGAGATAACATCAGCAGCCACCAAGTTCAGCCTGTTCATTAATACTTTTGTAATAATTTTGAAGCAAACATTCATCAAGCAAATTGGCCTGAATTTCTGCATTTTATTAGCATCTTTTCCTTTTGGGACTAAAGTTATAATCCCATAGTTTAATCTACTAATGTCAATTTTCCTACTAGCAAAGTCATCCAGCAAAGCTTTTAGGTCATGTTTCACCAGTTCCCAGTAGTGCTGATAAAATTCAGCAGTGAAGCCATCTGGTCCAGGTGATTTATTGTGTGCCATTTTAAAGACAACCTTCTTAATTTCCTCCAAAGAAAATTCTTCAATCAGAATTTTTTCATATTTCTCCTGAATCTTAGTTGGGTTATCAATATTTAATGAGACAGAGGAGTTATCAGGTGGACCAAACAAATTTTTATAGAAAGTGGTGATATAATCTTTCGAATTCTGTAAATCCAGCCTAGTCCCCGTTGAATATCGTTGAGGGGGGCCGATCGATAGGGGGTGTCTGGCCCCCGCTCGCCCCCCCTTTGGCTCCGCCACTGGACGGTAGCCTAATGAAGACGCGTGAACGATGGGTCTATCTGTCATGTCTCATGTGATCAGTACACTTAATGACCAATCAAGTGTGAGCTAGAAGAAGAGGAGGCAACGTACGTACTACGAGCTTGATCGATCGTATGGGTTGGCGGTGTTTGTTAGGGATGTACGTAGTACGTGGGAGGTGCGACGGTGAGCAGTGCTTAATGCTTCCTTTTCAGGACAAACATCGTTGCTTGTCACGTTTTTTGACGGTGCAAACCATATCGTACATACGAACTATCCATGCAAACCCCCCACGCATGCATGCATCTTGTACATAAGTGTCAGCACATGGCACACATCTTTAGTTATATAATACTCAACTGGCATGCATGTCTCTTTCTTTTTATTATATGGTGGCGTGCACGCTATATTTGTGTGCACGTTCACATGTATTTTGTGTACAGGCCTATTCACGTAAACGCAAAATGTTCAGTATGTACTGAAGTCTAGCAGAGTTGCAATATTGGACCAATCGTCCTAATAACCATCAAAAAAGAAATTGGGCTAAAATGGCACCCGCAAAGTCTCTATATGCCTCTGGATCGCCAGAATTTATGATAGACGCTCCATAAACAACCTCGTAACCTCTATATTTGGAGAATGTGAAGGTTCGGTATGAAGCTCGCTAAAAATCCCAACCGTCGGTGGGAAGTTTCAACTTCCTCCTCGAGCCACGACCAAATTTTGAGTTGTGCGACCTGCAATACACCATAGGCGAGCAACCACCTAGCCGTTAATGCCACACTCGCGCTCCATCGGATTTTCTTGGCGGCCCGTCGGATGGACAAGTTTCTTACTGGGAAGCGTGCCCCTTGAAGGTGCCCGCAGTGGCCTATAGAAGGTTGCCACCCTCCCTTCTCTCCCTTACTCGAACCCACCCACCGGTCCATCCCAATCCCCTCTCTCCTCAATTCCAAGCCACCTTCACCCATGGTGCAGCAGTACGAACTGCCCCTTACCTCCAGCTTTGGGGATGAGTAATCTGAGCCAGGTGAACCAGATCTCCTGTTGTCGCACTGGGCCTCCTCGAGGCGATGGGCACGGACCCCGTAACCGCACTCGTCTCCATCTCCACGCCCGTACCCAGCCCCATGGCACGAAATCCGGTTGTCGAGGAAGAATTCCAGGCCATACATGCCCTTGTTGAAGCATTCCCGAACGTCCCCGACAAAGCACCAACAACCAATCCCTTCATCGCAATCGCCATGGCTACAAGTAGTCTAGTATAATTAATTTAGTTTTATCGATGTAAAATCACTGATCAACTTTTCTGCCCCTATGTAATGCAATATTATCTTAAAATGATGTTTTTGAGCCATTCAATCGAGGCATTTACTATTGAGTTAATGCAACAAGAGAAAAATAGATAGAGGCTGTCGTTTTGGTGACTGCACGTTTGTGCACGAGCCCGGCATCCTCCATACCCATATCAAGTGTGCTTCATAAATGTTGGATGGTGATTACAAATATGGCGGCTCTGGTAGAGTTGCTATAAGAAGTGAAGCTAAATGTGTATATGAAAGTGTTTAGTGTATGGTGTACAACATTAATTTACTGCTCACGTTCAAACTATGTTTTCTGTTTTGTGTTTGTTTTTGCTGTTTTTATTTTGCGTTCAATTTCCTAAAGACGTAATGTTTTGTTAGTTCTTTCTGACTTTGTGTTGTTTAATACTAAGCAAATATATCAATCTTATGGGAAATAACTTAGAAGGTCAGTTACACAAATCCGCTTCGGAAAAGTCCATAGGTGTAGCATTGCTAGTAATTTTTTTTAACACTGCATATATTAATTAGGATAAAAGATTACAATCGTTCGTTACAAATTTTGTAACGCATGACGGGTCATCCCCATTTACCAATCCATAACTCTATGATTTGAACAAAACCTAGCAATCTCATAGGCCACGTTGTTCTTCTCTCAGTTGATTTCTCGTATAGTGCATTGATGACTTGGAGCAAGAACTCCTAACGCTTCTAGTGCTTCCTTCTTCGTGTCAACAAGAGCCGGCCCATCTAAGGCATTATTGACAAGTAATATTCCTGAACCGGCAGGCATTCTTCAGAACGGAAGGCTTATGCAAAGTGACTGAAATGTACAATCCTGCAATACAAGTCTGGTTCTCCGCTTCCTCCACAGTTGTGGAGCACGGCAGGAAGTCCCAAAATGAAGGGAGCACCACTCCGTCATAATCTCTTACTACCACATCAACGCTAGTAAGATTCTAAATTTAACCAAACACATAGAAAAAAAATATCATCCACAATACCAAATCATCCGCCATATATTTTCATAGTATAAATTGGATATCATATATATGGTACTTTTATCTATAGTTTCTTAAACTCAGAGAACTTTAAATTCTCCCTCTAGTACAAGGTCACTATCAAAAATATAATGTGCATCGATATGATGCCACTATCTCTTCTCTACAAGAATTAATTAGTTTTCTGCTTCGTACGACGGTGTTTATTAATGCAAATGTTGCATGCAGCCGTACAAAAAGAGGCACCACATGTACTAGCATGTTCAATTAGAGTGAAATTAAATTATGTGCGTAGAATTCCATACTATGTTAAAATTTGTGTGGAGAAAGAGGCACCACTATCTCTTCCTGGTTTGCCTTGGGAGTGGGGCTAGTGGGGAGTAACATAGACTAGTAACATATGCATGTCACTAGTCTATGTTACTACCTTTATAATGGGTAGTAACATATGGATGATAACATGCAAACCTTCATTAGTTGAGGTATAGATTCATTTTACCTCAGGGTGTGTTATGTTACAGTAACATATTATGTTAGCACAAGCATCTCTCTCCTCATTAACTCCATGCCACATAAGCAAAATTATCTTGGAATGTGTTATGTTACTACCTAAGTTACTCCCACTATGACTAGCCTGAGGAGAAATGGATAAGACATGTGCATCGCGGGGAGACGGAAGCATACGCGACAGCCCCTTGATTTTCTGAGCGAAAAATTCGATGACGTGGCTGCTCTCACATGCTCCAAGATTCACGTTGGATCCAATGGTCCAGGATACGTTCGATCCCAATAGCTAAAAATCTGACGTAAGATTTTGAGTGATTCTGACAGTTAAACACTACTAGCTAGTGAAACTGACAAGGCTCATTGCATTCACGAAATTAACACCCACCGACACAATAAAAATCAACGAATAAAAGCGAGTATACTGCATCCAGAACAATTAAAATCACACTTTTACGAGGTCCTTGATCATCATTTTTACTTTATTAGTACATCACGAACAAGCCAGGTCATTATAGATAACTTCTATGGAAAAAACTGGAAACTGATGGTGTGTGGACGACCTAGCCAGCCGCCACCTACCCAAAAACCTAGGGTTCCTCTGCCTTCCGTCAACGCCGGCGCCGGTTTGCCTCGTCTCACGTGGCCTTAGGGCCATGGGGGCGGAGTGGATCTCGACCCTTACCGGTGGGAGGGCTCTGTTTTTAGATTTTTTTTAAAGATTTGTTAGGTTTATGTCCTATTCGGGAAGGCGAGACGGCGGTGCCTCCTCGATGATGAAATACAGGTCTCCCCGCCTAGCCCCCGTTCCGGTGATGCGTCTAGCATCGTCGGTGGGTGTGTGAAGGTGTTTCTTCGGTGGATTTGTCTTTGATGAATTTGCTCGGATCTGTTCGTCGTTCGTCTTTGTTCGTGTGTCTTCAGGTTGGATCCTTCCTATCTACACTCTCATCGGTGGCGATTGCTGTTCTGGTGCGTTGGTTCTACGTTTAGCACGGCTACTTCCTGACTGCCTACTACAACAAGGCTTGCCCGGCTCCGATGAGGAACGGGGCGATGACAGCGACGCGTCTTCAGCTCACTTCAATGCTTATAATCATCGCTAGATGGTCTACGAATTGGGATGTAATTTTAATTATTTCTAGTGTTCGTTGTACTCTCATGATCGAACATGAATAAAACGGAAGTTTATCCCGCAAAAAAAGTACAACACCAATACCATGCAAGCTTGGCCGGCCGGCTACTGCTTTGGGAACTTGGACCTGATGGACTCCACCACCCCACCGTCGACCTGGAGCGCCCTGACCAGCATTTCCATGGGCATCGGCGGTGAGGCGGCGAACATCGCCTCCGCAATCACACTTACGGCCGTCGAGGGACGCAGACGTCCTGGAGCATGTCGGGGTCCAGCGATGGCACGGCGAGGGACAGGAGGACGGTGCAGGCGGTGAGAAGGACGGCTGGGAGCTGCATGGGCGCCATGGTAAAGTACTGCTCAAGAACTCGTGGTTGGTTCTGAGCTCTTGCAGATGATCGATGAGGATGGAAGCATGCAGCACATATACTTATAGTGCCGTGCAGCGTGATGGAGACGCGATCAATCGATGGACATGTGACGAAAAGTTAGTTGGATGTACGCTTTCTGTATCTGGCTTTGATCCATGGCAATCTGTTTTATACAAATTAAGCAAAGCAAACATCGATTAGAAATTTATGTCAGTGTAATGTGACCATATACACGGATGATAACATGTGGAGGTTAGACAGTCAGCAACCATACATCGTAATTTTCCCCTCATTTTGGAGATGATAATGAATGCACAATTGCTAAGCGGGAGAAGGGTACAAGATTACAGATCGATAGTCGAAGAACGACGCCGCATTTTTTTTGTTAAAGAAACTGTTGTTTTTGCCAAATGGATACCATTATTAGCAACTTTGTGATTACTATTTTGGTAACAAAACGATTTCTTGATTTTATCGACAAAACCACCAAGCTCCTAGGAAACCGAAAAAGAAGGCTCAATGCAACCATATGCCTCAGACTTGTGATATCATATATTTTCTCTAAATAGTTGTAACTCATGACCTAATTTTCCTCTCCCCGCAGTCACACCACATCAGGAAGTCATGCATGCAGTCATAAGTTACATTTATTGCATTGATCTATCCATGCAAACAAATGCCACCTCATCAATTCAAGCATGCCTTTCCTGTCGGGAAACAAGTCATGAATGTGAGTCACAAGTTTGGAGCAAATCTATGTACTTGATGCTTCACATTTTTATATAACATGGCCTTTCATTGAAGTTCAATCCAAAAGCTTTATTTTCTTATAATTATTTGGTCACATACTACATTTTTTTTAAACTGAGAACAATTGCGCGCGGTTGCTTTTGCACTAGCTATACTTATTTTCAGAACATATTTATGCATTTCTTATAACAAGCTTTCCGCAACAAAGGCGTGGAGTCTCTATCTAGTTGTGACAAAGTCGTGCCATTTCAAACAGAATGCCTCATTTCACCGTGGCACTTTTATTTCTTTTTCTATTATCCAAAAATGAAAAGACAGATCTAGTTATTAGTACGATATGTTAACTCAGACGCGTATTCATTATCGGCGTGCCAAATTCAATTTTTCTCAATTTTATCAATTTCAGTCAACTTCAAGTCATGACATGACAAGGTGGAGGGTGAGCCTGCAGAGGAAGAGGACGTGGGCGAGCGTTGGGTGCGGAGGCTAGAACCGTAGTGGAGTCGTTCTATGAGCACGAAGGGAGAAGGGGAAAACAGGCATGCGGACAAAAGGAGGCGGTCTATGCTGTCAGTATAGAAAGAGAATGTGTGGGTCACCATGATCTGTTTGGCAGACTGAAAACATAAGATCTTCCAAGACTGCTCTCAAATCACCTATTCACTCGAGTTGAATGAGCTGTGCACCCTGTGCTTCTAAGATCTAACCCAATTCTAACCGTATACATCGCTTTGGGCCATTGGATCTTCACGAGTAGATAGCCTGTATTTATTAGAGGGTTCTCTAAAGTTTAGTCCAAAGGATAAAACCAAATAGACAGCCAAAATTGTCCAGCTCCAGTTCAAACACATTTAGAGTTTTTTCTCTTACCAACTCATTGAACTAAAGATTTACCGGTTTAGTCTCTTGAAGGTGCTTATAGGGATATAGGGATAGGATGTGTGAGCATGCGTTCATAGCGTGAGTGTACGTCTGTTGTTTATAAGCATGGGATCTGCATTTGTATTGTGTTTCTAAAAAAACTGTTTAGTCAAGCACACTCTATGATTTTCCATGCTACCTATGTTTCATAAAGTTACATTTTGGTCGAACTCTCGACACAATCATTTCAAAAATAACAATTAATAAAATCTGGGGTAGTACATATATATAAACCAAAACCATGCATACATATATATCACCAGCAGGCCATAAGGAAAAAGCAACAGTAAACAGCGAAATGACAAAAATTGGCATAAACATCATAAATAAAGTATACAAAAGGTGTCGAGTAAATTCAAGTGCTGGGCATGGACATTAATAGTTGATTATATTACGCACGGCTCGACCATGCAGTCGTTGACATCGAGCGCCCTGGCTAGCACGTCGGCTGGAACCGGCGGCAAGGCAGTGTACAATGCCTCAGCCCACTTCTGCGTGCCCGGAAGCTGGCTGTTGAAGGCCGATATGGCGGCGGCGGGAGAACCGTTGTTGTTCCTCTGAAAGTGGACGAGGCCGCGTGGGAAGACAAACATTTCCCCTTTGCAGACGGTGCGACCGACAAACTTGCCGGTGGTGGTGATGAATCCAACGTCGAGGGAGCCCTCGAGGACGAGGAGGAGCTCGCTGGCCCCCGGGTGGGTGTGCGGCGGGTTCGCGCCCCATGGTGCGTAGTCAATGCGAGACATGGACACGCCCATGGTGTTGAGCCCCGGGACCTTGTCCACGGTCGCCGCCGTTACCACGGAGCCTGACGGGTTGCCGCCCGTGTTGCCAGGGACGGACAGCACGTCGGAGAAGAAGTCGTTCGCCGTCGTGCTCTCCGGCCTCTTACACGGGTACCCGTTCAGCCGCAGCGCTGCACATTCTGATCCATTCATTATCCATAGAAGCAAGTAGGAAAGATAGTGTACATGGACGATCACACTTACGGCCGTCGAGTGATTTGTAGTCGGCGACGCAAAGGTCCTGGAGCATGTCGGGGTCGCCAGCGAGGGCCAGGACCGCGGCGTAGGCGGCGAGGAGGACAGCCGGGAGCTGCTTGCTCGCCATTGTCAAGTACTGCTAGAATACTTGGTCTTCACTCTTTAGCTTAGCTGTGTGGGTGTAGCGAGTAGTTCTGCTAGCTCGACTAGTGAGAGTGGAGATGAGAATGGAAGCATGCAGCGCGCATGCACATATAGTGCCGTGCAGCGTAACGGAGACGCGACGGATGGACGTATGGGGAAATTAGTTGGACGTGGAGTACGGTTTTAATGTGGCTTCGATCCATGGCAATCTTTTGCATCCAAATTAAGCAAAGCATGTATAACTAAATGCAACCATCGTGTCAGTGTAATACGACCGTACGAACGATAACATGCATGTGGAGGTTGGACGTACAGTTTGGACATGACAATGCATGCCAAGTTTCTGAGTTGGGAGAAAGGTATATGTCACAGATCAAGGGTTTGTGGAAGAATGGTTACTTATGATTGTGGCAATGTACCCGTAAGTGGAGTGACTTATGATTGTGGCAATCGCACCATGGCACACATCATCAGTGGTTTTGTTACCAGTGGTGGCTGAAGTTTTTGTTGCCTATCAGTCATAATTTGATAAATGCTCTTTTACTGCAGAGTATACATCACATTTTGCATTGTAACCATGTTCTGTTGAATCTTCTTTTCTTAAGCATTATGTTGATATAGGCATGTGTCCACTTAAATAAAGACGAGAACAAAGAGAAGGCAACGACATGACCAAGAAACCGACTGAGAATAGTGTAATGGGCGACCTAAATTTAATTGTCTTTCTTTCTAAGACTTCAATGTATCTCTTGACTAACATCGATGTGTGAGTCACAAACTCACAATAATGTTGTCTTTGTCATGTGTGTCAAATGATCAATGTGAAATGATGATGTGAATGTGACATGCAATTGTATTTATAGTGATGTGTGCAGAGGATATAGCTACAGTTTGACAATTTTCATGTACCCTGAATCCTAGTTCACTGGAGATTCATCCACCTCATATAAATTTATAGCTCTTGAAGTTAATATTACAAATGACATATATAGAACACTTATTTCTGGCAGGTAAAGGAGATGAACATCTAGAGATGCACTCTGTGTGAGGCGGTTCAGCATGACGGCTTTAATGGGCTGATCTATCACTGGCCTACGTTGTCTGTCGGGTGGTACAACTGCCATAGATTGCCAAATTGCGAAAAATATGAACCTTTAGGAGAAAAGCAAGTAAACTACTTGGGAACTCTTGGAAGCACCATACTTAACTTTCCTATAGGGATTTATTGAAAACTCTCAAATCCCAAAAGCAAATTCCGGCATGCCCCTTTGGTCTAGTTATCTTGTCCCAAGATAGCCAATGAGCTTTCCCACGCTCTTTATCACTCCACATCAGAAGTCATTAAAGATATGAACTAGGTCAACAGAAAGGCATGCATGTGATTTTAAAACACCCACGCATATATTAGAGGACTGAAGAACTTATTCGATCAAAACTTGTTTGCCCCCAGAAGATAAGTATTTCTCTATCCAATTAGCTAACCGCTTCATAAACTTGCCTTTTATGCACCGAAACTTCTCCACTTTCATATTTCCCTCCAGAGAAGGTAAGCCCAAGTGACCCAAAGGCATCTGCTACCAGGCAAAACTTGGAGTCACGCTTTGAGAGCTAAAATGAAAAAAAGTTGGTTATTGACACTGCATCTACTACCAGGCAGAACTAAACACATATCTTGAAAGCTGTTATTAAGTGTTAGTTGCATGCATCCTCATTTCTTGTTTTTATCCAATAATAACAAGGATTTATTCCCAGAGAGATGGTGAGAAGTCACTAGAGCTTGTGTGCAAATCTTACACTCTTGAAGCGAGTACCTTGCAAAAACATCAAATACAAAGAGAGAAGTATAGAGTGATAAATGAATCAATTTGGGAAACCCCTCATGTGAAGGAAAGCAAGTCGAACATCTGGCTATGACAATGCATGAAAAACTTCACAGACGTAACACCTTGCATGATCACCAAGATAGTAGACAAACCCAAAATAGTAAGTATTCGTATACATAAATAATCAACACAATCATACCTCATCATGTCAGGTTTGTAAGCACAAAACTACGTTCCATCATCTATTCATCTTGGAACTCTAGTTGAATGGAGAGCATGAAATCACTAAAAGGCAATGAGTTTGAGTAAGAGATATTGTATCATCCAAAACAGGTATAGACTGTTCACCGTATTTATATTTATATTTACATCTGTATCTGTACCAATATAAAAAGACCAAAGAAGCAGATCCAACTAATCTCGGCGATCAAAGCTGGTCAATCCAACAACCGAGACTGCTCCAATGGCGAACACTTAACCTGTTTACATGCAATTAATATCATAAGAGATATCAATGCCAGTGCTAATCATATAATTAATGCAAAAATATTATCCTACCAAATATATACGTGCAGATAATATACTGCCTATTATTAACTATCATATACTCAGTTCTAAAACACATTTAAATGTGCCCTAAGTATTGCACATCTAAGTCATATACCATTGATTTTACATGAAGATTCGAGCAGACAATTTCTTTTGTCTTTTGTCTTTTTTTGTAGTGTTATTGGGCCACTTAAATGTGCAATAACCAGGGCACATCTAGATGTGCCCTAGACAACACCTGATATCTCCATGCTGCCTAATATCAATGAGCATTGCACGTACACATTTACTACACCCTCCTCCTCAAATTATAATAAGTTCTAACTTTTTTTTCTGAGTTGGATATATATAGACATGTTTTACTATGTTTGTTCACTCATTTCAGTGTGTATGTGGTCCATACTGACATATCCAAAACATCTTATATCATGAGACGGAGTATAGTAGATGTAAAGACCCTGTGTAGTAGGTACTCCTACTTTAATAAACTTGATGATAACATGATCGATGGCCGGACCGGTTGATCACCTGAGCAAGTTGGCTAACCAATTAGGTGTGAGAAGAGGAAGGCCCTCAGCTTTGGTGTACGTGAGAGGTTGGTAGAGCCAGCTACCCAAGTGATGTACGATGAGAGGCGCGACAGTGAGCAGTGTTACTTTTTTTTTCGGGCCAAACAGTGTTGCTTGATACGCTAACTGTCGGGCAAATGATCGTATTATCCATGCAAACTAGCACACATGCAATTTAATTATATCAGTGTCAGAAAATGACACAGATTTTAATTGTTCAACTACATGCATTTTCTTTTCTTTATCACGTGATTTATGATACTGTACATATTATTTTGCATAGCTATTTCGCATAAACATAAATACCTGAGGTGGACGTGAAGCCAGCCCGTCGATGGGTTTTCAGCCACCCTAGCTGTTGTTGTTTTTTCCCCATTGATTGTAATTTTTTGTTGCTAGCTTACCAAGGTGGCCGCTTGGTAAGCTAGCTTTTGTTTTATTGTTCTCCTTCGGCATTTCAAACATAGATCCGAATCTTTTTGCAAAAATATAATAAAAAAATTCAAGCTTCGGGCCCGGATCTTGTTTTCTTGTTTAACCTCAACTGTTTACTTGCCGGTGCCTCATATTTTCCACTCCAGGCCTTAAATGGTTTGGAGGGTATGTGGATGTAGCACGTCACTTGACTGAAATCCTCAAAAACAAAAACAAAAAGTTTTATGCCCCATGAACTATGCACAAATCTTATCAATTACACCCTAGGTCCATAAATAGTAACATTCTAGAAAGTGTGTGTACTCAAACCTTTGTATTATGAAGACGAATAGGTTCAGGGGAGGCATTTTGGCTCCCAGGAGCATTGCTCCCGCATGAACAGTAACTAGAGAAAATAGTAATTATTAAAAAAAAACTGATTTTTCAGCAGATGTTCGTGTTAGTGTTGCAAGGATCCTTGACATTTTTCATCTAAAAGGAGCAGCAATGCTTCGTCAGTGACAAAAAACAAATTTGGGGTGACATTTGGGGTTAACAGTTGGTGTTTAATTTGTTTTTTTTTCACAGGCCAAAATGCTTACCATTTTTCCTAAAAAAATTTAGGTAGCACTTGGGTGTGACTATGAACACTTGGAATTTTTTTTGGAATTTTTTTTTAAATTTCAAAAATCATTTTCATGCGCAAGAGCATGTGCACCCGGAAGCCAAACTTGATTTCGAAATAGGTTCTCCCTATATCTTATATTTTATAAAGTTTATAAGTTTTTCTAAAATGTTGAACTTTTTGTTTATCTTTGATCAAGTATATAGAAAAACTATCATCATCTACTATACTAACTTAGGATCATTATGGTTATCATGAAATATATTTTCATTTTTTATTTATTTAGTATTTTATTTGCTGATAGTTTTTCCTGTAAATTTGAGCAAACATGAACAAGTTCAACTTTTCAAAAGCCAAATAAACCTAATAAAAAGGAATGATGGGAGTATGACATGATTTATACTAGTAAGATCAAAATACAACCCTCGCAAAAAGGATACAAATTCTAGCCAAAAAAACATGAAAAATATTTCCACAATCCGAACTATTACCTAGTTAGTTGAGATATATCAAAATATCAACCAATTTTCTCGTATGTTTAGCACAAGAATTACCTTTGCCCTAAGAGAGAACTGAAGGACGAATCACAAGACAAAATCTCAGGCGATTGCCTTATGAAAATCTCGGTCAACTGAGCAATAGCAAATTTTATTAAACAAAGATTCCTGAGTACATAATGGCCCACTGGATGTTGTTATACAACTGAGGTTGGAACTAAGCATAAGAAGGATTTTAGCCTTCACGTTAATGCTCACTCGGTAGTTAAAATGCATTTTATTTCTGCTTCACAATGTTTCGAAACAAAATATCATGGACAAAAATAAACGAATAGCCACTTACATATACTTTTAGAGAAGGGGCCAAAGGCCAGAGAGCTTAATATTTATTGGGGATAAAAGCTACAACCAACAACTCCAAAATCTTCCAGCTAACCGGTACTTACAATATAGTGTACATGTTCAAGATGCATCAAGTTGTTGTTATGTGGACACATATGGTTATAATTTTGCATACAATCTTACGTCAGTATATTAACTAACATAATTTATACTTGAAGTTTTTGACACATTACAAAGACTTTTTTAGATATTGGGCAGACACGTGAAAAGTATGCTTTGGAACGATATGCAAATGTGGAACTCCACCAAAATAACACCAGCTATACTCGATGTGCTACAATGAATATATGAAAATTTTGATCCACTAAGATTTTTTTTCAAATTTGTACATGGGACAAAAACCCACCCAAACAATATTTCTAGCAGACGAAAGGTGAAGGCTCAACCTTGCGGTCCCGATTCGTCGCAACACAGCGAAACTTTGAAATAAAGTCTTGGGAGATCGACAAAGCGTGGGAAATTGACTATATCTTGTTCATTGCCTAAAAATATCATGAAATTCAAGCAATGAGGCGCATTAATTCACCAATAATGGACACATACAAATTAATCACCAATAGGTTAACGAAAAAAGCAAAAATTAATAGTAAAACCGATGAGGCCCATCTCAAAACATGCACCGACACAAAATAATCAAAATATATAAAAGATAGTTTCCAGCAAATGAACTAAAATTGCACTTTTATGTGCTCCTTCGTCATTATTAGCAGCACGTACACACGTAGAGCTGAGCCAACCATATCTTCTCTTCACGCTCTTCTCCACGGCTCTGGCCACCTACGTGCAAGCTCAGCCCCCTCGGCCAGTAAGATCAAAATAAAAGCCTCACAAAATGGATTACTACCAGAGAAACCATGAAAACTATTTCCATAATCCAAAAGTTATAATTTTTCTACCAACATGGATTGCAAGAGGAGGAGGGGGGGGGGGGGGGGGGGGAGGACATCGCCCCCACCCTTTGTATATTCATTGAAGAAAAATAACTTGGGTGCTCGTATTTTGGTCCAGATCTTCTTCCCTTGTTTAACCTCAACTGTTTAGTTGCCAGTGGCCCGTAATTTTCACTCCACGCCAGGGTACTACCGCCTTATGGCGATGCTGCAGCCATATCTTCTCTTCACACTCTTCTCCGCGGCTCTGGCCACCTACACGGTGACGTGCAAGCTCAACAATCTTTACCTGTAAGATCAAAATAAAACCTTCACAAAAGGATAGATTACTACCAGAAAAAACAAGAAATACATTTCCATACTGCAAAATTTATATTTGTTTTACTTACATGCATTGTAGGAGGGAAGGGGGGGGGGGGGGGGGGGCACCGCCCCCATCCTTGGTATATTCATTAAAGAAAACCAACTTGGGGGCTTGGATTTACGAAACTACACTCATTTGCCTCACCCCCACCCCCGCCACGCAAACATTTTATGTTCTTACTTTTGACCCCTGGCATTCTCAGCGGGGTCTGCCACTACTGTATAAACAACATCATTTCTGAGGAACATAATGATAATTCTTTTTTCTCAATGTAATCGGGTTTATAGGGGCCGTATATTACCTAGATGGTTGAGATATAACAAAATATCAACTAATTCTCACGTATGGTCAGCACAAGAATTACCTTAGCCATCAGAGAGAAATAAAGCAAGAACCGCAAGACAAAAACTTGGCCGATTGCCTTATGAAAATTTTGGTCAACTGAGCAATGTAAAAAAATTATTAATCAAATATTCCTGAGCACATAACGGCCCAGTTGAATGTGCATAAGAAGGAATTTTAGCCTTCACGTTAATGCTCGCTCGATAGTTAAAATGTATTTTGCTTCTGCTTCACAATATTTAGAAACAAAATGCCATGGACAGAAAGAAACGAATAGGTACTCACATATACTTTTAGAGAAAGGGCCAAATTAACGCCAAAGAGCTTAATATCTATTGGGGATACATGCTACAACCAACAGCTCAGAAACCCTCCAGCCAACCGGTACTTACAATATAGTGTACATGTTTAAGATGCATCTAGTTGTTTTTTGTTGGAGGACACATATGGTAATTTTGCATACAATCTTACGTCACTATATTAACTATCATAATTTATACTTGGAGTTTGACACATTTCAAAACCTTTTCTAGATATTGGGTAGACACGTGAAAAGTATGTTTTGGAACTAAATGCTAATACGGAACTCCACCGAAATAACACCAGTTATACTCGATGTGCTACGACGTACATAAGAAAAGATCGATCCACTGATAGTTATTTTGAACTAAGGTGTACATGGGGCAAAAACCCACCCGAATAATATTTCTGTTAGACCAAAGACTAAGGCTGAATACTGCGAGCCCAACTCATGGCAACACAGCGAAACTTTCAAATGAAGTCTTGGGAATGGATCTGCAAAGAGAGTGAGACAGGGCGACAGACTATATCTTGTTCATTGCCTAAACGTATTATGACAATTCAAGCAATCAGGCACATTCATTCACCAATAATGGACACATACAAATTAATAACCAGTAGGTTCGTGAAGAAAAAGCAACAATTAACAGTAAAACCGACGAGGCCCTTCACTAAACATGCACCGACACAAGATATTGTCAAGCAAATGAATTAAAACTGCACTTTTACGTGGTCCTTCGTGTTTATTAGGAGCACGTAAGCACGTAGACATGCATGCATGCTGTTTACTTTGGCGGGAACTTGGACTTGATGGCCTCCACCAGGCCGCCGTCGATCTGGAGCGCCCTGGCCAGCACGTCGGTAGGAACCGGTGGTGAGGCTGCGAACATCGCTAGGGCGAGGGACTGCGTGCCCGGAAGCTGGCTGTTGAAGGCCGAGATGGCGGCGGCCGGCGCGCCTCCGTTGTTCTTCTGGTAGTGGACGAGGCCGCGGGGGAAAGCGAATAGCTCGCCCTTGCAGACGGTACGGGCGAAGAGCTTGCCGGTGGTGGTGACGAAGCCGACGTCGAGGGAGCCCTCCAGCACGTAGATGATCTCGGTCGCGCGTGGGTGGGTGTGCGGCGGGTTCACGCCCCACGGTGCGTAGTCCACGCGCGACATGGAGACGCCCAGCGTGTTGAGCCCCGGGAGCTTCTCCACGTTCGCCGCTGTCACCGCAGAGCCGACCGGGTTACCGGTGTTTCCCGGTAATGCCAGCGCGGCGGAGAAGAAGTCGTCCGCCGTCACGTTCTCCGGCCTCTTGCACGGGAATCCGTTCAGCCGCAGTGCTGCACAAATACATACATGCATGCATGCATTACTTTCTATTCAGGCATGATCTATTCATGTGCACACGAAGTATGGATGGAAGAGCTAGCACAACTTACGGCCGCCGAGGGACTTGTAGTCGGCGACGCAGACGTCCTGGAGCATGTCCGGGTCGCCAGCGAGCAACGGCGCAGCGAGGGCCAGGAGCGTGGCGCAAGCGGCGAGGAGGACGGCGGGGAGCTGCTTGGGCGCCATGGTCGAGTGCTGCTTAATTGACTACTGGTTGGTTGGTGCAGCGCTAGGTCGTTAGCCGTGTGGTGGTGAGGTAGCTGAGGCTGACTGGATGATGATGCAAAGCAAGGGGTGCATGTTTTTATAGTGCAGTGTAGCGTAAGGGGGACGTGATCCATCGGTGGTTGATCGATGGACATGTGAGGAAGTTAATTGCACGGTTTCTCAAAGGACGATGCATGCGTGCTCTACCATTTTAGCTTCAGATTAGGGATCTCAAATTGTCAATCAATATACCATTTGTGTCATGCGTGTACTCTTGTGGTCAGAGAGGGATCTACTGTAAGATGGAGGAGAAGTTAGGTATCGCACTTAGCCACTTACGGGTGATGCGTTCATCAACGAAAATAGTTTATAGGTTTCTCAAGGTAGGGATATTTCAGGTCTCACGAAAATTTTCGACATTTCAATTTCCAGCAAATTTTAACCAACTTGAATTCACTTTGAATCTAGCCAGTCTAATATTTCAAGGTACAAAATTTGGTACTCAGGTGAAATTACCTGTGCACCTGAAATTTTGTTCGATTTGTAGCTTATTTTCAAATATTATAATTATAAAAAAGGAGTTTTTGTGGAAGGCAGGGCAATGCGAAATGCCCAAAATATAGCTTGAATAAGAATGGATAGATAGACGTTTTTTTTTACTTCTCAAATAATTACTGTATTGCATGCACCACAAAATCACTCTAAAGTTGAAACTAAGAGAAAAAACCAGACATTAATTGTACTCCAGCAGTAGTTAATAAACTGTGTCATTGCATGAATTTTTTGTATTGCCAACGCCCTATTTACATGAGCATGCATGCGTCGATGATCGGCTAAATCAAGACACATTTCCCCGGTTGTCCTCTAGAAGATCAATCAAAGCGCTGTCCACCCAGGTTGAAGCCTTAGAATTTCGATAGGTGGTCATATTTTTTTGAATTTGTTTAGTTTAACGACTTTATTCTTTCAGTGGTAAGCAACAATACTTCGTTTGTCTCAAGACACTCTCGAAAGAGCTCATAGAGATAGGATGTGTCTGACTTGCGTTCATAGGTATGAATGCGTAAACATATCTGTGAGTGTTTACATCTGTACTGCGTTGCTATTTTTATTTTTTTTCCAACAGCACAGGGTTCATTTTCCGGCAACTAGCTAGCTTGCTTGCACGTCAGATTGAATTAAACGGATGCGTGTAAGGAGGAATTGTGGCATCGATCGATCTTTTCACCACGAGATCTGAACTACTCCCTCCGTTCCTAAATATAAGTCATTTTAGAGATTTCAAATGGACTACCACATACGGATGTATATAGACATATTTTAGTGTGAAGATTCACTTATTTTGCTTCGTATGTAGTCACTTGTTGAAATCTCTAGAAAGACCTATATTTAGAAACGGAGGAAGTAGCTACTGTTAAAGTATGATTTTGTATAGCTAACCACGCGTATTCCGTTTGTATACGGTTGTACATATATGCGTATAGGATTATTTCTTGGTCTCCAAGACTTGTAATCTTGCTATATATATATGAGCCGATCGTCCCTTGAGAGGCGTCTTCCCTCAAACTGATTCTCATTTATATGGTATCAGCCTTTCTTTCCTAAAACCCTAGCTTCCGCCGCCCCACCCTCAACCGCCGCCGCCCTAAACCCTAGGCGCCGCCGCGGTTCCTCCCACCTTCCCAGATCGCCGCCATGTCCACCTCCGCATCGTCATTGTCCATGCTCGGGGCGCAGACCTCCGGGACCCTCATCAACTCCACCTCCGCCGCCACCGCCGCTGCCACCGCGCCCGCCCTCACGTCGCCGGCCTCCCAGGCCGTCCACGTCGCCAGCGTCAAGACGCACGTCCCCGTCCTCGACCTGCAGCAGTCCAACTACGCCAAGTGGCGCATGCTCATCACCGTCCTCCTCGGCAAGTACGAGCTCATGGATCACATCTCCGCCGTCACGCCGCCGGACGCTCGCACGGCCGAGTGGCAGCGCCAGGACTACGTCGTCCGTTCGTGGCTCTACGGCTCCATCAGCGACGACATCCTGGACACCATCATGGCCCAGGATCAGACTGCGTACGACGCCTATGCGCTGATCCGGAACCTCTTCCTCGACAACCAACTCACCCGGGCCGTCTACCTCGAGGCGCAGTTCCCGGCCATCGTTTAGGGCGACCTCACCATCACCGCCTACTGCCACCGCCTGAAGGCCCTCTCCGACACGCTGGCAGACGTGGGGCAGCCCGTGCAGGACCAGACCTTGGTCCTCACATGCTTTCGGGGCCTCAACCCGCGCTTCTCCGACATCACCACCCTCGTCACGATGCAAGTTCCGCCTCCGACCTTCCTGCAGACGCGCTCCATCCTCCTTCTGCGCGAGAACCAGCTCGCCAACACCGTTCCCGGTGGCTCTGTGCAATCTCAGGTCGCTCTCTACGGCAACACCGCCGGCTCCTCCACCGGCGGCAACCCAGGCGGCCACGGCAACTCAGGCGGCCACAACAGCAACGGTGGCCGCTGGTCGAAGAAGAAGAAGAACGCCGGCGGGGGTGCGGCCAACTCCAACACCACTCACCCCCCGCGGCACCCGGCCCGTGGATCTGCTTCAACCTGTACACCGGCCAGACCCAGCCGATGCAGCCCGCCTGGCGCCCTTACGCCGCCCCGGCTCCTCCCACCGGGGGCGCTGGCATCCTTGGGCCGGCCCCGCGGTCCGCCGCACTAGTGCCGCCGCCCCGCCAGTCAACCTGGGTCCCCCCAGGACAGGTCGCTTACACGACCCAACTGGCACCGCTGCACGGTCAGGCCTGGGGCACTAACTCGCTACCACCTGCGGCGCCGTACAACCCCGGCCCGGCAAGGGACTGCTCCGCCCTCGTCGGCGCCCTGAACGCCACTGCCGGCTCTCCAGCCGCCGGCCCCTCTACACCAGGCGCATGGTTGATGGACTCCGGCGCAACCTCGCACATGGTCTCCGACCCTGGTATACTCTCCACCTCCTCATATCCTCCCCCTTCCCTCCGTGTAACCGTTGGCAACGATCCTCTTCCCATCACCGCCACCGGCCACGTTACTCTCCGCACACCTAGCCACACTTTCCATCTTAACAATGTTCTAGTTGTTCCCGATATCATCAAAAATCTTCTTTCTACTCATCAGTTTACCATTGATAACTCCGTTTCTGTTGAATATGACCCGTGTGGTTTCGCGAGATTATTCGCTGCAGTAGCCCCGGTCCATCCACGAGTTCTTCGCCAACACCACCACCACCACCTCGCCATTTGGACTCGTCGCCACCACCACCGCATCGGAGCTATGGCATCGTCGCTTAGGACATCCGGGTCGTGACTATGTCACATTTATCATCAGAATTTGCTATCCCATGTAATAAAAGTACTCAAGTGTGTCATGCATGTCAGCTTGGCAAGCACGTGCGTCTACCGTTCTCTAGATCATCCACATTTTGTGTCGTTCCGTTCCAATTACTTCATTGTGATTTGTGGACATCACCCGCTGCTACTAAATCTGGCTTTAAATATTATTTGGTCATTGTCGATGATTTTTCTCATTTTATGTGGACCTACCCACTCCGCCAGAAATCCGACACATGTGATATTCTCATTAACTTTGTCGCTTACGCACACATACAATTCAACCTTCCGGTCGTGTCTTTCCAAACCGACAACGGCACTGAGTTTGTTAACTCCACCTTTGTCGAGTTCCTTGCCCGCAACGGCACTCACCTACGCATGTCTTGCCCGTACACTTCTCCTCAAAACGGCAAGGCTGAGCGTGCTATCCGCACCCTCCTCTTCCAGGCTTACATGCCTCCTTCTACTGGGCCGAGGCTCTCACTGTGGCCACCTTCTTACTTAATCGCCGTCCTAGCCAAGCCCTGCAGTTTCGCATCCCATATACCCTCCTCTACCAACAAAAACCCTCCCTCTTTGACCTTCGCGTCTTCGGGTGCTTGTGCTACCCAAACCAATCCGCCACGGCATCTCTCAAACTGGCTCCGCGCTCCACTGCGTGCGTGTTCCTCGGTTACCCTACATCACATCACGGCTATAGATGCCTTGACTTGTCATCCCGCCGCGTCATTATCTCCCGTCACGTCGTCCTTGACGAAAACACCTTTCCCTTTGCCACAGATCGCACCGACACATCCCCGGCCGACCTCGACTTTCTGCTCGACCTCGCCGCCACGCACCCGGCTCCCGCTGTCATCACAACCCCACCGGGCCAGCCCAGCATGGCGCCGGCCTCCCCGGCCCAGCCCACTATTCATGGCCCGGCCTCCCCACCCCCCACGCGCATCACCGACACGCCTGCCTCACCCGCGCCCACGCCACCCGCGTCCCCCGGCCGGTCCCCTTCACCACCACCACCGCCACCCCTCCCCCTCCCCGTCGCTCCCGTAGCAGTACCGCTCCTGCCATCAACACTCACACCATGCTCACGCGCGCCAAGCATGGTATAGTTCAGCCGATTGACAAACTCAACCTGTCTGCCGAGCACTCCGTCATCTCACCTATTCCTAAAACCTATCTCTCGCTCTTTAGGACCCTCTTTGGCGTGCTGCTATGTCCGAGGAGTACGATGCTATCATTCAGAACCGCACTTGGTCTCTGGTTCCTCGTCCGGTTGGTGCTAACGTTGTTTCAGGCAAGTGGATCTTCAAGCACAAGTTTGGCGCTGATGGTGGTCTTGCTCGGTACAAGGACAGGTGGGTGGTCCGTGGATTCTCTCAGCAGCCTGGTATTGACTACGACGAGACTTTTAGTCCTGTTGTCAAACCGGCTACGATCCGCGTTGTGCTCAGCATTGCCGTCTCCCATGACTGGCCGGTTCATCAGCTGGATGTCAAGAACGCTTTCCTCCATGGCGATCTTGATGAGGTGGTTCATTGTGAGCAGCCGCCCGGCTTCATCGACCCCACGCGGCCTCAGCATGTCTGCCTGCTTCACAAGTCCCTCTATGGGCTTAAGCAAGCGCCCCGCGCGTGGTACCAGCGGTTCGCTCATCATGCTCATCGCCTTGGGTTCATGGCTTCCCAGAGCGACGTGTCTCTGTTTGTGCTTCGGCACGGTACCGAGATGGCCTACCTGCTTCTCTACGTTGACGACATCATCCTCACCGCCTCCAGCGCCGGGCTTCTCCAACACATCACCGACCAGCTCCACCGCGAGTTCTCCATGACCGATCTCAGGGACTTGTCCTACTTCCTCAGGATCTCGGTGTCCCGCTCTACTTCGGGGATGCTTCTCTCACAGCGTCAGTACGCCATCGACCTTCTTCAGCGCGCCGGTAAGATGGACTGCAACCCGTGTGTGACGCCCATCGACAGTCGTTGCAAGCTCTCTACCGATGAGGGTCCCCTCGTCACTGATGCTACTGAGTACCGGAGTTTTGCCGGGGCGCTTCAGTACGTGACACTCACCCATCCCGACATTGCTCATGCCGTTCAGCAAGCGTGCCTCTACATGCACGCTCCTCGGGAGCCACATCTCAACCTCGTCAAGCGGATTCTTCGGTATGTTCGTGGCACTCTCGACCTCGGGCTTCAGCTTCACTCCACGCCTGCCTCCTCGCTCACCGCCTACTCCGACGCCGATTGGGCCGGCTGCCCCGACACACGACGCTCAACCTCTGGCTACTGTGTCTATCTCAGCGACAACCTGGTGTCCTGGTCCTCCAAACGCCATGCCACAGTATCTCGCTCCAGTGCCGAGGCGGAGTACAGAGCCGTGGCTCATGCCGTGGCTGAGTGCTGCTGGCTTCGCCAGCTTCTTCTCGAGCTTCATCGTCCCCTTCCGTCCGCAACAGTTGTCTTCTGTGATAACGTCAGTGCTGTTTACATGGCTTGTAACCCGGTCCAGCATCGCCGCACGAAGCACATCGAGATCGACATCCACTTCGTTTGTGAGAAGGTGTCTCTCGGTCAGATTCGGGTTCTTCATGTGCCGTCTTCGCAGCAGTTTGCCGATATCATGACGAAGGGCTTGCCGTCACACCTCTTCGAGGATTTTTGGTACAGTTTATGCGTTCGCCCGACGCACAAGCTGCGGGGGCGGGGGGGGGGGGGGGGGTGTTAAAGTATGATTTTGTATAGCTAACCACGCGTATTCCGTTTGTATACGGTTGTACATATACGCGTATAGGATTCTTTCTTGGTCTCCAAGACTTGTAATCTTGCTATATATATATGAGCCGATCGCCCCTTGAGAGGCGTCTTCCCTCAAACTGATTCTCGTTTATAGCTACTAGTTGCAATTTAATTTGACCCGGACATATCGAGCGTACAACTACAAGGTATAGTGACTGCATGCAGCTTGCACGTCTAGGTACATTAAACTTGAGTGATCACTTCATTACGATTTGCCAGCTACTGCAGTCAGGACAGGCTCAACTTCATTAGGAAAGAAGGATTAAACTGACGCTGTAGTAGTCAAGGCGTGGAAGGATTATACTAACGTAAGTATTGGATGTGCCGTACGTAAGGACATGGGTATAGACATGCATGCACACCCATTTTCTTTCAGAAAGAAAACCTCATTACTCTCTACCATGCAAACAAACAAAAAAACTCATTACTCTGATTTGATCTCTGTATAATTAATTAGTTCTTTCAGCCCCACTTGAGCGAGTTGGCGGATTAAGGTTCCCCTGCCGCCAGCTTTCTCAATCCCCTTCCGATTCCCTCCCAACCTCTGTCTTTCCCCTTCCCAAAAATGTTAGGCCTTCCATACCGACCCCCTACGTACTTTGGGCCGGACGTGTTCCTACGTATGAGATCCACCCAGGCCGGCCCCAAATTGAGGGGTCGGGTAGGGGAGTCCGGACATTCGCCGCGTCAGCTCAACAGCCGGGCCCAGCCCCCAATTTTAACCAGCCACCACCCTCATTATGAGTCACTCAACTCTGATTGTCTCAAAAAAAAAAGTTACTCAACTCTGCTTCCCTCCAAAGATCCTAGCCACCACCTACCACTTAGTCACCGGCCTCCTCCCGACGCGATGAGAAAGAAGATGACCGAGGAGGAGCGCAACCAATGCTAGATGATATAGCTGCCCCATGCCTATCACTTGACCATGCCGCCGCCCTGCCGCAACGATTGATCTTGCAGGAGCTCAGACTCCAATCCGTGGCAGAGCAGACACATTACCACTGCTTGCTCGTTCGTCCGCTGGGCCTCACCGTCACATGTCGCCAAGGCCCTTGTCCTCCACGGCGCTGTATGTTATTAACGAAAGCCCTTCGATGGAGTCAACGTCGGCATCGCCGGTGCCCTTGGAGGCCATACCTATGAGGTGACCGTCCGGTTTGTGCGCTAGGCCTTAATTTAGACTAGTATAATATTTGTTAGTTTGGATGTAATGTATCGAACTCGTTAAATCTTGTCTAGTTTTCATGTAATATTTCAAATTCCGTTAAATTTCTTCTGGTTCTGTTTCAATTTCATATCTGAAAATTTTAAATTGGAAGATTTGCGGGGGGTGGGGGGGGGGGGGGGTCGGCGTGGGTGCCAGAATGCAGCATTCTTAAATCTCCTATTTATCCGCGGACAGACGTGCGGGCGCCGGCCCTCCAATGGTTGGTAGCGAGGGCGACCGCGGTGGCAGGCAGCATTCTTCTTTTTATCCTTTTTCTGCTTGTTGGATTGCGTTTTCTAGTACTGCTGATGAGCACCATGTATTCGGTTTCGGCTGTCCGATGTTTCATCCTGCGCTGTTCTGTACCATGTAGGTTTGCTTAATATACGCATGCATTAGTTGCCAACTTGCTCAAATCGGCGTACGGATAGAGACGAATTGTACAGCCGTGCGTGCATCAGTACTCTATTTGGCAGCTACCTGATCTCTTGTATCCACATGGATCGTACGTACAAGGTGTACTGACTGCGTGCAGCACATATGTCTTGCTGAGAGGAACGGAATGCATGTAAGAGGCAGCCAATATTAGGAAAACCAAACTCTTAATATTGACCGATAAAACTCTGCATAAGTTGGACTGCCTATATAGTACAACATATGCATGGAACAAAACTACATCATTTTATATTCTAGGCCATTGGATCACCATCCAACGGACATGATCGCGGCACCACCTCCTCATCTTCAACCTCATTATCTTCTTCCTTCGGCACGCCCCCCACCTGCCCCACCCTAACCGCCTGCCTCCAGCCCCGCAGTCGACGGGGGCTGCCGCATACCGCCCCATCCTCCCCTCGATCTCTCCTCATTGCCGTTGCTTACCGTCGCCACACCATCCCTCTAAGTCCCGCCGATCTGTATCAACACCGAAGGGCAATGACCCCCGTACCCCCTCGAACCGCACTTGTTAACATGTTTCCTTGTTTTCAACTAAATAAATTATCCAATTAATCTACCTTTTTACATGTGTAACCATGTAAAAATGGTCAATTTCAACATGCATGATTGTATTGCTCATCATGTTAAATATATATTATGACGTATAATCGTAAAATAAATATATATTACGATGTATAATCATGACAAGGCTGGTTTCAAAAAGTTTGCTCTCCCAAGCCGGAGGCCCAGAGGTGGCACCAAGCTTTGCTCAATGCATGACGGCAATGGACGTGGGAGGAAGAAGATTTCGACACCCGTAAAGCTTTGATTGTAATTTTATAATTGTGTATGGCTGTTCGTAAGTTCCTATGATTCATAATAATGGCCTTAAGCCTTTTCGCAAAAAGAAAACGCAAATAATATATCATGGGTGATGATTGGATATATCATGCATGCATATACTATGTGACAATCTAAACATCGACAACAGTGTTAAGACACACCCTGCAAAAGTCTTTCAAACAGATCTCAAATCCGTTGCTCTCTTTGTGTGGTCATATGTGTGCATGCATATAGTATGTCTGATGTCACCAACCTTCATTAAAGCTAAAGTGCAAGATTTTATTAATCCCAGCTGGATGGTGGCATAGCTGAATATGGCTAGTCTCAGCCACCATTTACGGCCGGATATAAATAAACCGTTCCGTGCCTCGGCCGGTATATCTCCGGCCAGTACGTACGTACTCCGTGTAGGACAGTAGGAATACGATTCATTCGTGATGCGTATTGATTAGAATTAGTTACGTACGTAGATGTGCATGCAAGCGCGCTGTACACAAGCTAACTATGCATGCATGAACAGCAGGAACGTACGTACGTGCATGAGATATCGAGATCGAGATAAGATATGCCTTCTCGCAAAAAAAAAGAAAAAGAAAAGAAGAGAGAGATAAGATATGCCGCTTCATTGGTTGCCCTATAAACATGAGCGGAGTGGTATATAGGTAGCCAGCTACGCCATCACATTATGATGACCATTAATCACTAATGACTACTGTACTACGCTGTCATACGCTATTTGTGTGAGCAAGAGAGAGCGCCATGTTAATGGAAAGTACGCAGGCATATGCTTATTCGGACGTGGCTTTGGTGTCTCTTAATGTGCAGATGGATGTTTAGTCTTTCTTGCACGTCAGCGTGCATCAATGGAAAATAGTTTGCATCCAAATTAAGCAAAGCAAAATTGGAAGGACACTATCTTTAATGGTTTGACAACGAAATGTAAGTCCTTTCACATGACCGTGCGACAACATATGGAGGTTAGACATTTCACAACTGAGCTTGAAAAAATAAACAGAGAACAAACGGCAGCAGAACTCACAACACGCACGTAGTGTTTTCGATTTCGGCCCAAAAAACGAATTGCAGTCGAAATTCGGCCATTTCGCCCAGGACTGGTAGATATGTTTGCCGGCCCAAACATTTGGGTCTTATTTGAATTTTTGGCCCAACCCAGCTTCCGGCCCAAACCTCCATTGGCCTTCCAGTGACGTAAAAGGAACCAACAGAGCCCTGAACTTTTCATAGGGTTTATCTCTTTCCTCTTCATTATACAACTGTTCTCTCTCGTTAGGGTTTTATGCTCTCCGAGGCGTTTGGCGGCCGCCGTTGAGATCTACCCTGTTCCCTCCCGCCGATCAGTCTGTAAGGTGCGGCTGGGGCTTCTGGTCCCCGTCGCCCCTCTCCTGGAAGATGGCCCGGTGTAGGGCACCTGGTTTTTCGGAAGCCCGGCGATTCACATATGCGGGCTAGGTTTTGACGTATGGCGGCGAATACGGGACATGGATCGGCGACGGCCGATGCCTCCTCATCGGCGTCATAGAGAGAGAGAAGATGATGGCGGAGCTTGGGCTGCGTGAGGATGATATTGATGATGTCATGGTCGATGAGGGTTCTATCCCTCAGGACGCGGCTAGGTGGATGGCGGTGGCTAGGGTTCATATTGATAAACCCTACAGTCAAGGCTAGTTCTTCAGAAACATGCGAGCAACTTGGGATCTTGCACAGGAAGTGAACTTCAAACCCCTGGAGGAGAATCTATATACACTTCAATTTAGTTGGCTAGGCGATTGGGAAAGAGTGATGCAGGAAGGGCCATGGAACTATAGGGGGCATGCTGTGATCATAACCCCCTATGACGGGGTGACTCAACCATCCCAAGTTAAGCTTGATACTTTGGATATATGGATTCAGATACACGATGTCCCAAATCTTTATGCACATCTGGTGCCTTCTCTTGCGGCCAAGGTAGGGGAAGTTCTGTTCTCCGAGAAAGGCTCACATGATGTCACGGGATTTTTTTTACCGAGTATGGGTTAAGATCAATGTACATAGGACCCTAAAGAACGCGGTGTCATTAATAAGGGACACAAGGAGACAAATTTATAGGGTCAAGTATGAACGATTGCCGGATTGGTGTGCAGTTTGTGGTCACTTGGGCCATACCTTCAAGGAGTACGGAGATGGAATCCATCCTAAGTCTGCACTGGTGTTCAAGGATTTGCGTGCATCATGGTCCATGAGGAGAGGACGAGGCCCGGGAGGTGAAAGGGGTCGCCGTGGAGGCCGAAGAGCGGGCCGGGGTAGAGGAAACAGAGGTGCAGCCAGAGATGAAGAGGCGGAGTTCTACAGAGATGAAGAACGTGATGAATAGGTATACCCGGGGATGGAAGATATGACTGTGGATGATCCAAGTAGGAAGAGGGCTGAACGGGACGACCTGAGTAGAGGCAACATGTTGAAGGAGCAACAGAAGGTAGATCCAAAGGCACTAGCTCTCGTTCCTGTCGGCACCAGCATTGTTAGCCCCCCTCCGAACAGAGACCCGAAGCGTTCGAGGACAGAAGGCGAGGAAAAGGAAAGCTCAAGTATTCCAGTAAAGAATTTGGCGGGCTCCTTCGAGGAGGGCCGCCGGGCCCAATGAGTGCTTTATGTTGGAACTGTCGTGGTGTGGGCAACGCCGCGACGGTCCAAGAACTTCGCAAGTTTGCGAAGAAGTTTGCCCCTACCCTCTTATGCATTGTTGAAACACAGATCGAAGGATCTAGGGTAGAAAATTTAGCAAATACGTTGGGGTATGATAAAGCTTATGCAGTTGATATCCAAGGGAGAAGTGGTAGTTTATGTTTGTTCTGGAAAAATGAAATAAAGATTGAAGTTCTGTGTTAATCTTGTTATCATCTTGATGTGTCTGTTGAGGAACCAGAACAGGAGATATGGAGAATGATGTGTGTATATGGAGAGTCCCAAACTCACTTGCGGCATCAGACGTGGACAGTGTTAGAAAATATAAGCACTTTGAGCTCGTTGCCCTGGTTATGCATGGGTGATTTCAACAAGGTGCTATGTCCAAACAAACATGAGGGGATTGGACAACGTAGCAACCCACAAATCCAAGCTTTCCGCAAGGCTACGAATGTTTGCATGTTGATGGACATTGGACATAAAGGAAGATTTTGGACTTCTGAAAAAAAAGGTGGCTGGCGGTACCTACACTAGATGTAGATTAGACAGGGTGTTGGTTAACCCTCAATGGCTGACCCGATTCCCTTTAGCGAGCCTGGAGAAACATGCAGCGGCTACATCTGATCATGGCCCAATCGTTTTGGACTTCGACCGAGCTCAAGCTGCAACACGAACAAGATTGTTTCCGTACGAGGCAATGTGGGAAAAACATGAAGGTTTTGGAGGGGTTGTAAGCTCAGAATGGGAAGCATCGGGCCCGTGTATGACTGTCAAACAGTTGCACGATAAATTGGCCACTGTTTCCAAAGGGATAACTAGGTGGAGCAGGCAATCTTTTTGAAGTGTGATACGGGAGATCAACGATCTTAAACTGAGATTAGAGGAACTAAGGGGGGACCCTCTACGATCGACACCGTCACATGTGGAGCTCAAGATTAATGAAAGACTGGTAGAGCTTTATCATCGAGAGGAGATCATGTGGAGGCAGCGAGCCAGGGTGGAATGGCGTTCATCGGGTGACAAGAACACAAAATTCTTCCACCTTCGAGCTAGCTTGAGAAGAAAGAAGAATATGATAAGGGCCCTTGAAAATACGCTGGTGGTGGGGGTAAGTGACCCAGCTGAGTTGAAGTCGATGGTGAATGCATTCTATCAAAATCTGTACACATCAGAGGGGGTGCAAGGTGTTGAACATGTACCATGCAAGGTCACAGCTGCAATGAACGCTAATCTTTGTGCTCTGTACACTCGAGAAGAGGTCAAAATTGCACTCTTCCAGATGTTCCCTACAAAAGCTCCAGGTCCTGACGGCTTCCCTGCTTAGTTCTACCAAAAACACCGGGATGTGTGTGCAGATGATGTGACTAATGTTGTCTTAAGGATTGTGAGAGGGGAGGAGAGTCCCGAATTCATTAATGAGACCATCTTGGTTCTCATTCCAAAGGTGAATAACCCCACTCTCCTTTCGCAATTCAGACCGATAAGCTTATGCGATGTTCTGTACAAAATAGCCTCAAAGGCAGTGGCCAACAGATTGAAGCAGATACTACCAGACATTATATCTCCTGAACAGTCAGCTTTTGTGCTAGGGAGAGTGATTACAGACAATATAATTTGTGCTTATGAGTACTTGCACTTTATGAAGAGGAAAAAGTCAAAAAATAATAGTTATTGTGCTCTAAAATTGGATATGATGAAAGCTTATGATAGACTGGAGTGGGACTATTTGAGAGCAATTATGGTCAAGCTGGGTTTCGCACAGGCTTGGATTGACACAGTCATGTCTATGATCTCCAGTATCTCTTTTTCAGTCTTATTTAATGGGGAGAAACTTGAGAATTTCCACCCATCTAGAGGACTTCAGCAGGGAGATCCTATCTCCCCTTACCTTTTCTTGATTGCAGCAGAGGGCCTTTCGTGCCTCCTGAAATTCAGTTCTCAGTCATCATTGTTGGCAGGTATTAAGGTGGCACCCACGGCTCCTGCCGTTAACCATCTTTTATTTGCATATGACAGCCTATTGCTTTTCAAGGCTAGTGTGGAGGGTGCAGAGAAGGTATCAAACCTACTCATTTCCTATTGTGGGGCTTCCGGACAGAAAGTAAACAATGCAAAGTCGTCCATCTTCTTTAGTAAAGGTTGTCCTCAAACAATAAGGGACGGGGTTAAGGACAAACTTCAGGTGTATAATAAGAGTCTCTCAGTGATCGTTATCTGGGTATGCCAACTGAGGTGGGACACTCCAAGAATGGCACGTTCAAATATTTGAGGGATAGAGTGTGGGAGAAAGTGAAAGGATGGATGGGAAAATTACTGTCAGCGTCCGGGAAGGAGGTGCTCGTAAAAGCAGTGGCCCAGGCAATACCGGTTTATTCTATGTCTTGTTTCAGACACCCAAGAGGGCTGTGTGAGAGTGTCACAGCTATAATCCGGCAGTTCTGGTGGGGAAGCAAGGGAGGAAGAAGGAAACCGGCATGGGTTGCATGGGATACAATGACCATGCCAAAATATATGGGAGGTATGGGACTCCGTGACCTGGAACTCTTTAACTTGTCTCTCTTGGCTAGGCAAGCATGGAGGGTGATGGATGATCCAGAGTCTTTGAGTGCGAAAATACTGAAGGCAGTATACTTCCCAGATCGATCTCTTTTGGATGCAGAGTTGGGATCTCATCCCTCACAAATCTGGAGAGGTATTCTTGATGGAAGAGACATAGTGGCTCAGGGCATTATTCGTCGCATAGGAGATGGGGCAGATACGGTTATTTGGAATAATAACTGGATACCAAGTGAGAGTTTCAGAAGGCCGATCACTTCCTTGGTTCAGGATCCGCCTCGGCGTGTTTCAGAGCTCATAGAAATAACAACAGCTACATGGAAAGAACAGCTTGTGCGGGCTGGTTTCACACCATTTGATGCGGAGGCAATTGTCAAGATACCTTTATGCACTCGTCGGGTTGCTGATTTTTGGGCGTGGAGTGAGGAGCCCCGTGGCCACTTTTCAATCAGCTCAGCTTAGCGCATGCTCGTCCACACGAAGCTTAACAGAGAAGCGTGGCTAGAGGGACGCGAGGGCTCATCAAATGAAGAAGTAGAAGGAGCAGAATGGAAGGTGCTGTGGAAGGTGCAGGTCCCTTCAAAGATCAGGGGTTTCTTGTGGAGATTGGCAAAAAACTTGATTCCGTCTAGTGCAGTCTTACATAGGCGAAACATGGCCACATCTACAGCATGCAATTTATGTGGAGTTCATGACTCATGGAGACATGCATTGTTGGACAGTCCTATGTCGTGAAGTACGTGGGCGCTATCATCGGAAGCCATTCAGGACCAGCTAAGTATTGCTACCTTTTGAGCATGCGTTGGTTTTCCCTTGAAGAGCAAAGGGTGATGCAGCAAAGTAGCGTAAGTATTTCCCTCAGTTTTTTAGAACCAAGGTATCAATCCAGTAGGAGGCTACGCGCGAGTCCCTCGCACCTACACAAAACAAATAAATCCTCGCAACCAACGCGATAAGGTATCAATCCAGTAGGAGACAACGCGCAAGTCACCTAGTACCTGCACAAGCAATCAAGAACCTTGCAACCAATGCGATAAAGGGGTTGTCAATCCCTTCACGGCCACTCGCAAAAGTGAGATCTGATAAAGATAATAAGATAAATATTTTTTGTATTTTTGTTGTATAGATTGTAAAGTAAAGATTGCAAAGTAGTAAACGAGATGCGATGTGAATAAAGGAGATGGAATATAATAAGAAAGCGACCCGGGGGCCATAGGTTTCACTAGTGGCTTCTCTCAAGATAGCATGTATTACGGTGGGTGAACAAATTACCGCCGAGCAATTGATAGAAAAGCGCATAGTTATGAATATATCTAAGGCAATGATCATGAATATAGGCATCACGTCCGTGTCAAGTAGACCGAAACGATTCTGCATCTACTACTATTACTCCACACATCGACCGCTATCCAGCATGCATCTAGAGTATTAAGTTCATAAGAACGGAGTAACGCATTAAGCAAGATGACATGATGTAGAGGGATAAACTCAAGCAATATGAGATAAACCCCATCTTTTTATCCTCGATGGCAACAATACAATACGGGCCTTGCTGCCCCTGATGTCACTGGGAAAGGACACCGCAAGATTGAACCCAAAGCTAAGCACTTCTCCCATTGCAAGAAAGATCAATCTAGTAGGGCAAAATAAACCGATAATTCGAAGAGACTTGCAAAGATATCAAACCATGCATATAAGAATTCAGAGAAGAACCAAATAATATTCATAGATAATCAAGTTCATAGATCCACAATTCATCGGATCTTGGCAAACACACCGCAAAAGAGTATTACATCGAATAGATCTCCAAGAACATCGAGGAGAACTTTGTATTGAGAACCAAAGAGAGAGAAGAAGCCATCTAGCTAATAACTATGGACCAGAAGGCCTGTGGTAAACTACTCACGCTTCATCGGAGAGGCTATGGTGTTGATGTAGAAGCCCTCCGTGATCGATTCCCCCTCCGGCAGATCGCTGGAAAAGGCCCCAAGATGGGATCTCACGGGTACAGAAGGTTGCGGCGGTGGAAAAGTGGTTTCGTGGCTCCCCTGATGTTTTTAGGGTATAAGAGTATATATAGGCGAAAGAAGTACGTTGGTGGAGCTCCGTGGGGCCCACGAGGGTGGGGGCCATGCCCTCCTGCCTCGTGGCCGCCTCATGGAGTTCCAGGCTTCAATTCCAGGTCTTCTGGATTGCGTTTGTTCCAAGAAAGATCATCGCGAAGGTTTCATTCCGTTTGGATTCCGTTTGGTATTCCTTTTCTGCAAAACACTGAAATAGGCAAAAAAACAGAAACTGGCACTGGGCCTTCGGTTAATAGACATCCAAAACAGATAATATAGTAGCATGAAACAATAAAAAATTATAGATACGTTGGAGACGTATCAAGTATCAACCAACAGAAAGGTCCCAAGGAGTGGATATTTGTAGTGGGCAGAACATTATCATCGGAGGAGTTTATCAGGTTCGCAATAACCCTATGGGCCATCTGGGGGCGAGGCGCAAGGCAATACATGAGGATATCTTCAAAAGCCCATTTGCAGTTCATGGCTTCGTTAATACTTACCTGGGAGAGCTCCTTTCGTTACCTCAGAAGGGTTAATCTCGTGGGAGTGCAGTGTCGGGACGATCGGGATGGCTAGCACCACCTGAGAATTTTATGAAGCTTAATATGGATGCAGCAGTGAGCAGAGGAGAAAACCATGGAACGGTGGGCACGATCTGCAGAAACAGCGAAGGTTCTTTCTTAGGTGCGTCGGCCTATGTTTTCGAAAATAACAGTGATCCAACGACTCTTGAAGCTTTGGCTACCAGGGAAGGTTTGGCTCTAGCTCAGGATCTGAATCTGAACCTCATACATTTAGCTTCAGATTGCCAAGGCGTTATGTCAGAAATCAAGACGGGGAGTGGATCAGCCTACGGAGCTATAATCGAAGAGATTAAGCTGACGGCTACTTCTTTTATTTCATGTAATATAGTTCATGAGTTTAGGAGCTCCAATAAGGAGGCTCACAATCTAGCGAAGCATGCTTTAAAGTTAGGGCCTGGTCGTCATGTATGGCTAGGTCAGCCGGAGGGGATTTCCTTCGTCCCTGTAAACATTGTGACGGTTTGAAATAAAAGCTTCGCGAGATTGCCTAAAAAAACAGAGCCCCGAACTAAGAATAAACAAATTCTCCACAAGTCTCCTCTATAAGCGGCGACGCCTACCTGGCGCATGATGTGCTCAGTCGCCGCCTCCTCCTCAAGCACACCACCCTCGGCTTGTCCATGACGCGATTGGCGATCTACCCATGCTTGTGCGGCAGCCGGCAAAGCTGGTGAGGCGGATGGGCTTCGTGGTTGAGTGCCCGCTGGCTTCTCTCATCCACGACGCGTTGAATTGAAGCCATACGTGAATGTATAAGCAATCAAAGAACTGTTATTGTTCATTTTGCTGCAAGATTTCAATTTTGGGTACAATTTCGGTATTTTTTGTTCATATTTCGCCATTTTTCTTGTAAAATTCAAATTTTGGATTGTTCTTTTCGTCTGAAATTTTCTAAAAAATACGAAATGCGAAATTTCGTCCCTTTCTTTCAGAGGTGGTAAAATTGGCAAACCGAAAACCAAATCCTTGTCCCCATGGAATGAGTAAAAACCAAAGTTACTCATGGTCGCTCTGAGTCCCCGACACGGCCTCCTTGTACACCCCCACGACCCGCCGTTCCCACAGGGCAAAATTTCGTGTTTTGACCCTTTTCTGATATCTATTCGAGATCTGACCCTAGTTTGAATTTTTTTCGAGATCTGACCATTTTGCTACCGCCAGGGTCCATGGCGGTAGGGTGTAATAGCCTACCACCAGGGACCTTGGCGGTAGGAAGCATCCCTACCGCCAAACAGAATGGCGGTAGCATGTACAACCCTACCGCCAAGGTGCTCGGCGGTAGGCGCGAGCACACACTATGTTCAATACTTAGCAAAATTTCACGGTAGGGCATGCAACCCTACCGCCAGGGATCTTGTCGGTAGGCACTTATAACCTACCGCCATGGACCCTGGCGGTAGCAAAAGGGTCAGATCTCGAAAAAAATTCAAATTAGGGTCAAATCTTGAATAGGTATCGAAAAAGGGTCAAAACACGAAATTTAGCCTTCCCACGGCGCCTAACCACGACACGGCCTCCTCCTTCAACGATGATGCCTTCCCATGGTCCCACCCCACGTCTCCACCGATGCCACGTTGGAGGCGGCAAATCTAGGTGGTTGCGGCATTCGTCAGCATTGCTATGGGCATTCGAGGGAGCCGCCGGGAGTCTCTGCTCTCGTGACACCACTTGTTGGTCGCACATCGAGAGCTCTGCATGTTTGGCATACCATGGTCACCGGAGGAAGAAGAGGACAGATGGTTGTGGGGGATGGGTATACACCATGAACGCGTCTGGGCACAATCTGGTGCATCGGCCCAATAGCAAGAGTACGGCTGCGTGCCTTGGCAGACCAATGTTCGAGTCCTGTGGATGGAATTTATTTCGTGGATTTAAAACTTGGTGTCTCACATATTAATTCCGCCGGGCTCCTTCCTTGTTGGTCTATTTTTTTGGGGGCATCGGTCGGCAGTGATTTGCCTTCTGGCTTTTGGCGCCAGGGTCGTGGCTGTTAGAAAAAAGGGCGCTAATAGGTGCCGGCGCATCGACTGAAACTTTTGGCCGGTCCCGCTTGGGCCACTGGATCAGTCTAACATGGAGCGTGCGGAACCGCTCGATCATGCACGTATCAGACGGGCTCGATGTGGACTTGATGGTCGTCTTCCTCATCCGCCGCGCATCGTTGACTGTAGCCGCCGGCGCCGTCTGCCGCACCCCGTGTTCCTCGTGGCTCGCCGCATCGTTGGCTCGCCATGGCTGCCGCTCGCCGTGCCGCTCGCCGTCGCCACTCGCCGTCTCTGCTGCAGCAAAAAAGGTACCAGCTGCATCAAAAACAGGCGGTAATGGCGGCCGCTAGGTCCAATAATGGCGGGGCCGCCGGTTCCAGCATCCGTCGCAGCACCATTGGTGCATAGAAACAGTCATGTGCATCAACGGCTCGCCGCTGCAGCTTTTTCGTCGCCGGTCTCTGGTTGAAGCTTTTGAAATATATAGTTGAAACTTTTGTGTTAACGATTGTAGCTTTCTACGTTTCGTGTCACCGGTTGAAGCTTTCTATATCACCGGTCGAAGCTTTTTTTCTAGCGGGTTGAAACTTTTTTCGTCGCCGGTTGCAACTTTTCTGATTTCCAGTCACCGGTCACCGCCGTGAATGGTGGTAACAATTACTATCTATGGCAGTAGCAAACATTCTGTGTGGTTGCAGCAAAACGTTGTCGTGGTTGTCAAAGGGTTGCATCTTCTTCATGAATGATGTAGCGAATCCTGTGGTCGGTAGTAGCAAAACATTGTTCGGTTGCAGCAAAAAAATGTCTCTGTCGTCTGGGTAGCATCGTATTCACAAATGAATGTAACAAAAATCGCCGTTGGAGGTAGCAATTTATGTCGCTGGTAGTAGCAAAAACACTACGCTGTTGCAACAAAAAAAGCGTTGTCACTGTCATCGGGGTCGCATCATAGGCGCATAATGGTTGTAACAAATTCCACCGCTGGTCGCAGCTCCTCTGTCGTCTGGTTCTAGCAACTTGCGCCACAGTTGCAACATCACCTGTCGCGCGGTCGTAGCAATCCGCCGTCGAGGTCGCCGCAGTCGCCATGCGCCGCCGTCGCAACTCCTCGC
The DNA here is from genome assembly GCF_002575655.3 of Aegilops tauschii subsp. strangulata. Taxonomy (NCBI): domain Eukaryota; kingdom Viridiplantae; phylum Streptophyta; class Magnoliopsida; order Poales; family Poaceae; genus Aegilops; species Aegilops tauschii. The sequence goes on from NC_053037.3 coordinate 597,405,898, forward strand.
TGCGCCCGTGCCTCCGTCCTCGTTGTCTTATGCAGAGAAACATGGATGGGGGAGTGATACGTCTCCAACGTATCTATAATTTTTGATTGTTCCATGCTATATTATATTCTGTTTTGGATGTTTAATAGGCTTTATTATACACTTTTATATTATTTTTGGGACTAACCTATTAACTGGAGGCCCAACCCAAATTGCTGTTTTTTTGCCTATTTCAGTGTTTTGCAGAAAAAGAATATCAAACGGAGTCCAAACGGAATGAAACCTTCGGGAACGTGATTTTCGGAACAAACGTGATCCCGAGGACTTGGAGTGGACGTCAAGCAATAGACAAGCAAGCCACGAGGTAGGGGCGCGCCTACCCCCCAGGGCGCGCCCTCCACCCTCGTGGGCCCCTTGTGGCTCCACCGACCTACTTCTTCCTCCTATATATACCTACGTACCCCCAAACCATCGAGGAGCACCACGAAAACCTAATTCCACCGCCGCAACCTTCTGTACCCGTGAGATCCCATCTTGGGGCCTTTTCCGGCGCTCCGCCGGACGGGGCATTGATCACGGAGGGCTTCTACATCAACACCATAGCCTCTCCGATGATGTGTGAGTAGTTTACCTCAGACCTTCGGATCCATAGTTATTAGCTAGATGGCTTCTTCTCTCTCTTTGGATCTCAATACAAAGTTCTCCTCGATTCTCTTGGAGATCTATTTGATGTAACTCTTCTTTTTGCGGTGTGTTTGTCGAGATCCGACGAATTGTGGGTTTATGATCAAGATTATCTATGAACAATATTTGAATCTCCTCTGAATTCTTTTATGTATGATTGGTTATCTTTGCAAGTCTCTTTGAATTATCAGTTTGGTTTGGCCTACTAGATTTATCTTTCTTGCAATGGGAGAAGTGCTTATCTTTGGGTTCAATCTTGCGGTGTCCTTTCCCAGTGACAGCAGGGGCAGCAAGGCACGTATTGTATTGTTGCCATCGAGGATAAAAAGATGGGGTTTATATCATATTACATGAGTTTATCCCTCTACATCATGTCATCTTGCTTAAAGCGTTACTCTGTTCTTATGAACTGAATACTCTAGATGCATGCTGGATAGCGGTCGATGTGTGGAGTAATAGTAGTAGATGCAGAATCGTTTCGGTCTACTTGTCACGGACGTGATGCCTATATACATGATCATACCTAGACATTCTCATAACTATGCTCAATTCTATCAATTGCTCGACGGTAATTCGTTTACCCACCGTAATACTTATGCTATCTTGAGAGAAGCCACTAGTGAAACCTATGGCCCCCGGGTCTATTTTCCATCACATTAATCTCCCAACAACAAGCTATTTCTATTACCGTTTATTTTGCTTTCTTTACTTTTAGTCTTTACTATAAAAATACCAAAAATATTGTCTTATCATCTCTATCAAATCTCGCTCTCGTAAGTGACCGTGAAGGGATTGACAACCCCTTTATCGCGTTGGTTGCGAGGTTCTTATTTGTTTGTGTAGGTACGAGGGACTTGAGCTTTGACCGTGAAGGGATTGACAACCCCTTTATCTCCTACTGGATTGATACCTTGATTCTCAAAAACCGAGGGAAATACTTACGCTACTTTACTGCATCACCCTTTGCTCTTCAAGGGAAAACCAACATAGTGCTCAAGAGGTAGCAGGGAGGTGCCCGCGCGAAGGAAGAATTACCTCGGGGGGGGGGGGGGGGGGTGGGAGGAGGGGGTTGGTAGCCACCTCCGCTGGCAGCTCATCTCCGGTGAGATGCTGTCGGGCCTAGTCGAGGAGGTTGCGGCGAAAAAAAACTGCAGCGCAGCGCGAGGGGGGCTCAGGCGAGAAGATAAGGGAGAAAACAGGACGAGTGGAGAAGAAAACAGGACAATGGAAGTGGTGGCCCCTGCACCTTACGTGTCGCGTTTGGATTTGTTACAGCGTTCGCGTGTGGGACGCGACTGGCCGAAGCTTCGGCCGGCGCACCGTCCCCAAATGTTTCCCTAAAAAATGGAGGACCTGGAGAGGCACAGGTGAGAAGAGTCTTCTTGTCCATGGCACTTCTCCAGAAAATCTGATTTGATAAACTTGTTGTCCATGTATTTTCCGTCTTTGTTTAGTGTAATCCCACAATAAATGTGTAGAAAATGAGGCTTAAGAGTATGCTGCTAGCAGGGACGCGTGCGTGTTAATATAGGCACAAAGGCCGCAGGATTACAAGTTTGTTATGGCGTGGATTGATCTCCAAGTTACAAACAAGGATAAGATCTAATCTCAACAGCCTAACTAGAAGTACAACAACTACACGCACACACACAATATACGGTTTATTGTTATACCATATGTACAATGTTTAACACTCCCCATCAATCACAACTTATCTAAGTTGAGGTTGCGTGGAAATGCCTCCAGTTGCCTCAAAGAAAGGGATTTAGTAAACCCATCTGCAACTTGATCACCAGTAGGAACAAAACGAACATTCAACAGCTTATTGACTACCCATTCTCGAACAAAGTGACACTAGTAGAAAACGACCCATTTGACCCGGTTCCAGAGGTTCATTAGCCCCGGTTCTGGAACCGGGACTAAAGGGTCGGGACTAAAGCCCAACACCTTTTGTCCTGGCTCGCTTACGAACCGGGATAGATGGTGCTCCACGTGGCTGCTGCGGCGAGCCCAGGCAGGAGGGCCTTTAGTCCTGGTTGGTAACACCAACCAGGACCAAAAGTCATCCATACGTCAGCAGCTCAGGAGCTGGGGTTTTTGTTTTTTTTGAAAGGGGGGGGGGTTAGGTGGTTTTGGAGGGTTAATTTAGGGGTTTCATATATTGTGTTAGCTAGCTAATAGAGAGAAGTGACCTCTCTTATCTCCGTTGCTTGGTCGATGCTAGCTACAATACGTATAGAGAGAACTCCACACGCTAGCTAGTAAGAAAATGAAGGAACCATTAAATACACAAGATCTTCATGAACATATACAGAGAGAAGTGATCGACCTCTCCTTCTCCGAGAGATTGGTCGAACAACAAGTTTTCGTATATCTATCCGATGCTACTAGCAATATAAGATCTCTTACAATGCCTAACATCTCATCTCTATATTAATTTCCACATGGTATTCTCCTGCTTTATTGATAACATGGTATCCAGTTCCTCTTGAATTGCTCGTATGTGATCTTGTGGTAGGAGTTCATCCCGCATTTGCTAGATCTAAATTGAAGAAGAGGGTCAATACATGTATATGAATGAAACTCAACACAAATGATGGTAATAAAATAAAATTGTGAATATTTTTGCTTACGCACTTCATATTGTTTTTCAGAGTAGCCCCGCTCACAGGTCCAGTGGCGGATGAACTCGCAAAGGTAGTATCCACAAGAATCATTCCCACGTTCCTGCCACAAGCACTTTACAAGAAATAAAGGTCAATCAAACTGATAAGCAAGAATGCTAAATGGTATTGATGAAACTAGTTAGAATCAATGGGAGATACGCGGAACTAGGTAGTAGTACTTACTTTCAGGTGTGTAAATCGCAGCTCGCTCGGCAGTCCCGGAGTCCTTTCGGTGAACTCTTTCCAAACCCTGCCAGACAAAGAAAATAATTACTTGATATCAGGAAATGAACAAAGTTTGCGATATGGTGCAATAATGATCGACTGAACTTACTTCTGGAGCATTTGAGTCTTGTCCGCATAGTCCTAGGGATCTTTTCGTCTCGAGTCTAAGACGGTTACTACTCCCCGCTCAAGCTTAGTCTCTAGGAGAATAAAGTGGAAGCTGCACATGCATGCATAACTCATCAGTTATATTACTATAACCTCGAGTAATAAGGGAAATAATATGCACAAGACAGTAACACTCACTTGAAGTTGTAAGGAAAGAGTACTATATATTTGTTTTGATTTTTGAGCAACGATTGTAGCAACTTGTGCTCGGTTTCTTTGACATTATTTTTAACCATCCATTCATGTATGATATTTGGGTTAATGAACCCAATGTCATAGATTTGTGCTTTTCTGCATTCGACGATCTTCAGTCTGCATAATATAGTGAGGATAATTATATATACACATGCAATGAAAGAGCTGAGCTATATAAAGAGACTTAATTATAGAAGTAGTACTTACAGACAGTAGCAAGTCACGAGTGTTTTGTCGAGGGCCTTTTGATTGTATAATTGGCATAACTCGTCAAATTCAACATAGACCAGACTAGTTCCAACAAGGTCGTGCTCCTCTTTAATTTTCATCGTCAAAACATCCTTCCCAGACTCCCTGCAGGTTTCCAAGTACCATTCATGGAATCTTCACATCATCATTGTTAGAGGAGGACTTCCATCTTTGAAGAGAGGCTTCCCGTACTGGTATCTGAATTCTTCCACCTCCATTGTTTCAAACACTATATCATCGTTCAGGTAATCAGCAGGATTGGTACCGGGCACCATCCCCGGCAGATTAGCAACGATATCGCTAGACACCTTGAGCGGGGGGCACGATTGGTCCGCCTATTCGCCGAGCTGAGTATTTTTCCCACTTCTTTGTTCTGCTAACCTTCTATCACTGGAAGTAGTTCCCGAGTTCCGCGCATCTTGATATGTCTTTTTAAGACAGCGGACATAGTTGGAATCCGGCGGAGGCGGTGGTGGTCACTTCAGGGCATCGATAGTGCGCTTCAGTTTCACCGGATCTATCATCTCCTTCGGAGGTGGAGGTTTCTTTGCAAAAAAATCCCTCACTTGGGCTTCATAGATCTTCGCGGTTTCCTCCTCGGTCCTCTCGTATGGTAACTTTTCCGGAGCCTTGAGAGATGGACCGTATCTGTATTGCCTCCCGCCTCTAGCTGTACTGCTAGTCGGCGGAGCGGTGGCGTCTCTCTTCCGTTGTTGCTTACGAGGCGGAGAAGGAGGCGGAGTGCTCCTACGCGCCGGAGGAGCCAGAGCGGCGGCGTCTGTCTTCCGCCGTTGCTGACGAGTTGGAGGAGGAGGCGGACTCCTCAGACGCGCCGGAGGAGGCGGAGTGGCCTCACGCGCTGGGGTAGCCGCAGAAGGAGGCAGAGTGCCCTGATCACTCGCTGGAGGAGGAGGAGGCGGAGTGCCCTGACTCGCCAAAGGAGGAGGAGGAGGGCGGAGGCGTCCAGTTTGGAAGCTTGATGTACTCCTTCCGCCATAGACCTGGAGTCTTTAGAGCAAGAGCCAGCTGAATCTACCCTTCACCTGTAGGGTGGTCAAGCTCGAGCTCATCAAATCCCTTCATTACTTCATTCACCATCACAACAGCATAGCCATGTGGAATCAGACGGTAGTGAAAAGTCCCGTCGGGTTGAGGAGGTGCAACTGAGCCGATAATAGCCTTCAAGGTGAGGTTCTAGCATTTCGTCATAAGCTGGCAATGTTGAGCCTCCGTGAGAGCATCCACGGGGTAGCTAGGAGCCGTGAAGTCAGGCTGCTGAACGAGCTCCGTGGAAGCCACGCTGCTTCTCCGCTAAGATGGAGGGGTAGCTTCGTGCCGCTGAGATGGTTGGTCGGTAGCTCGTTGGCTCTCAACTTGTTCCTCTACCTTTAGTACTCTTGCATTGAGCTTCTGCATTTCGCTCAGCTCCCGTTTCCTCTTCCTCTCCTGGGTTTTGTAACCACCTGCGCCGGGAAACCCAACCTTCCATGCAACGGAGCCTGACGTGCCTCGTGTTCGTCCAGGGTGCTCTGGATTCCCGAGGTCCTCAGTCATCTCGTCCTTCTCTCTGTCGAGAATGAACATCCTGTCCTGCGCTGCGGGGATATACTTCTGAAAATTCTTGACGGGTATTGCATGTTGCTCGTCCGTCCAAACGCACTTCCCTGTTTCAGGGTCCAAAGTTCCCCCAACCCATAAGAACCAAGTCCTTGAACTGTCTAGCCAGTTCAATGTCTCTGGTTCGACCCCTTTAGCAATCAGGTCATTCTCGGCTTTGTCCCACAACCGCCGGGCTTTCAAGAAGCCGCCTGACCCCCTGCGATGGTGATACAACTTCTTTGCAGCATTTATCTTGTTTGTCTTTGACATCTTCTTACTCTTGTCCGATGTCTTATAGGCCACTAATGCGGGCCAGCGATCTCTTATCTTCTCAAATCGGCCGGTGAATTATGGAGTCTTCCCTTTGTCGACGAACGTTTATTTTAACTCATTTTTCCACCTCCTGAATAGATCTGCCATCTTCTTAAGAGCACACGCCTTGACCAGTGGCTCTATAACTGGCTTATTCGGATCCTCCTCTGGAGGTAGGGTGAAATTTTCCTTCAGCGAGATCCAAAGATCATCTTTCTGTCTATCGGTGACATAAGAAACTTGAGGGTCTTAGTTCTTAGGCTTATTCCATAGCTGGATGCTGATCGGGATGATGTCCCTAACAATGGCTCCGCACTGAGCAGAAAATGCTTCCTTGGTCCACCTGGGTTCAATCGGTTGGCCATCGTCCGAGATTGCTGTGATCGTGAACCATTCATCCTGGCGCAACATTTTCTTCGGGAATCGTCTCGTTACCGAAGTTTGGCTCAATCCGGAGGGCTATAAAAGAAGAAAGAAGAGTTAATATATGTACATACCAAAACAATTAATGCATCAATTAGCTAGTCAACACAGGCTTAATTAATATATATACCTCGCCGGACTTTGCAACAGCTCCCTCCTCCGTTTGGTCACCGGAGCCATCATGATCATGTCCTTCCTCCTCCATTGTTCGTTCACCGGAGCCTTCACCCTCTCCGTCCAGACCATCGGTGTCATTGAGAAACGACAAGACATCACCTTCGCCGAGGATTATGTCCCCCAACAACTGTTGTTTTTCCAAGTCTTGTTCGCTCCATAGTTTCTGCAAATATTACAACATGGCAATTAATATACAAATGTGAGAGCTGGATATATTAGTGGCAAATATAGACCTAGCTAGCTAATCACAACAAGGAATATTAATTAGTGGCCTCGACGCTTCTAGGGTTTGGGGTGGCGTCGACAACGCTTCTAGGGTTTGGGGTGGCCACGGCAACGCTTCTAGGGTTTGGGGTGGCCTCGATGCTTCTAGGGTTTGGTCGGGCAAGAGGGGGTTGATCGACGTCCCCCCTCATGTTTAAAGAGTTACTGGAGTTCTCACATGAATGTCCGACGTCCGGACCGCCTCTCTCATGAATGTCAAACAAGGGATTTAGCAAAATGGCGCCATTCTGGATGTGCAGAAAATGGTCCATATTTTTGCGGATCTCATCTACCTATATGTCACGTTGTCTAGTGTCGAAGGATTCAATAAAACCATGGCTTCATCATTAGTCGGAAGTAACAGGCGCATAATGATACGAAGCTCTCCAAAATTGTTTCGGAACGGAGTCCCGGATAGGATAATTAGCTTTTTGGTACGAAGTTCAGCAAGAGCCTTCCGAATATCGCTATTTGTCAGGCCTTTGCTGAAATTCGTACAAAAAAGTGAATTATTCTATCCGGAACTCCTATCCAAAACAACTTTGAAGAGCTTCGTAGCATCGTAGGTTTGTTACTTCCGGCTAATGATGTAGCCATGGATTTCTTCAATACTTTGACAGACAACGTACATATAGAAGAATATATATATATATATATATATGAGATCAGAAAAAAATTGGATCAACTTGTGCACATCCATAATGGGGGCATTCTTGATAAATCTCGACCCTCGACCCTTGACTCTTCGACGACCCTCGACCCCTTGGCCATCCTCGAACCTCGACCCTCGACCCCTCGGCGATCCTCGAACCTCGACCCCTCGGTGACCCTCGACCCTAGTTCCCGACCCTGAACTGCTCGGCGATCCTCGACACCCTCGTTCCCCATCAAAAATAAGAAGAGGAAGAAGAAGAAAAAAAAGAGGAGAAGAAGAAGGAATAGAGGAGAAGAAGAAAAAATAGAAGAAAAAAAAGAGGAGAAGAAGAAGGAATAGAGGAGGAGAAAAAAAATAGAATAGAGAAAAAATAGAATATTACTATTTTTCTCTATTCTATTTTTTCTTCTCCTCCTCTATTCCTTCTTATTCTCCTTTTCTTTCTTCTTCTTCCACTTCTTATTTTTTTCTCCTCTTCTTCCTCTCCTCTTCTTCTCCTTCTTCTCTTCTCCTTCTTCCTCTTCTTATTTTTGTTTTTCCTCTCCTTCTCTTTCTTCTTCTTCCTTCTTCCTTCTTCCTCTTTTCTTGTTTTTCCTTATTTTCCTTTTTCCTCTCCACTCACCTAAAATCTACTAATCTAAAATGCACTAACAGTACAACTACCCTAAAATGCACTATATCAACTAACCTAAAATGCACTAACCTAAAAATGCACATATGAAAATATACAAATAACATACATAGATAAAACTTTTCTAAAAATTGAACTTTTGCATATACATGAACATATACGGAGAACATACATACATATATACATTTTTCTAAAATGCAAAAAAATCATCATATGAACAAAAAAGTTATATGAACGAAAAAAGCATACATCATCTATCATCAACATCATCATATCTATCATCAACATCATCTAACAATCATATGAAAAAAATGTATATGAAGGAGCAAGCTAGCTAGGGAGGAGGACGGGGATGAAATAAGGGGGGCGGCCGGACCGTCGGCGAGGGTCCTGGGCATGGGCGTGGTGACGGCGTCGGGGGAAGGGGCGCAGCGACGGCGTCGGGCGCATCGGCGAGGGCTCGGGGCAGGGGCGCGGTGACGAGGGCCCGGGGCAGAGGCGTGGCAACGGTGTCGGGGGCAGGGCGCGGCGACGACGACGCCAACGATGTGGCAGGGGCGACGACGGCGTCGGGGGCGTCGGGGGTAGCGACGGCGACGACGGGGCATGGGCAGCCTGGCGGCGTCGTCGGAGAGATCGAAGAACTGAATGGAAATTTTCACAAGTGCTGCTTATATACACGAAGCATTGGTCCCGGTTCGTGGCATCAACCGGGACCAATGCACCCTGATACGTCTCCAACATATCTATAATTTTTTATTGTTCCATGCCATTATATTATCCATCTAGGATGTTTTATATGCATTTATATGCTATTTTATATGATTTCTGGATCTAACCTATTAACCTAGAGTCCAGTGCCAGTTTCTGTTTTTTCCTTGTTTTTGAGTATTGCAGAAAAGGAATACCAAACGGAGTCCAATTGACCTGAAAATTCACGGAGATTGTTTTTGGACCAGAAGAAGCCCACGGAGTACCAGAGATGGACCAAAAGAGTCCCGAGGCCACCACAAGGGTGGAGGGCACGCCCTACCCCCTGGGCGCGCCCCTACCTCATGCACCCCCTGACTTGTTCCCAATGCCAACACATCTTATATATCCCCAAACATCCAGAACATAACCTAGATCGGTAGTTCCGCCGCCGCAAGCCTCTGTAGCCACCAAAAACCAATCGGGACACTGTTCCGGCACCCTGCCGGAGGGGGGATCCATCACCGATGGCCATCTTCATCATCCCGGTGCTCTCCATGACGAGGAGGGAGTAGTTCACCCCAGGGCTGAGGGTATGTACCAGTAGCTATGTGTCTGATTTCTCTCTCGTGTTCTTGATTTGGCACGATCTTGATGTACCGCCAGCTTTGCTATTATAGTTGGATCTTATAATGTTTCTCCCCCTCTATCTTCTTGTAATGGATTGAGTTTTCGCTTTGAAGTTATCTTATCGGAATGAGTCTTTAAGGATTTGAGAACACTTTATGTATGTCTTGCATGTGCTTATCTGTGGTGACAACGGGATATTCACGTGATCTACTTGATGTATGTTTTGGTGATCAACTTGCAGGTTCAGTGACCTTGTGAACTTATGCATAGGGGTTGGCACTCGTTTTCGTCTTGACTCTCCGGTAGAAACTTTGGGGCACTCTTTGAAGTTCTTTGTATTGGTTGAATAGATGAATCTGATATTGTGTGATGCATATCATATAATCATACCCACGGATACTTGAGGTGACATTGGAGTATCTAGGTGACATTATGGTTTTGGTTGATTTGTCTCTTAAGGTGTTATTCTAGTACGACCTCTAGGATAGATCGAACGGAAAGAATAGCTTCATGTTATTTTACTACGGACTCTTGAATAGATCGATTAGAAAGGATAACTTTGAGGTGGTTTCGTACCCTACAATAATCTCTTCGTTTGTTCTCCGCTACTAGTGACTTCGGAGTGACCTTTTGTTGCATGTTGAGGGATTGTTATATGATCTAATTATGTTATTATTGTTGAGAGAACTTGCACTAGGGAAAGTATGAACCCTAGGCCTTGTTTCAACGCATTGCAATACCGTTTGTGCTCACTTTTATCATTAGTTACCTTGCTGTTTTTATATTTTCAAATTACGAAAACCTATATCTACCATTCATATTGCACTTGTATCACCATCGCTTCGCCAAACTAGTGCACCTATACAATTTACCATTGTATTGGGTGTGTTGGGGACACAAGAGACTCTTTGTTATTTGGTTGCAGGGTTGTTTGAGAGAGACCATCTTCATCCTATGCCTCCCACGGATTGATAAACCTTAGGTCATTCACTTGAGGGAAATTTGCTACTGTCGTACAAACCTCTGCCCTTGGAGGCCCAACAACGTTTACAAGAAGAAGGTTGTGTAGTAGACATCAAGCAATTTCTGGCGCCATTGCCGGGGAGGTTAGTTCTTGAAGGTATATCTTTAGATCTTGCAATCGAATATTTTTGTTTCTTGTTTTATCACTAGTTTACTCTATAAAAGAAAACTACAAAAAAAAGGAATGGAGGGTGCCTCATATGCTTCATCTTTTTAATATCTTTCGTGAAAATGATGGAAAGGGAAATTGTGCCCAAGTACTAGAATAAGAATGCATTAAAATGTTTGGCACTAAATCTTTGAATGATGAGAATGATTGCAATGTTGTTAGTATGAACTCTTTGAATATCCATAGTACTAATGATGATTGCACTAGTCATGATGAAAATGTCTCTTATAAGCATGTCATTTTTGTGGAGTGCGTAGAGTTTGCAAGTACACACCAAATAGGGAAGATAGATTTTGCAGGAGGCATAAGTATTTAGAAACTAAATGGTTGCAAGAAAGGCTAGATGTTTGTGCTGAAAATTTAAATTATCTTAGCCATCCTTGTGAACTTTGCAATGAACATGGTCATTTAAATATCCAATGCAAATTGTTTCATGATCAAATCATGTCCAAAAATTGTGATGACTTGATTTCCCTTGCGCATCATAATGAACTTAGTTTCTTCTGGGTTATGAAGAAATGAAACGTATAACTAAGGATCTTCCAGAATTTATCCTTGATAAAGTTCTTGATTTTGATCTAGAGGAAATTTATATGTATTGTGCGGTGAATTGCATTGAAAATCCTTATACTGCCATTTACATAAAGACAAGAAAACAAATAGAAGATGAAGAGAATACTAATGAAAGGGAAGAGGTTTCCCCGTATCCTCCTATTCTTTCTTATGATGAATAAGGTAACGAGGATGAGTTTTCTATTCAACCAATCTCATTAATAAGGAGCTCCAAAAAGAGGATTAAACCCACACATAATGTGAAGAAGAAAAATAAAAGACTGAGAAGCAAAGGTAAAAAGGTATCCCTCCCAAATGATGTTGCTCCTATTACTCATTGTGATGATGATAATTGCTATATTATTGGTGCTATCCATACTATTAATGATGAGAATGACATGTTTGAGAATTTATTTGCTGCAATTAATGTTTGTCCCAAGCTTAGGGATGCTAAGTTTTATGAAGATGATATTTTAGTCTCCCAAGTTTTGATGAGCAAATTTATTATGATGATAGCATGCCTCCTATTTATGATGATTATATTGATGAAAGTGGGTTTGGAAGAGTGTCAACTTTAGGAAGTAATTATCCCACTATTTTGGAGGGTGTTGAATCTTATTGTGACAATTATGAAAGTGGATTTGGAGAGGTCATGACTTTATTTAGGAATGATTCCACTATGTTGGAAGAGGTTTCAATTGATTATGATGAGAACAAAGTTGCTCCTTATGATGATTATTGTGATGATACTTATGTTATAAAAAGTAGTGCTGATTATATTTACAAAACTTTTCATGATTATGATTACCCTTTTTCTGAACATTACTCTTTTAATGTGGAAACAATTTATAGTATTCGAGTTTCTTATGATACTCCCACTATTCCGAACGAGAAGAATTTTGATTATGTGGAGAGTAGTAAATCTTCTATGCTTGTAGATAATGAAAATAATGCTTTATGTGATGGTTATATTGTTGAATTTATTCATGATGCTACTGAAAATTATTATGAGGGAGGAATATATGCTTGTAGGAATTGCAATAATATCAAGTTTCCTCTCTATGTGTTAAAAGTTTTGAAGTTATGCTTGTTTTGCTTTCCTATGCTAGTTGATTCTTGTTCACATAAATTGTTTGCTCACGAAATCCCTATGCATAGGAAGTGGGTTAGGCTTAAATGTGTTAGTCATATTCTTCATGATGCTCTATTTATGTTTCAATTCTAATCTTTTATGTGAGCATCATTGAAATCATCATGCCTAGCTAGAAAGGCATTAAAGGGAAGCACTTGTTGGGAGACAACCCAATATTTACCCTTACTGTTTTTGCGTGTTAACATGATTATTCTACTGTAGTAATCATGTTTTATAGATTTTGTTTCAATAAAGTGCCAAGTAGAACCTTTGGGAAGACTTGGGTGAAAGTTAATGTGATCTTGCTGTAAAAACAGAAACTTTGTGCTCACGAGATTAGCTGTCATTTTTTACAGAAGAGTGATTTTAAGTTGATTCCTTTTGAAGAAGATTAATAGACAAATTCCTCACGTCCACCAATTTATTTCAGAATTTTTGGAGTTACAGAAGTATTGAGTTACAGATTACTACAGACTATTCTGTTTTTGTCTGATTCTGTTTTCTATGTGTTGTTTGCTTATTTTGATGAATCTATGAGTAGTATCAGAGGGTATGAACCATAGAGAAGTTGGAATACAGTAGATATTACACCAATATGAATTTATAATGAGTTCACAACAGTACCAAAAGTGGTGATTTATTTTCTTATACTAAGGGAGCTTACGAGTTTTCTGTTGTGAAGTTTTCAAGGTTTGGGTACAGATTTGATGGACTATGGAATAAGGAGTGGCAAGAGCCTAAGCTTGGGGATACCCAAGGCACCCCAAGGTAATATTCAAGGACAACCAAGAGCCTAAGCTTGGGGATTCCCCGGATGGCATCCCCTCTTTTGTCTTCGTTCATCGGTAACTTTATTTGAAGCTATATTTTTATTCACCACATGATATGTGTTTTTCTTGGAGTGTCATTTTATTTTATTTTATTTTGCGTGCTGTTTGAATAATATACCAAGATCTGAAATTCTTAAATATTATAGAGTCTTCACATAGTTGCATAATTATTCGACTACTAATTGATCTTCACTTATATCTTTCGGAGTAGTTTGTCGTTAGCTCTAGTGCTTCACTTATATCTTTTAGAGCACGGCGGTGGTTTTATTTTATAGAAATTATTGATCTCTCATGCTTCACTTATTTTATTTTGAGAGTCTTTTAGAACAGCATGGTAATTTGCTTTGGTTATGAAACTAGTCCTAATATGATAGGCATCCAAGATGGGCATAATAAAAACTTTCATATAGAGTGCATTAAATACTATGAGAAGTTTGATACTTAATAATTGTTTTGAGATATAAACATGGTGATATTAGAGTCGTGCTAGTTGAGTAATTGGAAATTGAGAAATACTTGTGTTGAGGTTTGCAAGTCAAGTAGCATGCACGTATGGTAACCGTTGTGTGACAAATTTGAAGCATGAGGTGTTCTTTGATTGCCTTCCTTATGAGTGGCGGTCGGGGATGAGAGATGGTCTTTTCCTACCAATCTATCCCCCTAGGAGCATGCGCGTGGTGCTTGGTTTTGATGACTTGTAGATTTTTGCAATAAGTATGTGAGTTCTTTATGACTAATGTTGAGCATGGATTATACGCACTCTCACCCTTCCATCATTGCTAGCCTCTTTGGTACCGTGCATTGCCCTTTCTCACCTCGAGTGTTGGTGCAAACTTCGCCGGTGCATCCAAACCCCGTGATATGATACGCTCTATCACACATAAGCCTCCTTATATCTTCCTCAAAACACCCACCATACCAACCTATTATGGCATTTCCATAGCCATTCCGAGAAATATTGGCATGTAACTTTCCACCGTTTCGTTTATTATGGCACACTTCTTCATTGTCATATTGCCTTGCATGATCATGTACTTGCCATTGTATTTGTGGCAAAGCCACCGTTCATAATTTTTCATACATGTCACTCTTGATTCATTACACATCCCGGTACACCGCCGGAGGCATTCACATAGAGTCATATTTTTTGTTCTAAGTATCGAGTTGTAATTCTTGAGTTGTAAGTAAATAAAAGTGTGATGATCATCATTATTAGAGCATTGTCCGAGTGATGAAAGGATGATGGAGACTATGATTCCCCCACAAGTTGGGATGAGACTCCGGACGAAAAAAACAGGCCATAAAAAAAAGAGAGAAGGCCCAAACAAAAAATAATAATAATAAAAAATATTAAAAAATGAGAGAAAAATAGAGAAGGGGCAATGTTACTATCCTTTTTCCACACTTGTGCTTCAAAGTAGCACCATGATCTTCATGATAGAGAGTCTCTTATTTTGTTACTTTCATATACTAGTGGTAATTTTTCATTATAGAACATGGCTTGTATATTCCAATGATGGGCTTCCTCAAAATGCCCTAGGTCTTCGTGAGCAAGCAAGTTGGATGCACACTCACTTAGTTTATTTTGTTGAGCTTTCATACATTTATAGCTCTAGTGCGCCCGTTGCATGGCAATCCCTACTCCTCACATTGACATCAATTGATGGGCATCTCCATAGCCCGTTGATTAGCCGCGTCGATGTGAGACTTTATCCTTTTTTGTCTTCTCCTTACAACCTCCATCATCATACTCTGTTCCACCTATAGTGCTATGTCCATGGCTCGTGCTCATATATTGTGTGAAAGTTGAAAAAGTTTGAGAATGCTAAAGTATGAAACAATTGCTTGGCTTGTCATCGGGGTTGTGCATGATGGGAGCATTTTGTGTGACAAAAATGAAGCATGGCCAATATTAAGAGAAGACATAATTGCTTGGTTAGTATGCTTGAAGTATTAATATTTTTATGTCAATATTAAACTTTGTCTTGAATCTTTTGGATCTGAACGTTCATGCCACGATAAATAAAATTACATTGAAAAATATGTTAGGTAGCATTCCACATCAAAAATTATGTTTTTATCATTCACCTACTCAAGGACAAGCAGGAATTAAGCTTGGGATTGCTTGATACGTCTCCAACGTATCTATAATTTTTGATTGTTACATGCTATTATATTATCAATCTAGGATGTTTTATATGCATTTATATGATATTTTATATGATTTTTGGGACTAACCTATTAACCTAGAGCCCAGTGCCAGTTTCCTGTTTTTTCCTTGTTTTTGAGCATTGCAGAAAAGGAATACCAAACGGAGTCCAATTGACCTGAAAATTCACGGAGGTTGTTTTTGAACCAGAAGAAGCCCACGGAGTACCGGAGATGGACCAGAAGAGTCCCGAAGCCACCACGAGGGTCGGGGGGGCCTACCCCCTGGGGGCGCCCCCTACCTCATGCACCCCCTGACTTGTTCCCAATGCCAACACCTCTTATATATCCCCAAACTTCCAGAACATAACCTAGATCGGGAGTTCCGCCGCCACAAGCCTCTGTAGCCACCAAAAACTAATCGGGACCCTGTTCCGGCACCCTGCCGGAGGGGGGATCCATCACCAGTGACCATCTTCATCATCCCGGTGCTCTCCATGATGAGGAGGGAGTAGTTCACCCTCGGGGCTGAGGGTATGTACCAGTAGCTATGTGTTTGATCTCTCTCTCTCTCTCTCTCTCTCGTGTTCTTGATTTGGCACGATCTTGATGTACCGCGAGCTTTGCTATTATAGTTGGATCTTATGATGTTTCCCCCCCTCTATCTTCTGGTTATGGATTGAGTTTTCCCTTTGAAGTTATCTTATCGGATTGAGTCTCTAAGGATTTGAGAACACTTGTATGTCTTGCATGTGCTTATCTATGGTGACAATGGGATATTCACGTGATCTACTTGATGTATGTTTTGGTGATCAACTTGCGGGTTCCGTGACCTTGTGAACTTATGCATAGGGGTTGGCACGTGTTTTCCTCTTGACTCTCCCGTAGAAACTTTGGGGCACTCTTTGAAGTTCTTTGTCTTGGTTGAATAGATGAATCTGAGATTGTGTGATGCATATCGTATAATCATACCCACGGATACTTGAGCTGACATTGGAGTATCTAGGTGCCATTAGGGTTTTGGTTGATTTGTGCCTTAAGGTGTTATTCTAGTACGAACTCTGGGATAGATCGAACGGAAAGAATAGCTTCGTGTTATTTTACTACAGACTCTTGAATAGATCGATCAGAAAGGATAACTTTGAGGTGGTTTCGTACCCTACAATAATCTCTTCGTTTGTTCTCCGCTATTAGTGACTTTGGAGTGACTCTTTGTTGCATATTGAGGGATTTTTATATGATCTAATTATGTTATTATTGTTGAGAGAACTTGCACTAGTGAAAGTATGAACCCTAGGCCTTGTTTCAACGCACTGCAATACCATTTGTGCTCACTTTTATCATTAGTTACCTTGCTGTTTTTATATTTTCAGATTACAAAAACCTATATCTACCATCCATATTGCACTTGTATCACCATCTCTTCGCCGAACTAGTGCACCTATACAATTTACTATTGTATTGGGTGTGTTGGGGATACAAGAGACTCTTTGTTATTTGGTTGCAGGGTTGTTTGAGAGAGACCATCTTCATCCTACGCCTCCCACGGATTGATAAACCTTAGGTCATCCACTTGAGGGAAATTTGCTACTGTCCTACAAACCTCTGCACTTGGAGGCCCAACAACGTCTAAAATAAGAAGGCAATTGTTGTACGTCGACTTCTTCCCCGCGGATAAGTTCTTCCTTTGATTCGATTACATATTCGACATGTTTCACGTGAAGAAGCTGGATTTTACGTTTGTCCGCCTTTATGCCTTGCACATGAACTACATCATTGGGGTTGAGCAGATAGCTCATATCTGTGTCGCTGACCCGTACTTCATGCACGAGGGCTTCTTGGGAGTCTGCGCAAAGCACCGTGAATACGCGAGGGAATACATCATCAATTTCATGATCACCAATAAGGACAAGGAGGCGATTCTCGTGCCTTATCATCCCCTATAAGTCATCCGCGCGGATATCCTTCCTTTGATTTGCACGGTTGAGGCTAATTAATTTGAGGTGTACTTATTTTGCGCAGCGGCGGGCGCGTCGTCCTCATCATCCTCTACCCCCGATACTCCCACGCTCTTTACTTGGACTTGTCGAAGAACATTCACAAAAAGGAGTACACCCACATCAAGGATGTTCTCGACAGTGCTATGTTTTACTACGAAGCACGGGGTGGAGAGGTCAAGGACAAGAAGAGAAGGGGCGGCAGGCTCGCCTTCGGCCATAAGACCGACTTCTGCTGCATCCAGCAACCGAGTGATTCTCTTAATGATGGATTCTATGTCCTACACCACATGCTGGAGTACAGACGGGATCACGAGAACCTTCGCATGTCACCTACATCCGGCGATGCCCATATTCTGCAATGGGCAAAGAACGTAGGAGATATCGAGGATCATCGACTTCGAGCTGAGTTCTATCACATCCAGTGTGAACTTGCCCAAATCATCGTGAAGGAGGTCGTCGGAAAACAGGGATGTTCTACGAAGAAGGACAAATGTCATGGGAAGACGTCCGAACACGGGTAGCCTCTCAGCGTCTCGACCTGAAGCCTTTCACTAGGCTCGGGGACTATCTCCCTAACTTGGATGGATGGCACGACATGTTGGAGTGATTGTCGATATATGACAATGTGTCCGTTTAGTCCATACTTTCTGTATGACGAAACTTTGAGTTATGCACGACGAAACTCTATTTGTGATGCAATTAAACCGTCCTCCCCGACTAGCGACGATCACTCTAGTTAGGGCATTTTGGGTACGATCAACTTTGTTATTTATGCTTTTGATATGTTGCTTCTATTTTTGCCAAGTCTGTCTCTTTCTGTTGCTCAACTATATATGTTGCATATCATCGACTCATGTGACGATGCAGGTGCATAGATCATTGATGGGGAAGAAGTGCTACGCCAGGAGTATATATACGACGAGTGGCCGGAGTGTCAGGCCCAGGTGTACCGGTTTCCGGTTTCCAAGCGACAGGCAGTAGTTAGTTTAGGTTCACGCTAATGCGAGAGAGGGATACGACCTCATGTACTGCATAGTTCCGCTCTCACTCAAAGTGATAGCTCTTCTCGCATATATCATTGTTTAGATATGGATGACGATGTAGTTGCAAATAATCGAGACTTGTATCGCTATTTTCGAGATGATGACGAGAGACCACTTTGTGTTGGATGATGATTATGATGATGACATGATTTGATGAGACTAGTTGTATGTATATGCTATGATTACATTTGTATGTGTATGATATGCTAAAGATTATTGTATAAAGCCTATTCAAATACAAAACAAATATGCAGAAAAAAATAATAAAACTAGCAGTAGCGAGTGGAAGAAAGTTAGCAGTAGCGCTGCCTTACCAGTAGTGCTTCCCTCTAAAAATCACTGCAGATATTAGCAGCAGTGCTCTTCACCAAAGCGCGCTACTGCTATCCATGTATAGCAGTAGCGTGGGACGACATGCGCTACTACTACACGTTAGCTGTAGCGCCTTATCAGTAGCGCGACGTCCCGCGCTACTGATATGCAAAATACCCTTGCTACTGCTACGGTTTTCCCTATAGTGAATAAACATTTATCATGATATAAGGAAATATAAATAACAACTTTATTATTGCCTCTAGGGCATATTTCCTTCAGTCTCCCACTTGCACTAGAGTCAATAATCTAGTTCACATCGTCATGTGATTTAACACCAATAGTTCACATCACAATGTGATTAGTTCACATCGCCATGTGACTAATACCCAAACGGTTTTACTAGAGTCAATAATCTAGTTCACATCGCTATGTGATTAACACCCAAAGAATACTAAGGTGTGATCATGTTTTGCTTTGTGAGAGAATCTTAGTCAATGGGTCTGCAACATTCAGATCCGTATGTATTTAGCAAATTTATATGTCTACAATACTCTGCACGGAGCTACTCTAGCTAATTGCTCCCACTTTCAATATGTATCTAGATCGAGACTTTTAGAGTCATCTAGATCGGTGTCAAAAGCTTGCATCGACGTAACTCTTTACGACAAACTCTTTTATCGCCTCCATTACCGAGAAATATTTCCTTAGTCCTCTAAGGATAATTTTGACCGCTGTACAGTGATCCACTCCTGGATCACTATTGTACCCTCTTGCCAAACTCATGGTGAGGTACACAATAGGTCTGGTACATAGCATAGCATACTTTATAGAACCCATGACTAAGTTATAGGGAATGACTTTCATTCTCTTTCTATTTTCTGCTGTGGTTGGGTTTTGAGTCTTACTCAACTTTACACCTTGCAACACAGGCAAGAACTCCTTCTTTGACTGTTCCATTTTGAACTATTTCAAAATCTTGTGTAGGTATGTACTCATTGAAAAATCTTATCAAGCGTCTTGATCTATCTCTATAAATCTTGATGCTCAATGTGTAAGCAGCTTCACTGAGGCCTTTCTTTGAAAAATTCCTTTCAAACACTCCTTTATGCTTTCCAGAAAAATTCTACATTAGTTCCGATCAACAATATGTCATTCACATATACTTACCAGAAATGTTGTAGTGCTCCCACACACTTTCTTGTAAATACATGCTTCTCAAAAAGTCTGTATAAAATCATATGCTTTGATCACACTATCAAAGTTTATATTCCAACTCCGAGATGCTTGCACCAGTCCATAGATGGATCGCTGCAGCTTGCACACTTTGTTAGCACCTTTAGGATTTGACAAAACATTCTTGTTGTATCATATATAACTCTTCTTTAAAAAAACCATTAAGGAATGCAGTTTTGACATCCATTTGCCAGATTTCATAAAATGTGACAATTGCTAACATGATTAGGACAGACTTAAGCATCGCTACGAGTGAGAAAATCTCATTGTAGTCAACACCTTGAACTTGTCGAAAACTTTTTGCGACAATTCGAGCTTTGTAGATAGTAACACTACTATCAGCGTCCGTCTTCCTCTTTAAGATCCATTTATTCTCAATGGCTTGCCGATCAATGGGCGAGTCCAACAAAGTCTGCACTTTGTTCCCACACATGGATTCTATCTCAGATTTTATGGCCTCAAGCCATTTTGCGGAATCTGGGCTCATCATCGCTTCCTCATAGTTTGTAGGTTTGTCATGGTCAAGTAACATGACCTCCAGAACAGGATTACCGTACCACTCCGGTGCGGATCTTACTCTGGTTGACCTACGAGGTTCGGTAGTAACTTGATCTGAAGTTTCATGATCATCATCATTAGCTTCCTCACTAATTGGTGTAGGAATCACTGGAACTGATTTCTGTGATGAAGTACTTTCCAATAAGGGAGCAGGTATAGTTACCTCATCAAGTTGTATTTTCCTCCCACTCACTTCTTTCGAGAGAAACTCCTTCTCTAGAAAGGATCCACTTTTAGCAACAAAGATCTTGCCTTCGGATCGGTGATAGAAGCTGCACCCAACAGTTTCTTTTGGGTATCCTATGAAGACGCACTTCTCCAATTTGGGTTTTGAGCTTATCACGTTGAAACTTTTTCACATAAGCATAGCAACCCCAAATTTTAAGAAACGACAGCTTGCTAAACCACAGTTCATACGGTGTCGTCTCAACGGATTTTTAGATGGTGCCCTATTTAACGGGAATGCAGCTTTCTCTAATGCATAACCCCAAAACGATAGTGGTAATTCGGTAAGAGACATCATGGATTGCACCATATCTAATAAAGTACGGTTATGACATTCGGACACACCATTACGCTGTGGTGTTCCCGGTGGCATGAGTTGCGAAACTATTCCACATTGCTTCAAATGAAGACCAAACTCGTAACTCAAATATTTGTCTCCGCGACCAGTTCGTAGAAATTTTATTTTCTTCTTACGATGATTTTCCACTTCACTATGAAATTCTTTGAACTTTTCAAATGATTCAGACTTATGTTTCATCAAGTAGATATACCCATATCTGCTCAAATCATCTGTGAAGGTCAGAAAATAACGATGCCTGTCGCGAGCCTCAACACTCATCGGATCGTATACATCAGTATGTATTATTTCCAATAAGTCAGTTGCTTGCTCCATTGTTCCGGAGAACGGAGTTTTAGTCATCTTGCCCATGAGGCATGGTTCGCAAGCATCAAGTGATTCATAATCAAGTGATTCCAAAAGCCCATCAGCATGGAGTTTCTTCATGCGCTTTACACCAATATGACCTAAACGGCAGTGCCACAAATATGTTGCACTATCACTATCAACTTTGCATCTTTTGGCATCAATATTATGAATATGTGTATCATTACGATCGAGTTTCAATAAACCATTTATATTAAGTGTATGACCATAGAAGGTTTTATTCATGTAAACAGAACAACAATTATTCTTTGACTTAAATGAATAACCGTATTGCAATAAACATGATCCAATCATATTCATGCTCAACGAAAATACCAAATAACATTTATTTTGGTCCAACACTAATCTCGAAGGTAGAGGGAGTGTGCGATGGTGATCTTATCAACCTTGGAATCATTTCCAACACTCATCGTCAGTTTGCCCATAACTAGTCTGTGTTCATTCTGCAACTACTGTTTTTAGTTACTACTCTTAGCAACTAAACCAGTATCAAATACTGAAGGGTTGCAAAAAAAACTAGTAAAGTACACATCAATAACATGTATATCAAATATACTTTTGTTCACTTTGCCATCCTTCTTATCCGCCAAGTATCTAGGGTAGTTCCACTTCAAGTGACTATTTCCTTTGCAGTAGAAGCACTCAGTTCCAGGCTTGGGTCTAGCTTTGGGCTTCTTCATGGGAGCAGCAACTTGCTTGCTATTCTTCTTTGAAGTTCCTCTTTCCTTCCCTTTGTCCTTTTATTTGAAACTAGTGATCTTGTTAACCATCAACACTTGATGCTGTTTCTTGATTTCCACCTTCGCCGATTTCAGCATCGCGAAGAGCTTGGGAATTACTTTCGTCATCCCTTGCATATTATAGTTCATCACTAAGTTCTAGTAACTTGGTGATAGTGACTAGATAACTTTGTCAATTACTATCTTATCTAGAAGATTAACTCCCACTTGATTCAAGCAATTGTAGTACTCAGACAATCTAAGCACATGCTCACTGGTTGAGCTATTCTCCTCCATCTTGTAGGAAAAGTACTGTCAGAGGTCTCATACCTCTCGACACGGGCATGAGTATGAAATACCAATTTCAACTCTTAGAACATCTTGTTTGCTCCGTGACGTTCAAAACATTTTTGAAGTCCCGGTTCTAAGCCGTAAAGCATGGTGCACTAAACTATTAAGTAGTCATCATACCGAGCTTTGTCAAACGTTCATAACGTGTGCATCTGCTCCTGCAATAGGTCCGTCACCTAGCGGTGCATCAAGGACATAATTCATCTGTGCATCAATGAGGTTAATCCTCAGATCACGGACCTAGTCCGCATCATTGCTACTATCATCTTTCAACATAGTTTTTCTCTAGGAACATATCAAAAAATAAACGGGGAGCTACATCATGAGCTATTGATCTACAACATAGTTATGCAAATACAACCAGGACTAAGTTCATGATAAATTAAAGTTCAATTAATAATATTACTTAAGAACTCCCACTTAGATTGACAGCCCTCTAATCATTTAAGTGATCACGTGATCCATATCAACTAAACCATGTCCGATCATCACGTGAGATGGAGTAGTTTTCAATGGTGAACATCACTATGTTGATCATATCTACTATATGATTCACGCTCGACCTTTCGGTCTCAGTGTTCCGAGGCCATATCTGCATATGCTAGGCTCGTCAAGTTTAACTCGAGTATTTTGCATGTGCAAAACTGGCTTGCACCCGTTGTATGTGAACGTAGAGCTTATCACACCCGACCATCACGTGGTGTCTCGGCACGACGAACAGTAGCAACGGTGCATACTCAGGGAGAACACTTATACCTTGAAATTTAGTGAGAGATCATCTTATAATGCTACCGCCGAACTAAGCAAAATAAGATGCATAAAGGATAAACATCACATGCAATCAATATAATTGATATGATATGGCCATCCTCATCTTGTGCCTCTGATCTCCATCTCCAAAGCACCGTCATGATCACCATCGTCACCGGCTTGACACCTTGATCTCCATCGAAGCATTGTTGTCGTCTTGCCAACTATTGCTTCTACGACTATCGCTACCGCTTAGTGATAAAGTAAAGCAATTACAGGGCGATTACATTTCATACAATAAAGCGACAACCATATGGCTCCTGCCAGTTGCCAATAACTTTGTTATAAAACATGATCATCTCATACAACAATTTATATAATCACGTCTTGACCATATCACATCACAACATGCCCTACAAAAACAAGTTAGATGTCCTCTACTTTGTTGTTGCAAGTTTTACGTGGCTGCTACGGGCTTAGCAAGAACCATTCTTACCTACGCATCAAAACCACAACGATTTTTCGTCAAGTTTGCTGTTTTAACCTTCAACAAGGACCGGGCGTAGTCACACTCGATTCAACTAAAGTTGGAGAAACTGTCACCCGCCAGCCACCTGTGTGCAAAGCACGTCGGTAGAACCAGTCTCGCGTAAGCGTACGTGTAATGTCGGTCGGGACGCTTCATCCAACAATACCGCCGAATCAAAGTATGACATGCTGGTAAGCAGGACGACTATTATCGCCCACAACTCATGTGTGTTCTACTCGTGCATATAACATATACGTATAAACCTGGCTCTGATGCCACTGTTGGGGAACGCAGTAATTTCAAAAAAATTCCTACGATCACGCAAGATCTATGTGATGCATAGCAACGAGTGGGAGAGTGTAGTCCACGTACCCTCGTAGAACGTAAGCGGAAGCTTCAAGTGACGCGGTTGATGTAATCGAACGTCTTCGCGATCCAACCGATCCTAGTACCGAAAGTACGGCACCTCCGCAATCTGCACACGTTCAGCTCGCTAACGTCCCACGAACTCTAGATCCAGCTGAGGCCAAACGAGAGTGAGCTCTGATAGATATGATAGGATAATATTTTTGGTATTTTTATGATAAAGATGCAAAGTAAAATAAAAGCAAAGGAAATAACTAAGTGTTGGAAGATTAATATGATGAAGATAGACCCGGGGAACATAGGTTTCACTAGTGGCTTCTCTCAAGAGCATAAGTATTTTACGGTGGGTGAACAAATTACTGTTGAGCAATTGACAGAACTGAGCATAGTTATGAGAATATCTAGGTATGATCATGTATATAGGCATCACGTCCGAGACATGTAGACCGACTCCTATCTGAATCTACTACTATTACTCCACACATCGACCGCTATCCAGCATCCATCTAGAGTATTAAGTTCATAAGAACAGAGTAACGCCTTAAGCAAGATGACATGATGTAGAGGGATAAATTCATGCAATATGATAAAAACCCCATCTTGTTATCCTCGATGGCAACAATACAATACGTGCCTTGCTGCCCCTACTGTCACTGGGAAAGGACACTGCAAGATTGAACCCAAAGCTAAGCACTTCTCCCATTGCAAGAAAGATCAATCTAGTAGGCCAAACCAAACTGATAATTCGAAGAGACTTGCAAAGATAACCAATCATACATAAAAGAATTCAGAAGATTCAAATATTGTTCATAGATAAACTTGATCATAAACCCACAATTCGTCGGTCCAACAAACACACCGGAAAAGAAGATTACATCGAATAGATCTCCACGATAGAGGGGGAGAAGATTGTATTGAGATCCAAAATGAGAGAAGAAGCCATCTAGCTAATAACTATGGACCCGAAGGTCTGTGGTAAACTACTCACACTTCATCGGAGGGGCTATGGTGATGATGTAGAAGCCCTCCGTGATCGATGCCCCCTCCGACGGAGCTCCGGAACAGGCCCCAAGATGGGATCTCGTGGGTACAGAAGGTTGCGGCGGTGCAATTAGGTTTTTGGCTCCGTATCTGATTGTTTGGGGGTACGTAGGTATATATAGGAGGAAGGAGTACGGGTGTGGAGCAACAGGGGGCCCACGAGGCTGGAGGGCGCGCCTGGGGGGGGGGGGGGGTAGGCACGCCCCCCTACCTCGTGGCTTCCCTGTTGGTTGCTTGACGTAGGGTCCAAGTCTCCTGGATCATGTTCGCTCCGCAAATCACGTTCCCGAAGGTTTCATTCCGTTTGGACTCCGTTTGATATTCTTTTTCTGTGAAACTCTGAAATAGGCAAAAAACAACAATTCTGGGCTGGGCCTCCAGTTAATAGGTTAGTCCCAAAAATAATATAAAAGTGAATAATAAAGCCCAATAATGTCCAAAACAGAATATAATATAGCATGGAGCAATCAAAAATTATAGATACGTTGGAGACGTATCAAGCATCCCCAAGCTTAAATCTTGCTCGTCCTTGAGTAGGTAAATGATAAAAACAGAATTTTTGATGCGGAGTGCTACTAGGCATAATTTCAATGTAATTCTTCTTAATTGTGGTATGAATATTCAGATTCGAAAGATTCAAGACAAAAGTTTAATATTGACATAAAAATAATAATACTTCAAGCATACTAACTAAGCAATTATGTCTTCTCAAAATAACATGGCCAAAGAGAGTTATCCCTACAAAATCATATAGTCTGGCTATGCTCTATCTTCACCACACGAAGTATTTAAATCATGCACAACCCCGATGACAAGCCAAGCAATTGTTTCATACTTTTGACGTTCTCAAACTTTTTCAATCTTCACGCAATACATGAGCGTGAGACATGGACATAGCACTATATCTGGAATAGAATGGTGGTTGTGGAGAAGACAAAAAGGGAGAAGATAGTCTCACATCAACTAGGCGTATCAACGGGCTATGGAGATGCCCATCAATAGATATCAATGTGAGTGAGTAGGGATTGCCATGCAATGGATGCACTAGAGCTATAAGTATATGAAAGCTCAACAAAGGAAACTAAGTGGGTGTGCATCCAACTCGCTTGCTCACGAAGACCTAGGGCATTTTGAGGAAGCCCATAATTGGAATATACAAGCCAAGTTCTATAATGAAAAATTCCCACTAGTATATGAAAGTGACAAAATGAGAGACTGTCTATCATGAAGATCATGGTGCTACTTTGAAGCACAAGTGTGGTAAAAGGATAGTAACATTGTCCCTTCTCTCTTTTTTCTCATTTTTTTTATTTGGGCCTTTTCTCTTTTTTTTATGGCCTCTTTTTTTTCGTGCGGAGTCTCATCCCGACTTGTGGGGGAATCATAGTCTCCATCATCCTTTCCTCACTTGGGACAATGCTCTAAAAATGATGGTCATCACACTTTTATTTACTTACAACTCAATACTTAGAACAAAATATGACTCTATATGAATGCCTCCGGCGGTGTACCGGGATATGCAATGAATCAAGAGTGACATGTATGAAAGAATTATGAACGGTGTCTTTGCCACAAATACGATGTCAACTACATGATCATGCAAAGCAATATGACAATGATGGAGCATGTCATAGTAAACGGAACGGTGGTAAGTTGCATGGCAATATATCTTGGAATGGCTATGGAAATGCCATGATAGGTAGGTATGGTGGCTGTTTTGAGGAAGGTTTATGGTGGGTGTATGATACCGGCGAAAAGTGCGCGGTATTAGAGAGGCTAGCAATGGTGGAAAGGTGAGAGTGCGTATAATCCATGGACTCAACATTAGTCATAAAGAACTCATATACTTTTTGCAAAAATCTACAAGTTATCAAAGCAAATTATTACGCGCATGCTCCTAGGGGGATAGATTGGTAGGAAAAGACCATCGCTCGTCCCCGACTGCCACACATAAGGAAGACAATCAATAAATAAATTATGCTCCGACTTCATCACATAACGGTTCACCATACGTGCATGCTACGGGAATCACAAACTTTAACACAAGTATCTCTCAAATTCACAACTACTCAACTAGCATGACTCTAATATCACCATCTTTATATCTCAAAACAATTATCAAGCATCAAACTTTTCTTAGTATTCAACACACTCATAAGAAAGTTTTACTAATCTTAAATACCTAGCATATTAGGATTATTTAAGAAAATTACCATGCTATTTAAGACTCTCAAAATAATATAAGTGAAGCACGAGAGATCAATAGTTTCTATAAAACAAATCCACCACCGTGCTCTAAAAGATATAAGTGAAGTACTAGAGCAAAACTATATAACTCAAAAGATATAAGTGAAGCACATAGAGTATTCTAATAATTTTCGAATCATGTGTGTCCCTCTCAAAAGGTGTGTACAGCAAGGATGATTGTGGTAAACTAAAAAAAACAAAGACTCAAATCATACAAGACGCTCCTAGCAAAACAATATCATGTGGTGAATAAAAATATAGCTCCAAGTAAAGTTACCGATGGAAGTAGACGAAAGAGGGGATGCCTTCCGGGGCATCCCCAAGCTTTGGCTTTTTGTGTCCTTCGATTATCTTGGGGGTGCCATGGGCATCCCCAAGATTAGGCTCTTGCCACTCCTTGTTCCATAATCCATCAAATCTTTCACCCAAAACTTGAAAACTTCACAACACAAAACTCAACAGAAAATCTCGTGAGCTCCGTTAGCGAAAGAAAACAAAAGACCACTTCAAGGTACTGTAATGAACTCATTACTTATTTATATTGGTGTTAGACCTACTGTATTCCAACTTCTCTATGGTTTATAAACCCTTTTACTAGCCATAGATTCATCAAAATAAGCAAACAACACACGAAAACAGAATCTGTCAAAAAACAGAACAGTCTGTAGTAATCTGTAACTAACGCAAACTTAAGGTACTCCAAAAAATCAGCCAAAATAGGACGACCTGGACAATTTGTTTGTTGATCAGCAGCAATTGGAATCAGTATTTTATCACGTTCTGGTGATTTTTAAAAATTATTTTCATGAACAGAAAGTTTCTGGAAATTTCTGCAAGATCAAATAACTATCATCCAAGAAGATCCTATAGGTTTAACTTGGCACAAACACTAATTAAAACATAAAAAAACATATAACCATAGGCTAGATCAAATATTTATTCCTAAAAATAAGCAAAAAGCAAAAAACTAAAAATAAAATTGGGTTGCCTCCCAAGAAGCACTATCGTTTAACGCCCCTAGCAAGGCATAAAAGCAAGGATAGATCTAGGTATTGCCATCTTTGGTTTTAGGGAAAAAGAGAGCAAACTTGTTATCTATGGAATTAATCTTTCTATTTTGACAAAGTACATGGCCATTAATGGTAGAAGAAAGATTAAGTATGTTGCGGAAATTGGCATCTAGGCTAGCTTTTATCTCTTTGATAGATTCGTTTTGGTAAGAAAGCAAAAGAGATGTGATTTCAACTTTCTCATTAATGGGGTGCCCAAATATTGTTTTCATCTTTTCATAGGTATCTACGGGGTCCCCTTCGAGGAAACCCTCTTCAATCATAGAATCTAAAACTTGTTTGAACGAAGCGGGCAACCCAACATAAAAGCTCTTTAAGTAAACCTCAATTTGGTATTGAGGTACATAGCTAGCCCGGATCCTTAATAGCCTATCCCAAGCATCTTTCAAAGATTCATCGAGTAAATAACGAAAAATTCCAGAATCATCTTCATCAAAATTACTAAGGTTTTCATTGATAACTTCGGCAGGCTTTTCCATAGTATTCTTATTTATGAGCTTAGATAAGATAGCAGGATTGTCTAAAGCGCTAAAACTCGGGAGAGAAACCCCAACTCTCTTTGGTGCCGACATGGCAAGGAAAAAGTGAATGAAAAGAGGCAATCGGAAAAGAGGTGGCGAATAAAACGGCAAGGGTGAAGTGGGGGAGAGGAAAACGAGAGGCAATTGGCAAATAATGTAATGCGGGAGATAAGGGTTTGTGATGGGTACTTGGTATGTTGACTTTTGCGTAGACCTCCCCGGCAACGGCGCCAGAAATCCTTCTTGCTATCTCTTGAGCACTGCGTTGGTTTTCCCTTGAAGAGGAAAGGGTGATGCAGCAAAGTAGCGTAAGTATTTCCCTCAGTTTTTGAAAACCAAGGTATCAATCCAGTAGGAGGCTACGCGCGAGTCCCTCGCACCTACACAAAACAAATAAATCCTCGCAACCAACGCGATAAGGGGTTGTCAATCCCTACACGGTCACTTACGAGAGTGAGATCTGATAGATATGATATGATAATATTTTTGGTATTTTTATGATAAAGATGCAAAGTAAAATAAAAGAAAAGGAAATAACTAAGTGTTGGAAGATTAATATGATGAAGATAGACCCGGGGGCCATAGGTTTCACTAGTGGCTTCTCTCAAGAGCATATGTATTTTACGGTGGGTGAACAAATTACTGTTGAGCAATTGACAGAATTGAGCATAGTTATGAGAATATCTAGGTATGATCATGTAGATAGGCATCACGTCCGAGACAAGTAGACCGACTCCTGCCTGCATCTACTACTATTACTCCACACATCGACCGCTATCCAGCATGCATCTATAGTATTAAGTTCATAAGAACAGAGTAACGCCTTAAGCAAGGTGACATGATGTAGAGGGATAAATTCATGCAATATGATAAAAAAACCATCTTGTTATCCTCGATGGCAACAATACAATACGTGCCTTGCTGCCCCTACTATCACTGGGAAAGGACACCGCAAGATTGAACCCAAAGCTAAGCACTTCTCCCATTGCAAGAAAGATCAATCTAGTAGGCCAAACCAAAATGATAATTCGTAGAGACTTGCAAAGATAACCAATCATACATAAAATAATTCAGAAGATTCAAACATTGTTCATAGATAAACTTGATCATAAACTCACAATTCATCGGTCTCAACAAACACACCGCAAAAGAAGATTACATCGAATAGATCTCCACGAGAGAGGGGGAGAACATTGTATTGAGATCCAAAAACAGAGAAGAAGCCATCTAGCTAATAACTATGGACCCGAAGGTCTGAGGTAAACTACTCACACTTCATCGGAGGGGCTATGGTGATGATGTAGAAGCCCTCGGTGATCGATGCCCCCTCCGGCGGAGCTCCGGAACAGGCCCCAAGAAGGGATATCGTGGGTACAGAAGGTTGCGGCGGTGGAATTAGGTTTTTGGCTCCGTATCTGATCGTTTGGCGGTACGTAGGTATATATTGGAGGAAGGAGTACGTCCGTGGAGAATTGGAGGCCCACGAGGTGGAGGGCGCACCTGGGGGGGTAGGCGCGCCCCTACCTCGTGGCTTCCCTGTTGGTTGCTTGACGTAGGGTCCAAGTCTCCTGGATCATGTTTGCTCCGAAAATCACGTTCCCAAAGGTTTCATTCCATTTGGACTGCATTTGATATTCTTTTTCTGCGAAACTCTGAAATAGGCAAAAAACAGCAATTCTGGGCTGGGCCTCCGGTTAATAGGTTAGTCCCAAAAATAATATAAAAGTGAATAATAAAGCCCAATAATGTCCAAAACAGAATATAATATAGCATGGAGCAATCAAAAATTATAGATACGTTGGAGACATATCAGAGGCGTACTAGTGACACTATGTTTGTCTATGTATTCACACATGTACTAAGTTTCCGGTTAATACAATTCTAGCATGAATAATAAACATTTATCATGATATAAGGAAATATAAATCACAACTTTATTATTGCCTCTAGGGCATATTTTCTTCACATATTTATTATTCCCATTATATTCGACGAGAAGCCAGACAGGACCTTCATATTGAGCAGGCATTCAAAGAAGATTTCCTTCTCTTCTTGTGTAAGAGCGTAGCTGGCTGGACCTTCATACTGCTTTGGAGGCATGCCATCTTTTTCGTGCTCACGTTGCTGGTCCTCCCATGCCTTCGGTGTATCTTTTGTCTTCCCATACACGCCCAAGAAGCCTCGCAGGTTCACGCAAAGATTCTTCGTCACGTGCATCACATCGATTGAAGAGTGGGCCTCTAGGTCTTTCCAGTAGGGTAGGTCCCAAAATATAGATTTCTTCTTCCACATGGGTGTGCGTCCCTCAGCGTCATTCGGAACAGATAGTCCGTCGGGACCCTTTCCAAAGATTACTTGTAAATAATTGACCATAGCAAGTATATGATCACTGGTACAGATGTCGGGCTTCTTCCAGTGATCTGCCTCGCCTTTGAAATGCTTGCCTTTCTTTCGACATTGATGGTTGGTCGGAAGAAATCGACGATGCCCCAGGTACACATTCTTCCTGTGTTTGTCCAGGTATATACTTTCGGTGTCATCTAAACAGTACGTGCATGCATGGTTGATACGTCTCTAATGTATCTATAATATTTTATTGTTCCATGCTATTATATTATCCATCTAGATGTTTTATATGCATTTATATGCTATTTTATATGATTTTTGGGACTAACCTATTAACCTAGAGCCCAGTGCCAGTTTCTGTTTTTCCCTTGTTTTTGAGTTTTACAGAAAAGGAATACCAAACGGAGTCCAATTGACGTGCCAATTTTTGATGATTTTTTATGGACCAAAAGAAGCCCCCGGAGTAAAAGAGTTGGGCCAGAAGAGTCCCGAGCCGTCCACGAGGGTGGAGGGCGTGCCCATCCCCCCTGGGCGCGTCCCCCTATCTCGTGGACGACTCGGAGACCCCCTGACGTGAGACCTATGCCAAAAATTCCTATAAATACAGAAACCTCCAGAAAATAACCTAGATCGGGTGTTCCGCCGCCGCAAGCCTCTGTAACCACCAAGAATCAATCGGGACCCTGTTCCGGCACCCTGCCGGAGGGGGGGATCCCACACCGGTGGCCATCTTCATCATCCCGGTGCTCTCCATGACGAGAAGGGAGTAGTTCACCCTCGGGGCTGAGGGTATGTACCAGTAGCTATGTGTTTGATCTCTCTCTCTCTCTCGTGTTCTTGATGTGGTACGATCTTGATGTATCGCAAGCTTTGCTATTATAGTTGGATCTTATGATGTTTCTCCCCCTCTACTCTCTTGTAATGGATTGAGTTTTCCCTTTGAAGTTATCTTATCGGATTGAGTCTTTAAGGATTTGAGAACACTTGTATGTCTTGCATGTGCTTATTTGTGGTGACAATGGGATATTCACGTGATCTACTTGATGTATGTTTTGGTGATCAACTTGCGGGTTCAGTGACCTTGTGAACTTATGCATAGGGGTTGGCACACGTTTTCGTCTTGACTCTCCGTTAGAAACTTTGGGGCACTCTTTGAAGTTCTTTGTGTTGGTTGAATAGATGAATCTAAGATTGTGTGATGCATATCGTATAATCATACCCGCGGATACTTGAGGTGACATTGGAGTATCTAGGTGACATTAGGGTTTTGGTTGATTTGTGTCTTAAGGTGTTATTCTAGTGTGAACTCTAGGATAGGTCGAACAGAAAGAATAACTTCGTGTTATTTTACTACGGAATCTTGAATAGATTGATAAAAAAGGATAGCTTTGTGGTGGTTTGGTACCCTACAATAATCTCTTCGTTTGTTCTCCGCTATTAGTGACTTTGGAGAGACTCTTTGTTGCATGTTGAGGGATAGTTATATGATATAATTATGCTATTATTGTTGAGAGAACTTGCACTGGTGAAAGTATGAACCCTAGGCCTTGTTTCCTAGCATTGCAATACCGTTTACGCTCACTATTGTTACTTGTTACCTTGCTGTTTTTATATTTTCAGATTAGAAAAACCTATATCTACCATCCATATTGGACTTGTATCACCATCTCTTCGCCGAACTAGTGCACCTATACAATTTACCATTGTATTGGGTGTGTTGGGGATACAATAGACTCTTTGTTATTTGGCTGCAGGGTTGTTTGAGAGAGAGCATCTTCATCCTATGCCTCCCATGGATTGATAAACCTTAGGTCATCCACTTGAGGGAAATTAGCTACTGTCCTACAAACCTCTGCACTTGGAGGCCCAAAAACGTCTACAAGAAGAAGGTTGTATAGTAGACATCAAGCTCTTTTCTAGTGCCGTTGCCGGGGAGGTGAGTTCTTGAAGTTATATCTTTAGATCTTGCAATCGAATCTTTTAGTTTCTTGTTTTATCACTAGTTTAGTTTATAAAAGAAAACTACAAAAAAATGGAATTGAGGGTGCCTCATATGCCAATAAGGATTCCAATAATTGTGCCAAAATGCTAGAAGAATAATGCATTAAAATGTTTGGCACTAAATCTTTGAATGATGAGCATGATTGCAATGTTGTTAGTACGAACTCTTTGAATATCCATAGTACTAATGATGATTGCACTAATCATGATGAAAATGTCTCTTATAAGCATGTCAATTTTTGTGGAGTGCATAGAGTTTGCAAGTACACACCAAATAGGGAAGATAGATTTTGCAAGAGGCATAAGTATTTAGAAACCAAATGGCTGCAAGAAAGGCTAGATGTTTGTGCTGAAAGTTTAAATTTTCTTAGTCATCCTTGTGAACTTTGCAGTGAAAGTGGTCATTAAATATCCAATGCAAATTTTTTCATGATCGTATCGTGTCAAAAAATGTGATGACTTGATTTCCCTTGCGCATCATAATGAACTTAGTTTGCTTGTGGGTTATGAAGAAATGAAATGTATAACTAAGGATATGCCAGAATTTGTCCTTGATAAAGTTCTTGATTTTGATCTAGAGGAAATTTATATGTATTGTGCGGTGAATTGCATTGAAAATCCTTATATTGCCAATTACATAAAGACAAGAAAACAAATAGAAGATGAAGAGAATACTAATGAAACGGAAGAGACTTCCCAATATCCTCCTATTATTTCTTATGATGAATCAGGTAACGAGGAGGAGCCTTCTATTCAACCAATCTTATTAATAAGGAGCTCGAAAAAGAGGATTAAACCCACACATAATGTGAAGAAGAAAAAGAAAAGACGGAGAAGCAAAGGTAAAAATGTACCCCTCCCAAATGATGTTGCTCCTACTACTCATTGTGATGATGATACTTGCTATACTATTGGTGCTATCCGTACTATTAATGATGAGAGTTTTTTTTTGAAAGCTCACTGACAGTAGGAGAGGCTCCTACTGACTTTTAAATTAATGCAACACCAGGATCAGGGGAGGTGTGGCCCCATAGTTACAAGGTATAGAGATGAGTATTACAATGCAGACTAGTTAGAGCAAAGAGGTGTCAAAGCCTACTAGAAAGAAGCAAACTAGGGGGTGGTATAGATCAGGTAGCGGCCACCAATCCTCTGATGAAGGGGTGGAGAGAGTTTCTGGTGCGGTGTACCATCATGGACATATCATTTTTGAACCTGTCTCTCCAGGATTCCATTGATGGCCTCACATTTCTAAAATGTTTATTATTTCTCTCTTTCCATACCCCCCAAGCTGCTATGATGAAGGTTTCCATGAATAGTGGACCACCCTAGGATCTTTTTCCCTCATGGATGAGATCCAGCCTGCATTGGGAATCATGCCAGTGCATTCCAATCGCAGTCCAACACTCAGTTGCAAACGGGCATTTGAAGAACAGGTGGGTCACTGTTTCCTCCGGGGGGGTCACAAAGCAGACAGGTGTACACATCATCTTCCAGTTTGTACTGTCTCCTTCTCAACATGTTTCGAGTATTCAGACGATCAGCAAACAGAAGCCAAGCAAAAACTTTCCATTTGTTCGTGCATTTGGATTCCCAGATCCAGGGAAAAACTGTGTCCACAATAACATCTTTAAAGCAGAACTTATAGTAGTCACTTGATTTGAAAGCACCTAGAGCTCTAGCATCCCAGACACAGCACCATTTGTCATTCGTGTCACTTTCAGGATTAATCCCCACAGTTAAGGCCTGAATCTCTTCAACTTCTGCTCTGGCCTGAGGAGAGAATGGTATGTGAAAAGCCTCTCCAATGGTGCTAGATCTCAGCAATGTCTGTATTGACACGTCCTCGTCTCTCGCAAATGAAAACGCCCTCGGGTATGCAGTCTCCAGTGGTTGATCACTCCAAAGATCCTTCCAGAACAAGGCTGTACTACCGTCCCCAACTTTGATCTCCGTCACTCCTCTGAAGA
The DNA here is from genome assembly GCF_002575655.3 of Aegilops tauschii subsp. strangulata. Lineage (NCBI taxonomy): Eukaryota > Viridiplantae > Streptophyta > Magnoliopsida > Poales > Poaceae > Aegilops > Aegilops tauschii. Next base: position 597,441,308 of record NC_053037.3, read on the forward strand.
TGTCTGAAAACTGCATGAGATCCCGCCACCAGAAGGAGCCACAGGGTGTCGAGGCATGCGGTACAACGACTGAATAATATGAACTCCATCTCAGGTTCACCCATGGCACATTTAGTTTATTGTAGAACTTGTATAGCTGCTTGAGAAAAAGGCCTTGATTCTGAAGTTTAAGGTCCACAATCCCAAGTCCCCCTACCGCCTTGGGGCGGCAGACGAGTTCCCAAGAGGCAAGAGAAGTGCTTTTTGTCCCATCCTCCGTCTGCCTGCTCCAGAAGCAATGCCTACGGATTTTATCCAGGTGTTCCACTATCTTAGGAGGGATTCTGAGGGAACACATGGCATACACCATAAGCGATGACACCACCGAATTAACATAGGTGAGTTTTGATCCGTAGTCTAGCAGATTAGCGGCCACAGAGACTCTTCTCTCAGCAGATGTCACAAGAGGCATGAAATCCATTATAGTGGGTTTAGTAGTCCCAAGCGGGAGCCCTAAATATGTGAATGGCATTTTCCCCACAACACAACCAAACATGTCCGCGAAATCCAGTGCCTCAGCGTGCGTAACATTAATCGGAATCAGGGTTGATTTCTGAAAATTGAGTCGTAACCCAATGGACGCGGCATAGTCTACCAGGAGTTTTTTCAGAGCCTCAACCTGCTCTTTCATAGCTGGAAGAAAGACAATCGTATCGTCCGCATACTGGATTACCGGGTAGTCTGTCTCAGCTGACGGGATTGGTTTCTGAAGTATCTCCTCACGGAAAGCATGGTTGATGGCAGATTGCAACAGGTCAGCCGCTAGGACAAAAATGAGCGGTGAAAGAGGATCCCCTTGGCGCACTCCCCATTTGCAAGTGAACTGCCTTCCTGGTGTGCCATTTAGAAGGACCGAAGATTTTCCTGATTGAAAGAGACAAGCAATCCAGTTTAGCCACTTCTCATTGAACCCCATCGCTCTCATGATCTCTATCATAGGGGCATGTTCAATTGTATCAAACGCTTTGGCTAAGTCCAGTTTTAGCAGCAAGACCTTTCTCCCTGACGCCTGACACTGATGAGTGTACTCAAACGCCCATGCTAAGCAGTCCTGAATCGATCTGCTCTTGAGTTACCCGTATTGGTTTGTATGAATAATGCGCAAGATGATCCTCTGAAGACGATTTGCAAGCAATTTTGTAATGATCTTCAGACAACAGTTTAGAAGTGTGATGGGGCGGTAATCATTTACTGTTTCCGGGGAGTGGCATTTAGGAATCAAAGTAATGAACCCAGTATTAATGTTGTCAAGATCTAGGCCCCCCTCATAGAAATCCATGACAAGCTTATAAAAGTCATGTTTTATAATAGTCCAACATGACTTCAGGAAGCAACCGTTGAATCCATCTGGCCCCGGTGCTCTATCTAATGGCATCTCTTTGACCACTAGCTCAATTTCATCAGTGGTGAAAGGAATTGTCAGATCATCAAGGCCCTCCACTTTCTTAATGATGTGATGTAAGTCAAAACGCATGTTGGGAGGGTCAGAGGAACCGAGACGCTGTTTATAGGAGGAAAACAGCAAGGACGCTTTACCTATATGATCCTCAATCAGCGTACCATCATCAAGTTTAAGTGTGGATATTGAGTTCTTGCGGTACCTCTCTGTGGCCACTGCATGAAAGTATTTCGTGTTACCATCCCCAACTTGGAATCTCCGGATTGTACATCTTTTCTGCCAATACATGCGTTTATACTCCAGTAACTATGATATGAAATGGCCCATGCTTGGGGATGCCATGTTTGATGAGAATGACAAGTTTGAGAATGTATTTGCTGCAATTAATGATTGTCCCAAGCTTGGGGATGCTATGTTTTATGAACATGATATGTTTAACCTCCCAAGTTTTGATATGCAAATTTATTATGATGATAGCTTGCCTCCTATTTATGATGGTTATATTGATGACAGTTGGTTTGGAAAAGTGTCAACTTTAGGAAGTAATGATCCCACTATTTTGGAGGGTGTTGAATCTTATTGTGATGATTATGAAAGTGGATTTGGAGAGGTCGTGACTTTATTTAGTGATGAATCCACTATTTCGGAAGAGGTTCCAATTGATTATGAGAATAAAGTTTCTATCTATGATGATTATTGTGATGACATGTATGCTATAAAGAATAATTATAACCATGAAACTTGTCATCATGATTTTAGTTTTCAATTGGATTATGCCTCACATGATAGTTATTTTGTTGAGTTTGCTCCCACTACTATTCATGAGAAGAAATTTGCTTATGTGGAGAGTAATAAAAATTATATGCTTGTACATAATGAAAAGAATTCTTTATGTGATGGTTATATTGTTGAATTCATTCATGATGCTACTGAAAATTGTTATGAGGGACGAACATATGCTTGTAGGAATTGCAATAATATCAAGTTTCCTCTCTATGTGCTTAAAGTTTTGAAGTTATGCTTGTTTTGCCTTCCTATCCTAGTTGATTATTGTTCCCATAATTTTTTTGCTCACAAAATCCCTATGCATAGGAAGTGGATTAGACTTAAATGTGCTAGTCACATTCTTCATGATGCTCTCTTTATGTTTCAATTCTTATCTTTTATGTGAGCATCATTGAAATCATCATGCCTGGCTAGGGGCGTTAAGCGTTAGCGCTTGTTGGGAGGCAACCCAATTTTATTTTTGTCCTTTGCTTTTGATCCCGTTTAGTAATAAATAATTCATCTAGCCTCTGTTTAGATGTGGTTTTATGTTTTAGTTAGTGTTTGTGCCAAGTAGAACCTTTGGGAAGACTTGGGCGAAGTCTTTACGATTTTGCTGTAAAAAACAGAAACTTTTGCGCTCACCAGATTAGCTGCCATTTTTTAATGGAGAGTGATTTTAGGTTGATTATTTTTGCAGATGATTAATAGACAAATTCCTCAGGTCCACCAATTTATTTCATAATTGTTGGAGTTACATAAGTATTCTAATGAGACAGATTACTACAGACTGTTCTGTTTTTGACAGATTCTGTTTTCATTGTGTTGTTTGCTTATTTTGATGAATCTATGAGTAGTATCGGAGGGTATGAACCATAGATAAGTTTCAATACAGTAGATATTACACCAATATGAATTTATAATGAGTTAACAACAGTACCTAAGTGGTGATTTATTTTCTTATACAAACGGAGCTTACGAGTTTTCTGTTGTGAAGTTTTCAAGTTTTGGGTAAAGATTCGATGGACAATGGAATAAGGAGTGGAAAGAGCCTAAGATTGGGGATGCCCAAGGCACTCCAAGGTAAAATTCAGGGACAACCAAAAGCCTAAGCTAGGGGATGCCCCGGATAGCATCCCCTCTTTCGTCTTCGTTCATCGGTAACTTTACTTGGAGCTACATTTTTATTCACCACATGATATGTGTTTTGCTTGGAGCATCATTTTCTTTTGTTTGGATCTGCTTGCTGTTATTTAGAATAATGTTTTGCATCTTTATTTTCAATAAAAATGTCAAGGATAGCCTTTAGCATGCTTATTTTGCAAGTATACATGTTGTTGTTTCAAAACAGAAAGTTTACCGCTGTTGAGAAAATTCCCTAGAAAAGTCAGAATATGATAAAATGTGAAACTTTTTTGCTTATTGAGCTCTGATAAAATTTCTACAGTGTGGTAAATTTTCATAATTTTTGGAGTTAATTAGGGAAATTGGATGAATCATGCATTCTTTACAGACTATACTATTTTGGCAGATTGTTGTTATGTTTGCATTGTTTGCATATGTTTGCTTGTTTAATGATTCTATTCGAGGATAGGAGTATTAAATATGCAGAGACATTTAGTATGCAATGTGGAATAATAATTTTTGTGATTTTCTACAGTAGAGAATGATAAGGTTTTTTGCATTGGTTTATACTAACTTATCTCACGAGTTCTTGTTGAGTTTTGTGTGGACGAAGTTTTTGAGATTTAGGGAAACCGAGATATAAAAGGAATTAAGGAGACGCAAAAGTTCAAGCTTGGGGATGCCCAAGGCGCACCAAGATAATATTTCAAGAAGTCTCAAGCATCTAAGCTTGGGGACGCCCCGGTAGGCATCCCACCTTTCTTCTTCAACAATTATCGGTTAGTATCGGTTGAGCCTAAGTTTTTGCTTCTTCACATGAGTTGTGCTATCCTTGCAATGTCATTTTATTTTATTTTGCTTGCTGTTTTACTTAAGATATGAAATACTTAAATGAGAGATAGTCCTCACATAGCTAAATAATTATTTGACTACTCATTGATCTTCACTTATATCTTTTTAGAGTAGTTTGTCATTTACTCGTGTGCTTCACTTATATCCTATGAGTAAATGGTTGAATGAGTTGAATATCATAAATCTGAAATTATATATGTTTCTTATGTTTATCCATGGGGAGTAATGACTTCACATATAAGAAGTAGAGGTGGTAAATTTATTGAAGGTTAGCAAACATTGTATTGGTCACTTGAACAATTCATGAAAGAATATTGAAGGAAGAGAGATGTCACATATAAATATACTATCTTGGACATCTTCTCTGATTGTGAGCCCCATTAATATTTTCAAACCTGAGCAAATTAGTTGAAGTTGGACAAGGAAGACAACATAATGAGTTATGCTTGGGTATATTTGTATAGAAGTGATAACCCACAAATATAGGGGATCGCAACAGTTTTTGAGGGTAGAGTATTCAACCCAAATTTATTGATTCGACACAAGGGGAGCCAAATAATATTCTCAAGTATTAGCAGTTGAGTTGTCAATTCAACCACACTTGGATAACTAAATATCTGTAGCAAAGTATTTAGTAGCAAAGTAGTATGGAAGTAATGGTAACGGTGGCAAAGGTAACAGTAGCAGTTTTGTAGTAATTGTAACAGTGGCAACGGAGAAGTAACTAAGCAAAGAGCAATATGTGAAAAGCTCGTAGCCATTGGATAAGTGATGGATAATTATGTCGGATGCGATTATTCATGCAACAGTTATAACATAGGGTGACACAGAACTAGCTCCAGTTCATCAATGTAATGTAGGCATGTATTCCGAATATAGTCATACGTGCTTATGGAAAAGAACTTGCATGACATCTTTTGTCCTACCCTCCTGCGGCAGCGGGGTCCTATTGGAAACTAAGGGACATTAAGGCCTCCTTTTAATAGAGTACCGGACCAAAGCATTAACACTTAGTGAATACATGAACTCCTCAAACTACGGTCATCACCGGTAAGTATCCCGATCATTATCACTTCGGAGTTAACGGACCATAACACATAATAGGTGATTATAGACTTGCAAGATAGGATCAAGAACTTACATATATTCATGAAAACATAATAGGTTCAGATCTGAAATCATGGCACTCGGGCCCTAGTGACAAGCATTAAGCATAGCAAGGTCATAGCAACATCAATCTCAGAACATAGTGGATACTAGGGATCAAACCCTAACAAAACTAACTCGATTACATGATAAATCTCATCCAACCCATCACCGACCAGCAAGCATACGATGGAATTACTCACGCACGGCGGTGAGCATCATGAAATTGGTGATAGAGGAAGGTTGATGATGACGACGGCGACGGATTCCCCACTCCGGAGCCCCGAACGGACTCCAGATCAGCCCTCCCGAGAGAGTTTAGGGCTTGGCGGCGGCTCCGTATCGTAAAACACGATGAATCCTTCTCTCTGATTTTTTTTTCTCCCCGAACGTGAATATATGGAGTTGGAGTTGAGGTCGGTGGAGCACCAAGGGGCCCATGAGGCAGGGGGCGCGCCCAGGGGCGTAGGTGCCCCCTCCCACGCTCGTGGACAGGGTGTGCGCCCCCTAGCCTTGATTCTTTCGCCGGTATTTTTTATTATTTCCAAAACTATTCTCCGTGAAGTTTCTGGTCATTCCGAGAACTTTTATTTCTGCACAAAAATAACACAATGGCAATTCTGCTGAAAACAACGTCAGTCCGAGTTAGTTCCATTCAGATCATGCAAGTTAGAGTCCAAAACAAGGGCAAAAGTTTTTGGAGAAGTAGATACGATGGAGATGTATCAACTCCCCCAAGCTTAAACCTTTGCTTCTCCTCAAGCAATTCAGTTGACAAACTGAAAGTGGAAAACAAAAACTTTTACAAACTCTGTTTGCTCTTGTTGTTGTAAATATGTAAAGCCAGCATTCAAGTTTTCAGCAAAGATTATGAACTAACCATATTCACAATAACACTTAGGTCCCATGTTTACTCATATCAATGGCATAATCAACTAGCGAGCAATAATAATAAATCTCGGATGAAAACACTTTCTCAAAACAATCATAATATGATATAACAAGATGGTATCTCGCTAGCCCTTTCTGAGACCGCAAAACATAAATGCAGAGCACCTCTGAAGATCAAGGACTGACTAAGCATTGTAATTCATGGTAAAAGAGATCCAGTCATACTCAATATAAATTAATAGTAATGTATGCAAATGACAGCGGTGCTCTCCAACTGGTGCTTTTTAATAAGAGGATGATGACCCAACACAAAAGTAAATAGATAGGCCCTTCGCAGAGGGAAGCAGGGATTTGTAGAGGTGCCAGAGCTCGGTTTTGAAATAGAGATAAATAATATTTTGAGCGGCATACTTTCATTGTGAACATAGCAACCGAGAGATCTCGATATCTTCCATGCTACACACATTATAGGCGGTTCCCAGACAGAATGGTAAAGTTTATACTCCCCCTCCACCAACAAACATCAATCCATGGCTTGTCCGAAACAACGGGTGCCTCCAACTAACAATAGTCGTGGGGGAGTTTTGTTTGCAATTATTTTGATTTGATTTGCTTAAAGCATGAGACTTGGCATCCCGGTGACCAGCCATTTTCTCGTGGGTGAGGAGCGGAGTCCACTCCTCTTGAGAATAACCCGCCTAGCATGGAAGATACAGACAACCCTAGTTGATACATGAGCTATTCAAGCATACAAAACAGAATTTCATTTGAAGGTTTAGAGTTTGGCACATACAAATTTACTTGGAATGACAGGTAGATACCGCATGTAGGAAGGTATGGTGGACTCATATGGAATAACTTTGGGGCTATGGAATTGGATGCACAAGCAATATTCCCGCTTAGTACAAGTGAAGGCTAGAAAGAGACTGGGAAGCGACCAACTAGAGAGCGACAACAGTCATGAACATGCATTGAAATTAATAAACATTGAGCGCAAGCATGAGTAGGACATGATCCACCATGAACATAAATATCGTGGAGGCTATGTTGATTTTGTTTCAATTACATGTGTGAACATGTGCCAAGTCAAGCCACTTGAATCATTCAAAGGAGGATACCACCCTATCATACCACATCACAACCATTTTAATAGCATGTTGGCACGCAAGGTAAACAATTATAAACTCCTAGCTAATTAAGCATGGCATAAGCAACTATAATCTCTAATTGTCATTGCAAACATGTTTCATTCATAATAGGCTGAATCAGGAACAATGAACTAATCATATTTACAAAAACAAGAGAGGTCGAGTTCATACCAGCTTCTCTCATCTCAATCAGTCCATCATATATCGTCATTATTGCCTTTCACTTGCACGACCGAACGGTGTGGATAATAATAATAGTGCACGTGCATTGGACTAAGCTGGAATCTGCAGGAATCTGATATAAAGGAGAAGACAAGGTAATATGGGCTCTTCGTTAAATCAACAATAATGCATATAAGAGCCACTTCAACATTTTCATTATGGTCATCTCCTCTCGACCCCCAAAGAAAAGATATAAAACTATTTTCACGGGAAAGCTCCTAACAAGCAAAAGAAGAACGAGAAATCTTTTTGGGTTTTCTTTTAATTATTACTACTACAGGCATGGAAAGTAAACTAGCTAAAAGTTATAACTAATTTTTTTGGTTTTTCTTAAGGTTATTCAAACACACAAGAAGAAAGCGAGAAAAAGGAAAATAAAGTAGCATGGATAGTACAATGAAAAAGTATGAGCAACGACAACTAGAAGGAGTGTGTGAACATGAATGTAATGTCTGTGAGAAATACGTAATCCTCCAAGCTTAGGCTTTTGGCCTAAGTTGGTTTATGCCCATGGATCAAAGTTATATCTGAGGTCGTACTGAGATGCATCCTCGGGGTGCCATTGGTTGGCAATCTCCTCCGGATCCCACTGGTAACAGACTGACGGTGAGGATCAAATTATGGCTCCGGCTCTGGCTCTGGAGCTGGTGTGAGGTTCCGGTAGGGATGAATGGCCGCTGACAGAACAAGATACTTGCCTGAAGATAAGTTAAACAAAGAAGGAGCAAGCAAAGTAATAGTCTCAAAGTAATCTTTATCAAATATCAGCCTATAGTTAAGCATCTTTTTCTTATTCTTAACAATAAAATCATGTGCTACCATACTCTTATAGTCTAGAAAAACAGGGGGCACCAACTTTTCTTCTTTCTCATAGTGCCTAATAGGTATGTTAAAGTATGCAGCGAGGCGCGAGGAGAAGATACCTCCCAAGATGGGACCCTTTGTACGGTTCAGACTTAACCGCTTGGGAACAATAGCGCCAAGTCTAAAAGTGTTATCATGAAACAAGGCATGGCCCAAAATAACAATATCAGAGGCACTAAGGTTTCCATAGTTCCCGTGACCAATTAAACATCTACTAGCAAATATTGCAAAGTAACGCAGAACAGGAAAGTGTATGCTAGTAATTCTTGCATCGGAAACTTTCCTCGTTTCCCCTACAGCAATCATATCAATAAACCCTTCCACATCATTACAATGTGGTTCCTCTAAGCTGCCCGCAAAGGGTATCTTACAGTCCCGGCAGAAATAAAATAGTGACATCTCCTTAAACTCATCATATAGATAAAAATCCGCCGAAGGTGGTGATCTCCTAGCATGGAAATGAAAATTTTGCATGAAAATATTAGTGAGTAGGAGATACTGTTCACGCTGGTCGCGGAGGAAGTCAGTGAGGCCCGCATTCTCAGCCAAATAATAAAAATCATCATGAATCCCGGCTGCCCTCAAGAAATCATCACAAGGCCATTCACACGGCCGAACCTCCGTGGTGCGAGGGAGATTATATTTGGGCCTTTTATCCTCTTCACTTTTCTTATCCTTCGAGCTTCGGCTCGAAGAGCCCCTCAAAAATCTCTTCATCAATTTCTGAAAATTTCTGAAATTTTTAGTAACTCAAAATAAAAGTGAACCAAACTCGACAAAATTGATAGGAACTACTCCCACAAGTGCCTAGAGAATATATCATGCATCAGAACTACTTGGGACCATATAAATTTGACATGCAAGCCCAAGAACAGGGTCACCTAGGCAGCAAAAATTTGCAATGAATAAAGCACTAGAACAAAAACTAATTGGACCATTGGAGGAGTCACATACCGAAGACCAATCCCCCAAAGCAGTTTTGTGAGTGGAGCTTTGAACAAGGAGATCGAAAAATCGCAGCAAGATGAGCTAGAACTCGTGCTTGAGCTGGTTGGTGATTTTTTTGGGAAGAAGAAGGAGTGTGTGGGTGCAGGAATAAGTGGAGGGGGCCACCAAGGGCCCATGAGGCAGGGGGAGCGCCCTGGACCCTCGTGGCCAGGAGCTTGCTCCCCCTGATGTGTTCTCAGCGCAAGATATTCTCAAATATTCTCGAAAAAATCATATTTCATTTTCAGGGCATTTGGAGAACTTTTATTTTTGGGGTATCTTTTATTGCAAGGATAATTCAGCAAACAGACAGAAAATGCTATTTTTGCTTTATTTAATCTAAATAACAGAAAATAAAAGCAGGGTACAGAAGGTTGTGCTTTCTAACTTCATCCATCTCATGCTCATCAAAAGGAATCCACTAACAAGGTTGATCAAGTCTTGTTAACAAACTCATTTCGAAAATCATGGAACCGGAGAAATTTCGAATAACACTAGGTTACCTCAACGGGGATATGCACATCCCCAACAATAAGAATATCATATTTCTTCTTGACAGTAGGAAGAGGAAATTCAAAACCTCCAATAATAATCGATGGAATTTTTCCAATAGAATTGATACTGTGGACTTGAGGTTGTTTCCTCAGGAAGTGTACCGTATGCTCATTACCATTAACAGACATTGCCTTTGTTGCAATCAATAACAACCCCTGCAGTATTCAAAAAGGGTCTACCAAGGATAATCGACATACTATCGTCCTCGGTAATATCAAGAATAACAAAGTCAGTTAAAATAGTAACGTTTGCAACCACAATAGGCACATCCTCACAAATACCGATAGGTATAGTAGTTGATTTATCGGCCATTTGCAAAGATATTTCAGTAGGTGTCAACTTATTCAAATCAAGTCTACGATATAAAGAGAGAAGCATAACACTAACACCGGCTCCAAGATCACATAAAGCAGTTCTAACATAGTTTCTTTTAATGGAGCATGGTATAGTTGGTACTCCTAGATCTCCAAGTTTTAGGTATTCCACCCTTAAAAGTATAATTAGCAAGCATGGTGGAAATTTCAGCTTCTGATATCTTTCTTTTATTTGTAACAATATCTTTCATCCACTTAGCATAAGGATCCATTTTAAGCATATCAGTAAAATGCATACGCAAGAAGATATGTCTAATCATTTCAGCAAAGCGCTTAAAATCCTCATCATCCTTTTTCTTGGATGGTTTAGGAGGAAAAGGCATGGGATTCTGAAACCATGGTTCTCTTTCTTTACCGTGCTTCCTAGCAACAAAGTCTCTTTTATCATAACGTTGATTCTTTGATTGTGGGTTATCAAGATCAACAGCAGGTTCAATTTCTACATCATTGTCATTGCTAGGTTGAGCATCAACATGAACATCATCATTAACATTATCACTAGGTTCATGTTCATCACCAGATTGTGTTTCAGCATCAGAAATAGAAATATCATTGGAATTCTCAGGTGTGTCAACAACAGGTTCACTAGAAGCATGCAAAGTCCTACCATATTTCTTTTTCTTCTTCTTAGAAGGACTAGGTGCATCAACATTAGTTTTCTGAGAATCTTGCTCAATTCTCTTAGGGTGACCCTCAGGATACGAAGGTTCCCGAGTCATTTTACCCCCTCTAGTCATAACTCTAACAGCATTATCATTTTTCTTATTATTGAATTCATTGAGCAAATCATTTTGAGCTTTAAGTACTTGTTCTACTTGAGTGGTAACCATAGAAGCATGTTTACTAATGAGTTTAAGTTCACCTTTAACACTAGACATATAATCACTCAAGTACTCAATCATATAAGCATTGCGTTTCAATTGTCTACCAACATAAGCATTGAAGTTTTCTTGTTTAACAATAAAATTATCGAACTCATCTAAGCATTGGCTAGTAGACTTACAACTAGGAATATCACCTTCATCAAATCTATAGAGAGAATTTCCCTTTACTACATGTGTCGGCTTATCAAGACCATGTATATCTTCAACAGGCGGCAAATTAAGACCATGTATTTCTTCAATAGGAGGTAAATTCTTCACATCATCAGCTTTAATACCTTTTTCTTTCATAGATTTCTTTGCCTCTTGCATATCTTCAGGACTGAGAAATATAATACCCCTTTTCTTCGGAGTTGGCTTAGGAGTTGGTTCAGGAAGTGTCCAATTTTTTTCATTAGTCAACATATTATTCAATAGTAATTCAGCTTGATCAACTGTTCTTTCCCTGAAAACACAACCAGCACAACTATCCAGGTGGTCTTTGGAAGCATCGGTCAGTCCATTATAAAAGATATCAAGTATTTCATTTTTCTTGAGAGGATGATCAGGCAAAGCATTAAGTGATTGGAGACGCCTCCCCCAAGCTTGTGGGAGACTCTCTTCTTCAATTTGCACAAAATTATATATTTCCCTTAAAGCAGCTTGTTTCTTATGAGTGGGGAAATATTTAGCAGAGAAGTAATAAATCATATCCTGGGGACTACGCACACAACCAGGATCAAGATAATTAAACCATATTTTAGCATCACCCTTTAATGAGAACGGAAATAATTTAAGGATATAGTAGTAGCGAGTTTTCTCATCATTAGTGAAAAGGGTGGCTATATCATTTAATTTAGTAAGATGTGCCACAACAGTTTCAGATTCATAGCCATAGAAAGGATCAGATTCAACCAAAGTAATTATCTCCGGATCAACACAGAAATTATAATCCTTATCAGTAACACATATAGGTGAAGTAGCAAAAGCAGGGTCATATTTCATTCTAGCATTCAAAGATTTTTCTTTCTGCTTAGCTAATAATTTCTTAAGATCATTCCTACCATTGCAAGCAAGAAAGTCTCTAACAGTTTCTTCATCCATAACATAGCCCTCAGGCACAATAGGCAATTCATATCTAGGGGGAGAATCTTCATCATCTCAATATTATCAGTTTCAATAATTTCATTCTCTCTAGCCCTAGCAAGTTGTTCATCAAGAAATTCACCTAGTGGCACAGTAGTATCAAGCATAGAAGTAGTTTCATCATAAGTATCATGCATAGCAGAAGTGGCATCATCAATAACATACGACATATCAGAATTAATAGCAGAAGCAGGTTTGGGTGTCGCAAGTTTACTCAAAATAGAAGGCGAATCAAGTGCAGAGCTAGATGGCAGTTCCTTACCTCCCCTCGTAGTTGAGGGATAAATTTTGGTTTTCTCGTCTTTCAAGTTCCTCATAGTGACCAGCAGATATAAATCCCAACTGACTCAAAGAATAGAGCTATGCTCCCCGACAACGGCGCCAGAAAATAGTCTTGATAACCCACAAGTATAGGAGATCGTAACAGTTTTCGAGGGTAGAGTATTCAACCCAAATTTATTGATTCGGCACAAGGGGAGCCAAAGAATAATCTCAAGTATTAGCAGTTGAGTTGTCAATTCAACCACACCTGGATAACTAAATATCTGCAGCAAAGTATTTAGTAGCAAAGTAGTATGGAAGTAACGGTAACGGTGGCAAAGGTAACAATAGCAGTTTTGTAGTAATTGTAACAGTGGCAACGGAGAAGTAACTAAGCAAAGAGCAATATGTGAAAAGCTCGTAGGCATTGGATCAGTGATGGATAATTATGTCGGATGTGATTATTCATGCAAGAGTTATAACATAGGGTGACACAGAACTAGCTCCAGTTCATCAATGTAATGTAGGCATGTATTCCGAATATAGTCATACGTGCTTATGGAAAAGAACTTGCATGACATCTTTTGTCCTACCCTCCCGTGGCAGCGGGGTCCTATTGGAAACTAAGGGATATTAAGGCCTACTTTTAATAGAGTACCGGACCAAAACATTAACACTTAGTGAATACATGAACTCCTCAAACTACGGTCATCACCGGTAAGTACCCCGATTATTGTCACTTAAGTGTTAACGGATCATAACACATAATAGGTGTCTATAGAATTGCAAGATAGGATCAAGAACTCACATATATTCATGAAAACATAATAGGTTCAGATCTGTAATCATGGCACTCGGGCCCTAGTGACAAGCATTAAGCATAGAAAATTCATAGCAACATCAATCTCAGAACATAGTGGATACTAGGGATCAAACCCTAACAAAACTAACTCGATTACATGATAAATCTCATCGAACCCATCACCGTCCAGCAAGCCTACGATGGAATTACTCACGCACGGCGGTGAGCATCATGAAATTGGTGATGGAGGAAGGTTGATGATGACGACGGCGACGGATTCCCCTCTTTGGAGCCCCGAACGGACTCCAGATCAGCCCTCCCGAGAGAGTTTAGGGCTTGGCGGCGGCTCCGTATCGTAAAACGTGATGAATCCTTCTCTCTGATTTTTTTCTCCCCAAACATGAATACATGGAGTTGGAGTTGAGGTCGGTGCAGCACCAGGGGGCCCACGAGGCAGGGGGGCGCCCCCAGGGGGGTAGGGGCGGCCCCTACCCTCGTGGACAGGGTGTGGGCCCCTGGCCTTGATTCTTTCGCCAGTATTTTTTATTATTTCCAAAAATATTCTCCTTCAAGTTTCAGGTCATTCCAGGAACTTTTATTTCTGCACAAAAATAACACCATGGCAATTCTGCTAAAACAGCGTCAGTCCGGGTTAGTTCCATTCAAATCATGCAAGTTAGAGTCCAAAACAAGGGCAAAAGTGTTTGGAAAAGTAGATACAATGGAGATGTATCAAGAAGTTATATTGTTATGGATCCTCTAACATGTGGTGCTTGCTATTTAGAATCCTTTGATAGCCAAAATATCTGTACTAAGCGGGAATACTGCTTGTGCATCCAAATTCCATGAACCAAGTTTATTCCATGAGTGCCCACCATATCTACCTATATGCGGTATTTACCTGTCGTTCCAAGTAAATTTGCATGTGCCAAACTCTAAACCTTCAAATAATAATCTGTTTTGTATGCCTGAATCGCTCATGTAGCGACTAGGGGCTGTCAGTATCTTCCATGCTAGGTGGGTTATTCTCACGATGAGTGGACCTGCTCATCATTCACGAGAAAATGGCTGGTAACTGGGATGCCCAGTCCTATGATCAAAAGATCAAAAACAAAATCGCAAATAATTTAAACAAAACTCCCCCAGGATTGTCGATAGTTGGACGGCACCCGTTGTTTCGGACAAGCCATGGAGTGTGATTGTTGGTGGAGGGGAGTAAAATCTTTATCTTTCTATTTGGGAACCGCCTATAATGTATCTAGTATGGAAGATATTGGGATCTCTTGGTCGTTATGTTGACAATGGAAGCATACCTCTCAAAATTATTTTAATCTCTGTTTTAAAGCTTCGAGCTCTGGCACCTCTGCAAATCCCCGCTTCCCTCTGCGAAGGGCCTATCTTTTACTTTTATGCAAGAGTCAGTAGTATTCCTTCTCATTCCAACCTACTTTTTAGTTGGCAAGAATCATGTGATGGGGAAATATCTAAGCATATATGGCCATTCAAATATATTTGATCATGAATTATTATTGTTGACAACTATCTATATGATAAATAAGTTGGGAGGCGAAACATTAAGCCCCTATCTTTCTCTGTGTTCGATGGATGCTATTTGTTCTAAATTATGCTTTGAGTGGTAGCAATCATGGAAGACTATATGATAGTTGAGTATGTGGAATTTGCTAAATCAAAGCTCTTAGATAGACCCTTCCTGAAAATAAGATGAATTGCAATTGTTTGATGACTGAGAACATAGTTTGTTAGTTCTCAACAAAGTTTATGATCTATGCTTTAACATGTGAATATCTTGCTACTTGATCATGAGAAGCTTTATGATATGAGCTACTGCTATGATGTATAATGATGCTAGAAAAAGTGATTGAAATTATCATTGATCAAACTAGTGCACTTGATAGCATTCCACATCAAAAAATTTGTTTTTATCATTTACCTACTCGAGGAGGAGCAGGAATTAAGCTTGGGGATGCTTGATACGTCTCCAACATATCTATAATTTTTGATTGTTCCATGCTATTATATTATCCATCTAGGATGTTTTATGTGCATTTATATGCTATTTTATATGATTTTTGGAACTAACCTATTAACCTAGAGCCTAGTGCCAGTTTCTTTTTTTTCCTTGTTTTTGAGTTTTACAGAAAAGGAATACCAAACGGAGTCAAATTGGCGTGCCAATTTTTGATGATTTTTTATGGACCAAAAGAAGCCCCCGAAGTAAAAGAGTTGGGCCAGAAGAGTCCCGAGCGGTCCACGAGGGTGGAGGGCGCGCCCACCCCCCTGGGCGCTTCCCCCTATTTCATGGACGACTCGGAGACCCCCCTGACGTGAGACCTACGCCAAAAATTCCTATAAATACAGAAACCTCCAGAAAATAACCTAGATCGGGAGTTCTGCCGCCGCAAACCTCTGTAGCCACCAAAAACCAATCGGGACTATGTTCCGGCACCCTGCCGGAGGGGGGATCCCTCATCGGTGGCCATCTTCATCCTCCCGGCGCTCTCCATGACGAGGAGGGAGTAGTTCACCCTCGGGGCTGAGGGTATGTACCAGTAGCTATATGTTTGATCTCTCTCTCTCTCGTGATCTTGATGTGGCACAATCTTGATGTATCGCGAGCTTTGCTATTATAGTTGGATCTTATGATGTTTCTCCCCCTCTACTCTCTTGTAATGGATTGAGTTTTCCCTTTGAAGTTATCTTATCGGATTGAGTCTTCAAGGATTTGAGAACACTTGATGTATGTCTTGCATGTGCTTATCTGTGGTGACAATGGGATATTCACGTGATCTACTTGATGTATGTTTTGGTGATCAACTTGCGGGTTCAGTGACCTTGTGAACTTATGCATAGGGGTTGGCACACGTTTTCATCTTGACTCTCCGTTAGAAACTTTGGGGCACTCTTTAAAGTTCTTTGTGCTGGTTGAATAGATGAAGCTGAGATTGTGTGATGCATATCGTATAATCATACCCGCGGATACTTGAGGTGACATTGGAGTATCTAGGTGACATTAGGTTTTTGGTTGATTTGTGCCTTAAGGTGTTATTCTAGTGTGAACTCTAGGATAGATCGAACGAAAAGAATAACTTCGTGTTATTTTACTATGTACTCTTGAATAGATTGATCAGAAAGGATAACTTTGAGGTGGTTTCTGTTGGGAATCGTAGCATAATTTAAAATTTTCCTACGCTCACCAAGATGCATCTATGGAGTCTACTAGCAATGAGGGGAAAGGAGTGGATCTACATACCCTTGTAGATCGCGAGCGGAAGCGTTCCAATGAACGTGGATGACGGAGTCGTACTCGCCGTGATCCAAATCACCGATGACCGAGTGCCGAACGGACGGCACCTCCGCGTTCAACACACGTACGGTGCAGCGACGTCTCCTCCTTTCTTGATCCAGCAAGGGGGAAGGAGAGGTTGATGGAGATCCAACAGCACGACGGTGTGGTGGTGGATGTAGCGGCTCTCCGGCAGGGCTTTGCCGAGCTTCTGCGCGCGAGAGAGAGGTGTTGCAGGGGAGGAGGGAGGCGCCAAAGGCTGTGGTGTTCTGCCCTCCCTCCCCCCCCTTTATATAGGCCCCCAAGGGGGGTGCGCAGCCCTTGGAGATGGGATCTCCAAGGGGGGGGGGCGGCCAAGGGGGGAAGGGGTTGCCTTGCCCCCCAAGGCAAGGGGAAACTCCCCCCCCTAGGGTTCCCAACCCTAGGCGCATGGGGGGGAGGCCCAAAGTGGCGCCCCAGCCCATTAGGGGCTGGTTCCCCTCCACTTTTAGCCCACGGGGCCCTCCGGGACAGGTGGCCCCACCCGGTGGACCCCCGGGACCCTTCCGGTGGTCCCGGTACAATACCGATAACCCCCGAAACTTTCCCGGTGGCCAAAACTGGACTTCCTATATATAATTCTTCACCTCCGGACCATTCCGGAACCTCTCGTGACGTCCGGGATCTCATCCGGGACTCCAAACAACTTTCGGGTTTCCGCATACATATATCTCTACAACCCTAGCGTCACCGGACCTTAAGTGTGTAGACCCTACGGGTTCGGGAGACATGCAGACATGACCGAGACGCCTCTCCGGTCAATAACCAACAGCGGGATCTGGATACCCATGTTGGCTCCCACATGTTCCACGATGATATCATCGGGTGAACCACGGTGTCGAGGATTCAATCAATCCGTATGCAATTCCCTTTGTCAATCGGTATGTTACTTGCCCGAGATTCGATCGTCGGTATCCCAATACCTTGTTCAATCTCGTTACCGGCAAGTCTCTTTACTCGTACCGCAATGCATGATCCCGTGACTAACGCCTTAGTCACATTGAGCTCATTATGATGATGCATTACCGAGTGGGCCCAGAGATACCTCTCCGTTTACACGGAGTGACAAATCCCAGTCTCGATCCGTGCCAACCCAACAGACACTTTCGGAGATACCCGTAATGCACCTTTATAGTCACCCAGTTACGTTGTGACGTTTGGCACACCCAAAGCACTCCTACGGTATCCGGGAGTTGCACGATCTCATGGTCTAAGGAAAAGATACTTGACATTGGAAAAGCTCTAGCAAACGAAACTACACGATCTTTTATGCTATGCTTAAGTTGGGTCTTGTCCATCACATCATTCTCCTAATGATGTGATCCCGTTATCAATGACATCCTATGTCCATAGTCAGGAAACCATGACTATCTGTTGATCAACGAGCTAGTCAACTAGAGGCTTACTAGGGACACGTTGTGGTCTATGTATTCACACATGTATTACGATTTCCGGACAATACAATTATAGCATGAATAAAAGACTATTATCATGAACACAGAAATATAATAATAACCATTTATTATTGCCTCTAGGGCATATTTCCAACAGTCTCCCACTTGCACTAGAGTCAATAATCTAGTTACATTGTGATGAATCGAACGCCCATTGCGTCCTGGTGTTGATCATGTTTTGCCCTAGGGAGAGGTTTAGTCAACGGATCTGCTACATTCAGGTCCGTGTGTACTTTACAAATATCTATGTCTCCATTTTGAACACTTTCACGAATGGAGTTGAAGCGACGCTTGATATGCCTGGTCTTCCTGTGAAACCTGGGCTCCTTCGCAAGGGCAATAGCTCCAGTGTTGTCACAGAAGAGAGTCATTGGGCCCGACGCATTGGGAATCACCCCTAGGTCGGTAATGAACTCCTTCATCCAGACTGCTTCCTGTGCTGCCTCCGAGGCTGCCATGTATTCCGCTTCACATGTAGATCCCGCCACGACGCTTTGCTTGCAACTGCACCAGCTTACTGCTCCTCTATTCAAAATATACACGTATCCGGTCTGTGACTTCGTGTCATCCGGATCTGTGTCGAAGCTAGCGTCGACGTAACCCTTTACGACGAGCTCTTCGTCACCTCCATAAAAGAGAAACATATCCTTAGTCCTCTTCAGGTACTTCAGGATATTCTTGACCGCTGTCCAGTGTTCCTTGCCGGGATTACTTTGGTACCTTCCTACCAAACTTACGGCAAGGTTTACATCAGGTTTGGTACACAGCATGGCATACATAATAGACCCTATGGCCGAGGCATAGGGGATGACACTCATCTCTTCTATATCTTCTGCCGTGGTCGGGCATTGAGCCGTGCTCAATTGCACACCTTGCAATACAGGCAAGAACCCCTTCTTGGACTGATCCATACTGAACTTCTTCAATATCTTGTCAAGGTATGTACTGTGTGAAAGACCAATGAGGCATCTTGATCTATCTCTATAGATCTTGATGCCTAATATGTAAGCAGCTTCTCCAAGGTCCTTCATTGAAAAACATTTATTCAAATAGGCCTTTATACTTTCCAAGAATTCTGTATCATTTCCCATCAATAATATGTCATCCACATATAATATGAGAAATGCTACAGAGCTCCCACTCACTTTCTTGTAAACACAGGCTTCTCCATAAGTCTGTGTAAACCCAAACGCTTTGATCATCTCATCAAAGCGAATGTTCCAACTCCGAGATGCTTGCACCAGCCCATAGATTGAGCGCTGGAGCTTGCATACTTTGTTAGCATTCTTAGGATCGACAAAACCTTCCGGCTGCATCATATACAACTCTTCCTTAAGGAAGCCGTTAAGGAATGCCGTTTTGACGTCCATCTGCCATATCTCATAATCATAGTATGCGGCAATTGCTAACATGATTCGGACGGACTTCAGCTTCGCTACGGGTGAGAAAGTCTCATCGTAGTCAACCCCTTGAACTTGCCGATAACCCTTAGCGACAAGTCGAGCTTTGTAGATGGTCACATTACCATCTGCGTCCGTCTTCTTCTTAAAGATCCATTTGTTTTCTATGGCTCGCCGCTCATCGGGCAAGTCAGTCAAAGTCCATACTTTGTTTTCATACATGGATTCTATCTCGGATTTCATGGCTTCTAGCCATTTGTCGGAATCCGGGCCCGCCATCGCTTCTTCATAGTTCGAAGGTTCACCGTTGTCTAACAACATGATTTCCAGGACAGGGTTGCCGTACCACTCTGGTGCGGAACGTGTCCTTGTGGACCTACGAAGTTCAGTGGCAACTTGATCCGAAGCTTCATGATCATCATCATTAACTTCCTCCCCCGTCGGTGTAGGCACCACTGGAACATTTTCCCGCGCTGCGCTATTTTCCGACTCGGAAGGGGTGACTATCACCTCATCAAGTTCCACTTTCCTCCCACTCAATTCTTTCGAGAGAAACTCCTTCTCTAGAAAGGACCCGTTCTTGGCAACGAAGATCTTGCCTTCGGATGTGAGGTAGAAGGTGTACCCAGTAGTTTCCTTAGGGTATCCTATGAAGACGCATTTTTCCGATTTGGGTTCGAGCTTTTCAGGTTGAAGTTTCTTGACATAAGCATCGCATCCCCAAACTTTTAGAAACGACAGCTTAGGTTTCTTCCCAAACCATAATTCATACGGTGTCGTCTCAACGGATTTAGACGGTGCCCTATTTAAAGTGAATGCGGCAGTCTCTAAAGCATAACCCCAAAATGAGAGCGGTAAATCGGTAAGAGACATCATAGATCGCACCATATCCAATAGAGTGCGATTACGACGTTCGGACACACCATTTCTCTGAGGTGTTCCAGGCGGCGTGAGTTGTGAAACTATTCCACATTTCCTTAAGTGTGTACCAAATTCGTGACTTAAATATTCTCCACCACGATCTGATCGTAAGAATTTTATTTTCCTGTCACGTTGATTCTCAACCTCACTCTGAAATTCCTTGAACTTTTCAAAGGTTTCAGACTTGTGTTTCATTAGGTAGACATACCCATATCTACTTAAATCATCAGTGAGAGTGAGAACATAACGATATCCTCCGCGAGCCTCAACACTCATTGGACCGCACACATCGGTATGTATGATTTCCAATAAGTTGGTTGCTCGCTCCATTGTTCCGGAGAACGGAGTCTTGGTCATCTTACCCTTGAGGCATGGTTCGCACGTGTCAAATGATTCGTAATCAAGAGACTCCAAAAGTCCATCTGCATGGAGCTTCTTCATGCGCTTGACACCAATGTGACCAAGGCGGCAGTGCCACAAGTATGTGGGACTATCGTTATCAACTTTACATCTTTTGGTATTCACACTATGAACATGTGTAGCATCACGTTCGAGATTCATCAAGAATAAACCATTGACCAGCGGGGCATGACCATAAAACATATCTCTCAAATAAATGGAACAACCATTATTCTCAGATTTAAATGAGTAGCCATCTCGAATTAAACGAGATCCAGATACAATGTTCATGCTCAAAGCTGGCACTAAATAACAATTATTGAGGTTTATAACTAATCCCGTGGGTAGATGCAGAGGTAGCGTGCCGACGGCGATCACATCGACCTTGGAACCATTCCCGACGCGCATCGTCACCTCGTCTTTTGCCAGTCTCCGTTTATTCCGTAGTTCCTGATTTGAGTTACAAATATGAGCAACCGCACCGGTATCAAATACCCAGGAGCTACTACGAGTACTGGTAAGGTACACATCAATTACTTGTATATCACATATACCTTGGGTGTTGCCGGCCTTCTTCTTGTCCGCTAAATATTTGGGGCAGTTCCGCTTCCAGTGACCACTTCCCTTGCAATAAAAGCACTCAGTCTCGGGCTTGGGTCCATTCTTTGACTTCTTCCCGGTAACCGGCTTACCGGGCGCGGCAATTCCCTTGCCGTCCTTCTTGAAGTTCTTCTTACCCTTGCCCTTCTTGAACTTAGTGGTTTTATTCACCATCAACACTTGATGTTCCTTTTTGATCTCCCCTTCCGCTGATTTTAGCATTGAATATACCTCGGGAATGGTCTTTTCCATCCCCTGCATATTGTAGTTCATCACAAAGCTCTTGTAGCTTGGTGGAAGCGACTGGAGGATTCTGTCAATGACCGCGTCATCCGGGAGATTAACTCCCAGCTGAGACAAGCGGTTGTGCAACCCAGACATTCTGAGTATGTGCTCACTAACAGAACTGTTCTCCTCCATTTTACAGCTGAAGAACTTGTCGGAGACATCATATCTCTCGACCCGGGCATGAGCTTGAAAAACCAGTTTCAGCTCCTCGAACATCTCGTATGCTCCATGTTTCTCAAAACGCTTTTGGAGACCCGGTTCTAAGCTGTAAAGCATGCCGCACTGAACGAGGGAGTAATCATCAGCACGCTGCTGCCAAGCGTTCATAATGTCTTGGTTCTCAGGGATTGGTGCTTCACCTAGCGGTGCTTCTAAGACATAATCTTTCTTGGCAACTATGAGGATGAGCCTCAGGTTCCGGACCCAGTCCGTATAGTTGCTGCCATCATCTTTCAGCTTGGTTTTCTCTAGGAACGCGTTGAAATTGAGGACAACGTGGGCCATTTGATCTACAATACATAGTGTAAAGATTTTTAGACTAAGTTCATGATAATTAAGTTCATATAATCAAATTATTTAATGAACTCCCACTCAGATAGACATCCCTCTAGTTATCTAAGTGAAACATGATCCGAACTCAACTAGGCCGTGTCCGATCATCACGTGAGACGGACTAGTCAAGATCGGTGAACATCTCCATGTTGATCGTATCTTCTATACGACTCATGCTCGACCTTTCGGTCCTCCGTGTTCCGAGGCCATGTCTGCACATGCTAGGCTCGTCAAGTCAACCTAAGTGTATTGCGTGTGTTCCGAGGCCATGTCTGTACATGCTAGGCTCGTCAACACCCGTTGTATGCGAACGTAAGAATCTATCACACCCGATCATCACGTGGTGCTTCGAAACGACGAACCTTCGCAACGGTGCACAGTTAGGGTGAACACTTTCTTGAAATTATTATAAGGGATCATCCTACTTGCTACCGTCGTACTAAGCAAATAAGATGCAAAAACATGATAAACATCACATGTAATCAAATAGTGACATGATATGGCCAATATCATCATGCTCCTTTGATCTCCATCTTCGGGGCACCATGATCATCTTCGTCACCGGCATGACACCATGATCTCCATCATCATGATCTCCATCATTGTGTCTTCATGAAGTTGTCACGCCAACGATTACTTCTACTTCTATGGCTAACCGTTTAGCAACAAAGTAAAGTAAATTACATGGCGTTATTCAATGACACGCAGGTCATGCAAAATAATAAAGACAACTCCTATGGCTCCTGCCGGTTGTCATACTCATCGACATGCAAGTCGTGATTCCTATTACAAGAATATGATCAATCTCATACATCACATATATCATTCATCACATCTTCTGGCCATATCATATCACATATATCACTTGCTGCAAAAACAAGTTAGACTTCCTCTAATTGTTGTTGCAAGTTTTTACGTGGTTTGTAGGTTTCTAGCAAGAACGATTTCTTACCTACGTATGACCACAACGTGATTTGCCAATTTCTATTTACCCTTCATAAGGACCCTTTTCATCGAATCCGTTCCGACTAAAGTAGGAGAGACAGACACCCGCTAGCCACCTTATGCAACTAGTGCATGTCAGTCGGTGGAACCTGTCTCACGTAAGCGTACGTGTAAGGTTGGTCCGGGCCGCTTCATCCTACAATGCCGCCGAAACAAGAAACGACTAGTAGCGGCAAGAAGAATTGGCAACATCAACGCCCACAACTTCTTTGTGTTCTACTCGTGCATAGTAACTACGCATAGGCCTGGCTCATGATGCCACTGTTGGGAATCGTAGCATAATTTAAAATTTTCCTACGCTCACCAAGATGCATCTATGGAGTCTACTAGCAACGAGGGGAAAGGAGTGGATCTACATACCCTTGTAGATCGCGAGCGGAAGCGTTCCAATGAACGTGGATGACGGAGTCGTACTCGCCGTGATCCAAATCACCGATGACCGAGTGCCGAACGGATGGCACCTCCGCGTTCAACACACGTACGGTGCAGCGACGTCTCCTCCTTTCTTGATCCAGCAAGGGGGAAGGAGAGGTTGATGGAGATCCAACAGCACGACGGTGTGGTGGTGGATGTAGCGGCTCTCCGGCAGGGCTTTGCCGAGCTTCTGCGCGCGAGAGAGAGGTGTTGCAGGGGAGGAGGGAGGCGCCAAAGGCTGTGGTGTGCTGCCCTCCCTCCCCCCCCTTTATATAGGCCCCCAAGGGGGGTGCGCAGCCCTTGGAGATGGGATCTCCAAGGGGGGGGCGGCGGCCAAGGGGGGAAGGGGTTGCCTTGCCCCCCAAGGCAAGGGGAAACTCCCCCCCCCCCTAGGGTTCCCAACCCTAGGCGCATGGGGGGGAGGCCCAAAGTGGCGCCCCAGCCCATTAGGGGCTGGTTCCCCTCCACTTTCAGCCCACGGGGCCCTCCGGGACAGGTGGCCCCACCCGGTGGACCCCCGGGACCCTTCCGGTGGTCCCGGTACAATACCGATAACCCCCGAAACTTTCCCGGTGGCCAAAACTGGACTTCCTATATATAATTCTTCACCTCCGGACCATTCCGGAACCTCTCGTGACGTCCGGGATCTCATCCGGGACTCCGAACAACTTTCGGGTTTCCGCATACATATATCTCTACAACCCTAGCGTCACCGGACCTTAAGTGTGTAAACCCTACGGGTTCGGGAGACATGCAGACATGACCGAGACGCCTCTCCGGTCAATAACCAACAGCGGGATCTGGATACCCATCTTGGCTCCCACATGTTCCACGATGATATCATCGGGTGAACCATGGTGTCGAGGATTCAATCAATCCGTATGCAATTCCCTTTGTCAATCGGTATGTTACTTGCCCGAGATTCGATCGTCGGTATCCCAATACCTTGTTCAATCTCGTTACCGGCAAGTCTCTTTACTCGTACCGCAATGCATGATCCCGTGACTAACGCCTTAGTCACATTGAGCTCATTATGATGATGCATTACCGAGTGGGCCCAGAGATACCTCTCCGTTTACACGGAGTGACAAATCCCAGTCTCGATCCGTGCCAACCCAACAGACACTTTCGGAGATACCCGTAATGCACCTTTATAGTCACCCAGTTACGTTGTGACGTTTGGCACACCCAAAGCACTCCTACGGTATCCGGGAGTTGCACGATCTCATGGTCTAAGGAAAAGATACTTGACATTGGAAAAGCTCTAGCAAACGAAACTACACGATCTTTTATGCTATGCTTAAGTTGGGTCTTGTCCATCACATCATTCTCCTAATGATGTGATCCCGTTATCAATGACATCCTATGTCCATAGTCAGGAAACCATGACTATCTGTTGATCAACGAGCTAGTCAACTAGAGGCTTACTAGGGACAGGTTGTGGTCTATGTATTCACACATGTATTACGATTTCCGGACAATACAATTATAGCATGAATAAAAGACTATTATCATGAACACAGAAATATAATAATAACCATTTATTATTGCCTCTAGGGCATATTTCCAACAGTTTCGTACCCTACAATAATCTCTTCGTTTGTTCTCCACTATTAGTGACTTTGGAGTGACTCTTTGTTGCATGTTGAGGGATAGTTATATGATCTAATTATGCTATTATTGTTGAGAGAACTTGCACTAGTGAAAGTATGAACCCTAGGCCTTGTTTTCTAGCATTGGAATACCGTTTACGCTCACTTTTATTACTTGTTACCTTGCTGTTTTTATATTTTTAGATTACAAAAACCTATATCTACCATCCATATTGCACTTGTATCATCATCTCTTTGCCGAACTAGTGCACCTATACAATTTACCATTGTATTAGGTGTGTTGGGGACACAAGAGACTCTTTGTTATTTGGTTGCAGGGTTGTTTGAGAGAGACCATCTTCATCCTACGCCTCCCGTGGATTGATAAATCTTAGGTCATCCACTTGAGGGAAATTTGCTACTGTCCTACAAACCTCTGCGCTTGGAGGCCCAACAACGTCTACAAGAAGAAGGTTGTGTAGTAGACATCACTGGTATCCCTTGTTTGTCTGTCCTGAAAGGTTACTGAGAGCAGGCCAATCATTGATGGTTACAAATAGCAACACATGTAGGTCAAATTCCTCCTGTTTGTGCTCATCCCACACATGTACACCGTTTCCATTCCACAGCTATAAAAGTTATTCAACTAATGGCCTTAGGTACACATAAATGTCGTTGCCGGTTGCTTAGGGCCTTGGATGAGAACTTGCATCATAATGAACTTCCGCTTCATGCACAGCCAAGGAGGAAGGTTATAGATACATAGTCACGGGCCAGGTGCTGTGATTGCTGCTCTGCTCCCCAAAAGGATTAATTCCATCCGAGCTTAAACCAAACCATACGTTCCTTGCGTCACCTGCAAACTCCTCCCAGTACTTTCTCTTGATTTTTCTGCACTAGGACCCGTCAACGGGTGCTCTCAACTTCCCGTCTTTCTTACGGTCCTCTCTGTGCCATCGAATCAACTTGGCATGCTCTTTGTTTCTGAACAGACATTTCAACCGTGGTATTATAGGAGGATACCACATCACCTTGGCAGGAACCCTCTTCTTGGAGCGCTTGCTGTTAACATCACCAGGGTCATCTCGTCTGATCTTATACTGCAATGCACCGCATACCGGGCATGCATTCAAATCCTCGTATGCACCGCGGTAGAGGATACACTCATTAGGCCATGCATGTATCTTCTTCACCTCCAATCCTAGAGGGCATACAACCTTCTTTGTTGCGTACGTACTGTCGGGCAATTTGTTATCCTTTGGAAGCTTCTTCTTCAATATTTTCAGTAGCTTCTCAAATCCTTTGTCAAGTACACCATTCTCTGCCTTCCACTGCAGCAATTGCAGTGTGGTACCGAGCTTTGTGTTGCCATCTTCGCAATTGGGGTACAGCCCTTTTCTGTGATCCTCTAACATGCAATCAAACTTCAGCTTCTCCTTTTCGCTTTCGCACTTTCTCTTTGCATCAACAATGACCCGGCGAAGGTCATCATCGGGCACATCGTCTGGTTTCTCTTGATCTTCAGCTTCCCCCGTTGCAGCATCATCGTATTCAGGGGGCACATAGTTGTTATCATCCTCTTCTTCTTCGCTGTCTTCCATCATAACCCCTGTTTCTCCGTGCTTGGTCCAAACATTATAGTGTGGCAGGAAACCCTTATAAAGCAGGTGGGTGTGAAGGGTTTTCGAGTCAGAGTAAGACCTCGTATTCCCACATATAGGGCATGGACAACAAATAAAACCATTCTGCTTGTTTGCCTTAGCCACTACGAGAAAATTATGCATGCCCTCAATGTACTCGGAGGTGCGTCTGTTACTGTACATCCATTGCCGGTTCATCTGTGTGCATTATATATAATTAAGTGTGTCAAAAACCATTGCAGAACATCATGAATAGATAAGTGACCAAATTAATAGAAGTTCATCATCACATTAAAACCAAAGTACATACATAGTTCTCATTGAACAACATATAGCTCTCCAGAGCATCTAATTAAACCATACATTGAAACTATGTAATACATTTCAATGCAACAACAAATGCGGTCATAATCGCAACTAAGGTAACAATTATTCCAACGGCATAATGATACCAAATCTCAGTATGAATGGCATATTTTCTAATATTTCTAATCTTCAAGCGCATTGCACCAATCTTGATCTTGTGATCATCGACGACATCCGCAACATGCGCGCAACTCCAATATCATCTTCTCCTAAAAAATTCAATTTTTCCTTCAAGTAATAGTTTTCTTCTTCAACTAATTTTAAGCTCTCGACAATCGGGTAGGTTGGAATTTCCGGTTCACATACCTCCTAGATAAAAAAATCTATGTCACGTTGGTTGGCATAATTTTCATAAATACTAAATGAACCAAATAGTTATAAAAGATAATATATACCACATCGGGATTATAGACAGGACGACGGCCGACGGAGGCGGATACCGAAACCATCGCACTATATAATAACAAACAATAATAAAAGTAAGAAAATTACACAAGTATCTATCTAAATCATACAAGTAAGAACTTTTTTCTTTTAGAAAGAAGATAAGATCAAGAGGCTCACCACGGTGGTGCCGGCGACGATATCGGCGCGGGCGATCGACGGTGGTGAGGACGGGGACGGGATAGGACGGACCGCCAAACCTAGACTAATCTTGAGGAAAATGGAGCTTGGACAAGGAGCTTCGAGAGGAGAAAGCTTAAGTGTGGCTCGGGCATTTCATCGAACACCTCCTGTGCATAGGAGGTGAGCTAGAACACCACAAAGATCTCCCACGCGCGGCCGGCAAAAAAAAAACAGAGCACTCCACTGTTCTGCTCGCAGGCGAGGGGGTATCTATAGGCATCTCATTGGTCCCGGTTCGTGGCTGGAACCGGGACTAAAGACCCCATTTGGTCCCGGTTCCAGCCACGAACCGGGACCAATGGTTGTGGGCCATGAGCGAGGCTCATTGGTCCCGGTTCGTGTCTGGAACCGGGACCAAAGGGGCTAGATGAACCGGGACCAATGCCCCATGAGGCCCGGCCGACCCCCTGGCCTCACTAACCGGGACCTATGCCCCCATGGGTCCCGGTTCTTGACTGAACCGGGATTAATGGGCTTACCCTACCTGGACCAAAGCCCTGTTTTCTACTAGTGTGTAGTCTATCTCTACGTGCTTTGTCCTAGCATGAAATAGCAGATAAATATGTGGCACCCAAATTGTCACATCATACTGATGCTGCCTTGGGATGATGAATACCCAACTATGTCAACATGTTCTGAACCCAGATAACTTCAGCAGTGGCATTAGCTAGAGCCTTGTACTCAGCCTCTCTGCTTGACCTAGAGATGGTAGCCTGCTTATGAGCACTCCATGAGACCAGGTTACCTTCAAGAAATACTGCAAAACCTCCTATGGATCTCCTGTCATCAGGGCAGCCTGCCCAATCTGCATGAGAAAACGCATCGAGTCTGACTTGCAAAGCTTAAGCCCATGACTCTTTGTTCCTTGAAGATATCTGAGTATCCTTTTTACAGCAGTCCAATGATGAGTAGTGGGATCATGCAAGAACTGACAAACCTTGTTAACAGCATATGCAATATCTGGCCGAGTCAATGTTAGGTACTGTAATGCTCCCACAATACTCCTGTACCGGGTGGAGTCTTCTGCTGTAAGGATATCTCCATCATGAAGAGATAACTTTTCGGAGGTGGACAAGGGAGTAGGAGAGGGTTTACATCCTGTCATTCCCATCCGTTGAGGTATCTCTTGCACATATTTTTCTTGTGACAGAAGAACTCCACTAGCAACATTTTTCACCTCAATACCAAGGAAGAAGTGCAAAGCACCTAAATCTTTCAGTGCAAAATCCATACTTAGATCCTTAAGAAGAGCTGCAACTGCTTTAGATGAGGAGCTTGTAACAATAATATCATCAACATATATGAGCATAAAAATAGTTACTCCATGCGGATGATAGAAGAACAGCAAGGTATCTCCTTTTGAAGCAAGAAAGCCAAGGGATCGTAGTTTGGCGTACAATCGATAATACCAGGCACTTGGTGCTTGTTTCAAGCCATATAGTGCTTTATCAAGCTTGCAGACATGTTGTGGTCAGACTGAGATTTCATACCCAGGAGGTTGCCTCATAAAGACATCCTCTTCCAGAACACCATGCAAAAATGCTTTATTTACATCTAGATGACGCATGCACCAATTTCGAGAGATTGCAATGGAAATAATTAACCGGATAGTAACAGCTTTTACCACGGGGTAAAGGTATCCTCATAGTCAAAGCCATACATTTGCTTGAAGCCTTTGGCAACTAACCGTGCCTTGTACCTGTCAATAGTGCAATCAGACTTCCTCTTTATCTTGGACACCCATTTGCAGTCAAT
Source organism: Aegilops tauschii subsp. strangulata (assembly GCF_002575655.3). Taxonomy (NCBI): domain Eukaryota; kingdom Viridiplantae; phylum Streptophyta; class Magnoliopsida; order Poales; family Poaceae; genus Aegilops; species Aegilops tauschii. The sequence goes on from NC_053037.3 coordinate 597,471,100, forward strand.
CACATTCCTCCCTTTGACAAGTGGAACCAAACGCCACGTTTTGTTATCCATGAGAGCTGAGTACTCCTCATCCATCGCCTTCCTCCACTTTGGATCACCAAGAGCATCTTGTAAATTCCTTGGTTCACCTGTGGCACGAAAAGACCCCCAACGAATACACCCATCTTTGTAAACTTTTGGTTTAGCAATACCACTCTGAGACCTGGTGTGCGTACGCAGAGCAGAAGGCGGAGCTGGTCGATCAGCCTGAATTTGTAGCGTGTTGGACGAAGCAGAGACAACATAATCGGAGTTGGCCACAGAGGATCCGGAGTCAGCCGCACCAGATACGAGGGAGAACTCCTGTGGAGATCCAGCCGCAGCACCCGCTGCTGAACCGCCACTTGGCCAAGGCGGACTCAGCGCCAGCGGCTGGGAGGGGCCCGACGCACCCGGGCTAGTGCAGCCCGCGCCAGGGTGGCCACGTGGGTCGTGCTCGATCACAGAGGAGGGGGCCACGCCCCGCACCGAGGCTGGGATGGCCCGACCAGGGGACAAGGTGACAGAGGGCCCGCCTGGCCGACTGCCCGTCCCATCTGTTGGCGGCGATCCCGCTGGAGATGCGCCTGACGCAGCTGCAGCGCCGGATCCCGAGGAGATTCGCCCGCCAGAATCAGCATCGGAGGCTGCGCCCGGATCTTCTGTGTGCTGCATAAAATCATGAGTATTTTCACCAATTTCTTCATGATTGGCCGGCCCTGTTTCCTGCACACTATCAGTAGACCCTTCATCAAAAGTATTAGCCATTGACACAGGACCAGTAGCATCGAATCCCCCTGGAACGAAGTTGGGTGAGGGTAGGAGATGGGAGGGTAACAGAACAAGTTCTTTGCGAAGTTGCGCGCCGGCATTGGGATGGAGACTAGCAAAGGGAAAAACTTGTTCATCAAAGACGACATCTCGAGAAATATAGACATGCCCGGAGGAGATGTCTACGCATTTATGTCCTTTGTGGAGACTACTATAACCCAAGAAAGCACATTGCTTGGAGCGGAACTCAAGTTTGTGCTTATTGAAAGGGCGCAAGTTTGGCCACATGGCACAACCAAAAATGCGGAGAAAGCTATAGTTGGGTTTAGTGCCAAAAAGACGTTCTAGTGGAGTTTGATTTTTGATGACTCTACTAGGAACACGATTAATGAGATACACGGCTATGTGGAACGCTTCATCCCAAAACTTCAGAGGCATAAGTGCATGAGCCAAAAGAGAAAGACCAACTTCCACTATGTGCCGATGTTTTCGTTCGGCGGATCCATTCTGTTGATGCGCATGAGGGCAGGAGACATGGTGGGTGACGCCAATGCGTACAAAGAAAGAATTCAGACTTTGGTATTCACCTCCCCAATCCGTTTGCATGGCAATAGTTTTGCGGTTAAACAAACGTTCAACATGAGCTTGTAAAGATGAAACTTCTCAAACACATCAGATTTATTCTTAAGCAAATCGATCCAACTAAACTTGCTGAAATCATCAATAAAATTGACATAATATTTTTGTCTGCCTACAGAGATGGGTCCAGGACCCCAAACATCTGAAAAAATAAGCTCTAAAGGAGCGTTGGATTCACTAATTAAGCTAGGATAAGGAAGTTGATGGCTCTTGGCCATCTTACACGCATCACAAACTAAAAGATGATCTTGTTTATTGGACACGGGGCGATTGAAATCTTGAACAATTTTCTGGACTACCGGAAGAGAGGGATGCCCTAAACGCTTGTGCCACCGGGATGTAGATGGTGTGGTCGCTCCAAGCACTTGCCATTGGGGAGCACTCTGCCTTCCGGTCACAGGGAACAGACGCCATTTACTCTTGTTTTGAAGTATGGTCCTCCGGGTAGCCTGATCCTTGACCAGAAAAGTTTCAGGATGAAGTTCAATAAACACGTGATTATCTTTCATGAGTTGGTAGGCAGAAAGGAGACTTTGCTCAGAATTAGGAACATGAAGAATATTGTTCGAATTCAACGACCCGAAGGGAGTAGATAAAACTGAGTGGCCGATGTGCGCAATGTCCATACCTTGTCCGCTAGCAGTGTGAATCTGTTCGTTGCCGGTGTAGCGGTCTCGAACAGCAAGCTTTTCCAGTTCTCTGGTGACATGATCGGTCACACCGGTGTCGATATACCAGTTGGTATCTATGCCATATGAGTGTGCTGCATTGGCAGCGCTATGTTGGCCGCCACTGCCACCGCCGCCACCACCACTGTTGCCGCCACCACCACCTCCTGCGGGGTTGCAGACGTTATTGTTGTAGCCCTTGTCGTAACGCTTCCTGCAGCGCCACGCTCCATGGCCTTCCTATTTGCAGATCTGGCATCGTTCGTGGTCACCGTGATCACCACCTTGCTTGCGCGGCGCACCACCAGAGGAGCCGCCGCCAGAGTTGTCGTTGTAGCAAGGAGGGCCGGAGTTGTTGTTGTAGCCGCCACGTCCGCCGCTGCTGCCGCCTTCACGGCTGTAGTTACCGCCGCGGTCTCCGCCGTGGGATGCGAGGTTGGCGGAGTGGTTGGGGGAGAAAGTCGCCTGCTGGGCGGTGATGCGGGCCTCAGCCGCTAAGGGCAACGAAAAGAGCTCAGTGAGCCCGATCTGTTGATCCATGGCGACGCGTGTGGAAATAGGGAAGCCGTTGTAATCGGGTTCGTGCAGCAGGCCTTGGAGAACCTGGTCGACGAGGTCATCTTCTCCAAGGGGCTTCCCGGCGGCTGCGAGCTCATCGGCGATGCCCTTTATCTTGGTGAGGTAGGCTGCTGCCGAGAGATCCCCCTTGCGTGTGTTCCCTAGGATAGAACGAAGCTGGATGGTGCGTGCCCTGGACTGTGATGAAAAACTCTAGAGTAGGGCTTGCCAGATGCTAACAGAGGTGGTGTGGTTCGAGACTTGCATGAGAACATCGCGCGAGAGAGAGAAGCAATCAGCAACGTGAGCACGTGTTGATCCTGCGTTACCCAGATGAAGTACTCCGGGTAGGGCATGGTGACGGTCTCCTTCTTCCCGTCCGCAATTTCCTTCTCAAAGAGGAGGACGGTGTTCGGCTCCTTGATCGAGCCATCGAGGTAGCCCATCACCCCTACCGCTTTGATATGCGGCAGGACTTGCGCCTTCCACACCAGGAAGTTTTCCCTGGTTAGCTTCTCGATGATGGTGTGGCCGAGCGATGAGAGGGAACTGGAGGCCATGGCGACGGGAGAGGAGGAGGACGACATGATCTAGATGCGTTGGAAGAGAGAGGCTCTGATACCATGTAGAAAATGATGCTTAAGCATATGCTGCTAGCAGGGACGCGTACGTGTTAATATAGGCACAAAGGCCGCAGGATTACAAGGTCGTTATGCCGTGGATTGATCTCCAAGTTACAAACAAGGATAAGATCTAATCTCAACAGCCTAACTAGAAGTACAACAACTACACGCACACACACAATATGCGGTTTATAGTTATACCGTATGTACAATGTTTAACAAAATGTACATGTGTCCCCGACTGGCTACCACACTATTACGTGGTTTTCTTTTTTCTCGATGGTTCATTAATATTGGAAGAACAAAATGAAGTTAACGATTAAGAGCAGTTTTAACATGCTCCCTCTTACCCCCTCTTTTCACATGAATGGTAAGAGTACATAATAGATCTGAACTGTTGATCTCATTAATTAATGGTCTGATTAACTCTTACTTTCCTATCTCACATGTAAAAACGGAGGAGAAGAGGGAGCATACTTAAATCAATGGGAGGGATATGACACTCGGAACTAGGGAAAAGATCAGGTTTCCGTCTCTTGACGTTTATTAGTGGTACTTTTGTGTTATTCTCTGTGCTATGAAAATGAATTATTTTGATCATACCCCGCAAAAAAAATATTCTTTGATCATGATCGACTATAGCAGACATTACAGTATTACCCTAGCATCATAATTACACCTGTGAACCTGTTAGTAAGCCCACAATTTTTTTTTTTTTGCAGACGCATAAGTTCGTTGGTGTTGACCTCAAGCAAGAAATAAAGCATGCATGGAGTTCTGAAGGAGCTGCAAGAATTCGAAGGACCCGGTAAACAGAACTCACTGAACTGATATATCTGCTGATTATTGTTGTACCTTATTTCTGATAAACTACTCCCCCGTCCCACAATATAAGAGTTTTTGCAAGCTGTTTTAATTAGCTTGCAAAAGTGTTTCATATTATGGGACGGATGGAGAATTATAGAGAGAGTACATGGGAGGAACGGGGCATCTTTTCAATCAAGAAGATAGGCGCCCAAACTCTTTGCAGTAAAATAGAACCCCGAAATATACTTTTAGAGTAGGAAAAATATGTCAACATCATTCGTCATTACTGTAGAAAGTGTAGCTATGGCATAGCAAAAACGCCCTTGCTGGCGTGGACGCTCGATGATACCAGTTTGGCGCCATTGCTAAAAATAGCGGTGGCGTTGGAGCCCATGCCAACAGTATTCTATGCCACATGGCCAGCGCCAACAGTAATTTCATCTTAACACCGTTGTTCCTTGTTGGCCAACGACAGCAAATTGATTTTTTTGGTAATAAAAAATATTTTACTTCACAAACTAAATAATTGTACTTCACAGAAGGTACTAGCTAGTTACTCAATAGATACTCATTAACACAAGATACTCATCAACTTAACAAAGTTAATTAAACTTCACAAAAGTTACTCATCTAGTCAAGTTACTCATCAACTCAAGATGGACTAGCTAGTTAAAGATCTACACTTCATCAAGGGTTACCCTCAGCGGGCGAAGCTTCTTTCGATTGCCCTCTCCATCTCTTTGCCCTGAGGGGTTTTCTCTCCTGCTTCAGCTCATCCCTCTCCTTGCTCAGCTTATCCCTCTCGTCCCTCATCAAATTAGTCTTCTTAACAAGCAAAACCCTCATCATGCAACTGTTTAATCTCCACCTTGAGCGCACTACTAGGAAATACCTTATAGGTAGAAACTTTACAGTAGCACGGGGAACAGGGCCACTGCTACTGCTACTTCACGGTAGCACTGGGTATAAACCGGCACTGCATGTAATCCTATAGCAGTAGCGCTGGCTGCCCACCGAAAACTGCAGCTAAGTGGTCCCAACCTAACCCCCTGGGGCTACCCGTAGCAGTAGCGCGTTCTCGGAAAAACCCGCTACTGCTAAACTAATAGCAGTAGCGCGGGAATACGACACATCGCTACCACTACCGGTGTACTGTTCCGGCAGGTGGGCCCATCTTAGTTGTAGCGTGGACCGCTAACCTGACGCTACTACTATGGCGTTTAGCAGTAGCGCGTTTCCCTAACCCGTGTTGCTGCTAAGCCCATCATATCCTCTTCGCACGGCCGCCCCTCACTCTCCCTCTCCACTCCACTCTCACTCTCCCTCTCCACTGTCTCCCCGGCACCGACCGTCCATGACCACGGCCGTTGCCCGGCCACAGCCATCACCAGCCGCCGCCGATGCTCCTGCTCCTCCTCCACCGAGATAGCTCCTCCCTCCTCCTTCCACCACCCCCTCCTCCTCCTCCCTCCACCTCCTTGCCTCCCTCCCTCCTTCCACCTCCCTCTCCCTCCTCCCTCCTGCCTCCTCCTTCCCACCTCCCTCCTGCCTCGTCCGTCCTCCTTGTCCCTGCCTCATCCGTCCTTCTTCTCCCTCCCTCCACCTTCCTCCCTCATCCCTCCCTCCACCTTCCTCCCTTTTTTTTGAAATTTTAGTAATAGAAATTTTTAGTAAAAAAATGAGTAATAGAAATTTTTAGGTGTAGAAAATTTTCAATATAGAAACGTATTGGAATGCTATATGAGAAATGTTTAGGTATCAAATTTAGTAATAGAAGTTTGTAGTAAGAAAATTTAGGTATATCAATTTTAGTAATAGAAATTTTTAGTAAGTGTTGAATAGAGTAGAACTAGGGTATTTAGTTATGTCAATCTCACATTGCCAAATTTAGATAGATAGATAGATAGATAGATAGAGAGAGAGAGAGGGGGAGAGAGATAGACCTATTCAGTTATGCTTCTTTTCCGAATGAAATGTTCGGATTATAAGATATATTGAAATGATTTTGTCGATATTTTGAACCATTGAAATGCAATGAGCACCAAGTTTAAATGCTCATGTGGCATAGGTTAGATCACCGACGAGCCGGTCGATGACGCCTAGAAGATCACCGACGACACCCGCGCCCGGTCGACAACCATCGTCTATAGTGAGTAAACACGGTCTATGTGGTCTATGTGATTTCATAGATGTTTTTATAGACGTAGTAGTAGTAGATGAGTAGTTGTGACAATGTGAAGCTAGTTTTTTGATAATTGATTTGGATAGCATTTCAAGTTTAAACATCTTTATATGTGTATGGACATCTTTGTATTGCAGGGAAAATCCAAGTGGCCTATGTTTTTCCGGAGTGTTGATTCATTTCCGTTCTGTCAAATTTCAGACGCTCGATATGTCCTACTTTTGCAAAGGCCATGCCGGAATTTTCTGTGGATTTAAGCATGAGTTGTGCTATAAAGTAAGAAATATCGAGTGCCCATGATTTGCCAGTACAGGAAGTAAATGACATCCCGGCAAACCATAGGTCATTTTTTTATGTCATTACTCGATATAGGTAACGGGTTGACTCTCATTCTGTCGGGGCTCCTTGTCTGACTTTTGGTCTATTCTTGAAGGAATGATGTTGACTGTTGTCGTGGGGTCGCTTCCTTTCTTTCTTCTCGTGATATACCTTGGTAATGGACGAGAGGAGGAGGGGAAGCGACCATCACCAATGGTCGAAATATTTGTGAGGGAGAGTCAACCATATACTGTCGAAATATGAGAGAGGAAGAATCCCGACTGTTGTCGTGGGGGTCGCTTCGTCTTCATTCGGAGGTGGTAGACATTTGATGTAATGCACTTTCGAATGAACGGAGGAGCGACCATCGGTAAATGTTAGGGAGGAAGAATCCCGACTGTTATCGTGGGGGTCGCTTCTCCTTCGTTCCCGTGTGCTAGACATTTTGGTGTAATACACTCGCGAACGAAGGGAAGAGCGACTATCATCGACGATCGAATATATCAGAGAGGGAGTGCCCACCATATACACCACTTGAGATGAGAGTTTTCAAGGAAAGACTCAACAGACCAAAAGTCAACCCGTGATGAATAATAATGATCTGTGTGTTGAGTTCCGGTTATTTGTTGTTGATTTTTAATCTTTGACTTATGAACACAGGAAATGTCTAACGACGACAGGATCCCTGAGTGCGGCTACTGTGAAGATGACCGGGGTATGTGCCACAGGATGCCTCATCTGCAAAATGGTAGGTGCTTCACCATCGTGATGTAGGAGACTTTCGATGTTTTTACGGTATGTAACAATGACAAGTATTTTTTCGTAATTAAGCATGACTTGTGAGTTTTGGCTTCAACGCGTAATTTCTAATTTTTTTTTTACAATTTGAGTAGTTCATCCCATGTCATGCAAGACCGTATGTCTTGGAAAAGCTTGGTTTGGAAGATAGCGAGAGAACGGAGACGAAGAGAGCTCATCTTAGGACGAAGCATGGTTTCACTTTTTCGGTTAAGCTATTTAATGCACAAAACAGCTCACCTTTTGGTTGCTTAACTTGGAGAGGACTTTGCAAGGCCTACGAATTTAAGGAGGATATGAAAATAATCTTCGATATTCGGCCCGAAGATGAAATTGACAATAATATCGACATTTGGGTGGAGGTGGACACACTTCCAATTCTACCTATTTGTGAATTTGTGAAATAAATTTATTAAATAATTTATATTGTTTATTTAAAAATCATTGACGGTTTATTTCCATTGACAGCTTATTTACATTCTTCAAAAAATGTGTGGAAGATAGTAGACAAAACCCACTACACTGATGGCTCTGAACTAACTTATGAAGAGAAAGATCATCTTGTCTCATTTATTATTTATGTTGAGACTTTCAATAACAATTAGGAAACTCCTCCACATTATCGTCAATACGTGCCACTAGTCCACGTGTTGAACTACGGTAACATCCATGGAAATGGCATGGTAAGATTTTTTTACCAGTATGACACGAGTCCATCTTTTGCATAAATTCTTTTAAAGCTAAACTAATATTGCTAACTATGTTGTTATTTTGCTCTTCAACAAAAAATCCTGAAGGTTTGTGTGCCTCATCTGATGCATACGAAAGGTCACATTGATATTATGAGCTTACGGACAAGTCTGCATGTGTGTGCACGATTTTTCAAAGAGATGAAGACCTCGCAATTAAAGGATGGAAAGCCTCACATTGATATTATGAGCTTACGGCGAAATCGGCGGGTTACGGGGCCCAATGGCTGAGGGATATGATGTGGTGTGTTTTTTTAGGGGTATTTGATGCGGTGCGTGGAGGAGGGCGATTCGGGGCGGGCATATGTTGGGCTTCGAGGGGATCTGTGCCGATATGAGGTGGGTTGGGTGTGCGCGTGACGTGTCTTCGTATCGGTTACGAACAAGGTCCAGCGGTATCCTCCTCTCCGGCCTGTTAACTCACCCACAAGGCCGAACACGCAGAAAGAAAAGGGATCTCCTATTCGACGCGTTTTGCGTCAAACAGATCTGCGACGCACAGGGGCGAGCATAACCGGGCTGGCCCATTAGAGGGTGTCGCGAGCAGCTACTCTGTATGCTAGATTCGATAAGTTTACTTTTGAAGCTCGCGCATCAAATACTGATGCAGATAGGTTAGTTAAGTTTTCAAACACTCTTGAGGCGACACATTTGGCTCATCCACCTCCATGATCGTTTTTGTATACCACTTCAAGTGGTCTATGATAAATAAAGCTTAGCTATGCCCCTAAAAAAATAGATACGGCACTGTAGCGCTAAAAATCCAAAAACAGGAAATGTGCCCGCCTGGATTTGAACACAGGTTCTCACGTAGATGTGCGAGTGTCGCTAGCCAATGGACCGAACGTTAGCTCTCGTTCATAACTCAGCGCGAAACTAGAAGAACTAAAAGCTAGCGGCAAATCTGAAACATTTGAAGTTTCAAACTGAAAGAGTTTTTCAAAACGGAAATATTTTAGAAACTCAACCATCTATCAAATCTGTGAATTCTTTCTAGGAAACTCACATTTGCTGAAAACAGTGAACTATTTTCCATCAGTGAACAAGGTTGAAATTCTGAACAAAAATTTGAAAACGTGAACATTTTTTTACAACACTAACATTTTTTAAAACAGGAAAGCTTTTTGAAACACATAAACAAAATGTGAACAATTTTATAAATTTGCGAACAATTTTTCAAAATTGCAATTTTTTTTGAAAACATGAACATTTTGGGTGTTTATGAATAAATTTAACAAGAACATTTATGAAAATTCCAACCATTTTTTGAATTTGTGAACAAATATAAAAAACCCTGAATGTACTTTGCAAACATGAATATTTTTTTAATCTCCCGAAAAAATTGGAACATGCGAACAATTTTGGGAAACACGAACATTTGCTGGAATTTGAGAACGAATTTCGAAAACATGAATATTTTTTCATGTTAAAAAAAATGAATGTTTAACTGAATGCGTACACTTTTCAAATTGTATAATCGGAAACATTTCGAAAAAATACGAACATCCTTTTGGATATATGCATATTTTTAAAAACTGGAACATTTTTTAAACTATTACCAAAAGTTGAAAAACATGAACAAATTTTGGAAATGCACAAATTCTTTTTGGAACTCCCTGGAATAAAATTCGAAACACAAACTTTTTTTGGAATTTGCAAACAATTTTTGAAAACTATAACATTTTTGGAAACTCCAGTTTTTTTTTGAAAACATGAACAATGTTTGGAAATGCGGTCATTTTTTGAAAAAACACGAACATATAAACAAATAATTGGAAAAGAAAAAAAGAATACGGAATTCGAAAGAAAATGTGAAAAGGAGAGTAAATCAAAAAAAGAAACAGGAAAGAATAAATAAAAAAGAAACAATATGTTTTCAAAATTTTGAGCAAATGTCATAAACGGAAACAATATTTGAAATCGTGAACAAAATTTTGTAACGGCGAACATTTTCTGAAATTACTAAACATTTTTTGAAAGTGCAAATAATTTTTATACAATACGATTTATTTCTCCAATTGCGAATATTATCTTGGAAAACACGAACATTTTTTGAAAATATGAAAAATTTCAATTTTTTTCAACATTTTGAAATATAAACATTTTTAAAAATTTGAGAACAGTTTTTGAAAACACGAAAAAATCAAATTTGTGAACATTTTTTTGAAAAATTGATTTTTTTAGAACCCTGAATATATTTTCAAATTTGAATTATAAATTTTTTCAAAATTTGCGCATTTTTTAAAAGAGAAACAGAAAAGGGAAAGAAAAGAAAAAAGAAGAAAAAAACAAAAAAGATAAAAATGAAAACGAAAAGAAAAAAAGAAACAGAAAATAAAAAAAAACCTAAATGAAAACCAGCCACAAAAAACAACAGGAAAAAAGAGAAACCGATTTCCCAAAACCGGAGAAAAGCATAGCTACGCTAACCACTAACAGGCCGGCCCAGATCGCGTCGCTCGCTTCTGAATCCTTTGCGAACCCTCGATAGTTTGACGCAACGTGCGTCACATAGGATTTTCCGAAAGAAAACACACCCCAACCCCATATGTACTCTGCACACCATTTTCACTATTATCACAACAAAGGAAAACTGACATTCTTGGTTTATCCGGCATTACTAAAATGTAAATCACCCCTGCAACAGCTTGACTAGCTCATTGCCCACGGTGATGGCGGAGGCAGCAGAAGCCTAGGAGGACGCGGTGTGGGGAGCATCTATCGGATGTGTGGTCGGGCACCATGGAGAGGAGGAAGACTTCATGTGCGCTCCCGTTCGGATGTGGCGGCTTGCCTTGCCTTGTGCGCTCACTCTGCCTTGTCCGCTGCCGCTGCCGCCACCGCGTACTCATTGTGCTCATCCTCGTGGAACTGCTGACGCCATTGTCTTCACGGCCGCCACCAACGGAACCCTAGAGTCGGGTTCAGGAGGAAAAAGTAGCCAGAGGGAGAGGGACAGGTGTACCTGATTTGTGGGACAGAAAAAAAAAACCCGGGTAGAGACAGACCAGAAAACCACAGGTGGGAGCGACGGCGGAGGCGAGCCAAACATCTGGGGAGCGGACACACGGAACCTTATGTGCTTTTTAGATAGGAGAGATTGAGCATTTCTTATAACAATGTTTCCACAACAAAGGCGTAGAGTATATGTATCTAGTAGTGACAAAGTTCATGCCATTTCAAACAGAATGCTCATTTTGCCATTAGTTATGACACCATGAAACTTTATTTCGTTTTCTATTTTCCAATATGGAAAGATAGAACCACTTATAAGTACGATATGTTAACTCAGACGTGTATTCATTATGGTTGTGCCAACTTGTGATATTTCACAATTTTTATCAATCAACTTCAATTCATGACATGACAAGGCGAAAGGTGAGCCCGCAGAGGAAGAGGGCACGATTGCGCGTTGGATGCGGCGGCTAGAACCGTAGTGGTGTCAGTCTATGAGCACGATGGGAGAAGGCGAAAACTGGCACACATACAAAAGGAGGTGAGGCCCCACTGTCGGAATAGAAAGAGAATGGGTGTGGGTTGATCGCCATGATCTGTTTGGTAGGATGAAAACATAAGATCTTCTAAGACTACTCGCAAATAACCTATTCACTCGTGTTGAATGAGCAGTGCATTATGTGCTTGTAACCCAGTTCGAACCAATTTGTGGTTGGATGATTTGAAGGACAGTGGTAATCTAGCCTACCAAAGTTCAAGTCCTAAACTTGACATTGGTGCTTGGATTTTTCTGGATTTATTTCAGGCCTTCTGGCGATGTACGTTCTATGTCAGGAGACATTCTCGTCGACCACGAAGGCGTCAATGACGATTTCGTCAATCTCAAGATGATGTGTAGGCTCGGTCTCTCGAAGGTGCTCATAGAGGTATGGTGTGCATGCGTTAGTTCATAAGAGTGTATGTGCGTATGTATGAGCGTATCTGTTTGTACTGTGTTAAAAAAAACTAATTCAAACCATATGCAGCGCTTTGTGCCGTTGGATCTCTATGAATAGTTAGCTTGTGTTTTATTATAGGGTACTCTAAAGTTTAGTTCAAAGGATAAAACTGAATAGACTACTAAAATCGTCCAACTCCGATTTAAACAAAATTAGAGTTATTTTTATTATCAAGTTGATGAACTTAAAATTTATCAACTTAGCCTCCCCAAAGTGCTCATATGGATATAGGGATAGGATATATGAGCATCCGTTCATGGAGGTGAGTGTAAAATCTCTTTGCGGTTGAGCCTTCAGAGGCTCGGGTGTGCTTGTGTGGCCCGGTTTGTGTTTATGACGGGTGGGGATGGTGGGTCTGCGGGGCCCGGTGGCATAGGGATTTTATTGCGATTCGACGTGGGCTTGTGTTGGTTTTCGAGGGGGTCTGTGCCGATATGTGCACTTGGGTGTGCACGTGACGTGTGTTCGTATCCGTCACGAACAATTTCCTCTCCGGCCCGTTCTCTAATCTAACACACAAGGCCACAACACGCACAAAGAAAAAACACCACAATCCCATATGTACTCTGCACATCATTTTCAAGGAGTGTAGTGATGGAGTCCATCTCCCGAAGGCCCTTGTGTTCAAAGATCTGAGGGCAACGTGATTTAGAGGGGCCAGGCAGAGGCCCGGGGGAAGGACGGGGACAAGGGGGCAACAGTAATAGAGGTGGCCGAGGCAGGGGCCAAGCTGGTAGAACAGGCAGGGGCCAAGCTGGGAGAACAGGCAGAGGGTGCGGTCATGAACAGCAGAACACCTCGGTTGATTCGGACATCTACATGGAGGATGTGGATGGGAATAGAAAGAGGGGTGCTGCGGCACAGGACCCGATGGCATCAGTTGGGAAGCCGGCTGGAGCAGAAGGTGCAAACAAGATTTTGTTGACCCCCCCCCCCCCCCCCGGAGGATCCGCTGAGTGCATCATCGAAACAGGAGCCAAAACGCAACAAAGTAACCTCCTCAACAAATGACAAAGTTAATGGGAAGAACATAACCTTAAACAAAACAGATGCGCGTATGGCGGGCCTCCAAGGGGGGTCACGCCAAGCGCAATGAGTCTTCTTGAAGGAAATATGCCCTAGAGGCAATAATAAAGTTGTTATTTATATTTCCTTATATCATGATAAATGTTTATTATTCATGCTAGAATTTGATTAACCGGAAACTTAGTACATGTGTGGATACATAGACAAACAGAGTGTCACTAGTATGCCTCTACTTGACTAGCTCGTTGAATCAAAGATGGTTAAGTTTCCTAGCCATAGACATGAGTTGTCATTTGATTAACGGGATCACATCATTACAGAATGATGTGATTGACTTGACCCATTCCGTTAGCTTAACACTTGATCATTTAGTTTATTGCTATTGCTTTCTTCATAACTTATACATGTTCCTATGACTATGAGATTATGCAACTCCCGAATACCGGAGGAACACTTTGTGTGCTACCAAACGTCACAACGTAACTGGGTGATTATAAAGGTGCTCTACAGGTGTCTCTGATGGTACTTGTTGAGTTGGCATAGATCGAGATTAGGATTTGTCACTCCAATTGTCGGAGAGGTATCTCTGGGCCCTCTCGGTAATGCACATCACTATAAGCCTTGCAAGCAATGCAACTAATGAGTTAGTTGCGGGATGATGTATTACAGAACGAGTAAAGAGACTTGCCGGTAACGAGATTGAACTAGGTATTCAGATACCGACGATCGAATCTCGGGCAAGTAACATACCGATGATAAAGGGAACAACGTATGTTGTTATGCGGTTTGACCGATAAAGATCTTCATAGAATATGTAGGAGCCAATATGAGCATCCAGGTTCCGCTATTGGTTATTGACCGGAGACGACTCTCGATCATGTCTACATAGTTCTCGAACCCGTAGGGTCCGCACGCTTAACGTTTGGTGACGATCGGTATTATGAGTTTATGTGATTTTATGTACCGAAGGTTGTTCGGAGTTCCGGATGATATCGGGGACATGACGAGGAGTCTTGAAATGGTCGAGACATAAAGATCGATATATTGGAAGGCTATATTCGTACATCGGAAAGGTTCCGAGTGATTCAGGTATTTTTCGGAGTACCGGGGAGCTACGGGTATTCGTGCGGGGAGTCAATGGGCCTTAATGGGCCTTAGTGGGAAGGAGAGGCAGCAGCCAGGAGGTGGCTCGTGCCCCTCCCAAGCCCAGTCCGAATTGGACAAGGGGTTTGGGGCGCGGCCCCCCTCTCCCTTCCTTCTCCCCTCCCCCTTCTTTCCCCCTTCTCCTTGTTGGACTAGGAAAGGAGGAAACCTACTCCTACTAGGAGTAGGAATCCTACTTCCTTGGCGCGCCCCTCCTAGGGCCGGCCTTCTCCTCCCTCCATCCTTTATATACGGGGGAGGGGGGCACCCAAAGACACAAAAGTTGATCATTGATCTTTTAGCCGTGTGCGGTGCCCCCCTCCACCATAATCCACCTCGGTCATATCGTAGCGGTGCTTAGGCGAAGCCCTGCGTCGGTAGCAACATCATCACCGTCATCACGCTGTTGTGTTGACGGAACTCTCCCGCGAAGCTCTGCTGGATCGGAGGTCATGGGACGTCACCGAGCTGAACGTGTGCTGAACTCGGAGGTGCCATGCGTTCGGCACTTGGATCGGTTGGATCGTGAAGACGTACGACTACATCAACCGCGTTGTCATAACGCTTCCGCTTACGGTCTACGAGGGTACGTGGACGACACTCTCCCCTCTCGTTGCTATGCATCACCATGATCTTGCGTGCGTAGGATTTTTTTTGAAATTACTATGTTCCCCAACAGTGGCATCCGAGCCAGGTTTATGCGTAGATGTTATATGCACGAGTAGAATGGAAGTGAGTTGTGGGCGATAATAGTCATACTGCTTACCAGCATGTCATACTTTGATTCGGCGGTATTGTTGGATGAAGCGCCCCGGACCGACATTATGCGTACGCTTACGCGAGACTGGTTCTACCGACGTGCTTCGCACACAGGTGGCTGGCGGGTGTGAGTTTCTCCAACTTTAGTTGAATTGAGTGTGGCTACGCCCGGTCCTTCTTGAAGGTTAAAACAGCACATACTTGACGAAAAATCGTTGTGGTTTTGATGCGTAGGTAAGAACGGTTCTTGCTAAGCCCGTAGCAGCCACGTAAAACTTGCAATAACAAAGTAGAGGACGTCTAACTTGTTTTTGCAAGGCATGTTGTGATGTGATATGGTCATGACGTGATGAGATATAAGTTGTTGTATGAGATGATCATGTTTTGTTGAAGTTATCGGCAACTGGCAGAAGCCTTATGGTTGTCTCTTTATTGCATAAGATGCAAGCGCCAAATAATTGCTTTACTTTATCGCTATACGATAGCAATAGTTGCAAGAGCAATAGTTGGCGAGACGACCATGTGACGACACATTGATATAGATCAAGATGATGGAGATCATGGTGTCATGCCGGTGACGATGGAGATCATGACGATGCTTTCGAGATGGAGACCAAAGGCACAAGATGATGATGGCCATATCATGTCACATATTATGATTGCATGTGATGTTTATCTTTTATACATCTTATTTTGCTTAGTTCGGCGGTATCTTTATAAGATGATCTCTTACTAAAATTTCAAGGTATAAGTGTTCTCCCTGAGTATGCACCGTTGCGACAGTTCTTCGTGCTGAGACACCACGTGATGATCGGGTGTGATAAGCTCTACATTCACATACAACGGGTGTAAGCCAGTTTTGCACACGCAGAATACTCGGGTTAAACTTGACGAGCCTAGCATATGCAGATATGGCCTCGGAACACTGGAGACCGAAAGGTCGAGTGTGAATCATATAGTAGATATGATCAACATTGTGATGTTCACCATTGAAAACTACTCCATCTCACGTGATGATCGTGTTGGGAATCGTAGCATAATTTAAAATTTTCCTACGCTCACCAAGATGCATCTATGGAGTCTACTAGCAACGAGGGGAAAGGAGTGGATCTACATACCCTTGTAGATCGCGAGCGGAAGCGTTCCAATGAACGTGGATGACGGAGTCGTACTCGCCGTGATCCAAATCACCAATGACCGAGTGCCGAACGGACGGCACCTCCGCGTTCAACACACGTACGGTGCAGCAACGTCTCCTCCTTTCTTGATCCAGCAAGGGGGGAGGAGAGGTTGATGGAGATCCAACAGCACGACGGTGTGGTGGTGGATGTAGCGGCTCTCCGGCAGGGCTTCACCGAGCTTCTGCGCGAGAGAGAGAGGTGTTGCAGGGGAGGAGGGAGGCGCCAAAGGCTGTGGTGTGCTGCCCTCCCTCCCCCCCCTTATATAGGCCCCCAAGGGGGGTGCGCAGCCCTTGGAGATGGGATCTCCAAGGGGGGGCGGCGGCCAAGGGGGAAGGGGTTGCCTTGCCCCCCAAGGCAAGGGGAAACTCCCCCCCCCCCTAGGGTTCCCAACCCTAGGCGCATGGGGGGGAGGCCCAAAGTGGCGCCCCAGCCCATTAGGGGCTGGTTCCCCTCCACTTTCAGCCCACGGGGCCCTCCGGGACAGGTGGCCCCACCCGGTGGACCCCCGGGACCCTTCCGGTGGTCCCGGTACAATACCGATAACGCCCGAAACTTTCCCGGTGGCCAAAACTGGACTTCCTATATATAATTCTTCACCTCCGGACCATTCCGGAACCTCTCGTGACGTCCGGGATCTCATCCGGGACTCCGAACAACTTTCGGGTTTCTGCATACATATATCTCTACAACCCTAGCGTCACCGGACCTTAAGTGTGTAGACCCTACGGGTTCGGGAGACATGCAGACATGACCGAGACGCCTCTCCGGTCAATAACCAACAGCGGGATCTGGATACCCATGTTGGCTCCCACATGTTCCACGATGATATCATCGGGTGAACCACGGTGTCGAGGATTCAATCAATCCGTATGCAATTCCCTTTGTCAATCGGTATCTTACTTGCCCGAGATTCGATCGTCGGTATCCCAATACCTAGTTCAATCTCGTTACCGGCAAGTCTCTTTACTCGTACCGCAATGCATGATCCCGTGACTAACGCCTTAGTCACATTGAGCTCATTATGATGATGCATTACCGAGTGGGCCCAGAGATACCTCTCCGTTTACACGGAGTGAAAAATCCCAGTCTCGATCCGTGCCAACCCAACAGACACTTTCGGAGATACCCGTAATGCACCTTTATAGTCACCCAGTTACGTTGTGACGTTTGGCACACCCAAAGCACTCCTACGGTATCCGGGAGTTGCACGATCTCATGGTCTAAGGAAAAGATACTTGACATTGGAAAAGCTCTAGCAAACGAAACTACACGATCTTTTATGCTATGCTTAAGTTGGGTCTTGTCCATCACATCATTCTCCTAATGATGTGATCCCGTTATCAATGACATCCTATGTCCATAGTCAGGAAACCATGACTATCTGTTGATCAACGAGCTAGTCAACTAGAGGCTTACTAGGGACAGGTTGTGGTCTATGTATTCACACATGTATTACGATTTCCGGACAATACAATTATAGCATGAATAAAAGACTATTATCATGAACACAGAAATATAATAATAACCATTTATTATTGCCTCTAGGGCATATTTCCAACAGTCTCCCACTTGCACTAGAGTCAATAATCTAGTTACATTGTGATGAATCGAACACCCATTGCGTCCTGGTGTTGATCATGTTTTGCCCTAGGGAGAGGTTTAGTCAACGGATCTGCTACATTCAGGTCCGTGTGTACTTTACAAATATCTATGTCTCCATTTTGAACACTTTCACGAATGGAGTTGAAGCGACGCTTGATATGCCTGGTCTTCCTGTGAAACCTGGGCTCCTTCGCAAGGGCAATAGCTCCAGTGTTGTCACAGAAGAGAGTCATTGGGCCCGACGCATTGGGAATCACCCCTAGGTCGGTAATGAACTCCTTCATCCAGACTGCTTCCTGTGCTGCCTCCGAGGCTGCCATGTATTCCGCTTCACATGTAGATCCCGCCACGACGCTTTGCTTGCAACTGCACCAGCTTACTGCTCCTCTATCAAAATATACACGTATCCGGTCTGTGACTTCGAGTCATCCGGATCTGTGTCGAAGCTAGCGTCGACGTAACCCTTTACGACGAGCTCTTCGTCACCTCCATAAAAGAGAAACATATCCTTAGTCCTCTTCAGGTACTTCAGGATATTCTTGACCGCTGTCCAGTGTTCCTTGCCGGGATTACCTTGGTACCTTCCTACCAAACTTACGGCAAGGTTTACATCAGGTCTGGTACACAGCATGGCATACATAATAGACCCTATGGCCGAGGCATAGGGGATGACACTCATCTCTTCTATATCTTCTGCCGTGGTCGGGCATTGAGCCGTGCTCAATTGCACACCTTGCAATACAGGCAAGAACCCCTTCTTGGACTGATCCATACTGAACTTCTTCAATATCTTGTCAAGGTATGTACTCTGTGAAAGACCAATGAGGCGTCTTGATCTATCTCTATAGATCTTGATGCCTAATATGTAAGCAGCTTCTCCAAGGTCCTTCATTGAAAAACATTTATTCAAATAGGCCTTTATACTTTTCAAGAATTCTATATCATTTCCCATCAATAATATGTCATCCACATATAATATGAGAGATGCTACAGAGCTCCCACTCACTTTCTTGTAAACACAGGCTTCTCCATAAGTCTGTGTAAACCCAAACGCTTTGATCATCTCATCAAAGCGAATGTTCCAACTCCGAGATGCTTGCACCAGCCCATAGATTGAGCGCTGGAGCTTGCATACTTTGTTAGCATTCTTAGGATCGACAAAACCTTCCGGCTGCATCATATACAACTCTTCCTTAAGGAAGCCGTTAAGGAATGCCGTTTTGACGTCCATCTGCCATATCTCATAATCATAGTATGCGGCAATTGCTAACATGATTCGGACGGACTTCAGCTTCGCTACGGGTGAGAAAGTCCCATCGTAGTCAACCCCTTGAACTTGCCGATAACCCTTAGCGACAAGTCGAGCTTTGTAGATGGTCACATTACCATCTGCGTCCGTCTTCTTCTTAAAGATCCATTTGTTTTCTATGGCTCGCCGCTCATCGGGCAAGTCAGTCAAAGTCCATACTTTGTTTTCATACATGGATTCTATCTCGGATTTCATGGCTTCTAGCCATTTGTCGGAATCCGGGCCCGCCATCGCTTCTTCATAGTTCGAAGGTTCACCGTTGTCTAACAACATGATTTCCAGGACAGGGTTGCCGTACCACTCTGGTGCGGAACGTGTCCTTGTGGACCTACGAAGTTCAGTGGCAACTTGATCCGAAGCTTCATGATCATCATCATTAACTTCCTCCCCCGTCGGTGTAGGCACCACTGGAACATTTTCCCGCGCTGCGCTATTTTCCGACTCGGAAGGGGTGACTATCACCTCATCAAGTTCCACTTTCCTCCCACTCAATTCTTTCGAGAGAAACTCCTTCTCTAGAAAGGACCCGTTCTTGGCAACGAAGATCTTGCCTTCGGATGTGAGGTAGAAGGTGTACCCAGTAGTTTCCTTAGGGTATCCTATGAAGACGCATTTTTCCGATTTGGGTTCGAGCTTTTCAGGTTGAAGTTTCTTGACATAAGCATCGCATCCCCAAACTTTTAGAAACGACAGCTTAGGTTTCTTCCCAAACCATAATTCATACGGTGTCGTCTCAACGGATTTAGACGGTGCCCTATTTAAAGTGAATGCGGCAGTCTCTAAAGCATAACCCCAAAATGAGAGCGGTAAATCGGTAAGAGACATCATAGATCGCACCATATCCAATAGAGTGCGATTACGACGTTCGGACACACCATTTCTCTGAGGTGTTCCAGGCGGCGTGAGTTGTGAAACTATTCCACATTTCCTTAAGTGTGTACCAAATTCGTGACTTAAATATTCTCCACCACGATCTGATCGTAAGAATTTTATTTTCCTGTCACGTTGATTCTCAACCTCACTCTGAAATTCCTTGAACTTTTCAAAGGTTTCAGACTTGTGTTTCATTAGGTAGACATACCCATATCTACTTAAATCATCAGTGAGAGTGAGAACATAACGATATCCTCCGCGAGCCTCAACACTCATTGGACCGCACACATCGGTATGTATGATTTCCAATAAGTTGGTTGCTCGCTCCATTGTTCCGGAGAACGGAGTCTTGGTCATCTTACCCTTGAGGCATGGTTCGCACGTGTCAAATGATTCGTAATCAAGAGACTCCAAAAGTCCATCTGCATGGAGCTTCTTCATGCGCTTGACACCAATGTGACCAAGGCGGCAGTGCCACAAGTATGTGGGACTATCGTTATCAACTTTACATCTTTTGGTATTCACACTATGAACATGTGTAGCATCACGTTCGAGATTCATCAAGAATAAACCATTGACCAGCGGGGCATGACCATAAAACATATCTCTCAAATAAATGGAACAACCATTATTCTCAGATTTAAATGAGTAGCCATCTCGAATTAAACGAGATCCAGATACAATGTTCATGCTCAAAGCTGGCACTAAATAACAATTATTGAGGTTTATAACTAATCCCGTGGGTAGATGCAGAGGTAGCGTGCCGACGGCGATCACATCGACCTTGGAACCATTCCCGACGCGCATCGTCACCTCGTCTTTTGCCAGTCTCCGTTTATTCCGTAGTTCCTGATTTGAGTTACAAATATGAGCAACCGCACCGGTATCAAATACCCAGGAGCTACTACGAGTACTGGTAAGGTACACATCAATTACTTGTATATCACATATACCTTGGGTGTTGCCGGCCTTCTTCTTGTCCGCTAAATATTTGGGGCAGTTCCGCTTCCAGTGACCACTTCCCTTGCAATAAAAGC
Organism: Aegilops tauschii subsp. strangulata; assembly: GCF_002575655.3. Lineage (NCBI taxonomy): Eukaryota > Viridiplantae > Streptophyta > Magnoliopsida > Poales > Poaceae > Aegilops > Aegilops tauschii. The sequence goes on from NC_053037.3 coordinate 597,492,114, forward strand.
ACTCAGTCTCGGGCTTGGGTCCATTCTTTGACTTCTTCCCGGTAACCGGCTTACCGGGCGCGGCAATTCCCTTGCCGTCCTTCTTGAAGTTCTTCTTACCCTTGCCCTTCTTGAACTTAGTGGTTTTATTCACCATCAACACTTGATGTTCCTTTTTGATCTCCCCTTCCGCTGATTTTAGCATTGAATATACCTCGGGAATGGTCTTTTCCATCCCCTGCATATTGTAGTTCATCACAAAGCTCTTGTAGCTTGGTGGAAGCGACTGGAGGATTCTGTCAATGACCGCGTCATCCGGGAGATTAACTCCCAGCTGAGACAAGCGGTTGTGCAACCCAGACATTCTGAGTATGTGCTCACTAACAGAACTGTTCTCCTCCATTTTACAGCTGAAGAACTTGTCGGAGACATCATATCTCTCGACCCGGGCATGAGCTTGAAAAACCAGTTTCAGCTCCTCGAACATCTCGTATGCTCCATGTTTCTCAAAACGCTTTTGGAGACCCGGTTCTAAGCTGTAAAGCATGCCGCACTGAACGAGGGAGTAATCATCAGCACGCTGCTGCCAAGCGTTCATAACGTCTTGGTTCTCAGGGATTGGTGCTTCACCTAGCGGTGCTTCTAAGACATAATCTTTCTTGGCAACTATGAGGATGAGCCTCAGGTTCCGGACCCAGTCCGTATAGTTGCTGCCATCATCTTTCAGCTTGGTTTTCTCTAGGAACGCGTTGAAATTGAGGACAACGTGGGCCATTTGATCTACAATACATAGTGTAAAGATTTTTAGACTAAGTTCATGATAATTAAGTTCATATAATCAAATTATTTAATGAACTCCCACTCAGATAGACATCCCTCTAGTTATCTAAGTGAAACATGATCCGAACTCAACTAGGCCGTGTCCGATCATCACGTGAGACGGACTAGTCAAGATCGGTGAACATCTCCATGTTGATCGTATCTTCTATACGACTCATGCTCGACCTTTCGGTCCTCCGTGTTCCGAGGCCATGTCTGCACATGCTAGGCTCGTCAAGTCAACCTAAGTGTATTGCGTGTGTTCCGAGGCCATGTCTGTACATGCTAGGCTCGTCAACACCCGTTGTATGCGAACGTAAGAATCTATCACACCCGATCATCACGTGGTGCTTCGAAACGACGAACCTTCGCAACGGTGCACAGTTAGGGTGAACACTTTCTTGAAATTATTATAAGGGATCATCCTACTTGCTACCGTCGTACTAAGCAAATAAGATGCAAAAACATGATACACATCACATGCAATCAAATAGTGACATGATATGGCCAATATCATCATGCTCCTTTGATCTCCATCTTCGGGGCACCATGATCATCTTCGTCACCGGCATGACACCATGATCTCCATCATCATGATCTCCATCATTGTGTCTTCATGAAGTTGTCACGCCAACGATTACTTCTACTTCTATGGATAACCGTTTAGCAACAAAGTAAAGTAAATTACATGGCGTTATTCAATGACACGCAGGTCATGCAAAATAATAAAGACAACTCCTATGGCTCCTGCCGGTTGTCATACTCATCGACATGCAAGTCGTGATTCCTATTACAAGAATATGATCAATCTCATACATCACATATATCATTCATCACATCTTCTGGCCATATCATATCACATATATCACTTGCTGCAAAAACAAGTTAGACTTCCTCTAATTGTTGTTGCAAGTTTTTACGTGGTTTGTAGGTTTCTAGCAAAAACGATTTCTTACCTACGTATGACCACAACGTGATTTGCCAATTTCTATTTACCCTTCATAAGGACCCTTTTCATCGAATCCGTTCCGACTAAAGTAGGAGAGACAGACACCCGCTAGCCACCTTATGCAACTAGTGCATGTCAGTCGGTGGAACCTGTCTCACGTAAGCGTACGTGTAAGGTCGGTCCGGGCCGCTTCATCCTACAATGCCGCCGAAACAAGAAACGACTAGTAGCGGCAAGAAGAATTGGCAACATCAACGCCCACAACTTCTTTGTGTTCTACTCGTGCATAGTAACTACGCATAGGCCTGGCTCATGATGCCACTGTTGGGAATCGTAGCATAATTTAAAATTTTCCTACGCTCACCAAGATGCATCTATGGAGTCTACTAGCAACGAGGGGAAAGGAGTGGATCTACATACCCTTGTAGATCGCGAGCGGAAGCGTTCCAATGAACGTGGATGACGGAGTCGTACTCGCCGTGATCCAAATCACCGATGACCGAGTGCCGAACGGACGGCACCTCCGCATTCAACACACGTACGGTGCAGCGACGTCTCCTCCTTTCTTGATCCAGCAAGGGGGGAGGAGAGGTTGATGGAGATCCAACAGCACGACGGTGTGGTGGTGGATGTAGCGGCTCTCCGGCAGGGCTTCACCGAGCTTCTGCGCGAGAGAGAGAGGTGTTGCAGGGGAGGAGGGAGGCGCCAAAGGCTGTGGTGTGCTGCCCTCCCTCCCCCCCTTTATATAGGCCCCCAAGGGGGGTGCGCAGCCCTTGGAGATGGGATCTCCAAGGGGGGGCGGCGGCCAAGGGGGAAGGGGTTGCCTTGCCCCCCAAGGCAAGGGGAAACTCCCCCCCCCTAGGGTTCCCAACCCTAGGCGCATGGGGGGGAGGCCCAAAGTGGCGCCCCAGCCCATTAGGGGCTGGTTCCCCTCCACTTTCAGCCCACGGGGCCCTCCGGGACAGGTGGCCCCACCCGGTGGACCCCCGGGACCCTTCCGGTGGTCCCGGTACAATACCGATAACCCCCGAAACTTTCCCGGTGGCCAAAACTGGACTTCCTATATATAATTCTTCACCTCCGGACCATTCCGGAACCTCTCGTGACGTCCGGGATCTCATCCGGGACTCTGAACAACTTTCGGGTTTCCGCATACATATATCTCTACAACCCTAGCGTCACCGGACCTTAAGTGTGTAGACCCTACGGGTTCGGGAGACATGCAGACATGACCGAGACGCCTCTCCGGTCAATAACCAACAGCGGGATCTGGATACCCATGTTGGCTCCCACATGTTCCACGATGATATCATCGGGTGAACCACGGTGTCGAGGATTCAATCAATCCGTATGCAATTCCCTTTGTCAATCGGTATGTTACTTGCCCGAGATTCGATCGTCGGTATCCCAATACCTAGTTCAATCTCGTTACCGGCAAGTCTCTTTACTCGTACCGCAATGCATGATCCCGTGACTAACGCCTTAGTCACATTGAGCTCATTATGATGATGCATTACCGAGTGGGCCCAGAGATACCTCTCCGTTTACACGGAGTGACAAATCCCAGTCTCGATCCGTGCCAACCCAACAGACACTTTCGGAGATACCCGTAATGCACCTTTATAGTCACCCAGTTACGTTGTGACGTTTGGCACACCCAAAGCACTCCTACGGTATCCGGGAGTTGCACGATCTCATGGTCTAAGGAAAAGATACTTGACATTGGAAAAGCTCTAGCAAACGAAACTACACGATCTTTTATGCTATGCTTAAGTTGGGTCTTGTCCATCACATCATTCTCCTAATGATGTGATCCCGTTATCAATGACATCCTATGTCCATAGTCAGGAAACCATGACTATCTGTTGATCAACGAGCTAGTCAACTAGAGGCTTACTAGGGACAGGTTGTGGTCTATGTATTCACACATGTATTACGATTTCCGGACAATACAATTATAGCATGAATAAAAGACTATTATCATGAACACAGAAATATAATAATAACCATTTATTATTGCCTCTAGGGCATATTTCCAACAGATCGGACATGGTTTAGTTGATTTGGATCACGTGATCACTTAGATGATTAGAGGGATGTCTATCTAAGTGGGAGTTCTTAAGTGATATGATTCTGTCTCTTTTTCTCGCCAGGACCTCTCTTCCTTCCCTTGGATTAGATAGGCCGAATAAAGCTCTCTTGAAGCTGCATCTAAATAGACCTAGAGTTACTCAGTACATACGAACCCTTCAATAAATAAGAATTGAGAAGTATGAAATGTGGAGACAGTTCGGTCCATTTCCAGTGTGGGCGTTAGAGCATTGAGAGGACCTTTCCCTAGTACGAGAGGACCGGGAAGGACGCACCTCTGGTTGAACTTTAATTTATCATGAACTTAGTCCTGATAGTATTTTGCAAATAATGTTGTAGATCAATAGCTCGCGTTGTTGCTTCCCTATGTTTATATGTGTTCCTAGAGAAAACTAAGTTGAAAGATGATAGTAGCAATGATGCAGACTGGGTCCGTGATCTGTGGTTTATCCTCATTGCTGCACAGAAGAATTATGTCCTTGATGCACCGCTAGGTGACAGACCTATTGCAGGAGCAGATCAAGACGTTATGAACGTTTGGCTAGCTCAATATGATGACTACTTGATAGTTTAGTGCACCATGCTTAACGGCTTAGAATCGGGACTTCAAAGACGTTTTGAACGTCATGGGCCATATGAGATGTTCCAGGAGTTGAAGTTAATATTTCAAGCAAATACCCGAGTTGAGAGATATGATGTCTCCAACAAGTTCTATAGCTAAAAGATGGAGGAGAATAGCTCAGGCAGTGAGGATGTGCTCAGATTGTCTGGGTACTACAATCGCTTGAATCAAGTGGGAGTTAATCTTCCAGATAAGATAGTGATTGACAGAATTCTCTAGTCACCATCACCAAGTTAGTAGAACTTCATGATGAACTATAGTATGCAAGGGCTGACGAAAACAATTCCCGAGCTTTTCATGATGATGAAATCGATGAAGGTAGAAATCAAGAAAGGCATCAAGTGTTGATGATTAACAAGACCACTAGTTTCAAGAAAAGGGCAAAGGGAAAGAAAGGGAACTTCATGTAGAATGGCAAGCAAGTTGTCACTTCCGTGAAGAAGCCCAAAGCTAGACTAAAGCCTGAAACTGAGTGCTTCTACTGCAAAGGAAATGGTCACTGGAAGCGAAAATGCCCTGAATATTTGGTGGATAAGAAGGATGGCAAAGTGAACAAGAGTATATTTCATATACAGGTTATTGATATGTACCTTACTAGTGTTTATAGTAGCCCCTGGGTATTTGATACTTGTTCGGTTGCTAAAAATTAGTAACTCGAAACAGGAGTTACAGAATAAATAGAGACTAGTTGAGGGTGAAGTGACGATGTGTGTTGGAAGTGGTTCCAAGATTGATATGATCATCATCGCACACTCCCTGTACTTTCGGGATTAGTGTTAAACCTAAATAAATGTTATTTGGCATTTGCGTTGAGCATGAATATGATTTGATCATGTTTATTGCAATACGGTTATTCATTTAAAGTCAGAGAATAATTGTTGTTCTGTTTACATGAATAAAACCTTCGATGGTCATACACCCAATGAAAATAGTTTGTTGGATCGCGATCGTAGTGATACACATATTCATAATATTGATGCCAAAATATGCAAAGTTGATAATGATAGTGCAACTTATTTGTGGCACTGCCGTTTGGGTCATATCGGTGTAAAGCGCATGAAGAAACTCCATAAAGATGGACTTTTGGAATCACTTGGTTATGAATCATTTGATGCTTGCGAACCGTGCCTTTTGGGCAAGATGACTAAAACTCCGTTCTCCGGAACAATGGAACGAGCTACTGACTTGTTGGGAATAGTACATACCGATGTATGCGGTCCAATGAGTGTTGATGCTCGTGGCGGGTATCGTTATTTTCTAACCTTCACAGATGATTTGAGCAGATATGGGTATATCTACTTGATGAAACATAAGTTTGAAACATTTGAAAAGTTCAAAGAATTTCAGAGTGAAGTTGAAAATCATCGTAACAAGAAAATAAAGTTTCTACGATCTGATCGTGGAGGAGAATATTTGAGTTACGAGTTTGGTCTTCATTCGAAAAAATGTGGAATAGTTTCGCAACTCATGCCACCCGGAACACCACAGCGTAATGGTGTGTCCGAACGTCGTAATCGTACTTTACTAGATATGGTGCGATCTATGATGTCTCTTACTGATTTACCGCTATCGTTTTGGGGATATGCTCTAGAGACAGCTGCATCACCTTAAATAGGGCACAATCTAAATCCGTTGAGACGACACCATATGAACTGTGGTTTGGCAAGAAACCAAAGTTGTCGTTTCTTAAAGTTTGGGGTTGCGATGCTTATGTGAAAAAGTTTCATCCTGATAAGCTCAAACCCAAATCGGAGAAATGTGTCTTCATAGGATACCCAAAGGATACAGTTGGGTACACCTTCTATCACAGATCCGAAGGCAAGACATTCGTTGCTAAGAATGATCCTTTCTAGAGAAGGAGTTTCTCTCAAAAGAAGTGAGTGGGAGGAAAGTAGAACTTGATGAGGTAACTATACCTGCTCCCTTATTGGAAAGTAGTTCATCACAGAAATCTGTTCCTGTGACTCCTACACCAATTAGTGAGGAAGCTAATGATGATGATCATGTAACTTCAGATCAAGTTACTACCGAACCTCGCAGGTCAACCAGAGTGAGATCCGCACCAGAGTGGTACGGTAATCCTGTTCTGGAGGTCATGTTACTTGACCATGACAAACCTACGAACTATGAGGAAGTGATGATGAGCCCAGATTCCGCGAAATGGCTTGAGGCCATGAAATCTGAGATGGGATCCATGTATGAGAACAAAGTGTGGACTTTGGTTGACTTGCCCAATGATCGGCAAGCAATAGAGAATAAATGGATCTTCAAGAGGAAGACGGACACTGATAGTAGTGTTACTATCTACAAAGCTCGAATTGTCGCAAATTTTTTTTCGACAAGTTCAAGGCGTTGACTACGATGAGATTTTTTTCAATTGTATCGATGCTTAAAAGTCTGTCCGAATCATGTTAGCAATTGCCGCATTTTATGAAATTTGGCAAATGGATGTCAAACCTGCATTCCTTAATGGATTTCTTAAAGAAGAGTTGTATGTGATACAACCAAAAGGTTTTGTCGATCCTAAAGGTGCTAACAAAATATGCAAGCTCCAGTGATCCGTCTATGGACTGGTGCAAGCATCTCGGAGTTGGAATACACGCTTTGATGAGTTGATCAAAGCATATAGTTTTATACAGACTTGCGGTGAAGCCTGTATTTACAAGAAAGTGAGTGGGAGCACTACAACATTTCTGATAAATATATGTGAATAACATATTGTTGGTCGGAAATAATGTAGAACTTTCTGGAAAGCATAAAGGAGTATTTTGTCGGTGTCAAAACCGACGGATCTCGGGTAGGGGGTCCCGAACTGTGCATCTAGGATCGATGGTAACAGGAGACGGGGGACACAATGTTTACCCAGGTTCGGGCCCTCTCTATGGAGGTAATACCCTACTTCCTGCTTGATTGATCTTGATGAATATCAGTGTTACAAGAGTTGATCTACCACGAGATCGTAATGGCTAAACCCTAGAAGTCTAGCCTATGAGTATATGGTAATGAATCTGTCCTATCCGGATTATGCCCTCTGGTTTATATAGACACCGGAGAGATCTAGGGTTACATGGGGTCGGTTACATAGGAGGAAATCTTCATAATCGGTCGCCTAGCTTGCCTTCCACGCCAAGTAGAGTCCAATCCGGACACGGGTATAGTCTTCGGCCTTCATGTCTTCATAGCCCATCAGTCCGGCCCAACAGATAATAGGCCGGACGCCCGAGAACCCCTTAGTCCAGGACTCCCTAAGTATCCCCTGAACCTGGCTTCAATGACGAGGAGTCCAGCGCGTAGATTGTCTTCGGCATTGCAAGGCCGGTTCCCCCTTTTCCGAACTCCAAGATAGTCTTCGGGTGCGTTGATTGTATCCGGACCTGTTACACACCATGCACAACCGCAGAGAGAATATATATATTTTACACGAGTTCCATCCGCTGACAGTTTTCTACAATGTGACAGGACGTCCGTTCGGTCACAATTTCGAACCGTTTGTCCCATGTTTCAAGACGCGGTTGCTATTGGCACGTCTTGTCGAAGGAGAGATCTTGTCCCCTTAATGCGGGATTCTCATCAATGCGGGCATGGGTAACCCAACCGTGCCGTTTGCACAGCCTTTGGGAATAGGCGAATCTTAAGGCGAGCGAGGAGGCGTTTAATGTTTGTTGCCTTTATAAGAGGATAAGTACCCCCTCTTCCTCTTCTCACGCTTTCTCTCTGTCTCCGCCTTCCCGATCTCGAGCTCCAGCACCCAAGTTTTCATATTCTTTCCACTCAAGCAACCATGTCCGGATCCGTTGGTCAGGGCAAGTGGATGGTCTCCTCCATCAAAGAGGAGGACATTACGGAGCTCCGGGCGGCCGGATATTTGGCGAAGGGAATTGCCCACCGCTTGCCGGCCGAGGGACAAATCGTCCCCACGCCGGAGCCCGACGAGAGGGTAGTATTCCTCCCTCATTTCTTCCGCGGGCTCGGGTTTCCACTCCACCCTTTCGTCCGCAGGCTAATGTATTACTACGGGGTAGATTTCCATGATCTATCCCCGAATTCCTTCCTCAACATCTCGGCGTTTGTCGTCGTGTGCGAGGCCTTCCTCCGCATCCAACCCCACTTTGGGCTGTGGCTCAAAGTCTTCAACGTGAAGCCGAAGGTGGTGGATGGCCAGCACGCGGAGTGCGGAGGGGCAATGGTGAGTAAATTGTCCAATGTCTCCTGGCCCAAAGGCACCTTTGTGGACATGGTAAAGGAGTGGCAAAAGCAGTGGTTCTACATCACAGAACCCTGCGGCACCACATGGGCCGCAGCTTCCGAATTCCGCTCCGGCGCTCCTATTCGACTCACTTCTTGGGTCGAGAAGAGTCCGGACTGGTGTTCCCCTGACGAGCTGATAGCGCTGCAGACGCGCGTTCAGAGCATGGTAACCAAGAGGTCAAGCTCGTTGATGTGATCCAGGTGATGTTAGTTCGCCGGATCCTTCCGTGCCAGCACCGAAGCCGCCCGCTGTGGGAGTTCAATCCAAAGAAGCACCAGACCCTGGTGAGGCTCTTCGCGACTACGCACGAAGGCGCATGGAAATTGCTCTTCAAGGGCAATTAGAAACCACCGGCCACGGATTCAGACCGTGGTCACGATTGTACACACCCCGCCAGCAAGGTATGTTATTTCGATCGTATCCTCAACCTAATTGTTTTGAGGATGATATCTGAGCTTTTGTTATTGCTCTTTCAGGACTGGATGGAGAGGGCGAAGCAGATCCAGTTTCCGGCTACGCTACCTGAAGAACCAGTCATCCCGCGACTAGCGAAGATGCTGGTGCCGGCGCCACATAACGCGCCGGAGAAGAAGGCCAAGAAGAAGGCAAAGGGGGCCAAGAGTGGCCTCCGTCGTAAGGGTACTTTGGACGTGGCGTCCGAAGATGACGAAACTCATTCCTCTGTCCCTGAAGACAATGACGGGGAAGAGGAGGAGGAGGAAGAGGGCGGCTCCGGCGCATCTGGAGGGGGTGGCGCCCAAAAAGGGGAAGGGCGTTCCGGCGGCCAACACCGCGTCGGACGTGGACAGTAGTCCGGAATGACGCCCCCGTACAAAGCCCCAGGCCGCATCGTAAGTGACATGGTTTATTTATGTGCACATCCAGCCCTTTCTCGTCATTATCTTAATGTAGTTAGCTTTACTATTACAGTCCAGCCCGCGACCTAATCTAGCGGTCATCGTCTGGAAGTTCGTTGGCTCCGTCGGAGATGGCGAGCCAGTCGCCACCACCTGCTTACTCCCCCGGGGCCGGGGATGACACCGAGGCGCTGTCCCGGAAGGCCGATCCAAGCCAGGGAGGAACCCAGGACGCTGTCGGGGAGGCGCCACGAGGCGAAGCCTCCACTGCCGGACACATGGAGGAGACGATTCCCCATGGAAACTGGCGAAGAGGGCCGCATCCAGCTAGGCCCTCAGCCGAAAACGATTCCGGAGACCCATATGGCTCCGGAGTCGGGCGGACAACCCCCTTTGAAGGAGGGGGGGTGCACCGTTTCCGCCGGTGGTGCCGTTCCATCCAGGGGCGCCGGATAACCAGATGGAGGCGCTACGAGGCGCCTCCGTTATGAACGAGCACCGTGTTCTTATGAGCGCGGTGATCGAGAAGGTTCGGTCCGCCAAAAGTGGACTGAATGAAGCCTGCATCAACCTGTGCTACCAGGTTTCGAGGTAAGTGACAGAGAAAAAAAACTATAGTCAGTAGCCCCTGAGACACTGTCCGGTGCTCAGTAAGAGGAACCGGACAGAGGATCAATCCTCTAGTGTAGGAGACTAACATGATATGTGTGCATGAGAAGGCGTCGCTGTTGGCCGTGACCTCACATGCTGCCAAAGTCTCTGAACTGAAGCAGAGGCTGGAGCGGACCGAGAACGAGCTCGGCAAGGTTAGAGTGCGGCTGCAGGAGAAGAAAGGTAAGTAACGTCTTGCTGTGTGTTCGGAAAGCGAAGACGTTGTGTATTGACTGTAATGTAGATATATATGTAGGGGCTGCGACCAAGGTCGAGGCCCTGAGGAAGGCCCTGGGCGAGGCCGAGGAGAAGGCTGTCCAGCAGCAAGCCGCCCGTAAGAAGCTCAATGCTCGTGTCAAGGAAATCCAGCAGGAGCTCCAAGATGCAGTGAAAAAATGTGAGACCTTGGAGAATGATGCTTCGACTCAGGAGGCAGAACTCACCAAGGCTCATCAGGGTGCGGAAACCGCGTGGAATGAGGCCCAGGCCGTCATCCAGGAGATCTAGGAGGCCAGGAAGATCACGGCGGGTAAGGCTTTTAAGATGCAAAGCAAGTATGCGGAGAGGCAGTACCTTTTACTAACCCGGGTTCGGAGTTCCCTAGGAGCTTTTGCGGATCTACCACGCGGCGTATCGGACGCTGTAGTGTTCTACCGAGCCGAAGGAGGAGGTTCTACGAAGAAGCTATTCTGGTCGCAGTATGCGACGCCAGAGCATCCAGTGTCCTTCACCGACCAGCTGAAGCAGCTGGTGGAGCTGCACAGGATGGCCGAACTAGCCATGAAGGATTTGACAATCCGGCTATGGCCAGCCGAAGCTATACCCGGCAGCTACTTCAGACTCATGAGGCGGCTAGTGGAAGCCTGTCCGTGGCTGGACATCGTTAAGTGCTCTGCATGTATTGAAGGTGCCCGTATGGCCTTCGCTCGCTGCAAGGTGTGGTGGGCGAAGATGAACGCTGTTGAAGTGGCCAGGGGGCAGCCGGATGGCAAGGAGCACCGCACACCCAAGAAATATTTTGCAGATGTCATAGAAGGGTCTCGACTTGTGGCAGCTCAATGTTCGCAGGACGTTATTTTCGAATGAATACATTCGTGTTGTCCTTTGCCTTGTATTATAAAGACAAAGCTTTGTTTTGTAATGTAATTTCGTTGTGCTTTAAATTTTTTCCTCCTGTGCGGCCGTGTTATATGCAATCTGAGGGTTGGCCTGTCGTCGGCTTCTGCCCTCACGTAATTAGTACGGAGGTGTTCAGGATGGGATCTAAACAATCTTGATCCAATTATATGGTCCTTGAAGGAGTTGTTTAGCGCAACAAACAAGGCAATCAGACTATACGGCTTAAACACCCTCACTTAGCCATAGTAGTTTAATAATTAATCAAGTGCGCAGCCCCTGGTCCAGGCCAGGGTGCTGTCAGCGTCTGATCGGGAATTGCCGATCCTTTGCGTGACGCCGAAAAAATCTCCAACGATTTTGTAACCCTCGAACAGCTGACCGGCTCTCGCCGTATCATGACAGTCAGTTTTCGGCTTTCTCTACTGAGGTGCTCATCCGGTCAAGGCCAGGGCACAATCGCAGTAGTTCTCCCTTTACTACCCTAGCCGATAGGGCGGAACGTAGGATAGCAAGCACAGGAGCCGGGCAACCCAACTATTGACCAAAGACATGATTCGGAGCCAATGCATATAATGCTAAATTCGGGGTGCCGAAATTATATATAAGAAGTGTTCGGTCTTTGCTGCCATATTGCGGGGTGATAAGCAGCCCCTGGCGAATATGAAACGTACAAAAAGAGTACCGATGTACCTAATAAGCATATCGAAATGAAATGGAATAAGGGGCAAGAGCCAGAAAAAAACTAGGCCACATATCATTTTTATTATAGCTGAATGGATACGTCAAGGCCTATCTTATACAAATAGTGCGATAAGCACCCGGACTATTTAACATGCCGGGATCAAGAGGGGGCAGCGTGCGGGTCCTGGGAAATAAGTAAAAATACCGTCAAGAAGAACGTATGGGGGTTACCCTGCACACCTATGCTGCATGCCCCTTTCTATGCCGATCCTTCGAAGGGGCTAGTGATCAGGCTCGCGGGAAAAGGAACCTGAAACAGAAAGGGAAAAAGTGTGTCCGGGATCGGTCTAGCCGAACTGCAGGTCCCGGGTTAGCTCGTGCCTCCGTCGATGTCCATGGAATTTCGAGTGCATAATTATGTACGCGTGGCACGAATGTCACTACTTCATCGGGACTGGGACGGAGTCCAAATTGCTAGTCGAGCTCTTGACGAGTCTTGATGTCCTGCTGCAGTGTAGTTCGGAACTTCTTGACGGTGTCCAGGGGCTCGGCAACCGCACTATGGTGCTGCTTGAGAAGGCCGCTCTGTACCTCTGCTGCTAGGGCGGCGGTGTGCTCCTCTGTTCGGAGGGAGCGTTCCGTGTTGCCATCGACTGTTATGACGCCACGTGGGCCGGGCATCTTGAGCTTGAGATAAGCGTAGTGTGGCACTGCGTTGAATGTAGCAAACGTTGTTCGTCCGAGCAGTGCATGGTAGCCTCTGCGGAATGGGACGATGTCAAAGATTAACTCCTCGCTTCGGAAATTGTCCAGAGAGCCGAAGACCACTTCCAGCGTGATTGAGCCCGCACAGCGGGCCTCGACACCTGATATGACTCCTTTGAAGGTAGTGTTTGTTGGTTTGATTCGTGAGGGGTCAATGCCCATCTTCCGAACTGTGTCTTGATAGAGCAGGTTGAGGCTGCTACCACCGTCCATTAGGACTCGTGTTAGGTGAAATCCGTCGATGATTGGGTCAAGGACCAATGCGGCCGAACCGCCATGACGGATACTGGTTGGGTGGTCTCGACGATCAAAGGTGATCGGAAATGACGACCATGGATTGAATTTGGGGGCGACTGGCTCTACCGCGTAGACGTCCCTGAGTGCACGCTTACGCTCCCTATTGGGGATGTGTGTAGCGTATATCATGTTTACCGTTTTGAATTGAGGGGGAAATTTCTTCTGCCCCCCAGTGTTCGGCTGCCGGGGCTCTTCGTCCTCGTCCTCACTTTGTGATCGCTTTTCTTTGTTTTCGGCATTTAACTTGCCAGCCTGCTTGAAAACCCAACAATCCCTGTTGGTATGATTGGCTTGCTTGTCTGGGGTGCCGTGTATCTGGCGGACGGTCGAGTATGTGGTCCAGACTGGAAGGTCCTTCATTGTTTCTTTTATAGGGCTTCTTCCGTTCGCCGGACTTGGAGCCAGTGAATCTGGTGTTGACTGTGGCGTCATCGGTGTTGTTGTCATTGCTTCGGCGTTTGTGTTTGTTGCGCCGGAGCTTGCCAGTGCTGTTCTTGGCCTCCGAAGGGCCTGTCTTGCTGGCTGTGTTGTTACTACGGGCCAGCCAACTGTCCTCTCCCGCGCCAAAGCGGGTCATGAGCGCCGTGAGGGCTGCCATGGACTTCAGCTTTTCTTGGCCGAGGTGGCATGCTAGCCATTCGTCGCGGATGCTGTGTTTGAAGGCTGCCAAGGCCTCGGCATCCAGACAATCAACGATCTGGTTCTTTTTAGTTAGGAACCTAGTCCCGAATTTTCTGGCTGATTCTCCAGGTTGTTGAACTATGTGGCTTAGATCATCGGCGTCTGGTGGCCGGACATTATTCCTTGGAAGTTGTCTAGGAAAGCTTCTTCCAAGTCCTCCCAGCTGCCGATAGAATTTTCAGGTAGGTTGTTAAGCCAGTGCCGAGCTGGCCCTTTGAGCTTGAGTGGGAGGTATTTAATGGCGTGGAGGTCATCTCCTCGAGCCATGTGGATGTGGAGGATGAAATCCTCGATCCACACTGCGGGATCAGTTGTGTCGTCGTATGATTCGATATTGACGGGCTTGAATCCCTCTGGGAATTCGTGATCTAGTACCTCGTCCGTGAAGCAGAGAGGGTGTGCGGCACCTCTGTATCGGGCCGCATCGCGGTGTTGCTCTGATGGAGTCCATCTGTGGCATTCGGCCCGGGCGTGGTTAGGTTTGTCACGTCCGAATAGGTAGCCATTGTCGTGCCTTGAGGCGCGTCCGCGCGATCCGTAGATCGATCTTGTATGTCCTGCTTTATTGTCCAGGGTCTACCGAAGGTCGTATGTGTGACCCCGAACTCTTTCGTCTTTATTTTTTCGGGGCGGTGGGGCAGGCTGCTGTTCGGCCTGAGTTGACGCTTTATCCCGACCGCGGGGTGGCCGGTCGGCCACCCTGTCTCGACCACGCGGTGGTCGTTCCGCATTACACGAGGGAGATGTGTGCTCTGGTGCTTCCTCGTCGAATTGAGGTAGCAGTCTGCGTTTTGGGTAGCTCTTAGCTGGGCGTTTGAGGCCGTATTCTTCGGCAGTCAGGACGTCAGTCCATCTGTCTACGAGCAGATCTTGTTCGGCTTGAAGCTGCTGCTGTTTCTTTTTCAGGCTCCTTGCGGTGGCTATGAGCTGAAGCTTAAAGCGCTCCTGCTCCACAGGGTCCTCCGGCACGATGAAGTCTTCGTTGCCGAGGCTTGTCTCTTCCTCGGAGGGTGGATGGTAACTATCGTCCTCCGTTATCTTCTGTGGCCTGTTCATCAGGGTTGTCTTGCCTGTTGTCATGTTCCTTCTGTTCGGATGCCGCACCGACGGGGTCTTCATTGTTTTCGGCGTCACCCGGAGTGTTATTTTCTCCGGTACCAGTGTTTCCATCCTTTGAGCGACGAGGCTTAGAACGGCGTTTGGGGCGCCGACGCTTGGACTGCGTCTCAGAGGGTTTGTTCTTATCCGGCTCTTCTTTGTCGTCGCCAGATCCTTTGGGTGTATCAACCATGTACACGTCGTACGAAGAGGTGGCCGTCCAACATCCAGTGAATGGCGGGTCTTGGCCTTGCTCATTGTCAACATCGTCGTCCATATCGGTGATGTCTTCGGAGCCGTAGTCAAGCACGTCGGTTAAGTCGTCGACGGTGGCTATGAAGTGGGTGGCGGGTGGGAAACAAAATTCCTCGTCGTCCGCCTCTAGTTCAAACCGAATATAGTTCGGTTGTGAGTCTTCCTCCAGGGTCAAGTTCTTCAAAGAATTTAGTACGTCACCCAAAGGCGAATGCTGGAAGATGTCTGCGGTGCTAAATTCGAAAATCGACAACCGATCCAGCTAGGTGTCCGCAGGTGTATCCGGTCTGGAACGTGTAGCCAGAGACGAGTCCGGGGTTCCGTTGACGCAAGCATTGCAGGGTGTCGAGTCCGTGTGCGGCTCCAACGCCGCGGACTTTGTGGCCTCGGAGGGCGCAATCTGCTTTGGTACTGAGGCTGTTGAAGCAAAATGATCCATCTCCTGGGTGTGCTCCGATGACAGATTTAGGTCATGTTCATCGAAGAAAGGGGGAGCGATCGCCGCGGTATGAAATCCCTCGAAGGTCAAGTCTCCACGGATATCCGCGACGTAGTTTAAGCTTCCTAACCTGACCTGGTGGCCGGGGGCATAACTATCGATCTACTCCAGATGGCCAAGCGAGTTGGCCCACAGTGCGAAGCCACCGAATACGAAGATCTGTCCGGGGAGGAAGGTCTCTCCCTGGACCATGTCATTACTGATGATCGAAGGGGCCGTCGAGTCCTTTGTCGACGGCACAGTGGAACTCTCAATGAAAGCACCAATGTCGGTGTCAAAACCGGCGGATCTCGGGTAGGGGGTCCCGAACTGTGCGTCTAGGATCGATGGTAACATGACATGACGAAGCAGTTTGCCCCCTCTGTACTTTGTATCCTTGAAACGCAAATAGAGGGTTCTAGAGTTGAAAATTTGGCTGGTTCTTTAGGTTTCAATAAGAGTTATGCTGTTTTCAACTCGGGCGTCTCTTTAAGCAGTTCGGGCTGAAGTGGTGGCCTAGGAGTCTTTTGGAATGATGAAATAAATCTCGAGATTATTGGTTACATTGATACATTGATTAATGACCTAGTTGACGTCAGAACTAGGGTTACATTTGTATATGGAGAGGCACAAGTGAACGAACGGTACAAAACTTGGGACATGATGAGGGGCATCGTAGGAGAAAACTATGTACCCTGGCTAGTCGTAGGTGATTTTAATGAGGTAGTGTACGCTCACGAGCATGACAGAGTTGGGAATAGAAGTCAGGCCCAAATGGATGCATTTAGAGATGTCCTTGATACTTGTGGGCTCTCGGACATTGGATATATGGGCAACACTTGGACTTTGAGAAAAAAGTTGCCGGTGGAACATACACAAGGGTGAGGCTAGACCGGGGAGTTGCAAATCCGGCGTGGACATTAGCGTTCCCTTCAGCAATGTTGGAGCACAAAACTGCAGCAACGAGTGAACATGTGCTGCTCTACGTCCGGTACGTGCAGCATGCATGGAACAGCGCTGGAGGGGAATCAGTGCAGGCAATAAAAGAAAAGCTATCAGCGCTGTCGGAAGATTTGACAAACTGGGACAGGACCCATTTTGGGAATATCAGGCAAGAGATCCAGCGGCTAAAGCGGGAGCTACAGGTGCTTCGGTCGGACCCTAGCCGGACGGGGCCAACGCATGTAGAAACAAAAATTGTTGACAGATTAACTAAACTCTATCACAGAGAGGAGATGCTGTTGCGTCAGCGTGCTAGGGTGGAGTGGCTAATTAACGGAGACAAAAATACTTATTTTTTCCACCTCAGGGCGAGCAGGAGGAGAAGGAAGAACCAGATTAAAGCACTCCAAAAACCAGATGGTCAGTTAACAGAGAATATACCGGAGATGGAACAAATGGCCACTGCTTTCTACCAGCAGCTTTACACGTCGGAAGGAGTTCATAATATGGATCAAGTCCTAGAGACAGTACCAACTAAAGTAACACAAGAGATGCATGATCTTCTCAATGCTCCCTATAGCCAGAATGAAGTGAAAGTAGCTCTGTTTCAAATGTTCCCCACCAAGGCTCCTGGACCAGATGGATACCCAACACATTTTTTTCAGCACCATTGGGAGGTGTGCGCCGATGAAGTCACTCAAGTGGTTCTCAAAATTGTGGAAGGAACTGAGTCAGTCAGGTGCATTAATGAAACAATGTTGGTACTTATTCCAAAGGTAAAATATCCAACACTTCTATCTCAGTTTCGCCCAATTAGCACGTGCAATGTTTTATACAAAATTGCTTCAAAGGTAATCTCCAACATATGGAAGTTGGTTTTGCCTGATATCATCTCAGAGGAACGGTCAGCCTTTGTACCGGGCAGGTTAATCACAGATAATATAATCACGGCCTATGAGTGCTTGCATTTTATGAAGAGGAATAAAGCAAAGAAAAATCAATCATGTGCTCTCAAGCTGGATATGATGGAGGCATATGACAGGGTAGAATGGGCTTATCTGAGGGCCATTATGCTCAAGCTGGGTTTTACAGCTAGGTGGGCCTGGTAACGACAGTTGAATCCTCTGTTCTCTTCAATGGGAAGAAGCATCACCAATTTAACCCTTCACGAGGAATCAGACAAGGGGACCCGATATCTCCATACTTGTTCTTGCTAGCAGCAGAGGGCCTTTCGTGCCTCTTAAAATCTAAAAGTGAGTCATCCAATCTGCATGGTATACAGGTAGCACCTACGGCGCCACCGGTAAACCATCTCCTATTCGCAGATGACAACCTGCTGTTTTTCAAGGCAAATGGTGTGGGGGCTAACGAGGTGTACCAAGTTCTGGATACTTATTGTCAAGCAACTGGGCAGCGCATCAACTATTCAAAGTCTTCAATATTCTTTAGCAAAGGAGTGTCAGATTCGGTGAGGGAGGAAATAAAGGAAATACTCAATGTCCCGAATGAAACTCTGAATGAGAAGTATTTGGGGATGCCCTCAGATGTTGGTAGCTCTAAGAACGGTGCTTTTAAATACCTCAAGGACCATTTGTGGAGTAAGGTTCAAGGGTGGATAGAGAGCACCATGTCATTGGCAGGCAAGGAAGTGTTAGTTAAGTCTGTTGCTCAAGCAGTGCCAGTTTTTTCGATGTCGTGTTTCAAGCTACCAAGAGGGTTCTGTGAACATCTAAACATGCTCATCAGGAAATTCTGGTGGGGTAGCAAGGAGGGAAAACGGAAGCCACATTGGATCTCTTGGAAATCTATGACGCAACTTAAGGACATGGGGGGGGGGGGGGGGGCTAGGGTTTAAAGACTTCGAGCTTTTCAACCTCGCCATGTTGGCAAGACAAGCGTGGCGACTGCTGCAGAATCCGGACACACTATGTGCCCGTGTTCTGAAGAGCATCTACTATCCATCCTCTGACATTCTTGATGCTGAACTAGGAGGCCGACCTAGTCAAGTATGGAGAGAAATTGTGGAGGGCAGGGATATCTTGAAGCAAGGGCTGATTAGACGCATTGGGAATGGAGCTACTACTAACATATGGACACATAATTGGCTGCCACGGGACGAAATGCTTCGACCGTATGGGTGTTTGACACAAAATCGGCCTACATTGGTCTCTGAACTCATAACTCCTGCTACGGCATCATGGAACAGGCAAATGGTGCAGTCCACTTTCATGCCAATGGATGCCGAGACTATACTGGGAATTCCTCTATGCACTCGGAACATGTCAGACTTTTGGGCTTGGCATTATGAAAAACACGATATTTTCTCGGTGAAGTCAGCTTACAAAATGATCATTGCAACCAGGCAGCGCAGAGAGGCTTGGCTGGAGGGAAAGGCAGGCCCGTCGAGTGCTAGGGCGGAAAAAGGTGCATGGAAATCATTGTGGAACACTGAAGTCCCGGGCAAGGTCAGGATGTTTTTATGGAGATTATCCAAGCAGTCGCTACCGACGAATGACGTAAGGGCACATCGCCATATGACAGATTCTAGCCAGTGTGGTTTTTGCGGGGTACAGGACTCGTGGCGACACTCGTTCCTGGAATGCACTGCGTCGCGGAGTGTTTGGGCATTGGGTGACGAGGAGTTGACACATAAAACCATAGCCACCACTGAGCCCATTGCTAAAAACTGGCTATTTACTTTGATGGAAAGCTTGCCGCATGACAAGTTTGTCCGACTGGCGGTCACTACGTGGTCAAATTGGCAAGCCTGTCGCAAAGCCATTCACGAGGCAATCTTCCAAAGCCCGCATCAGACACATGTATTCTTCAACAGGTTCATCGACGAACTTGGCATTGTCAATGATGGAAATCGACGCCCACGGCAGACTAGGGCTCCAACACGTGAACAGCGCCAGAGCCCAAAGAGGCCACCTCCTGGATATTGCAAAATACATGTTGACGCAGGTGTTCGTGCGAGAAAAGGAGGATCAGCGGCTGCAGTATGTAGAGATGAAGCAGGGAACTATCTTGGGGCCTCAGCTTTGGTTATTGAGGTTGTCACGGATCCAGCGTCACTGGAAGCGTTGGCATGCCGCAAGGCGCTGTGTTTGGCAGAGGACTTGAATATCCAAAGTTTTATTATTGCATCCGACTGCAAACAGGTGGTGGCAGGTATTGATCGAAGCGCTAGAGGGAGATATGGAGCGATAATGAGCGAGATCAACATCAAAGCTGCCACCATTCAATGTAAATTTACTTTTGAGTGTCGTGCTGTGAATTATGAAGCACATAGTTCAGCGAAATTTTCACTTTCTAGAGGTCCTGGTCGCCACGTCTGGGTTGGCGTTCCTTACAACCAGAACCATATCCCACTTCATGTGGCTTTTGATGAATAAAGTTGATTTCACCCCTCAAAAAAAACATCATTTTCACTACAAAGGAGAACTGGCATTCTTGGTTTAGCCAACATTACTAAAATGTAAATCACCCCTAAAAAAACTAAAATGTTAATTTGGTACCTCAACTTCTGAACAAGGTGTTGGTTCCTCGAGTGCCAAAATCGTTATATTTCTTCTATTGATGTAATAAAGGCGGTCGTAACAATCACCCACTGTGATTTTGCACACGTGAAAGTAAAGCCAACAATTTTGTAACTGCGAATACGAAAAGAAAAGCCCATGGTTTCATTCGAATTTTAGAGTATTTTTAGAAAGAAAAAAACTAGAAAATTGCATGCATAGTTTAAAAATTGCACTACAATTGTGAGGGTTTTCAAATTACTAGCACTGTACCCTTGCATAGCTACGGAGACATAAAAATGCCAGGAGTTAGACCATCTACGAAAAAGGTTAGTGTCTTGCACAATTTGATATTAAAAAAGGGCAAAATTACGGCAAGAGGGACCTGGTAGGTGTCGGAGAATTTGAATGGACCGTAGTAGATCCTTTGCATGATTTTGAAACATGGGAGAATGGGCACTACAATTTGTTCGCTCTCTTGTGATAGGATATAGGACTTGAAAAATTGTTTAGGAAGGAAAATTAAAACAAAATCACAAATTTGAGTTGAAATCCCATTTTTTTCATTTGTTGTTTGTGGCTTCTACATGAGTGCTGGTTTCATGTTAAAGTAGTTTTATATTTGTTTATTGGCAAATTTTAACATGGTCCCTCTTACCTCCTCTTTTTACATGTGAGGGAAGAAGGTAAGAGTTAATCAAGCCACTCACTAATGAGATCAACGGCTAAGATCAATTTTATACTCTTTCCTCTCATGTGAAAAGAGGGGGTAAGAGGGACCATGTTAAAACTGGCCTTATTGGCAAATAAACTGGCCTTGTTTATTTGTGTTAGATCCCACTTGCGAGTATAGTACAATTATTATATGTCTCTCGGAAGGTTGCTAGTTCTACATGGAGAGGAGTGTATTTTTTTATTATGTGGCCTCACATGTGAACTCACCACCAACTCAAACCTTTATTAGTAGGAAAGATAAACAACTACAAGCCAGGTAGCACCATGGTTTTATATGAATGTTTCTGGATTTTATGCAATTTAGAATTCATAGATTTTTGTAGGACTTCTATCTGATACTAATGTACTTATACACTAGATCATGATTGGCGCGCGTTGCTTTGCCCGTCTCTTTTTTCGACGAACCAATATGAATTCCCATAGAAGGGCCCCAAAGATGGACATGATATTCTGTTAAAATTTGACATCGTGAATAGTTGAAAATCGTTTTACTACTTGAAACCAACATAATTTAGATCTGACTTCAGCCAACTAAATCTTATAGAAGACCCAAACACTCCGAAAGTAGCCCAGCGCCAAAATTAGGATAATACAGAGTAGTAATACCCTAGTATGGCATACCACATGTACAGCAGAGAAGCAATATGTGCAAACCATGCCAAATAGAGTAACCCAAATTATAGTTCAGATGCCATAAGATAAAACTCTTGCATTGAGTAAACAGGCAGATTCTAGGTAACTAAGTATTTCTAAGTTGTACATAACCATGGAACCAAGCTGTTAGTTGATATATTTTCTTATTCTGTAAGATCCACAAGATGATATTGCAATCATCACACGAAAGTACATGGTATGATCAAACAAGAAAGAAAGCTCCTTATAACCTCCAAAATCTAAGATAACAAAAGCAGTAGAGAGGTGACTTACTGGTTACTACAACTGGGCATCCTATTTTCATAATACTTAGCATCACACTGGGAACCCTCTGGCGCCAAAGCTAACCATCATTTAAAGAACAAATCCCGTAGGGTTGGCATTAGGCTCATACGCAAAACATGACCTATAATCACCAATAGTTGGCAAAGCCAATCGACCAAATGAAACATATCCTGAAAGGCTACATCATATGTAAGTAGAATAATAGAAGTTGAGCAGCATTTTTAGAAAACAAAATTATAAGGGATGAAGGTGCTGGTTGTGACCTGAGGAATCAAATCTCTCCGTTGTATATTCTCCAGTACTGTGCCTAACTCCCTATTAAACAACACACAAGTAGAGTTGATGGTTAGCATATAAAGAAACCAAAGCAATAGGCACTCCGTTCTATAATAAGGTGCCCTTAGATGTGAACGGCCATGATACGTAGCTGATTAGGCAGAAGGGTAATACAGAAGGAATCAATTTCAGTTGATTATTATGTACATGAATAACAGGTAAGCATTATCTTTGGTAACCAGATTACCTATAAGGGCATTTGTATTCTCTTTGCTGAGAGACAACTGTAGCCGGTCGTGGTATCACGCAATGGTCCTGAATTAAGCATTCATGTTATTTGTATCTAATACAGGCCAAGCGATTTCCTTTGCATGTTGCACCATGCATTTAAGGAAAAAATTGTCGACATAATTGTTTCGCTTTCCTCATGTATGGATAAAGAAATTGTCCACATAATTATTTGGCTTTCCAAATGTATGGATAAAGAAATTGTCCACATAATAATTCGGCTTTCCTCAGGTATGGATAAAGAAATTGTCCACATAATTATTTGGCTTTCCTCATGTATGGATAAAGAAATTGTCCACATAATTATTCAGCTTTCCTCATGTATGGATAGAAGCAGAAGACGTTGAGGCTTCACACCCTTCTAGAACAGCATGGTAACACTTTTTGCGCATTTTTTTACAGTTTTGGAGGTGTTTGTTTCGATGAGTGGTAACAAAAACGTAAAGGGGAACTGATTACACACTGTAACAGCACCGGAATGGACAAACCACATTTTGTTTGGTTCTGCCGTGTAAAGGAAACAGAGCAAGAACAGATCAAATCGAGATCTGCAGGAGGAGCTTGATGGAGGCGGAAGAGATTGATCCAGAGATGGGCCTTGCTGCTCCTCGGCAGCGGCTTCAGCGGTACATCCTCGTCGGCGGTTGCGGCGACGGCTGGCTGGCGTGGTCGTTCCCGGCAACAGGATCAGGAGGAGATGACCGAGGGGAGGCAGCGGCGCTGGACTCGAAGCGGCTCGAGGGGAGGTGGTGGCGCTGGACTTGAAGGGAGGCGGCGACGGCGGCAGTGCATGCAGATCGAGTCGCGGGGGAGGAGGAGGGCTCAGGGTGAGGAGCGCTCGAGGGTGGGAAGGAATGCTTTACCGGTAGGGGGTGGGGGGTATCGAACGATCACTATCCCGGACCTGATTACGGAGGGACCTGATTACATAAGGTCGCCACCAAACGCACGAAACGTTGTCCGTTTACAACGTATAAACAGGTGATAGAAGAAAATTGCTGAAACAAACACCTCCTTAAAGTAATCTGTCCCACAGCAGTAAATATCCTACCTTAGAAACACGTAATCTAAGCAATTATACACTGTAAAAAAATGGATGGTAAAAGATAAGGTCTAGCAGTGCACGTGAAGTAATTACCTACTCTAGAAGCCATTGGAGATATGAGCTGAGAATTCTCGAAATAAAAAAAATGCGACAACCAGTCTCCAAGATCCGCCCGAATCAATTGAGCATAAGCCAGTATGAAGAACACCTGTACAAATTTTTGATTGAGAGGAAATTAGCACAATATAATCCTGTGATGGATGGAATCATATATGAATGAGGAAAAAAAAGGAAGATTATAGGGGAACCTAGCAGAGCACCATGTTGATGGATGTTTTGTCGCCAGATCAAAAAAGGTTGGGGAGGAAGCATATATACACGGCAGCTGATGGATTATTTTAGATACAGATTCTTTTGACAATGAGACGGTGAAAAGAAAAAATACAGCTAGCCAAATGGAGCGTGGTTTGTAGGCAGAAAGACCAAGGAGGGCTCGGAATTGATGACTTGCAGGTGAAAACTGAGGCCCTACTCAATAAATGGTTGTTCAAACTTCTTACTGAGGATGGTGTTTGGCAAACCATGTTGCGCAACAAGTATCTAGATCAAAAGGCGGTGTCGCAGGCATTTTGGAAACCTGGCGATTCGCACTTTTGGGCTTGCCTAATGGCGGCAAAGAAACATCTCTTTCGCTTTGGGTCTTTCGCGATAAAGGATGGATCGGAGATTCGTTTTTGAGAAGACATCTGGCTAGGCAATGCTAGTCTCGGAGAACAATATCCAGGCTTATACAACATTTTTGCGATAAGAATAATACTATTGCGCAAGTGCTCAGTTCATCCCCGCCGAATATTTCGTTCAGGCGGGATTTGATAGGCCCCCGACTTGTGTCATGGCATAATCTTTTATCCCTACTGGATTCGATTAACTTCACACAAAGCCCGGGATGTGTTTCGCTGGAACCTTACTACATCAGGGTCTTTCACTTTAGACTCTATGTATCGTGCGCTCACACATTCTGAGGTACCAGTGAGTAATAACAAGAAAATTTGGAAGTCCAAGATTTCACTAAAAGTGAAAATTTTCATGTGGTATCTTCGCAGTGGAGTTGTGTTAACCAAAGACAATCTCGCATGACACAACTGGCAAGGGAGTAAGAAGTGTTGTTTTTGTACTCATGACGAGACAATCAAACATCTTCTTTTTCAATGCAAATTTGCATGTTCTACGTGGTCAGTCATCCAAATAGCGTCAAATTTGTATCCCCACAAGTGTTGCCAATATTTTTGGTCATTGGTTGGATGGTATTTCAAATAGGTTCAAAACGCTAATAAGAGTGGGAGCGTATGCCTTAATTTGGTCGTTTTAGCTATGTAGAAATGATTTGGTTTTTAATGAAAAAAATACTTCTCCTCTACAGGTTATTTTCCGGTGTACGCAATTGCTACGTATGTGGTCTATGTTACAACGACCGGAGGACCAACCGCTGTTCAAGGTGGGGTGTATGCGATTGGAGCAGGTGGCTATGGAGGTTTTTTTCCAACATGGGTGGCAACATAACCTTCGGATCGATCCACCACCTCCATCGACATAGGCATAGTGTCGGTCTATAGGGCTCTACTGTTGCCGATTTGTCGGTTTTTTTCATCAATTTTTGTCAGACCTTTAGACTGGGCCGTGTGCATCCTAGTTATGCAGAAGCCGGATGTTACTCATAATGCTTTGTATCCACTTGATGCTACATTTTGAGATACTAATTAAAATCGCCCTTTATCAAAAAAAGACATCATCCAACATGAATTCCTGAAGAGAAACTGAAGAGTATTTGTTTGCCTTCAATTCCCGGCGGAGCAATTTCGCTCGACGAACAGCGAGACGAGATTGGCATGAACGTGCATTGGCGTGCTGTCCGGAGGCCCGAATCATTCCAATCCCGCATAGTCGTACGCCGTATCGCCTGGGCTAGGTCGCCATCTTGGCTGACATCTCCAGCGCCTCCTGTTCGCTCACATTCAGAGAAAAAACATAGACGATGATGGGTTTGACTGAAAGATGGAGCACTCGGGTTCTGAAAAGTTTGTCTGCAAAATGTGTGTACGTATGTGCCACTGTACCTCTTGCCCAATAACGCCATCACCAAACCTTGGTTCCCTGTTTGGAGATGTGCATATATAAAAATCTAAGCACTAACATGAGTTCCACCGACAAAAAGCAGAGTTGGTGATCAACTCATCCGGCACTAACCTTGTCTCTGAAGCTCGTCAACCCACCTCTTCTTTGCTCGGATGTAAGAGTCCTGATGCCCACACAGGAAATATCGAATAGATTAACGTGAAACAGGAAGCAGGCGATCAACTCATCCGGCACATATTCACAGAAGATCACTAAACGAAGTACCAAAGAGAAGAGAAGATCTCTGTCACCGTGCTAGTGATGTCGTAGACGACTACCGCGGCGGCGACGCCGCGGAACATGGGGGTGAGGCTGTGGTAGCGCTATTGGCCGGCAGTGTCCCAGATGTCGAACCCTCGCTCGCGTACTGGACTGCATCGACTGGACCCGGATCCCGCTCCTCCTGTTGATCCCAGCGCACGCATCGACTTTCTCGATGCTGCACCTCCGGTAGATCCAGTGAGCGACGCACACCTGCCGCTCCTCTATCGCTCTGGGTCCTACGACTCGCAAGCCCAGTAGACCTCCTTTTAGTGTTGGAATGGGCTGGCGGCTGGCAGACGGCCCAATGCACCAGAGGCGTCCGTTTCGGCCCGGGGAGCAGTAGCCGATAGGACAGCTGGTCCAGATTAGCCACACTGCAAAACAGATGTCTTTTCACATTAAATCTGACGGCCAGAAACTCCCAGATTAATAAAACGAACGGCCAAAAACCCAAATCGCTATGAGGGCAGGGATTAGGTGCGTACTAGATCATCTAAGGCGCGTGTTGCCGCGCCCATCCATTGTTACAATATAATGATAGTATGTACTTAATACCAAATCCTCAGTGTATTATTAACAAGAACTGGAAGGTTTGGGACTAAACTTATAAGAATTGCATATAAATAAGATAGTACACGTAACATTGAGGTTACAATTACCGAGAAGTAAATATCAAAATTTTGAGGGCAAGATATTCAAGTGAAAAGTATTAATTATATATTGTTGTAACAGACTACTTTAAGATGAATTAATGCTACAAATTTTCCATGTCAAATATGTATCATGCAATCTCATAAATACAAAGCTCACTCCGGCCTTTATGCAAAATAAAGATCTGCAATTAGCTTGCTGACGTGCGAGGCTTCAAAAGACATCAAACATTTCACATGCCTTTTTTACAGGCCGTACTACCAAATCAAGCACTCAAAGAGACCTTTGAAAAGTAAACAATCATACATCGACAAACTTTGATATAGCCCCCTGCCACACCACAAATCGCAAGCTCTAATATATGTCAACTGCTGCTGCATCCGTTCTTAAGCAGATCATTTGAAGTTCAGTCTTCATTGGAGATTTGGAGTTATATCGTCTACCACCACAAAATTTTCTCAAGTCAAAAACACCAACTTCTGTTCCAAGGTGAACTTGATGTTTTCAGCCTGTTCAAAGAGAGGGAAAAATAAATAAATCCATTTGAACCTTGGTAACAGGATTAAAGGTGCATAAAGATAGTTGTATAATTTGCAACCTTTCAGAACCCATGAAGCTCCCCTTCATAAGCAACAAAACACATCACACAAAAAAGTAGTACCATATTTTCACCAAGGCAAACTTCATTCACGCAAGTGACTGGAAACACACACACACACAAAACGTGGTTAAAGGGGAAATTCCCTCCCTTAAGTGTACATTGTTAGGTAGAAGATGCACCCTTGTGGATCAAACGTGGGTGGGTGAGCTTAAAACCATGTACCCATGCCAACAAATCGTTATTTGGAAGCAACAACAATTTCAGGTGATTGGGGCCATGTGGATTAAACATGGGTGGACAAGCATACAACCGACATTCCAAGTTCCCAAGTGTTTTTCTTGTACAAGCCCAATCTAATTAGGTTCTGAAAATCATGAAGTTCTGACATGATCGTCCATTTTTTGTGCGTGTGAAGTATACATATAGTTACATTGAAATTAATAATCGATAATATTAAACAGAAATCCTTGAATATGTCAGGCTTAAATTACATGAAACTAAATCTGAAGAAATTTAGGACAGTAAAAAAATGCACCATCAGGAAAAATGGAAATGCATCCTACATTCTTTCAAAATATATATGTTAGTTATTTAGTAACACGATGTCCTGAACAGATTTTAGGATGACATAGATGAAGGACAGAAAATAGTATCCTATCTACTTGTTTCAGTTAAGATGTCATAGCTCTTTTATATGACTAAAAACCTTAATATTCGTTAGTCATCGGAGAGGATGAAATCATACTTGTAAAAATGTTCCATGAGTTCATATCTACCTGCTAACCCTTTTCACAAAACAATTTTACCTGCTACCGACTCATAAATCCTTTAGCTTGATTAGCATCGGTTGTAGTACAAGTAAACTGTTACTTATACACAGCTTAACACATAAGCTTTGAACGATAAACGTACGAAACTGAATAAGTTGAAAGTTTAACAATTTTTCACATGGAGGCTGGAACATATGCCATTCTCAGATCTTGATCAAAACCGAAGAATTGGTATTCACCATCTTTATCATATATAATAAGAACTGGGATACTACAAAATAAGATTTGATCTGCTCACCTTGGGGCAGCAATCTCCACGACACATACGCATAAGGAAGAACACAGGGAGATCTACCCAAGCATGATGTTTAGTATTTTGTGCTGCTGGAGTAGAGAGGGTGAGCTTAGAGTGGCCAGGGAGGAAGCATATATACACGCAACAGTTGGAAACTGAAGTGTGCAGACGAGACATCGCCCCCAGGCATGAATGCCTGCTTGAAAACTGAAGTATGATTGTGTTAATTAAGTCTGGGTGGAGTAGTATCCAGGAGATAATGCGCCATCATCGCCCGCGTCCCCCACACCTTCATACCTTTGCAGGCGGATCGTCCGACGGCTGGATCGACCTGCCCTCGGTTCACCCGGATCCGGCGTTTCTGCTCGATCCCCTCACGCTGGTTTCGCTCGTGAGTGGATCGTAGTGTTAGAGTTAAGCACGACTTGCACGGAACGTGCATGTATCCAAGTCCACCTAGGATTGATACACTAGTAGAAAAAGGGTCAAATGTCAACCACATTAGTGCCGGTTTGATTTTGAGTCGGCACTAATGTGTGCATTAGTGCCGGTTCCAACGGCTAGCCGGCCGCTCTCATTAGTACCGGTTCGTGGCTAACCTTTAGCACCGGTCCGTGCCACGGACCGGTACTAAAGTGAGTGGTGGCAGGATGTTGTCAGTCCGGGGCCCCTCCAGCACCTTTAGTACCGGTCCGTGGCACGAACCGGTGCTAAAGGTCGTCCTACATAAACCCTTTGTCCACCCGAGCTCGCTCTGTTCTTCCCCTTCCCCCTCTCCTCTCTGTTCTTCCTCTCTTCCTCTCGAGCTCATCACACATTTTGCCCAAAATTTGTCAAGATTTGAAGGCCCCCATCCATTCAAATGATCACAAAGGTTAGCAACTTTGTCCTTTCATCTCTCATTGCTAGATTAGCTCTTGCAATGCTTTGTATAGTGATTAATTTATGAGTTTAGTAATTTGGGAGGAAATATATGTGCTAGTATTTGATTTATATGCAATTTGAGGTCAAAAATAACACTTAGTTTGCATATGTAGGTGTGGTTTACTTACTTCCTTCTAAATCTCTGTCGTAACCACAGTCGATCGCCCGCACCGTTCCGTCGCCGGCACCACCTTGTGGTGAGCCTCTGGTTCATGAATGTTTTACATTACCAAATTGATGTTTGTGTGATTTGGCTATATAATTACTCGTATAATTATCTTAGCCGTACGTTGTTTGTTATACATAGTGCCATGGTTTTGATATCCGTCCCCGTCGGCCCTCGTCCTTGTTATGATTCGGATGTGGTATATTCTCTGTTAAAACTAGTTGTTGCATTTCGTGTTTATGACAAATTATGCCCATCAAGTTGACATAGATATTTTTGTCTAGGAGGTTTGTGAACCGGAAATTCCAACCGACCCTATTGTCGAGAGGTTAAATTTAGTTGAAAGAGAAAACGAGTATTTGAAAGAAAAATTGAAAAGAATTGAGGGGGAGAAGATGGAATTGGAGTTGCATGTTGCCGATGTCGTCGATGATCACAAGATCAAGATGGAGAAAATGCGCTTGAAGATTAGAAAGATTAGATAATATGCCATTGATAGTGAGGCTTGGTATCATTATGCTGTTGGATCAATTGTTACCTTAGTTGCGATCTTGATCGCATTTGTTGTTGCATTTAAATGCTTTAGTTAGAGAGTTATTTGTTTGTTGCATTTAAGTCTTGTATGAACTTTATGTATGAACTTGTATTAATTTGGTCTTTTCGGTGTTGTGTAATGAAGATGAGCCGACAATGGATGTACGATGACCGATGCTCTCCCGAGTTCATTAATGGCGTGCAAACTTTTCTGCTTGCGGCTGAGGCAAACAAGCGGGCGGATGGTTTTATGCCTTGTCCATGTTTAGTCTGTAAGAATGATCACAATTACTCTACGTCAAGAACCATTCACGTCCACCTGTTTAAGTCCGGTTTCATGCCCCACTATAATGTTTGGACCAAGCACAGAGAAAGAGGGGTTATGATGGAAGGCAATGAAGAAGAAGAGGATGACGACAGCTATCCTGGCCATGGGTTCCCTGAATACGATGATACAACAATGGGGGAAGAAGCTGAGCCGGCAAAGCGGGAAGAAGCTGAAGAAGAGGCATCAGATGAGCCCGCTGATGATCTAGGTCGGGCCATTGCCGATGCAAAGAGAAACTGCGCAAGTGATTTGGAGAATAAGAAGTTGCAGCGCATGTTAGAGGATCACAAGAAATTGTTGTACCCGAATTGCGAAACTGACAAGAAAAAGTTGGGCACCACACATGAATTGCTGCAATGGAAGGCAGAGAATGGTGTATCTGACAAGGGATTTGGAAAGTTGCTGGTAATGATAAAGAATATGCTTCCAAAGGACAACGAATTGCTCCAGAGTACGTACGAAGCAAAGAAGGTTGTCTGCCCTCTAGGATTAGAGGTGCAGAAGATACAGGCATGCCCTAATGACTGCATCCTCTACCGTGGTGAGTACGAGGATTTGAACGCTTGCCCGGTATGCGGTGCATTGCGCTATAAGATCAGGCGAGATGACCCTGGTGATGTCGAGGGCGAGCGCCCCAGGAAGAAGATTCCTGCCAAGGTGATGTGGTATGCTCCTATAATACCACAGTTGAAACGTTCGTTCCAAAACAAAGAGCATGCCAAGGCGATGCGATGGCACAGAGAAGACCGTAAGAAAGACGGAAAGTTGAGAGTACCCGCTGACGGGTCGCAGTGGAGAAAAATTGAGAGAAAATACGGGAAGGAGTTTGCAGATGACGCAAGAAACGTATGGTTTGGTCTAAGCGCAGATGGCATTAATCCTTTTGGGGAGCAGAGCAACAACCATAGCACCTGGCCTGTGACTCTATGTTTGTATAACCTTCCTCCTTGGTTGTGCATGAAGCGGAAGTTCATTATGATGTCAGTGCTCATCCAAGGCCCTAAGCAACCCGGCAACGACATTGATGTGTACCTAAGGCCATTAGTTGAAGAACTCTTGCGGCTGTGGAATGGAACAGGTGTACGTGCGTGGGATGAGCACATGGGGGAAGAATTTGACCTAAAGGCCTTGCTGTTCGTGACCATCAATGATTGGCCTGCTCTCAGTAACCTTTCAAGACAGACAAACAAGGGATACCGCGCATGCACGCACTGTTTGGATGATACCGACAGTATATATTTGGACAATTGTAGGAAGAATGTGTACCTGGGACATCGTCAATTTCTTCCGAGCAGGCATCCCGTAAGAAAGAAAGGCAAGCATTTCAAAGGTGAGGCGGATCACCGGACGAAGCCTCGCCATCGTACTGGTGCTGATGTACATGATATGGTCAAGGATTTGAAGGTAGTCTTTGGAAAGGGTCCTGGCGGACAACCTGTTCCGAATGACGCTGACGGACGCGCACCCATGTGGAAGAAGAAATCTATATTTTGGAACCTACCCTATTGGAAAGACCTAGAGGTCTGCTCTGCAATCGACGTGATGCACGTGACGAAGAATCTTTGCGTGACCCTGCTTGGCTTCTTGGGCGTGTATGGGAAGAGAGAAGATACACCTGAGGCACGGAAGGACCAGCAACGTATGCATGGAAAAGATGACATACATCAGGGTCATGCCAGCTACGCTCTTACCAAAGAAGAGAAGGAAATCTTCTTTGAATGCCCGCTCAGTATTAAGGTACAGTCTGGCTTCTCGTCAAATATAAAGGGAATAATAAACATGGCAGAGAAAAAGTTCCAGAACCTAAAGTCTCATGGCTGCCACGTGATTATGACGCAACTGCTTCCGGTTGCATTGACGGGGCTTCTACCGGATAACGTTCGATTAGCCATTGTGAAGCTATGTGCATTCCTCAATGCAATCTCTCAGAAGGTAATCGATCCAGAAATCATACCAAGGTTAGAGAATAATTTGGTGCAATGTCTTGTCAGTTTCGAGTTAGTGTTCCCACCATCCTTCTTCAACATCATGACGCGCGTCCTAGTTCACCTATGCGAAGAGATTAACGTTTTGGGTCCTGTATTTCTACACAATATGTTCCCCTTTAAGAGGTTCATGGGAGTCTTAAAGAAATATGTTCATAACCGTGCTAGGCCAGAAGGAAGCATCTCTAAGGGCCATGAAAATGAGGAGGTCATTGAGTTTTGTATTGACTTTATTCCTGACCTTAAGCCGATTGATGTTCCTGAATCGCGGCATAAGGGCAGACTGGATGGAAAAGGCATGCTAGAAGGGAATCAAAAAATATGTATGGACGGACATTCTCTCACTGAAGCACACTACATAGTTCCACAGAATTCCGCCTTGGTGGCTCCGTATATGGACGAACACAAGAATTTTCTACGCTCCAAACACACAGAGCGGTCTGATGACTGGATTACACGTGAACAAACCAGGAGTTTCGCCGGCTGGTTGCAGACCCGTACCATGCATGACGCCTCTATTGAAGATGACCTGTACTCGTTGTCCCAGTTACCATCTTCGAATATAATGACTTTCAAAGGGTACGAGATAAATGGTAATACATTTTACACGATCGCCCAAGATAAGAAGAGCACCAACCAAAATAGTGGTGTCCGCTTTGATGCAACAACCAAGACGGGAAAGAAAACATATTATGGTTACATAGAGGAGACATGGGAACTTGACAATGGACGTGGTTTGAAGGTCCCTTTGTTTCGGTGCAAATGGGTCAATATGACACGAGGCGGGGTAACGGAAGACCCGCAGTATGGAATGACAACAGTGGATCTCAACAATCTTGCGTATGCAGACGAACCATTCGTCCTAGCTAATGATGTGGCACAGGTTTTCTATGTGGAGGATATGTCTACCAAGCCGAGAAAAAGAAAAGAAACGGAAGCGAATGCATCATACGATGAGCCAAAGCGCCACATAGTTCTTTCTGGGAATAGAAACATCGTGGGAGTGGATGACAAGACAGACATGTCAGAAAATTATGAAAAGTTTGATGAAATTGCTCCATTCACAGTGAATATTGACCCGAGCATCCAGTTAAATGATGAAGATTTTCCATGGCTACGGTGCAAAGGGACACACGTGAAGAAAAAGTTTCACACCCAAAGATCTGGGATGTGATCGGCTTCACTATCCTCACTTTCTTCTATGTTTCACACCCAGGAGGGAATATCTGTAATAGTTAGGGTAGTTATGTGTTTTGGCATTTGAAACGCGAAGAAATTTTATGTGCAAACAAATTCTTTCGTGCATTTACTGATTTTTTCAGCTAAATGACCCTGAAATTGAAAAACATTTCAAATGAACTCAGAAAAGGTTGAAAGTTGGCATGGTATCATAATTTCACCCACATAGCATGTGCAAAAAAGTAGAGAGGGTTACCGCAAAAACTGGATGCACTTCGTGTACAAAATGGACAATCTCTTTCGAAGTATCAGGGTTTCGGACGAAAACTCATCCGTTACAAAGGCATTTCATTTTTTAAATAGACTAAGCATTACCAAATTGAATATAATGATAAAACACACTAATATTAAACATAAGAAAAAAGAATCACTAAAAAAATTATTTTCAAAGTTAAGTTATTCACAAACTAGTGATTCACACAAATTTCAAATAATTCAAAATATAAACTATTCAAATTTGTAAACTACCCGCACTAATAGAAAGTTTGTAATTTTTTGTACCTAAAGCAAAAATATTCCCAAAGAAACTCTAAATACAGCAAAAAACAACTCAAAAATAAATAAACCAAAAATAAATAAAACAAAAAATAAGAAAATAAAAAAACCCACCAACTGGGCCAGAGCGGCCTACATATGACTAGAAACCCACCTGTAGTTGGGCCAGGATGCAGGCCCGCAAGCCCAGTAAGACCACAGGCAGAGTAGGAGAGGTAGGCCCAGAAGGCCTGCTATTGAGAGGAGCTCAATGCAGTGCCCGCGTCGGGGCTTATAAACTGGTTCTGGCGCTCCTCAACTAGCGAGGGGGGACTAAACTTCTGCGCCCCTCGCCTGACAGCGCACACCCTTTAGTACCGGGTCGTGGCTCCAACCGGTACTAAAGGGTGGGTCTTTAGTACCGGTTGGTGCCACCACCCGGTTGTAAAGGGTGTGCGCTTCCCGCCGCTTGGCCTGGCCAAAACAGACCTTTAGTACCGGTTGGTGGCTTCAACCGGTACTAAAGGTTGTTCTATATAAGAAAAAACTTCAAAAAAAATCAGTTTCTCATCTCTCCCTCTGCTTCTTTCTCCTCTGCCCCGTCGCCGCCGCCCCTCGTCGCCGGCCCCGTCGCCGTCCCCGTCGCCGCGCCCCGCCCCGTCCTCCCGTCGTACCCGCCCAGCCCGTCCCCATCCCCGACGTCACCGCCCGTCTCCGTCCCCGTCACCGCCCCCCGTCGCTGCGCCTCGCCGGTGAGCTCCTGCCCCGGCCGCCATGTCCACACACACATTGTTATAGAAATGTTAGCAATTTTTCTGTTTTTTAGTTATAGAAATATTAGAAATGTTAGTTATATAGAAATGTTATAAATTTTTCTATTTTTTAGTTATAGAAATATTTATAGAAATGTTAGCAATTTTTCTGTTTTTTAGTTATAGAAATATTAGAAATGTTAGTTATATATATAGAAATGTTAGAAATTTTAGAGTTAGTTTTAGCTAGATGAATTAGATTAATGTCAAATTGTTAGAATTTGGATATAGAATTTTAGTTATCACAATCCAATCATTTAAAAAATGTTAATTTTTGCGGGCATATAGTATTTGTTCTCGACGATGCCCGGCCCGCATCCTCGCCGTCGACCCGTTCGCCACGACGTCCGGCTGACCCCTGTCCGGGACTGGGCTCCGCCGGGCTGGCACTGGGAGGTGCTACCTGGAGGGGCGCGTCGCTTGGTGAGGAACCCGGCCTCGGGTCCCGTCGTCGACCCTGATCTCCTTTATTGGCGTTCGCGTGGGCCACATTCGGTGCAGAGGGAGCCGGCCCCGCCGGAGGTGGTGCGTCGTCATGTCAGGGAGGAGGACGAGCACGTCCATCGCTACATGGCTGCTATGGACGTCAGGTTCTCCAATACCTGGCAGGTTCTTTGGGCAGATGACCGGAGATATGATAATGTGATGGTTCCTTGTCTTTGGGTGTCCACCGCCCGCGCCCCAGGAACCGCTAGTGGCCTAGATTATTCTGTAGTATTCGATCTTTATTAGCTACCTAGCCAGTGATGTATTCGAGATTATATATTATTCGAGACGATGTATTCGAGATTATATATTATTCGAGACGATGCATATTATGTACTATATGATTCAGTTTTTCCTTATTGATTGCATCCATGCACTGTAATCTGAATACTAAATTGTTTTATATTTCTTCTGTATTAGTTAATTAAAAGCTATGGCGGACAATACCGGCAGAGAGGGAGAAGAGGCCCTGTTCGAGATCATACGCAGCCCTAATAGGCCAGATGATCTGAATGAAGAAAATGACGGCTCCCAATATCTGAACAATACCGGGGAGGGTGATGATAATATATTCGATCTCGACGACCGAGCTGATGAAGTCATGAACTATAATTATGATTATGATGCCGCAGACAATGATTATGATGACGAATACAATGTTGATCTTGAAATAACAAAGACTACCGGCGAGGTATATTTATATAACCAGGCATCTAGTGATCATCACATGTTTTTTTAGTTGAAGATATATTAACAAATCGATCTTTCTTCTTTCAGCCCTCCGGATCGAGCAAATCTGCTTCTATAGACAGCGGGGCAATGCGCGGCCCGGGCAAAAAGCTGAAGGAGGGTGTAAAGTACAACATCAATTCCATCAAAGCTAGTGGCGAGCCCCTCACGCCTAAGAACATTGCGAACAAGTTCGTTCATCAGTGCGGAGTTCTTGTGAAGGACCAACTCCCGATCTCCATTCAAGAATGGAAAGAGCCAAAAACTAAACGCCCAGATGTTACTTGGATCGACGACAGAGCAAATCAAAAGCTTTGGGAATCTCTGATGGAACATTGCACCCTACCAGATTATTTCACTGATGCAGATGTGCAGAAAGTCAAGGACGCTGCTCTTAAGAAGACGCCAATTGCATTCAACACCCACAAGAAAACTGTATGGGCCAACTACCTCGCTGCAGAAAGGAAGACTCCAGAATTCAAGGGAACACTGGAGAACCAAAGAGAACACTGGCCCGCTTTCGTGAAATTCAAGGAATCAGAATTATCTAAGGAACGGTCGAGAAAAAACAAGGCCAATGCCGCAAAAAAGACGCAGTTCCATAGGCTGGGTCCAGGTGGCTACGCGGTGGCAATGCCTAAGTGGGATAAGTATGAGCAAGAGACGGAGGATGCAGGGGTCACTCCGGTTACTAGGAGCTGGCCCCCCAGGTGCAGAACTTGGTTCTATGCGCATGGGGGGGGGGGCGTTGGACCCGAAGACAGGCCTTGTTTCGAAGAAGGCAAGTCTAAAAGGAGCTGAACAGAAGTTACTTGACACAATAGAAGATGCTCAAAAGGGGGTGTTCACGCCCAACAGAGAGAACGACGAGCTTACGCGCGCCCCGGGAAATCCTGAACACCCGGGAAGAACACGAGGCAAGGGCGTTATTCCCTGGTATGAGGGCTTTTCAGAATGGAACGATGACTACAGGACCCGTGCAAGAAAGAAGATGGAGGAGGAGAAGAAGAGGAAGCTGGAGGAGGAACAGAGGAAGCAGGACACGGAACGCCTTCAAGGCCTAGAAGCAAGGCACGCGGACTTGGCACTCAAATTCCAGCAGCAGCAGATCGACTCACTTAGCCAGGAAAGGGGGTCTCAGCAGCGGCAGCAACAAGCGGATGATCATCCAACATTGGATAGCACCATCCCATCCATGCCGAGAAGCAGCGTTAGTTCCGCCCCGGGCGACGCACTGCTGGATACATACCCTGTGGATGACATCATAGAGAACACTAACTGTGAGCTACACTTCAAAATGAAGAACATATCCATGAAGGTGGCGGACGTCGCTGCTTTTACAATTACCCCCGAAGCAACCTTCCATTGCGCCCCAATTCCAGCGGGCTATGCTCGTGTCTTGGTTGATGAGGTGGTGGACCCATATTCGGGGCTACAGCTTGACATTCCTGAAGGTGACGACGAGCACACACTGGGAGGGGCCATACATCGTATCATCCTATGGAGAAAGGATTGCATCATCTTTCGAAGTCCACCGACACCGCGTCTGCCGACTCCTCCTCGAAGTCCGCCACCGTGTTAGCAGACTCCCACTCCTCCAAGTCCCCGAACGTGTGAGCAGAATCTTGCTTCAAGTCCGGCACAGTGTCAGGCCACTCCTCCTGTTTCAAGTCCGACACCGTGTCAGGCCACACCTCCTGCTTCAAGTCCGGCACAGCTTCAGGCCACACCTCCTGCTTCAAGTCCGACATCGTGTCAGGCCACACCTCCTGCTTCAAGTCCGACATAGCGTCAGGCCACTCCTCCTGCTCCAACTCAGCGACGTCAGCCGTCTCCGCCGCCTCAGCAATCGCAGAAGAGACACGCCGCGGCTATGGTGCGTAGCGGTACGACTCGAGGTAGTACAGGAAGTACAGGCGGAGACAAGCGATATAAATATGGTCCAAGCGGCCTCGCTCCTCTTCCTCAGAGGCCTTACGACATGACCGAGGAGCAAAATGATGCCATAGTGCAGGCCGAAGTGGGCGCCCATTTTGGACCGAAACCGGCACCGCCGCCGAGGGAGAAAGTGCTTGACGAAAAGATTGACCACTTCATTCGTATGGCTAGACCACCAGCTCCCAATCCTGTTGACTCAGACTATGAGCGCCAAATCAGGAAGGCACATCGAGCACGACTATAGAAAGAAGCGAGCTCGAGCTCGAGCCAACAAGCAACTATCAAAAAATGCGGGAAAACTGTTCCCCAGCTGGGAGAACAGGCGGCAATGTGGTAATAACTGAGGATCATATAATGCAGGCTAAAATGCTCAAGATCACTGTTGGACAACTCCTCGATATCGAGCCCATGTCTCCGCTTAGAGAGGAGGAAATAAAACGGAAATATGTCCGGGGCCAACCTTTGGTCGAGCCCGAGGAGGTCAAGAACCTCCCAACGAGAATGTATGAATTGCATGGTTGGTACATGAAAATTACCAAGAGTTCCAATCGAGAGTCCCTCATGGTGCAAGTCGAGGAAGATCATTACTTCCATAAGAAAGCTCTGTCCGTTGAGTATTTAGAACTATTTCAGTTATTCAATCAAGATGTACTCGACAAATCTATCGTCAGTTGCTATTGTCTGTAAGTGATTTCTTTCTGTAATTTAAGTCTCAAGCTAGCTCTAGTGCTCATTGATTGATCATTAATTACCTGTAATTATATATCCTCACTATATATTCTTTTCTGTGGTATTATGCAGGATAAAGATGTATGAAATGAAAAAAGTTGGACGCTATGGCATTGGGTTCATTGACACAAATACCATTAATGAATACACATGGAAATCGGAATGGTGTAGACAAGATGTAGAGAAAAACATGCTAGAGTTCTTGAAGCGCCTCAATAGCAATGAAGATATACTACTTCCTTACAACTTCGAGTGAGTCACACTGTCTTGTACTACAAATTCTGTTTTTGCTTACTAGCTAGATGTTAATAAGTGTATAGGGTTTAGGGTTATAGTTGATTAGTGTTATGCACATGCCCGCTTAATTTATACATCCAAACGTATGCGCATGCAGGTTCCACTGGATCTTGTTAGACATTAAAGTTGACAAAGGAAAAGTTGAAGTACTGGACTCACTACTTAAAAAAGAAAGTGACTACAACATCGTAAAGGGGATAGTCAATAGGTAATTTCAATCATTATTAACTATATCTTGGCCTATTTAGTTCGTCATTTCCTGATATGAACTATTTTTAATAACCCCTTTATTAATTTTCTTTGTCGGCGGGCAGGGCTTGGGCAAAGTAAATCAAGGTGACTCCAGGAAAATGGCGAGAAAAGCTATTTTGGTATCGACCCAAGGTAAGTAATTAAGTAGTACTAGCTAGCTAGCTACCATCTCTTTAATTCTTGTTTCAATACCATTAATTAATTATCATGCTTGATTAATTATTATCTGATTAAATTCTATTCTCGTAAAGGCCCTGAAGCAGGCGCCGGGGACTGAAGTGTGTGCATACTATGTTTGCGAGAACATTCGCAAGATGGCGTCCGAAAGGAGCAGATCTGATAGACAGCAATGGTACGTTTGCCAAACACTATTCACAAATCTTACATGATTGTCGATATCTAGTCACACAACTAATACACATGCATATTGATCTCCTTCTTAACATTTCAAAGACGTGCGGACCAGCTCCTACCAATAGAGCGCATATGAGCACTTCAAGAGGAAATAGCGGGATTTTTGCTCGACCAGGTCATAGATCCCAAAGGAGAATACTATTACCCGCTACCGCCCCATGAACCACTTGTCATCGTGCTCCGAAGGCATCAAGGCAACATGTAGGAGAAATTGTATATATATATATACATGTGTATGTGTGAATAATTAATGGTGGTTGTGAGACATTCGATTATATATATATATGATCGGTTCTACGAGAAATCTATTTATATATATGCATAACTTGTACAATATGTAGTATCGTAAAATACCAGCAAACAAAAAAGAATTAAATGGAAAACACAAAATTAATGGAAAAATAAAAATAAAAACCAAACCCCCCCCCAAACATTTAGTACCGGTTGGTGCTACCAACCGATACTAATGGTCTACCAGTACCCGGGCCTGGCTCGTGCCACGTGCTGGCACTTTAGCGCAGGTTCGTGCCGAACCGATAGTAAAGGGGGGGCTTTAGTGTCCACTCTTTAGTGCCGGTTGTAGAACCGGCACTTAAGGCCCTTATGAACCGACGCTAAAGCCCGGTTCTACACTAGTGATAGTCCTACTAGGATTAGATATCCTACACGCCTCGGTCATGTAATTGGCTAGCCTGCGTGCTATCTATACATGTTCCTTAGCCCCTGTAACCTGAACCACAACGAGAAAAGATCGAAGCAATACAAAGAAGTATTCAACAGGACCGACAATTCCAACCGACCCTATTGTCGAGAGGTTAAATTTAGTTGAAAGAGAAAATGAGTATTTGAAAGAAAAATTGAAAAGAATTGAGGGGGAGAAGATGGAATTTGAGTTGCATGTTGCCGATGTCGTCGATGATCACAAGATCAAGATGGAGAAAATGCGCTTGAAGATTAGAAAGATTAGATAATATGCCATTGATAGTGAGGCTTGGTATCATTATGCTGTTGGATCAATTGTTACCTTAGTTGCGATCTTGATCGCATTTGTTGTTGCATTTAAATGCTTTAGTTAGAGAGTTATTTGTTTGTTGCATTTAAGTCTTGTATGAACTTTATGTATGAACTTGTATTAATTTGGTCTTTTCGGTGTTGTGTAGTGAAGATGAGCCGACAATGGATGTACGATGACCGATGCTCTCCCGAGTTCATTAATGGCGTGCAAACTTTTCTGCTTGCGGCTGAGGCAAACAAGCGGGCGGATGGTTTTATGCCTTGTCCATGTTTAGTCTGTAAGAATGATCACAATTACTCTACGTCAAGAACCATTCACGTCCACCTGTTTAAGTCCGGTTTCATGCCTCACTATAATGTTTGGACCAAGCACAGAGAAAGAGGGGTTATGATGGAAGGCAATGAAGAAGAAGAGGATGACGACAACTATCCTGGCCATGGGTTCCCTGAATACGATGATACAACAATGGGGGAAGAAGCTGAGCCGGCAAAGCGGGAAGAAGCTGAAGAAGAGGCATCAGATGAGCCCGCGGATGATCTAGGTCGGGCCATTGCCGATGCAAAGAGAAACTGCGCAAGTGATTTGGAGAATAAGAAGTTGCAGCGCATGTTAGAGGATCACAAGAAATTGTTGTACCCGAATTGCGAAACTGACAAGAAAAAGTTGGGCACCACACATGAATTGCTGCAATGGAAGGCAGAGAATGGTGTATCTGACAAGGGATTTGGAAAGTTGCTGGTAATGATAAAGAATATGCTTCCAAAGGACAACGAATTGCCCGAGAGTACGTACGAAGCAAAGAAGGTTGTCTGCCCTCTAGGGTTAGAGGTGCAGAAGATACAGGCATGCCCTAATGACTGCATCCTCTACCGCGGTGAGTACGTGGATTTGAACGCTTGCCCGGTATGCGGTGCATTGCGCTATAAGATCAGGCGCGATGACCCTGGTGATGTCGAGGGCGAGCGCCCCAGGAAGAAGATTCCTGCCAAGGTGATGTGGTATGCTCCTATAATACCACAGTTGAAACGTTTGTTCCAAAACAAAGAGCATGCCAAGGCGATGCGATGGCACAGAGAAGACCGTAAGAAAGACGGAAAGTTGAGAGTACCCGCTGACGGGTCGCAGTGGAGAAAAATTGAGAGGAAGTACGGGAAGGAGTTTGCAGATGACGCAAGAAACGTATGGTTTGGTCTAAGCGCAGATGGCATTAATCCTTTTGGGGAGCAGAGCAGCAACCATAGCACCTGGCCTGTGACTCTATGTTTGTATAACCTTCCTCCTTGGTTGTGCATGAAGCGAAAGTTCATTATGATGTCAGTGCTCATCCAAGGCCCTAAGCAACCCGGCAACGACATTGATGTGTACCTAAGGCCATTAGTTGAAGAACTCTTGCGGCTGTGGAATGGAACAGGTGTACGTGCGTGGGATGAGCACATGGGGGAAGAATTTGACCTAAAGGCCTTGCTGTTCGTGACCATCAATGATTGGCCTGCTCTCAGTAACCTTTCAGGACAGACAAACAAGGGATACCGCGCATGCACGCACTGTTTGGATGATACCGACAGTATATATTTGGACAATTGTAGGAAGAATGTGTACCTGGGACATCGTCAATTTCTTCCGAGCAGGCATCTCGTAAGAAAGAAAGGCAAGCATTTCAAAGGTGAGGCGGATCACCGGACGAAGCCTCGCCATCGTACTGGTGCTGATGTACATGATATGGTCAAGGATTTGAAGGTAGTCTTTGGAAAGGGTCCTGGCGGACAACCTGTTCCGAATGACGCTGACGGACGCGCACCCATGTGGAAGAAGAAATCTATATTTTGGAACCTACCCTATTGGAAAGACCTAGAGGTCTGCTCTGCAATCGAGGTGATGCACGTGACGAAGAATCTTTGCGTGACCCTGCTTGGCTTCTTGGGCGTGTATGGGAAGAGAGAAGATACACCTGAGGCACGGGAGGACCAGCAACGTATGCATGGAAAAGATGACATACATCAGGGTCATGCCAGCTACGCTCTTACCAAAGAAGAGAAGGAAATCT
Organism: Aegilops tauschii subsp. strangulata; assembly: GCF_002575655.3. Lineage (NCBI taxonomy): Eukaryota > Viridiplantae > Streptophyta > Magnoliopsida > Poales > Poaceae > Aegilops > Aegilops tauschii. The sequence continues at coordinate 597,534,567 of NC_053037.3, forward strand.
TCTTTGAATGCCTGCTCAGTATTAAGGTACAGTCTGGCTTCTCGTCGAATATAAAGGGAATAATAAACATGGCAGAGCAAAAGTTCCAGAACCAAAAGTCTCATGACTACCACGTGATTATGACGCAACTGCTTCCGGTTGCATTGAGGGGGCTTCTACCGAATAACGTTCGATTAGCCATTGTGAAGCTATGTGCATTCCTCAATGCAATCTCTCAGAAGGTAATCGATCCAGAAATCATACCAAGGTTAGAGAATGATTTGGTGCAATGTCTTGTCAGTTTCGAGTTGGTGTTCCCACCATCCTTCTTCAACATCATGACGCGCGTCCTAGTTCACCTATGCGAAGAGATTAACGTTTTGGGTCCTGTATTTCTACACAATATGTTCCCTTTTGAGAGGTTCATGGGAGTCTTAAAGAAATATGTTCATAACCGTGCTAGGCCAGAAGGAAGCATCTCTAAGGGCCATGAAAATGAGGAGGTCATTGAGTTTTGTATTGACCTTATTCCTGACCTTAAGCCGATTGATGTTCCTAAATTGCGGCATAAGGGCAGACTGGATGGAAAAGGCATGCTAGAAGGGAATCAAAAAATATGTATGGACGGACATTCTCTCACTGAAGCACACTACATAGTTCTACAGAATTCCGCCTTGGTGGCTCCGTATATGGACGAACACAAGAATTTTCTACGCTCCAAACACACAGAGCGGTCTGATGACTGGATTACACGTGAACAAACCAGGAGTTTCGCCGGCTGGTTGCAGACCCGTACCATGCATGACGCCTCTATTGAAGATGACCTGTACTCGCTGTCCCAGTTACCATCTTCGAATATAATGACTTTCAAAGGGTACGAGATAAATGGTAATACATTTTACACGATCGCCCAAGATAAGAAGAGCACCAACCAAAATAGTGGTGTCCGCTTTGATGCAACAACCAAGACGGGAAAGAAAACATATTATGGTTACATAGAGGAGATATGGGAACTTGACAATGGACGTGGTTTGAAGGTCCCTTTGTTTCGGTGCAAATGGGTCAATATGACACGAGGCGGGGTAACGGAAGACCCGCAGTATGGAATGACAACAGTGGATCTCAACAATCTTGCGTATGCAGACGAACCATTCGTCCTAGCTAATGATGTGGCACAGGTTTTCTATGTGAAGGATATGTCTACGAAGCCGAGAAAAAGAAAAGAAACGGAAGCGAATGCATCATACGATGAGCTAAAGCGCCACATAGTTCTTTCTGGGAATAGAAGCATCGTGGGAGTGGATGACAAGACAGACATGTCAGAAAATTATGAAAAGTTTGATGAAATTGCTCCATTCACAGTGAATATTGACCCGAGCATCCAGTTAAATGATGAAGATTTTCCATGGCTACGGTGCAAAGGGACACACGCGAAGAAAAAGTTTCACACCCAAAGATCTGGGATGTGATCGGCTTCACTATCCTCACTTTCTTCTATGTTTCACACCCAGGAGGGAATCTGTGTAATAGTTAGGGTAGTTATGTATTTTGGCATTTGAAACACGAAGAAATTTTATGTGCAAACAAATTCTTTCGTGCATTTACTGAGTTTTTCAGCTAAATGACCCTGAAATTGAAAAACATTTCAAATGAACTCAGAAAAGGTTGAAAGTTGGCATGGTATCATAATTTCACCCACATAGCATGTGCAAAAAAGTAGAGAGGGTTACCGCAAAAACTGGATGCACTTCGTGTACAAAATGGACAATCTCTTTCGAAGTATCAGGGTTTCGGACGAAAACTCATCCATTACAAAGGCATTTCATTTTTTAAATAAACTAAGCATTACCAAATTGAATATAATGATAAAACACACTAATATTAAACATAAGAAAAAAGAATCACTAAAAAATTTATTTTCAAAGTTAAGTTATTCACAAACTAGTGATTCACACAAATTTCAAATAATTCAAAATATAAACTATTCAAATTTGTAAACTACCCGCACTAATAGAAAGTTTGTAATTTTTTGTACCTAAAGCAAAAATATTCCCAAAGAAACTCTAAATACAGCAAAAAATAACTCAAAAATAAATAAACCAAAAATAAATAAAACAAAAAATAAGAAAATAAAAAAGCCCACCTATTGGGCCAGAGCGGCCTGCATATGACTAGAAACCCAACCTGTAGTTGGGCCAGGATGCAGGCCCGCAAGCCCAGTAGGACCACAGGTAGAGTAGGAGAGGTAGGCCCAGAAGGCCTACTATTGAGAGGAGCTCAATGCAGTGCCCGCGTCGGGGCTTATAAACTGGTCCTGGCGCTCCTCAACTAGCGAGGTGGGACTAAACTTCTGCGCCCCTCGCCTGACAGCGCACACCCTTTAGTACCGGGTCGTGGCTCTAACCGGTACTAAAGGGTGGGTCTTTAGTACCGGTTGGTGCCACCACCCGGTTGTAAAGGGTGTGCGCTTCCCGCCGCTTGGCCTGGCCAAAACAGACCTTTAGTACCGGTTGGTGGCTTCAACCGGTACTAAAGGTTGTTCTATATAAGAAAAAACTTCAAAAAAATCAGTTTCTCATCTCTCCCTCTGCTTCTTTCTCCTCTGCCCCGTCGCCGCCGCCCCTCGTCGCCGGCCCCGTCGCCGTCCCCGTCGCCGCGCCCCGCCCCGTCCTCCCGTCGTACCCGCCCAGCCCGTCCCCATCCCCGACGTCACCGCCCGTCTCCGTCCCCGTCACCGCCCCCCGTCGCTGCGCCTCGCCGGTGAGCTCCTGCCCCGGCCGCCATGTCCACACACACATTGTTATAGAAATGTTAGCAATTTTTCTGTTTTTTAGTTATAGAAATATTAGAAATGTTAGTTATATAGAAATGTTATAAATTTTTCTATTTTTTAGTTATAGAAATATTTATAGAAATGTTAGCAATTTTTCTGTTTTTTAGTTATAGAAATATTAGAAATGTTAGTTATATATATAGAAATGTTAGAAATTTTAGAGTTAGTTTTAGCTAGATGAATTAGATTAATGTCAAATTGTTAGAATTTGGATATAGAATTTTAGTTATCACAATCCAATCATTTAAAAAATGTTAATTTTTGCGGGCATATAGTATTTGTTCTCGACGATGCCCGGCCCGCATCCTCGCCGTCGACCCGTTCGCCACGACGTCCGGCTGACCCCTGTCCGGGACTGGGCTCCGCCGGGCTGGCACTGGGAGGTGCTACCTGGAGGGGCGCGTCGCTTGGTGAGGAACCCGGCCTCGGGTCCCGTCGTCGACCCTGATCTCCTTTATTGGCGTTCGCGTGGGCCACATTCGGTGCAGAGGGAGCCGGCCCCGCCGGAGGTGGTGCGTCGTCATGTCAGGGAGGAGGACGAGCACGTCCATCGCTACATGGCTGCTATGGACGTCAGGTTCTCCAATACCTGGCAGGTTCTTTGGGCAGATGACCGGAGATATGATCATGTGATGGTTCCTTGTCTTTGGGTGTCCACCGCCCGCGCCCCAGGAACCGCTAGTGGCCTAGATTATTCTGTAGTATTCGATCTTTATTAGCTACCTAGCCAGTGATGTATTCGAGATTATATATTATTCGAGACGATGTATTCGAGATTATATATTATTCGAGACGATGCATATTATGTACTATATGATTCAGTTTTTCCTTATTGATTGCATCCATGCACTGTAATCTGAATACTAAATTGTTTTATATTTCTTCTGTATTAGTTAATTAAAAGCTATGGCGGACAATACCGGCAGAGAGGGAGAAGAGGCCCTGTTCGAGATCATACGCAGCCCTAATAGGCCAGATGATCTGAATGAAGAAAATGACGGCTCCCAATATCTGAACAATACCGGGGAGGGTGATGATAATATATTCGATCTCGACGACCGAGCTGATGAAGTCATGAACTATAATTATGATTATGATGCCGCAGACAATGATTATGATGACGAATACAATGTTGATCTTGAAATAACAAAGACTACCGGCGAGGTATATTTATATAAGCAGGCATCTAGTGATCATCACATGTTTTTTTACTTGAAGATATATTAACAAATCGATCTTTCTTCTTTCAGCCCTCCGGATCGAGCAAATCTGCTTCTATAGACAGCGGGGCAATGCGCGGCCCGGGCAAAAAGTTGAAGGAGGGTGTAAAGTACAACATCGATTCCATCAAAGCTAGTGGCGAGCCCCTCATGCCTAAGAACATTGCGAACAAGTTCGTTCGTCAATGCGGAGTTCTTGTGAAGGACCAACTCCCGATCTCCATTCAAGAATGGAAAGAGCCAAAAACTAAACGCCCAGATGTTACTTGGATCGACGACAGAGCAAAACAAAAGCTTTGGGAATCTTTGATGGAACATTGCACCCTACCAGATTATTTCACTGATGCAGATGTGCAGAAAGTCAAGGACGCTGCTCTTAAGAAGATGCCAATTGCATTCAACACCCACAAGAAAACTGTATGGGCCAACTACCTCGCTGCAGAAAGGAAGACTCCAGAATTCAAGGGAACACTGGAGAACCAAAGAGAACACTGGCCCGCTTTCGTGAAATTCAAGGAATCAGAATTATCTAAGGAATGGTCGAGAAAAAACAGGGCCAATGCCGCAAAAAAGACGCAGTTCCATAGGCTGGGTCCAGGTGGCTACGCGGTGGCAATGCCTAAGTGGGATAAGTATGAGCAAGAGGTGGAGGATGCAGGGGTCACTCCGGTTACTAGGAGCTGGCCCCCCAGGTGCAGAACTTGGTTCTATGCGCATGGGGGGGCGCTGGACCCGAAGACAGGCCTTGTTTCGAAGAAGGCAAGTCTAAAAGGAGCTGAACAGAAGTTACATGACACAATAGAAGATGCTCGAAAGGGGGTGTTCACGCCGAACAGAGAGAACGACGAGCTTACGCGCGCCCCGGGAAATCCTGAACACCCGGGAAGAACACGAGGCAAGGGCGTTATTCCCTGGTATGAGGGCTTTTCGGAATGGAACGATGACTACAGGACCCGTGCAAGAAAGAAGATGGAGGAGGAGAAGAAGAGGAAGCTGGAGGAGGAACAGAGGAAGCAGGACGCGGAACGCCTTCAAGGCCTAGAAGCAAGGCACGCGGACTTGGCACTCAAATTCCTGCAGCAGCAGCAGATCGACTCACTTAGCCAGGAAAGGGGGTCTCAGCAGCGGCAGCAACAAGCGGATGATCATCCACCATTGGATAGCACCGTCCCATCCATGCCGAGAAGCAGCGTTAGTTCCGCCCCGGGCGACGCACTGCTGGATACATACCCTGTGGATGACATCATAGAGAACACTAACTGTGAGCTACACTTCAAAATGAAGAACATATCCATGAAGGTGGCGGACGTCGTTGCTTTTACAATTACCCCCGAAGCAACCTTCCATTGCGCCCTGATTCCAGCGGGCTATGCTCGTGTCTTGGTTGATGAGGTGGTGGACCCATATTCGGGGCTACAGCTTGACATTCCTGAAGGTGACGACGAGCACACACTGGGAGAGGCAATACATCGTATCATCCTATGGAGAAAGGATTGCATCATGTTTCGAAGTCCACCGACACCGCGTCTGCCGACTCCTCCTCGAAGTCCGCCACCGTGTCAGCGGACTCCTGCTCCTCCAAGTCCCCGAACGCGTGAGCAGACTCCTGCTTCAAGTCCGGCACAGTGTCAGGCCACTCCTCCTGTTTCAAGTCCGACAGCGTGTCAGGCCACACCTCCTGCTTCAAGTCCGGCACAGCGTCAGGCCACACCTCCTGCTTCAAGTCCAACATCGTGGTAGGCCACACCTCCTGCTTCAAGTCCGGCACAGCGTCAGGCCACTCCTCCTGCTCCAACTCAGCGACGTCAGCCGTCTCCGCCGCCTCAGCAATCGCAGAAGAGACACGCCGCAGCTATGGTGCGTAGCGGTACGACTCGAGGTAGTACAGGAAGTACAGGCGGAGACAAGCGATATAAATATGGTCCAAGCAGCCTCGCTCCTCTTCCTCAGAGGCCTTACGACATGACCGAGGAGCAAAATGATGCCATAGTGCAGGCCGAAGTGGGCGCCCATTTTGGACCGAAACCGGCACCGCCGCCGAGGGAGAAAGTGCTTGACGAAAAGATTGACCACTTCATTCGTATGGCTAGACCACCAGCTCCCAAGCCCGTTGACTCAGACTATGAGCGCCAAATCAGGAAGGCACATCGAGCACGACTATAGAAAGAAGCGAGCTCGAGCTCGAGCCAACAAGCAACTATCAAAAAATGCGGGAAAACTGTTCCCCAACTGGGAGAACAGGCGGCAATGTGGTAATAACTGAGGATCATATAATGCAGGCTGAAATGCTTAAGATCACTGTTGGACAACTCCTCGATATCGAGCCCATGTCTCCGCTTAGAGAGGAGGAAATAAAACGGAAATATGTCCGGGGCCAACCTTTGGTCGAGCCCGAGGAGGTCAAGAACCTCCCAACGAGAATGTATGAATTGCATGGTTGGTACATGAAAATTACCAAGAGTTCCAATCGAGAGTCCCTCGTGGTGCAAGTCGAGGAAGATCATTACTTCCATAAGAAAGCTCTGTCCATTGAGTATTTAGAACTATTTCAGTTATTCAATCAAGATGCACTCGACAAATCTATCGTCAGTTGCTATTGTCTGTAAGTGATTTCTTTCTGTAATTTAAGTCTCAAGCTAGCTCTAGTGCTCATTGATTGATCATTAATTACCTGTAATTATATATCCTCACTATATATTCTTTTCTGTGGTATTATGCAGGATAAAGATGTATGAAATGAAAAAAGTTGGACGCTATAGCATTGGGTTCATTGACACAAATACCGTTAATGAATACACATGAATTGGAATGGTGTAGACAAGATGTAGAGAAAAACATGCTAGAGTTCTTGAAGCGCCTCAATAGCAATGAAGATATACTACTTCCTTACAACTTCGAGTGAGTCACACTGTCTTGTACTACAAATTCTGTTTTTGCTTACTAGCTAGATGTTAATAAGTGTATAGGGTTTAGGGTTATAGTTGATTAGTGTTATGCACATGCCCGCTTAATTTATACATCCAAACGTATGCGCATGCAGGTTCCACTGGATCTTGTTAGACATTAAAGTTGACAAAGGAAAAGTTGAAGTACTGTACTCACTACTTAAAAAAGAAAGTGACTACAACATCGTAAAGGGGATAGTCAACAGGTAATTTCAATCATTATTAACTATATCTCGGCCTATTTAGTTCGTCATTTCCTGATATGAACTATTTTTAATAACCCCTTTATTAATTTTCTTTGCCGGCGGGCAGGGCTTGAGCAAAGTAAATCAAGGTGACTCCAGGAAAATGGCGAGAAAAGCTATTTTGGTATCGACCCAAGGTAAGTAATTAAGTAGTACTAGCTAGCTAGCTACCATCTCTTTAATTCTTGTTTCAATACCATTAGTTAATTATCATGCTTGATTAGTTATTATCTCATTAAATTCTATTCTCGTAAAGGCCCTGAAGTAGGCGCCGGGGACTGAAGTGTGTGCATACTACGTTTGCGAGAACATTCACATGATGGCGTCCGAAAGGAGCAGATCTGATAGACAGCAATGGGTACGTTTGCCAGAATACTATTCACAAATCTTACATGATTGTCGATATCTAGTCACACAACTAATACACATGCATATTGATCTCCTTCTTAACAGTTCAAAGACGTGCGGACCAGCTCCTACCAATAGAGCGCATATGAGCACTTCAAGAGGAAATAGTGGGATTTTTGCTCGACCAGGTCATAGATCCCAAAGGAGAATACTATTACCCGCTACCGCCCCCATGAACCACTTGTCATCGTGCTCCGAAGGCATCAAGGCAACATGTAGGAGAAATTGTATATATATATACATGTGTATGTGTGAATAATTAATGGTGGTTGTGAGACATTCGATTATATATATATATATATATATATATATATATATATATATATATATATATATATATGATCGGTTCTACGAGAAAATCTATTTATATATATGCATAACGTGTACAATATGTAGTATCGTAAAATACCAGCAAACAAAAAAGAATACAATGGAAAACACAAAATTAATGGAAAAATAAAAATAAAAACCAAACCCCCCCCCCCCCAAACATTTAGTACTGGTTGGTGCTACCAACGGGTACTAATGGTCTACCAGTACCCGGGCCTGGCTCGTGCCACGTGGTGGCACTTTAGCGCAGGTTCGTGCCGAACCGATAGTAAAGGGGGCTTTAGTGTCCACTATTTAGTGCCGGTTGTAGAACCGGCACTTAAGGCCCTTACGAACCGACGCTAAAGCCCGGTTCTACACTAGTGATAGTCCTACTAGGATTAGATATCCTACACGCCTCGGTCATGTAATTAGATAGCCTGCGTGCTATCTATACATGTACCTTAGCCCCTGTAACCTGAACCACAACGAGAAAAGATCAAAGCAATACAAAGAAGTATTCAACAGGACCGACAAGGTCCTGTGGCCATCTCATCGATTTGTTTCCTGCCTAGTTACGCGAGAGTTCCGTCGACGACGCCAACGTAAATCGTTTCGATTCGAAGAGCCGGCGTCCAGGTCGCTACGTTGCGTGATGCAAAATCGATCAAGCTGCTAGCTTGTTTGCTTGCTAGCTTTGCACTACACGTGTGTAAGATCCTCGGTGATTTGATCTAGGGATCAAAAGCCAACAATTGGTATCAGAGCCTCGACGATCTACGATGACGGACAGCGACAAGGAGTCGGTGAAGTCCGGCAACGGCGGTTCCAAGGCGAACAAGAACAACGACAAAGTGAAGAAGGGCGGCAAGTCAGCAACCAGTGGTGGTGGAACGGGCGGCGCTAACGTGCAGGCGCATCGCAACATCCCCATCCAGTACCCGATGCTCACCGACGCCAACTACGGCGTGTGGGCGGTCAAGATGAAGATTATTCTCCGATCCCTTCGAGTGTGGGAGGCCATCACGGACAACGACGTCGATGAGGAGTGCGACGAAGGTGCCATTGCCGCCATAGCCCAGTCTGTGCCAGATTCCGTGCTGATGACATTGGCGGAGTTCGAGACAGCAATAGAGGCATGAACGCACTCAAAGAGATGAGGATCGGAGAAGATCGCGTCACGAAGGCTCGGGCAGAAGTGCTGAAGCGCCAATTTGACTAGTTGCAGATGGAGGAAACTGAATCAGTGAACGACTATGCCATGCGTCTGACTACTTTGGTGGGAGAGATCCGCGCGCTTGGTTCAAAGCTCGAGGAAACCGAGATTGTGGAGAAGTTTTTCAGTTCAGTGACTGATAAATTCACGTACATCATCGGCACGCTCGAGCAGCTTTACGACATCAACGACATGACCATAACGGAGGCGATCGGACGCTTGCGGACATGGGAAGAGAATGCTCGTGGCTGTCGAAAAGGCAATGGAGGAGGTTGTGACCAACTCATGTACTCGCGCGCAGATTGGGAGTCCCCAAGTAGCAAAGGGAGGCGCAACGTTGGCGAAGGCTCAAGCAACGCGAAGTGCGGCGGACAAACGGAAGAAGGCAAAGGAAAAGGCAAGCCACAAGGTCATGGTAAGGCGGACCGATCTAAAGAGCGGAAGCCACAGAATTTGGATATGTTCGAGGTCAAGTGCTATAACTGCAACGAGGTGGGTCACTTTGCAAAAGATTGTCCGGAGCCTAACAAGCGGGAGATCAAGGCAAATTTGGCAAAGCAGGAAGACGAACATCCAGGTCTTCTGATGGCCGAAGTTTGTGATCTCGTGGAGCCTAACAAGCGGGAGATCAAGGCAAATTTGGCGAAGCAGGAAGACGAACGTCCAGGTCTTCTGATGGCCAATGTTTGTGATCTCGTCCAAACGGTGGTTGTGAAACCAAGCCGGAAGGTGCTACTTCATGAGAAAAAAGTAACACCAAAGTTATTCGGAAGCCAGAACGTGTCGTGGTATCTAGACACGGGTGCCAGTAACCACATGGGGGGTGCAAGGAGAAGTTCCTCGAGCTAGAATATGATGTTCAAGGCTCGGCCAAGTTTGGTGATGGTTCAAATGTGGAGATTTGCGGGCAAGGTTCTGTCCTCTTCGAGGGTCTCACAGGAGAACATCGCATACTCACCGGAGTGTACTACATCCCACGGCTTCGCAACAACATCATCTCTATCGGGAAACTTGACGAGAATGGATGCAAGGTGGATACTGAGAACGGAGTGATGATGATCTTCGACAACCTCCGGAACGTGCTAGCGCGTGTGAATCGCACGCGGAACAAGCTCTATATCCTCAACCATGATCAATCTCAACCGGAGTGTTGGCTCGCCAAGAGTGATGATGATTCGTGGTTATGGCATGCTAGATTTGTACACGTTAACGTCTACGCCTTAAAGAAGATGGCGAAGATGGAGATGGTATCTGGGATGCCGTTTATCGACCATGTTGATCGAGTATGTGATGGGTGCTTGGTTGGAAAACAGCACCGCAGGCCGTTCCCTGCTCAGTCTACCTATCGTGCAAGTCATGCACTCGAGCTGCTCCATGGTGATCTATGTGACCCTATCACCCCAGCAACTCACGGAGGAAAGAAGTATTTCCTCCTAGTGGTAGATGACTACTCGAGGTACATGTGGGTCATTCTCCTACGATCTAAAGATGAGGCGTTTGAAGCGTTCAAGAAGCTGAAGGCTGCAACGGAGATGGAACACAAGCTGAAGGTTCGCGCTCTACGGACAGATCGCGGCGGAGAGTTTACGTCGAACGAGTTCAATGACTACTGCGAGAAGATTCGCATAAAGAAGTTCCTCACGGCACCTTATACGCCACAGCAGAACGGGGCTGTTGAAAGGCGCAATCGAACTGTCGTTGACATGGCGAGAAGTTTACTCAAGAGCAAGAACTTGCCGGGGACATTTTGGGGAGAAGCTGTCTCGACAGCGGTCTATCTTCTCAACCGGGCTCCAATGAAGGCGGTGATCGGCAAGATTCCATATGAAGCAATTTACGGACGTAAGCCGAATGTGTCTCATCTACGGACGTTCGGATGCGTGGTGCATGTGAAGACGGCGGAGCCGCATCTCTCAAAGCTTGCCGATCGTAGCACCAAGATGGTGTTCATTGGGTACGAGAGGAGTTCCAGCACCAAGGCATACCGCTTCTACGATTCACGAACCAAGCGTCTACGGATTTCACACGACGTCGTGTTTGAAGAAAACCAAGCGTGGAATTGGAGCGCAACAACCAACGATGCTCCAAACGGTAATATATTCACAGTTGAATTTCCAACTGATGATGATGCAGGGGAGAACGTCAAGGTGGTTGGCAAGACGCCCAACCAACGTGACCGCAATGGTAATGATCACCATAGTGCCGACACCGATGACGACGCGCATGGGTCGCAAGGTGATAGCGACAATGACACGCACGACACGAGCGGAGATCTCGGGAATGCCATCGACAACGAGGCGCATAGTGATGATGACAATCAAGATGATGGTCACGATCACGACCACTACGCCGACGACGCGGATGCCAACGACCCGGCATCTACCACGCCCGAGACTCAACCGTCTTCCTCAAGTGCATCGACACCAACACAATTTGTGTCGCCTCCTTCGCAAGCCACAACGGATTCTTCTGGGCCTCGTCGCTACAAGACCCTCAAGAAAGTCTACAAGTACGCAAAGCCAGTTACGTTCGAGTACTCCGGACTATGTCTGCTTGGAGTTGAGGAGCCAGCGAACTTCGTAGAAGCGAGCAAAAGTTCAAGTTGGACGCACGCCATGGATGAGGAGATGAAGGCGATCGAGAGCAATGGCACGTGGACTTGCACGTGGACTTTGGTAACCCGACCTCCGAACCAAAAGGCCATAGGTTTGAAGTGGGTTTACAAGTTCAAGAAGGACACGAAGGGTGCCATTGTGAAGTACAAAGCAAGACTCGTTGCAAAGGGCTACGTACAACGTCAAGGAGTTGACTATGAGGAGGTTTTTGCACCGGTTACTCGAATCGAGACGGTAAGAGTTCTCCTAGCTTTGGCAGCACAAGAGGATTGGAAGATTCATCATATGGATGTTAAAAACGCTTTCCTCAACGGCGATCTCATAGAAGAAGTGTACGTAAAACAACCCCTCAGCTACGAGAAGAAAGGCGAAGAAGGGAAAGTTTACAAGCTCAAGAAGGCACTTTATGGGCTGAAGCAAGCGCCAAGAGTTTGGAACTCAAAGTTAGACCGAAGATTGGTCTCACTCGGATTTAAAAGATGTCCCCTCAAGGATGCAAAAGACAGTCTACCAAGCACCGAAGAACAGGTGAAGGTTGAAGACGCGACCAAGGAGGAGCGTTGGCGTCAAGCTACGGAGCCGACGACAGCAAAGACGATCCCTATGATGCTACGAGAAACGACGAAGGCAATGCCAAGGGTAAAGCCTACGAGCAATCGTGTTTGGGATCCAGGTCGTAACGAGGATGTCGTGCTTAAGGGAGTGAATGTTAGAGTTAAGCACGACTTGCACGGAACGTGCATGTATCCAAGTCCATCTAGGATTGATAGTCCTACTAGGATTGGATATCCTACACGTCTCGGTCATGTAATTAGCTAGCCTGCGTGCTATATATACATGTATCTTAGCCCCTGTAACCTGAACCACAACGAGAAAAGATCAAAGCAATACAAAGAAGTATTCAACAGGACTGACAAGGTCCCGTGGCCATCACATCAATTTGTTTCCTGCCTAGTTACGCGAGAGTTCTGTCGACGACGCCAACGTAAATCGTTTCGATTCGAAGAGCCGGCGTCCAGGTCGCTACGTGCGTGTTGCATGCAAAATCGATCTAGCTGCTAGCTTGTTTGCTTGCTAGCTTTGCACTACACGTGTGTAAGATCCTGGGTGATTTGGTCTAGGGATCAAAAGCCAACACGTAAGCTCACGAGCGAAACCAGCCTACGATCCACTCACGAGCAGGTCGCCTGCTTCACCTGAATCGAGCGGCCGCCCCATCCGCTCTCGTTCGACCGCCCGTCGCATCCTCTCAACCGCCCCTGATTCGTTCTCGTGTGAGCGAGTTTTTCTCTTTTACAGAAGGGGAGCACTTGTAGGGGAGGGCCTTGGTTGCCTTGGGCCGAGCAGGAAAAAATGGCCCAATTAACCACAGGGGTAGCTGCCCATGCGACGTTAGGCCCAGTTCGCGGCAAACATAGTATCAACTTTAGATCAGACGGCCAGAAACGTTTAACAAATGAAATCAAACAGTCAGAAATGCCTAATTCCTGAGGGGGCAGGGATTAGGCTCAGTTTTACTGTTCTTAATATATGGATTTGGTTTTAATATTATTTTTACTCACCTGGAAATGTGTGAGAAGTCCGATCATAGGGTCACTAAATTATTCTTTTTGGGTGAGGTGAGGAACCGAAGGTCCAAAGCTATACGTTTTTAATACATGAGGGGTGAAGAATGTTGGTTTTCAAGTTGAAATACCAAACCTCGACTTTTGAAACAACAGAAGGATCCTAATAAGGATACTAACCATACCATACAATTCACAAAATACTTTTCTTGCCATGCTGGAGACGGTCTTAACCAAACTACGCCAGATTTTGCACGTGCGGAAGTCAAGTCAACAATTACGTAATAACAAACAAATACACATGGATATTGTAAGAAATCTATTAAAAAAACTAAAAGAAAGGTATATAACCTAGATAAGTTGGACATATTTCTAAAATGGCACTAAGAGTTTGAGATTTTAAAAAGAAGGAACAACAAAAAGTTAGATCACACCATGAGTTTACTAGAAGGGTTTTATGCAATCGGAAATTCAGAAAAAGTTTTGATAGCTTCTCTAGAATATCTATGAACTTTCACCATTCTTGTATTTGGTTTTACTCACTAGATGTTTACTCACTAGACTACAATGTGTGAGAAGCATTGTCATGTTCTCATTAAAAACTACTCTTTGGGTGGTGAGGAACCTTATCTAGATGGTTTTAATAGATGAACGATAAAACTGTCCTTTTTTCTAACATCTATCCTTATAACAATACTAACCATATCATACCATTCACATGGATTTTTTTACGGTAATAATGGCGGTCTTAACAATGATCCGAACAAGTTTTGGCACACGTGGAAATCTAGTCAAGAAATTTGCAACAAAAAGAAGCACATGAGTAATTTGGGAAACTGATACTTTAAATAAGTCAGGCATATTTCAAAACTGATACTATAGATTATTAGATTTTAAAAGGAAGAAACAATGAACAGTTAGATAGCTCTATATGGTTTTACAAGAAGATTTCTGAATTTAATACAATTGGGAACTTGGAGATTTTTTATCACCTCGCTAGAATATTAATGAACTTCAGTTTCAATATTTGGTTTTACTACTATGATTTTATTATTTACCAGGCTGCTGTGTGCGAGAAGCGTTGTCGTGCCATCATTCAAAACTACTTTTAGTGATGCACGGAAATCAAAGCTAGATACTTTTGATGTATGAAGGATCAAAATTGTCTGTTTTTGAAAGTTCAAGTAGCAAACTTCGACTTTTGAAACAGCTGAAGGAGTAAATGGCATTTCTCCTCATAAGGGTACTAGCCATATCACACCATTCACAAAACTTTGTGTGGATTGGGACATAGTAAAGCAGGCTGAGTTACTGAACACCCGTGGACGCATTTATTTATTACAATTACACGTGTGCGAACATATTGCAATAAAACTTAAGACGTCATACGAAAAACCATCGATACCTGCATACAGCTCAACAACGAACAAAATAACAAGACGCTTTTCACCTAAAAGGCAGACGAGATGAGAAGACATATAGGACGTGTGGTGATAATATTACGTACGCAGGCTTTTACCGTGCAATCAAAGAGCCGAAATGAAGCACACGCTAAATCACGTACGCAAGCTTTTTTTTACACTCCTTTAATGTGCGTGTTACGCTCGGCGCACCTACGTGCTCGTGGCCTACTTTGGCTGGAACTTGGCCCTGATGTTCTCCACCACACCGCCGTCGGTCTGCAGCGCCCAGGCCAGCACGTCCGTCGGTACCCCCGGCGCCGCCCCGAACATCGCCTCGCCGAGCCTCTGCGTGCCGGGGAGCTGGCTGTCGAACGCTGAGATCGCCACGGCGGGCGCCTCGCCGACGCTGCGCTCGTAGTGCATCATGCCGCGCGGGAACACGAAGACCCCGCCCTTGGGCACGCCCCGGGTGATGTGCCTGCCGGCGGTCGTGACGAAGCCCACCTGCAAGGTTCCCTCGGCGACGAAGAGGATCTCGGTGGCGCGCGGGTGCGAGTGAGGCGGGTTCGTGCCGCCCCAGGGCGCGTAGTCGATGCGGGACATGGAGACGCCCAATGTGTTCAGCCCCGGGAGCCTCTCCACGTCCGCCGCGGTCACCACGGAGCCCATCGGATTGCCGCCGCCGTACACGTCGGCCGCGCTCGCCAGCCCACCATAGAAGAAGTCGTCGGCCGTCACGTTCTCCGCACGCTTGCACGGGTATCCGTTCACCCTCAGCGCTGCACACACACATACACACACGCATGCATTCCGGCCGGTCAGTGGTCGATCGTTCAAATATTGCATGCACGATGAAATGAGAATTGCTCGGTCACTCACGGCCCTGAAGGGATATGTAGTCGGCGACGCAGACGTCCTGGAGCATGTTGGGGTCGCCGGCTAGCGACGGCGCGGCACCGAGCGCCAGGAGGGCGGCGCAGGCGGCGAGGAGGACGGCGCAGAGCTTGGCCATGATTAGTCGTTAGTCTGCTTGGTCCTTGGACTTGGCTCGATGGCTAGCTGGCTGGTAGTTATCTAGCTCGTGAGAGCAACTTTCGGCTTGGTGAAGAGGGGGTGCTTGGGAAGTGGTATTTATAGATGTGATGGTACCCTAATGAAGACGCGTGAACGATGGGTCTATCTGTCATGTCTCATGTGATCAGTACACTTAATGACCAATCAAGTGTGAGCTAGAAGAAGAGGAGGCAACGTACGTACTACGAGCTTGATCGATCGTATGGGTTGGCGGTGTTTGTTAGGGATGTACGTAGTACGTGGGAGGTGCGACGGTGAGCAGTGCTTAATGCTTCCTTTTCAGGACAAACACCGTTGCTTGTCACGTTTTTTGACGGTGCAAACCATATCGTACGTACGAACTATCCATGCAAAACCCCCACGCATGCATGCATCTTGCACATAAGTGTCAGCACATGGCACACATCTTTAGTTATATAATACTCAACTCGCATGCATGTCTCTTTCTTTTTATTATATGATGGCGTGCACGCTATATTTGTGTGCACGTTCACATGTATTTTGTGTACAGGCCTATTCACGTAAACGCAAAACGTTCAGTATGTACTGAAGTCTAGCAGAGTTGCAATATTGGACCAATCGTCCTAATACCGTAAAAAAAATGGGGCTAAAACAGCACCCGCAAAGTCGCTATATGCCTTTGGATCACCAGAATTTATGAAAGACGCTCCATAAACAACCTCGTAACCTCTATATTTGGAGAATGTGAAGGATCGATATGAAGCTCGCTCAAAATCCCAACCGTCGGTGGGAAGTTTCAACTTCCTCCTTGCGCCACGACCAAATTTTGAGTTGTGCGGCCTACGATACACCATAGGCGAGCAACCACCTAGCTGTTAATGCCACACTCGCTCCATCGGATTTTCTTGGTGGCCCATCGGATGGACAAGTTTCTTACTGGGAAGCGTGCCCCTTGAAGGTGCCCGCAGTGGCCTATAGAAGGTTGCTACCCTCCCTTCTCTCCCTTACTCGAACCCACCCACCGGTCCATCCCAATCACTCTCTCCTCAATTCCAAGCCACCTTCACCCATGGTGCAGCAGTACGAACTGCCCCATACCTCCAGCTTTGGGGATGAGTAATCCGAGCCAGGTGAACCAGATCTCTTGTTGTCGCACTGAGCCTCCTCGAGGCGATGGACGAGGACCCCGTAACCGCGCTCGTCTCCATCTCCACGCCCGTGCCCAGCCCCATGGCATGAAATCCGGTTGTCGAGGAAGAATTCCAGGCCATACATGCCCTTGTTGAAGCATTCCCGAACGTCCCCGACAAAGCACAAACAACCAATCCCTTCACTGCAATCGCCATGGCTACAAGTAGTCTAGTATAATTAATTTAGTTTTATCAATGTAAAATCACTGATCAACTTTTCTACCCCTATGTAATGCAATATTATCTTAAAATGATGTTTTTGATCCATTCGATTGAGGGGTTTACCATTGAGTTAATGCAACAAGAGAAAAATAGATAGAGGCAGTCGTTTTGGTGACTCCACGTTTGTGCACGAGCCCGGCATCCTCCATACCCATATCAAGTGTGCTTCATAAATGATGGATGGTGATTAATTACAAATATGGCGGCTCTGGTAGAGTTGCTATAAGAAGTGAAGCTAATTGTGTATATGGAAGTGTTTAGTGTATGGTGTACAACATTAATTTACTGCTCACGTTCAACCTATGATTTCTGTTTTGTGTTTGTTTTTGCTGTTTTTATTTTGCTTTCAATTTCCTAAAGACGTAATGTTTTGTTAGTTCTTTCTGACATTGTGTTGTTCAATACTAAGCAAATATATCAATCTTATGGGAAATAACTTAGAAGGTCAGTTACGCAAATCCGCTTCGTAAAAGTCCATAGGTGTAGCATTGCTAGTACTTTTTTTTGAACACTGCATATATTAATTAGATTAAAAGATTACAATCGTTTGTTACAAATTTTGTAATGCATGACGGGTCATCCCCATTTACCAATCCATAACTCTATGATTTAAACAAAACCTAGGCCACCTTGTTCTTCTCTCGGTTGATTTCTCGTATAGTGCATTGAGGACTTGGAGCAAGAACTCCTAACGCTTCTAGTGCTTCCTTCTTCGGGTCAACAAGAGCCGGCCCATCTAAGGCATTATTGACAAGTAATATTCATGAACCGACAGGCATTCTTCAGAACGGAAGGCTTATGCAAAGTAACTGAAATGTACAATCCTGCAATACAAGTCTGGTTCTCCGCTTCCTCCACAGATGTGGAGCACGGCAGGAAGTCCCAAAATGAAGGGAGCACCACTCTGTCATAATCTCTTACTACCACATCAACGCTAGTAAGATTCTAAATTTGACCAAACACATAGAAAAAAAATATCATCCACAATACCTCTAGTACAAGGTCACTATCAAAAATATAATGTGCATCGATATGATGCCACTATCTCTTCTCGAGAAGAATTAATTAGTTTTCTACGACAATGTTTATAAATGCAAATGTTGCATGCAGCCATAGAAAAAGAGGTACCACATGTAGCATGTTTAATTAAAGTGAAATTAAATTATGTGCGAAGAATTTAAAATTTGTGTGGAGAAAGAGGCACCACTATCTCTTCCTGGTTTGCCTTGGAAGTGGGGCTGGGTGTGAGGAGAAATGGATAAGACACGTGCGTCGCGGGGAGATGGAATTGTACGCGACAGCCCCTTGATTTTCTGAGCGAAAAAATCGATGACGTGGCTGCTCTCACATGCTCCAAGATTCACGTTGGATCCAATGGTCCAGGATACGTTCGATCCCAACAGCTAAAAATCTGACGTAAGATTTTCAGTGATTTTGACAGTTAAAGACTACTAGCTAGTGAAACTGACAAGGCTCAATGCACTCAGGAAATTAACACCCACCGACACAATGAAGGGAACCAACGAATAAAAGCGAGTATACTGCATCCAGAACAATTAAAATCACACTTTTACGGGGTCCTTGATCATCATTATTACTTTATTAGTACAACACGAACAAGCCAGGTCATTATACTAGATAACTTCTATGGAAAAAACTGGAAACTGATGGTGCGTGGACGACCTAGCCAGCCGCGGCCTATCAAAAACCTAGGGTTCCTCTGCCTCCCGCCAGCACCGGCGCCGGTTCGCCTCGTCTCACGTGGCCTTAGGGCCATGGGGGCGGAGTGGATCCCGGCCCTTACCGGCAGGAGGGTTCCGGTTTTAGATCGTTTTTAAAGATTTGTTAGATTTATGTTCTATCGGGAAGGCGGGACGGTGGTGCCTCCTCGATGATGAAATAAATGTTTCCCTGCCTAGCCCCCGTTTCGGTGATGTGTCTTGCATCGTCGGTGGGTGTGTGAAGGTGTGCCTTCGGTGGATTTGTCTTTGGTAAATTTGCTTGGATCTGTTCGTCGTTCGTCTTTGTTCGTGTGTCTTCAGGTTGGATCCTTCTTATCTATTCTCATCGGTGGCGGTTGCTGTTCTGGTGTGTTGGTTCTATGGGGTTTTAGCACGACTACTTCCCGACTTTCTAGTACAACAAGGCTTGCCCGGCTCCGTCGAGGGAGGGGCGATGACAGCGACGCACCTTCGGCTCACTTCAGTGCGTATAACCGTCGCTAGGTGGTCTACGGATCTGGATGTAATTTTTATTATTTCTAGTGTTCGTTATACTACCATGATCGAATATGAATACAACGAAAGTTTATCCCGCAAAAAAAGTACAGCACCAATAACATGCAAGCCTGGCCGGCCCGCTACTGCTTTGGGAACTTGGACCTGATGGACTCCACCACCCCACCGTCGACCTGGAGCGCCCTGACCAGCATTTCCATGGGCATCGGCGGTGAGGCGGCGACATCGCCTCCGCAATCACACTTACGGCCGTCGAGGGATTTGTAGTCGGCGACGCAGATGTCCTGGAGCATGTCAGGGTCACCAGCGAGCCATGGCGCGGCGAGGGACAGGAGGACGGTCCAGGCGGCGAGTAGGATGGCTGGGAGCTGCATGGGTGCCATGGTAAAGTACTGCTCAAGAACTCGTGGTTGGTTCTGACACTACCGGAAAAGAGTCCTACCCCGACGGCCACAACAATGCCGACGGCCGCCGTCGGCCTATATGGAGCTATGCCGACAGCCACGTCCTGGGCGTCGGCGTATCCTGGCCGTCGGGCTACCCCGAGCTAAGCCGACGGCGCCCGTCGGCACAAAATGGCCGTCGGCCTAGCTGCGAACACGCCGACAGCTGCCGTTGGCATAAACCAACCGTCGGCATACCCGTGGGCCCGGTGACCCTGCCCGTGACCAGCGGCTAACGTCTTCAAATCTATGCCGACGGTGGGGACGGGCGCCCGTCGGCATATCTCCGCATGCCACGTCACCGATCCGCGGCGCACCGTCCAGCACATATGCCGACGGCGGCCGTCGGCATATCCGCCACGTCAGCGATCCGCGGCACGCCACCCGCCTAAACCCTGCCATCTCTATGCCGACGGCAATGCCGTCGGCATAGTTTTTTTTAATAAATATGTTTTTATGTTTTTTTATGTATTATTATATCAATATATATGTAGTTTGTAATTTTTTCCATATATATATATATATATATATATATATATATATATATATATATATATATATATATATATATATATATATATATATATATATATATGACAAATGTTTCCTACAAGCAGTGGTAGTTACCACCACTTGTGTTTTGTATGTTGTATGTAGTATCTGTCGAAACCGAGAGTATGTACGTGTAGTATGTAGTATATAACAATGATTAAGTAGTATATATATTAATTTTTAGGTACTATGTACCATTTTTTGAGTATGCTCTTTTTTACGTAATATGTACGTATTTCATAAATATAACAAAAACTATGGGCTCATCTGTAATTTTTTCACGTAACTTGCTTTGAAATATCTTAGATATAGTATATGAACATATTTAAAATAATAAAATAGTATATATATACCACTTTGTTGTATATGAGATATGTGGAGTAACTACCACCGGGTGGTAGGATGGATTCATCACCCAGGGTGTAGAATAAGTTATTCTTCACCCGAGGTAATCTTACGATCACTTCATAATTAAATTACATTTGGAATTCAAATACTTACATTCCTATTGATTCACTACGTAAAATTTGGTATAAGAAAATAAAAATATAGATCATAAGACAAGAAAATTATATAGTTTGTAATTTTTTCAAGCACGTTAATAATGTGTCGTAATGTTCTTTTGAATATAGGTCCTTATATTTTATTAAAATAAAAAACAGCTCCACGGTTAGGCGGGACGGGGGCCCTGGGGGGGGGGGGGGTAGCAATGCGACCGGAGCGTCGCACCGGCCCCTCATACATGCGGGGGTGGTGTTGTGGCATGTCCGAAGAGGCAGCATGCGTCTCCGGGGTGTGGCCCCCCTCACGGACGGCGATGACACAGTAGTAGACGTTCTGCGGTAACGGTGCGGCGTGAATATTATTAAATACTCGGATCGCGATAAAATCATGAGTTTTTTACACGACGTGGGCACATCTGCTGTAGGAATGATGGTAATTTTTCATAATTTTTGGTGATGGAGAAGTATCCGAACACTTCCCTCTAAGCGGATTGCCCTTCGCATGTCTACGAGTGTGGTCGGCGGCCTCCCGGGGCTAGCATGCCGACAATCTTGCGTACGCGGCTTCTCACAATTCTGAAAGTGTTGTGGCGGTTGCAAATGCCCGGCACGCGTCTCCGGGGCGTGGCCCCCTCACGGACGGCGCCGCCGCCGGCACCTAGAGAGGGAAACGGACGCGTCGGGTCTACGCGGAGGGGATGTAGCTATGGGTTTGGCCCGGATGTTGCTCACAGGTGTCCCTATGGGCTGACCTGACACAATCGGGTGGAGAGGTCCACTGGTCAAAGCCCGTCCGTGGAAAGTCAAAGGGCTAGGTCTCGTGGTGAACCGCTCCACGGTTAGGCGGGACGGGGTCCCTGGGGGGTAGCAATGCGACCGGAGCGTCGCACCGGCCCCTCATACATGCGGGGTGGTGTTGTGGCATGTCTGAAGAGGCGGCACGCGTCTCCGGGGGTGACCCCCCTCACGGACGGCGATCACACAGCAGCAGACGTTCTGCAGTAACGGTGCGGCGTGAATATTATTAAATACTCCGATCGCGATAAAATCATGAGTTTTTTACACGACGTGGGCACATGTGCGGTAGGAATGATGGTAATTTTTCATAATTTTTGGTGATGCAGAAGTATCCGAACACTTCCCTCTACGCGGATTGCCCTTCGCATGTGTACGACTGTGGCCGGCGGCCTCCAGGGGCTAGCATGCCGCTAATCTTGCGTACGCGGCTTCTCACAAGTCTGAAAGTGTTGTGGCGGTTGCAAACGCCCGACACGCGTCTCCGGGGTGTGGCCCCCCTCACGGACGGCGCCGCCGCCGGCACCTGGAGGGGGGAAACGTACGCGCCGGGTCTACGCGGAGGGGATGTAGCTGTGGGTTTGGCCCGGATGTTGCTCCCAGGTGTCCCTATGGGCTGACCTGACACAACCGGGTGGAGAGGTCCACTGGTCAAAGCCCGTCCGTGGAAAGTCAAAGGGCTAGATCACATGGTCAACCGCTCCACGGTTAGGCGGGACGGGGGCCCTGAGCGGGTAGCAATGCCACCGAAGGGTCGCATCGGCCCCTCATACATGCGGGGTGGTGTTGTGGCATGTCCGAAGAGGCGGCACGCGTCTCCGGGGTGTGGCCCCCCACATGGACGGCGATGACACAGAAGTAGACGTTTTGCGGTAACGGTGCGGCGTGAATATTATTAAATACTCCGATCGCGATAAAATCATGAGTTTTTTACATGACGTGGGCACATGTGCTGTAGGAATGATGGTAATTATTCATAATTTTTGGTGATGGAGAAGTATCCGAACACTTCCCTCTACGCGGATTGCCCTTCGCATGTCTACGACTGTGGCCGGCGGCCTCCGGGGGCTAGCATGCCGCCAATCTTGCGTACGCGGGTTCTCACAAGTCTGAACGTGTGGTGGCGGTTGCAAATGCCCGGTACGCGTCTCCGGGGCGTGGCCCCCCTCACGGACGGCGCCGCCGCCGGCACCTGGAGGGGGAAACGGACGCGTCGGGTCTACGCGGAGGGGATGTAGCTGTGGGTTTGGCCCGGATATTCCTCCTAGGTGTACCTATGGGCTGACCTGAGACAACCGGGTGGAGAGGTCCACTTGTCAAAGCCCGTCTGTGGAAAGTCAAACGGTTAGATCTCGTGGTCAACCGCTCCACGGTTAGGCGGGACGGGGGCCCTGGGGGGTAGCAATGCGACCGGAGCATCGCACCGGCCCCTCATACATGCAGGGTGGTGTTGTGGCATGTCCGAAGAGGCGGCACGCGTCTCCGGGGTCTGCCCCCCCTCACGGACGGCGATGACACAGTAGTAGACATTCTGCGGTAACGGTGCGGCGTGAATATTATTAAATTCTCCGATCGCGATAAAATCATGAGTTTTTTACACGACGTGGGGACATGTGCTGCAGGAATGATGGTTATTTTTCATAATTTTTGGTGATGGAGAAGTATCCGAACACTTTCTACGCGGATTGCCCTTCACATGTGTACGACTGTGGCCGGCGGCCTCCGGGGGCTAGCATGCTGCCAATCTTGCGTACATGGCTTCTCACAAGTTTGAAAGTGTTGTGGCGGTTGCAAACGCCCGGCACGCGTCTCCGGGGCGTGGCACCCTGCACGAATGGCGCCGCCGCCGGCACCTGGAGGGGGGAAACGGACCCGTCGGGTCTACGCGGAGGGGATATAGCTGTGGGTTTGGCCCGGATGTTGCTCCCAGGTTTCCCTATGGGCTGACCTGACACAACCGGGTGGAGAGGTCCACTGGTCAAAGCCCGTCCGTGGAAAGTCAAAGGGCTAGATCTCGTGGTCAACCGCTCCACAGTTAGGCGGGACGGGGGCCCTGGGGGTAGCAATGCGACCGGAGCGTCGCACCGGCCCCTCATACATGCGGGGTGGTGTTGTGGCATGTCCGAAGAGGCGGCACGCGTCTCCGGGGTGTGGCCCCCCTCACGGACGGCGATGACACGGTAGTAGACGTTCTGCGGTAATGGTGCGGTGCGAATATTATTAAATAATCGGAACGCGATAAAATCATGAGTTTTTTACACGACGTGGGCACATGTGCTATAGGAATGATGGTATTCTTTCATAATTTTTGGTGATGGAGAAGTATCCGAACACTTCCCTCTACGCGGATTGCCCTTCGCATGTCTACGACTGTGGCCGGCGGCCTCCGGGGGCTAGCATGCCGCCAATCTTGCGTACGCGGCTTCACACAAGTCTGAAGGTGTTGTGGCGGTTGGAAACGCCCGGCACGCGTCTCCGGGGCATGGCCCCCCTCACGGACGGCGCCGCCGCCGGCACCTAGAGGTGGGAAACGGACGCATCGGGTCTACGCGGAGGGGCTGTAGTGTGGGTTTGGCCCGGATATTGCTCCCAGGTGTCCCTATGGGCTGACCTGAAACAACCGGGTGGAGAGGTCCACTCGTCAAAGCCCGTTCGTGGAAACTCAAAGGGCTAGATCTCGTGGTCAACCGCTCCACGGTTAGGCGGGATGGGGGCCCTGGGGGGCAGCAATGCGACCGGACCATCGCACCGGCCCCTCATACATGCGGCGTGGTGTTGTGGCATGTCCGAAGAGGCGGCACGCGTCTCCGGGGTGTGGCCCCCCTCACGGACGGCGATGACACAGTAGTACACGTTCTGCGGTAATGGTGTGGCGTGAATATTATTAAATACTCGGATCGCGATAAAATCATTAGTTTTTTACACGACGTGGACACATGTGTTGTAGGAATGATGTTAATTTTTCATATTTTTGGTGATGGAGAAGTATCCGAACACTTCCCTCTACGCGGACTGCCCTTCGCATGTCTACGACTGTGGCCGGCGGCCTCTAGGGGCTAGCATGCCGCCAATCTTGCGTATGCGGCTTCTCACAAGTCTGAAAGTGTTGTGGCGGTTGCAAACGCCTGACACGCGTCTCCGGGGCGTGGGCCCCCTCACGGACGACGCCGCCGCCGGCACCTGGAGGGGGGAAACGGACGCATCGGGTCTACGCGGAGGGGATGTAGTTGTGGGTTTGGCCCGGATGTTGCTCCCAGGTGTCCCTCTGGGCTGACCAGACACAACCGGGTGGAGAGGTCCACTGGTCAAAGCCCGTCCGTGGAAAGTCAAAGGGCTAGATCTCGTGGTCCACCTATCCACGGTTAGGCGGGACGGGGGCCCTCGGGGTGTAGCAATGCGACCGGAGCGTCGCACCGGCCCCTCATACATGCGGGGTGGTGTTGTGGCATGTCCGAAGAGGTGGCACGCTGTGACGCCCGGATAATCAAGCTACAGTAACCCCTGCTAATGATGCCACGTCATGTCGATTACTGTTGCTAATCTCGCGTTAGTTCAAAACCGATTCAAAATTCAAAATTCAAAAACAAGTCAAACAATTAAAGTTTTCAAAAGTCAAAACTAAAATGTTCCAGGTGTGACAAATAATACCTAGATAATAATGGTGGAGAAACCAACATCCTTAAAAATGTTTGAATGTCCTAACATAAATAAAACAGTGGCAAAACAATTAATTAAATGCCTTTTACCATTTATAAAATATCAAACTATTTTAGTTAGGAGTGAAACTTTTTGTGGCAGTGGGTTAAACCATAACACTAATTTAGAAACTATTTTCCTAATTTATGAAACTAAGATAAAAAGAAAACAAAATAGAAAACTACTAAAAAAGAAAAAGCAAGGAAGAACCGCCCCCCCGGCCAAGTGGCCCAGCTGGCCACTGGCCCAACTGGGCCGACCCCCAGGCCCAGCCGGCCGGCCACCCGCCCCCCACCGACACCTTATCCACCCCCCCACTCACCGACACCTCCACCCACGATCCCCACTCTCCCCGGTCCCCTCTCTCTCTCGCCCTTCCCCATCTGGATCGGGCAACTGCCCCGAGCCCATCGCCCCACATCGCCGGCGCCCTTCCCACGCGCCCGTCGCCGTCGACCGCCTCACCTCGCCGACCCCTCGCGCCGGACTGCACTTTCCCCGCCTCTCCATCACCGGCTCCACTGAGCCTCTCCGCGCCCCCCCCAAGACGCCGGCGCCCGTTCTTGGAGCTGCCCCGCCGCCGCTGCGCCTCGCGGCCTCGACGCGCCGGGCCCCATCGCCGTCGTCTCCCCGCCTCGCCCCCGACACCCGCGGCGCCCTGAGGCCGTCGTCGCCGCGCGGAGCCCCCTATCGCCGGACTGCCCCGTCGCTCTACGCCGTCGTCACCTCAACGTCGTCGCCTCGCCTCCTCATCTCCTCCTCGTCGCCCGACCTGAGCCACGCCGGCCCCCTCCCCTTCAACGCTGTGAGCGAACCTCCCCCTCTCCTCATCTGTGCCTCCCTTGCACACGCGCCCCCGCCGCCCCGTCCGGTCACCTCGCTCCGGTCGTGCTCCGTCGTACACCACGCCGCGCTGGTGCGCGCTCACCCGCGCCCCGCCCGCGCCAAGTCCTCGCCCGCGCAGACCCCTCCGCGGCCACCCGCACTACAGGCCGCGCCCGCGGGTGCCTCGCGCCCCAGCCACTGCCGTCCGCGGCCACCTCCACCCGCGCCCGACCTCGGCAACCGCCGCGCCTGCCTTACTCCTCGCACCGGCCGCGGCCTCGCCCAGCGCCGCCCTTGGCCGCCGGCGCCCTACTATTGGCCTGGGCAAGGGCCCCGATGGGCTGGCGCCCGTCGCCCGTATCCCCCTCGCCGTTCGGGCTGAGCCCGTAGCCCACACCCGCTATGGCTCCTCCTGAGCCACTGACTAGGGGGCCCCACGCCCCTGAGAACAAAAAAAAAGAGAGATTAAAAAATACAATTATTAATAATAATAAATATATAAATAAAAATAAAAATAAAAATAATAATAACAATAATAAAAATAATAAATTAATTAATAAAAATTAATGAATAAATAAAGAAAGAAAATAAAAATAAAAATAATCTTAATTAATTAATTAATTAACTAAATTAATTAAGTTAATTAATCTTGTTTAAATTAATCTAATTAGATAATTAATTTAATTATAGTAATTATTTAGCTAAACCCTAATTAACCTAAACAGAGAATGACAGGTGGGCCCCACTGGACCCACATGTCAGTTTGACTTAGTCAACTCCTGTTGACTGCTGATGTCAGCATGACATCATGCTGATGTCATAAATCCAAATTTCAAATTAAATTAAATAATTAATTAAATTCCAGAAATTAATAAAATCTTTAGGAAATCATATCTTTTAATCCGTAACTCGGATTAAAATATTTTCAACATGAAAGTTGCTCAGAACGACGAGACGAATCCGGATACGCGGTCCATTCGTCCACCACACCTCCCTAACCTATCGAACTCGCAACTTTCCCCCTCCGGTTCATCTGTCCGAAAACGCGAAACACCGGGAATACTTTCCCGGATGTTTTCCCCCTTCACCGGTATCACCTCATACCGCGTTAGAACACGTCTAGCTCTGCCTGTTGTCCTGTTATGCACTTGCTTGCTATGTATTTACTGTTTCTCCCCCCTCTTCTCTTCGGTAGACCCCGTGACGATGCTGATCCCCCTGTGATCGACTACAGTGTTGACGACCCCTCCTTGCCAGAGCAACCAGGCAACCCCCCCCCCCCTTGATCACCAGATATCGCCTATTCTTCTCTATACTGCTTGCATTAGAGTAGTGTAGCATGTTACTGCTTTCCGTTAATCCTATCTTGATGCATAGCCTGTCTTTGTTACTACAATTGTTACCCTTACCTGCTATCCTACTGCTTAGTATAGGATGCTAGTGTTCCATCAGTGGCCCTACACCCTTGTCCGTCTGCCATGCTATACTACTGGGCCGTGATCACTTCGGGAGGTGATCACGGGTATATACTATATACATTATATACATGACACATGTGGTGATTAAAGTCGGGTCGGCTCGAGGAGTACCCGCAAGTGATTCTGATGAGGGGGCTGAAAGGACAGGTGGCTCCATCCCGGTAGAGGTGGGCCTGGGTTCCTGACGGCCCCCGACTGTTACTTTGTGGCGGAGCGACAGGGCAGGTTGAGACCGCCTAGGTGAGAGGTGGGCCTGGCCTTGGTCGGCGTTCGCGGATAAATAACACGCTTAACGAGATCTGGGTATTTGATCTGAGTCTGGCCATTTGGTCTATACGCACTAACCATCTACGCGGGAGTAGTTATGGGTATCCCGGCGTCGTGGTATCAGCCGAAGCCTTCGTGACGTCAGCGACTGAGTGGCGCACGCCGGATTGGACTGGAACGCCACTAGGCTAGGTCTGCTTCCGGCCGCGTACGCAACGTGCAGGTGTGCATAGGGCGATGGGCTCAGACCCCTGCGCGCATAGGGTTAGACCGGCGTGCTGACCGCTCTGTTGTGCTTAGGTAGGGCTGCGATGCGTTGATCTTACGAGGCCGGGCATGACCCAGAAAAGTGTGTCCGGCCAAATGGGATCGAGCGTGTTGGGTTATGTGGTGCACCCCTGCAGGGAAGTTTATCTATTCGAATAGCCGTGTCCCTCGGTAAAAGGACGACCCGGAGTTGTACCTTGACCTTATGACAACTAGAACCGGATACTGAATAAAATACACCCTTCCATGTGCCAGATACAACCCGGTGATCGCTCTCTAACAGGGCGACGAGGAGGGGATCGCCGGGTAGGATTATGCTATGCGATGCTACTTGGAGGACTTCAATCTACTCTCTCCTACATGCTGCAAGATGGAGGTGGCCAGAAGCGTAGTCTTCGACAGGACTAGCTATCCCCCCTTATTCTGGCATTCTGCAGTTCAGTCCACTGATATGGCCCTTTACACATATACCCATGCATATGTAGTGTAGCTCCTTGCTTGCGAGTACTTTGGATGAGTACTCACGGTTGCTTTTCTCCCTCTTTTCCCTTTCTATACCTGATTGTCGCAACCAGATGCTGGAGTCCAGGAGCTAGAGATCCCGAGGATGATTCTACATGGAGTTTGGCTTCGAGGAGTAGTTAGGAGGTCCCAGGCAGGAGGCCTTGCCTTTTCGATCGTTGCTACTTTTGGTGCTAGCCTTCTTAAGGCAAACTTGTTTAACTTATGTCTGTACTCAGATATTGTTGCTTCCGCTGACTCGTCTATGATCGAGCACTTGTATTCGAGCCCTCGAGGCCCCTGGCTTGTATTATAATGCTTGTATGACTTATTTATGTTTTAGAGTTGTGTTGTGATATCTTCCCGTGAGTCCCTGACCTTGATCGTACACATTTGCGTGCATGATTAGTGTACGGTCAAATCGGGGGCGTGACAAGTTGGTATCAGAGCCGACTGCCTGTAGGAATCCCCCTTTCCAACTCCTTGGCCGAAGTCGAGTCTAGCCGTTGAAAAACTTTTACTAACATGGCTGTGTGGCTTACGGGCCCACGTCGCCATTGGGTGGTATTAGGATCTTTTACTCCTTGCCTATACTCTGGGACTCTGATTTCTCTTCTATTCGGGTTAAGTGAATTTTACTAAATCTAACATTAGGATCTCGTTATCACTTTCACCCGGAGAGCCCCTTATTACTGATGATCGTCTGCTGCACGTGAAGACCCTGAAGATACTCTCCGCTGATAACCCGAGAACTTGTGTTCATCGCTTTTGCAATTCCCTTTCATCGATAAACTCCTATGGATAACCGTGTATACTCGCCATTCTTACAATGTCTCCCAGTTGATCTTGTTATTACAAGATACCCCGAAGTTATCTCTGTTGTTTCGAGAATCCTTGAGCTTACTGCCTTGTTGTTCTTTGTCACCTGAGTACCCCTACGGATAATTTCTCGCCCTTATCGAGTATCCGGTCATCCCCAGTTGATTCAAGTATTCCAGATTAGTCTTCAAAATACTATTCGATCTTTTGAAAATCCTCAGGAGCCTATCACTCTTGAAATTCTTGTTTGCTTGCATTATGGTTAATCCCATAAGTCTCATAATCTAATTGACATCTCTTGTCATTATCATTTTGAGTCCGTTGATTCAATTTGTTGCGAATGCTCGCAATCCTCAATCATACCCTAGAATTCATTCTTCCGGCTCAGACGACATTTTAAACGTGAGCTGGATCTCGACCTATCAAATTGCCATCGATTGTACCCCTAAGCCTACTCAACTTATCCATCCTTGATCAGAGCGTTGCTTCTGACCCCATGATTTGGAAATCATAATTCTTTTGCATTTGAGCTTTGAGTTAGTCAGTTGCTTCTATAATCAGATCTCCTTGCATTCTTCTTCCTCTGGTTGAGTACCGATGCTCACATCAGATCCCTTGTGGACCATCGGTTCCTTTGTTGGATTTTATCTGACAGTGTCCTTCATATTGAATAACCTTGTAAGCCTTTCCATGGGTATATAATGCCTTTGGTAAATTGTATCCTCTGTTTTTGAACAATGCTCTTCTTTCGAGCTTGTAATATTTAGTCCGAAGTTTGTAGTATATCTTTCTTCGATGCCCCGATGGGTTGA
Source organism: Aegilops tauschii subsp. strangulata (assembly GCF_002575655.3). NCBI lineage: Eukaryota > Viridiplantae > Streptophyta > Magnoliopsida > Poales > Poaceae > Aegilops > Aegilops tauschii. Next base: position 597,564,947 of record NC_053037.3, read on the forward strand.
ACCTATGCCTTCCTTAATCTGTGTGGACCCGAAAGATTTCGCGGGACATACTTATCTGGTATTGCACCAGGTAAAACTTTCGACAACTAATGTCATTATCAAAATACGAGAGGCGAAGGGAAGGTTATGCATTGAAGAAGTGGGAGTCGACCTTGAACTTTGTGTTCATGCCCATGGACACGATGTAGATCTTATCATTAAAAGCTTCTCTTAAATTAATTATTCCATTGGTATAAGTTCATCTTATACCTGGGATCTGGCCTTTTTCAATCATGGTTCCGACCATGTTCTCTTTTAAATACCATTTCTCATACAAGTTGAGCACTTGTCTTCTGCAGAGCAATACCCTAGTCCAGCCTCTACCTTGATCTGTCGTCGAGTATTACCCCCTGGTATCTCGAGATTATCATGGAACTGCATAACTTCTTATGAGTTCTTCATCAAGTGCTACATTCTCACTGGTTCCAATTTTCCACGGGCTCTGAGTTATTAGTCACTCGAGAACACCGACAAGTGAATCTATTCCGCACTCCGATTCAATAACTCTAGGTAATTTTCGTTGCTTACGAGTTTAATAATCCTTCAAGTCATTACTAGCCTTATCGGCTATATCCTTATCGTGAAAACTTTTTAACTGTGCTACCCGGTCCTTCTCGGAACACAACTTGCGATGATGAGCTAAGCTTACGTCGATCTTCCTCGTCATATTAGTTCGCCTTGAACAACAAGCTTGATTTCAAGTTTGTGCCGTACCCTTGGTTCCATTAACCTATCGCTTTCATCATTCCTCTGACTTGATGTCATCGCCGATAGATTACATCTTCATGAAATCTCTCGACAAATGTGTCGTGATCAGCACCAACATTTTGAGCTCTTCCAGGATATCAGTCGAAATTCAGGATGAGAAATACCATCCTTGCCCCTCGATGATTTGTGTTATCATCGGCAACGTTATTGCCCCCCCACTCCAATTCAGACTTGATCATGATATGGAGCTCTTTCCTATCTAGCTTATGTTATGTTCTACATTGAAGTATTACTGTCCTTCGTGTCAAGGATATTGTGAGAATTTCTCCACCTCTTGAGAATTCTTGATATAGTAATACTTCTCGCCACCTCCATTTGTTTTATGATCCCCGTGTTGTTTCTAACCTGAATACCGACAATTGAACTATGATGTGCGACTTCAAAACTTCTAGCAACCCTATTGCTTTGAAGTTAATGGTCGATATTTCATTCTTAGACCATTGGTTATCGAATCATCGTTCTAACATTGATCATTCTACCTAAGCCCATATTCGGGTGCACCTAACAACCAATGTTTAACTGTGTATGTTTTCCTCGAGCATACGTCATTAAGTCATTCGATCTAGCTAATGTTATCTCCTTGTTCACATAGTGGTGGAAATCCATCTTTTGGAAATCTCAATGGATTGTCGCTGAGTCAATCAGTCACCTCCTCACCTCTCCTTCATGAAATGAACCCTTGTTCGGAAGTCGCTTCCATAGTTCATCTCCCGAGAATCTTCGATGTTGTTTCGACAATTTGTGTTGCACCTTTCTTCTCAGGCATCCTGAGTCTGAGTTATCCTGACACCAATCAGATCTGAATCTCGGTCAGATATGATGGTTGGAACATATTTCCAAGAGTTATAACATTGGCCTATTTATGACCCGGTAAGGTGATGATACCCAGCACACCTGGCGGGAGGACCTATTGCTATAAGTTTTCCCTTTTAGCAAGGTTAGTTGTTGTTCCATGAGGAAATTGTAAGACTTATTCTATAAGTTGTTCCTGATGGATCCTTTTTGTTTCCAAAGTCTGATCTTCACCTGTTGACCATGTCAATGCTATCTCGAAGCATGTCTATGGTACTCCGCTTTTCAACAAGAACATTGGAAGCCCAATACTAAATGTTTCTTGCGCAATTATCCAAACACCGCTGTATGGGTTATGTCATGAAATTCCTTCCCCCTTACCTAAATGGTTTTCTACATTATATCCTGTCATGGATATCATGCTCAGCTTGCCCTTGGGAAGGATATAACCTTGAAATATGTGTTTAAACACATTTTCCTTTCCATTCTTCTGTTTAATCTGATAATCATATTTTCCTTTCCACTGTGTGGTTTAACCTTTCTGGTGAACTATATGATCTAAGCAGTAATATTCTCCTGCTTATGTAAACACCTCGGTGTACAACTCTGTCAGTAAGACCCTGTTACTATTGTTGGTGACATTTCGGTAACCACCGATGGACGAGAACCTTGCCTAATGGTCCGCCTCATTTCAACGAGCAGGAAAATGGTTCTCTTCGTCCCTCGCCCTTGGTACCGACGATGTTGCTGACATATAACTAACAAGCTACCCTCTGACATGCCTTGCTATCATGATCGTGCAAGATGTCACCGCCCTTCCTATTTTTAACCCACATGGTGGGCCCATAACCCACAGTTCCACAGGATCGAAACCTGACTCTCTTGTACACCCTTGTTCCCAAAGCTATTCCTCGCGCTTGATTTCGTATGTAATTCGCGGGCCACCTTCCTAGTGATCAATTCTGGTATCATGCACAATACTTATTTTCGTTGCCTTGAGCCCCTTTCACGCCCTATTTCAGGCGTCGAACGATTGCCTGCCCGCTTGAAACTACCCATGGTACCTCCTTACTTTGCTCTCGGTATTTTCTTAGGTTTCAATTCGAGAGTTACTTTCCGCCACCTTCCCCGATGATATTGACCAGATAGTAAACCTTGTAGAGGTCCGTTCTTCCAGATACCCCCCTTACTCTATCGTAAGTACGATGGAGATCCTGAAGAAAGGACGCCGATTTGATCATGGTGACTTGAAGCAGAGTAATGAAGACATCAACGAAAGGGATCAACCTCTTCGAAAGGGCAGCCAAGACCGAGAAGACTCGTTAGGTTTTTGATACCAGCACCTTCCCCCCCCCCTTACTCCACCGCTTAAATCTCGGGACGAGATTTCTTGTAGTGGAGGAGAATTGTGACGCCCGGATAATCAAGCTACAGTAACCCCTGCTAATGATGCCACGTCACGTCGATTACTGTTGCTAATCTCGCATTAGTTCAAAACCGATTCAAAATTCAAAATTCAAAAACAAGTCAAACAATTAAAGTTTTCAAAAGTCAAAACTAAAATGTTCCAGGTGTGACAAACAATACCTAGATAATAATGGTGGAGAAACCAACATCCTTAAAAATGTTTGAATGTCCTAACATAAATAAAACAGTGGCAAAACAATTAATTAAATGCCTTTTACCATTTATAAAATATCAAACTATTTTAGTTAGGAGTGAAACTTTTTGTGGGAGTGGGTTAAACCATAACACTAATTTAGAAACTATTTTCCTAATTTATGAAACTAAGATAAAAAGAAAACAAAATAGAAAACTACTAAAAAAGAAAAAGCAAGGAAGAACCCCCCCCCCGGCCAAGTGGCCCAGCTGGCCACTGGCCCAACTCGGCCGACCCCCAGGCCCAGCCGGCCGGCCACCCACCCCCCACCGACCCCGAGCCCATCGCCCCACATCGCCGGCGCCCTTCCCACGCGCCCGTCGCCGTCGACCGCCTCACCTCGCCGACCCCTCGCGCCGGACTGCACCGCCCCCGCCTCTCCATTACCGGCTCCACTGAGCCTCGCCGCGCCCCCTCCCCCCAAGACGCTGGCGCCCGTTCTTGGCGCTGCCCCGCCGCCACTGCGCCTCGCGGCCTCGACGCGCCGGGCCCCATCGCCGTCGTCTCCCCGCCTCGCCCCCGACACCCGCGGCGCCCTGAGGCCGACGTCGCCGCGCGGAGCCCCCTGTCGCCGGACTGCCCCGTCGCCCTACGCCGTCGTCACCTCAACGTCGTCGCCTCGCCTCCTCATCTCCTCCTCGTCGCCCGACCTGAGCCACGCCGGCCCCCTCCCCTTCAACGCTGTGAGCGAACCTCCCCCTCTCCTCATCTGTGCCTCCCTTGCACACGCGCCCCCCGCCGCCCCGTCCGGTCACCTCGCTCCGGTCGCGCTCCGTCGTACACCGCGCCGCGCTGGTGCGCGCTCACCCGCGCCCCGCCCGCGCCAAGTCCTCGCCTGCGCAGACCCCTCCGCGGCCACCCGCACCAAAGGCCGCGCCCGCGGGTGCCTCGCGCCCCAGCCAACGTCCGCGGCCACCTCCACCCGCGCCCGACCTCGGCAACCGCCGCGCCTGCCTTACTCCTCGCACCGGCCGCGACCTCGCCCAGCGCCGCCCTTGGCCGCCGGCGCCCTACTACTGGCCTGGGCAAGGGCCCCAATGGGCTGGCGCCCGTCGCCCGTATCCCCCTCGCCGTTCGGGCTGAGCCCATAGCCCACACCCGCTATGGCTCCTCCTGAGCCACTGACTAGGGGGCCCCACGCCCCTGAGAACAAAAAAAAAGAGAGATTAAAAAAATATATATAATTAAAAAATAATAATAATAATAAATATATAAATAAAAATAAAAATAATAATAATGATAACAATAATAAAAATAATAAATTAATTAATAAAAATTAATGAATAAATAAATAAAGAAAATAAAAATAAAAATAATCTTAATTAATTAATTAATTAACTAAATTAATTAAGTTAATTAATCCTGTTTAAATTAATCTAATTAGATAATTAATTTAATTAAATAGTAATTATTTAGTTAAACCCTAATTAACCTAAACAGAGAATGACAGGTGGGCCCCACTGGACCCACATGTCAGTTTGACTTAGTCAACTCCTGTTGACTGCTGATGTCAGCATGACATCATGCTGATGTCATAAATCCAAATTTCAAATTAAATTAAATAATTAATTAAATTCCAGAAATTAATAAAATCTTTAGGAAATCATATCTTTTAATCCATAACTCGGATTAAAATATTGTCAACATGAAAGTTGCTCAGAACGACGAGACGAATCCGGATACGCGGTCCGTTCGTCCACCACACCTCCCTAACCTATCGAACTCGCAACTTTCCCCCTCCGGTTTCATTTGTCCAAAAACGCGAAACACCGGGAATACTTTCCCAGATGTTTTCCCCCTTCACCGGTATCACCTCATACCGCGTTAGAACACGTCTAGCTCTGCCTGTTGTCCTGTTATGCACTTGCTTGCTATGTATTTACTGTTTCTCCCCCCTCTTCTCTTCGGTAGACCCCGTGACGATGTTGATCCCCCTGTGATCGACTACGGTGTTGACGACCCCTCCTTGCCAGAGCAACCAGGCAAGCCCCCCCCCTTGATCACCAGATATCGCCTATTCTTCTCTATACTGCTTGCATTAGAGTAGTGTAGCATGTTACTACTTTCCGTTAATCCTATCTTGATGCATAGCCTGTCTTTGTTACTACAATTGTTACCCTTACCTGCTATCCTACTGCTTAGTATAGGATGCTAGTGTTCCATCAGTGGCCCTACACCCTTGTCCGTCTGCCATGCTATACTACTGGGCCGTGATCACTTCGGGAGGTGATCACGGGTATATACTATATACATTATATACATGACACATGTGGTGATTAAAGTCGGGTCGGCTCGAGGAGTACCCGCAAGTGATCCTGATGAGGGGGCTGAAAGGACAGGTGGCTCCATCCCGGTAGAGGTGGGCCTGGGTTCCTGACGGCCCCCGACTGTTACTTTGTGGCGGAGCGACAGGGCAGGTTGAGACCGCCTAGGTGAGAGGTGGGCCTGGCCTTGGTCGGCGTTCGCGGATAAATAACACGCTTAACGAGATCTGGGTATTTGATCTGAGTCTGGCCATTTGGTCTATACGCACTAACCATCTACGCGGGAGTAGTTATGGGTATCCCGGCGTCGTGGTATCAGCCGAAGCCTTCGTGACGTCAGCGACTGAGTGGCGCGCGCCGGATTGGACTGGAACGCCACTAGGCTAGGTCTGCTTCCGGCCGCGTACGCAACGTGCAGGTGTGCATAGGGCGATGGGCTCAGACCCCTGCGCGCATAGGGTTAGACCGGCGTGCTGACCGCTCTGTTGTGCTTAGGTAGGGCTGCGACGCGTTGATCTTACGAGGCCGGACATGACCCAGAAAAGTGTGTCCGGCCAAATGGGATCGAGCGTGTTGGGTTATGTGGTGCACCCCTGCAGGGAAGTTTATCTATTCGAATAGCCGTGTACCTCGGTAAAAGGATGACCCGGAGTTGTACCTTGACCTTATGACAACTAGAACCAGATACTGAATAAAATACACCCTTCCATGTGCCAGATACAACCCGGTGATCGCTCTCTAACAGGGCGACGAGGAGGGGATCGCCGGGTAGGATTATGCTATGCGATGCTACTTGGAGGACTTCAATCTACTCTCTCCTACATGCTGCAAGATGGAGGTGGCCAGAAGCGTAGTCTTCGACAGGACTAGCTATCCCCCCTTATTCTGGCATTCTGCAGTTCAGTCCACTGATATGGCCCTTTACACATATACCCATGCATATGTAGTGTAGCTCCTTGCTTGCGAGTACTTTGGATGAGTACTCACGGTTGCTTTTCTCCCTCTTTTCCCTTTCTATACCTGATTGTCGCAACCAGATGCTGGAGTCCAGGAGCTAGAGATCCCGAGGATGATTCTACATGGAGTTCGGCTTCGAGGAGTAGTTAGGAGGTCCCAGGCAGGAGGCCTTGCCTTTTCGATCGTTGCTACTTTTGGTGCTAGCCTTCTTAAGGCAAACTTGTTTAACTCATGTCTGTACTCAGATATTGTTGCTTCCGCTGACTCGTCTATGATCGAGCACTTGTATTCGAGCCCTCGAGGCCCCTGGCTTGTATTATAATGCTTGTATGACTTATTTATGTTTTAGAGTTGTGTTGTGATATCTTCCCGTGAGTCCCTGACCTTGATCGTACACATTTTCGTGCATGATTAGTGTACGGTCAAATCGGGGGCGTCATACACGCGTCTCCAGGGTGTGGCCCCCCTCACGGACGGCGCCGCCGCCGGCACCTGGAGGGGGGAAATGGATGTGTCGGGTCTACACGGAGGGGATGTAGCTGTGGGTTTGGCCCGGATGTTGCTCCCAGGTGTCCCTGTGGGCTGACCTGACACAACTTGGTGGAGAGGTCCACTGGTCAAAGCCCGTCCATGGAAAGTCAAAGGGCTAGATCTAGTGGTCAACCGCTCCAGGGTTAGGCGGGACGGGGGCCCTGGGGGGGGGTAGCAATGCCACCGGAGCGTCGCACCGGCCTTTCATACATGCAGGGTGGTGTTGTGGCATGTCCGAAGAGGCGGCACGCGTCTGCGGGGTGTGGCCCCCCTCGCAGACGGCGCCGCCGGCTCCTAGAGGGGGGAAACGGACGCGTCGGGTCTACACTGAGGCGATGTAGCTGTGGGTTTGGCCCAGATGTTGCTCCCAGGTGTCTGGGAGCGCCAACGATCTCCCTCCGACGGACTTGGATCCGCCGCCGCCCCCACCCCCACCGTCGACGACCCCTCCCCCTTCACTCACCTGACCAAATAAGCTCCAGATCGAGCACGCGAGGCGGCGGCCATGGCGCTCCCATACCCGTGACCAGGCCACGGCCTTGGCGGACGAAGCTGCTCGAGTTCGGCGCCTCCCCTCCCCTCCCCTCTATGTGGTTCCGGGAGAGGAGAGGGCCGAGCGGTAATTTTTTTAAATCTATATGAAATAATAATACATAAAAAAGGAAAAATATAACTATAATTTTTTTAAAAAATCTATATGAAATAAAAAAGGAAAAATATAACTATAAGAAAACATTAAAAAATCTATATAAAATAAAAAAGGAAAAATATAACTATGCTGATGGCTTTGCCGTCGGCATCGCTGCAGCCATACGGAATGTGGTACGCAAATCGGTGACGTGGCTAATAAAAAAATAAAAATTAAAAATAAAATTAGTAGTAGAATTTTTTTAAAAAATTAAATTTGTTGCTAATAAGAAAATTAAAATTAAAATTAAAATTAGTAGTACATTTATATTAAAAAATTACATTTGTTGCTATAAAAAAAAATATGCCTACGGCTAAGCCGTCGGCATAGGTGCCACGTGGCATCGAGACCTATGCCGACGGCTTAGCCGTGGGCATACCTTCCCTTATCCATCCACGGGCCGCGCCCCTCCACTCATTCCGCCCTCACCTCACTCTCTGTCCCGAGCTTGCCACCGCACCACGACCCCCGTCGCCGCCATCGCCGCCCAATCCCGCCTCGCCGTCCCCGCCCCTCCCTCCCTCCAGCCGCCGCCACCCCACGACCCCCCAACCGCTCCCCCGCCCCTCCCTCGCTCCCGACCCGCCGCCCCCGCCCCTCCCTCGCTCCAGCCACCGCCGCGCCATGATCCCCAACCGCGCCCCCGCCCCTCCCTCGCTGCCGACCGCCGCCCCCGCCCCTCCCTCGCTCCAGCGCAGCCGCCCCCGCCTCGGCCTCCTCGACCCCGGCCCGCCCTGCGTGGACGCCGCCCCGGCCGGCCCACGCCCTAGCCTGGCCGGCCCCCTCTGCTCCGGCGACCGCCCCTTGCTGCTCCGGTGGTCATCCCCTGCCCCGACCTGAACCCCCTCACCCTCCCCTGCCCAACCGCCCCCTGCTCCGGTAAGAACATTTTTTTACATTTTTTGTGTAGTAATGTTGTAGATGAATGCATACATATAGTAATAAATGATTAGATAGATGGACGTTAGACAGATGAATGAAATGGAAGAGAGTATAAATGTGAAAAAAATTAAGTGCACAATGTGAGATAGATAGATGTTAGATGAATGGATATTTGTGTAGTTTTACTATGTTTTTACATACATACTCAATGTTATAGATATATGTATTGTGAAGATGAGATGAGAGGGAAGAGTACACTTTTTGTGAAGATAGATAGACGAAAGTTAAAATTTGGATATGATGAGTGGTTACTTCATCATGTTGATCTTGCTAAAAAAAGATTGTGATGTGATGTGATGTGTGATGGTGCTTTATATGTGATGTGATGACCTAATTTTTTTCATTTGGTGGAATTTAGAGGATTTCTGGTGTTGTCTCCGGTGGAGTGATCGTTGACGTTGGAGCTCTTGGTCTTCAATTGTCCCTTCGCTGATCGACTACATCATCTACATCCGAGGGTGAGCTACAAATCCATCACCTCATACATTCTTTTAATCATGTCACTAGATTAAATTTTCACATCAAGCCGCGTAACCTAGGTCTCCCGTCCGAAAGGGTTGCATCGATAAATATGCATTCAATTGCATATTTATCACCGTAGCTCTTTCGGACAGCCCGAGGATGTGTAGGTTGGGTACGCTGTTCATGCTCTACCCTGTTCCGAGACAGGATTTCGGCGGCGCCTCCCTGTTGTTCTCCGGATGCACATTCTCTCGGCATTTTGCCAAGACGTGTATTTGGAGAACAGCGGGGAGGTGCTGCCGAAATTTTGTCTCGGAATGGGGTAGAGCATGGACACTCAATCTACACATTCTCGGGTGGGATTAGGACGCATCTTTACCTATTAGAGATGTAGGTGGATTAAATGTCGTTTCTCGTCAACCTTGTAAAAAATAAAATATTGATGTGAGTAATTTAAATGAATCCTTAATTTTGTTGTGTGGCTTCCAATAAAGCAGAGATGGCAGATAATCAGTGGATGTATAGTGGGTTTTTCCGTCGGAATCAAGTAAGAACAGAGTGGGTCGAGAAAACTGATGTGTTTTTGACAGAGATATTCTGTAGTCCAATGAGGATGGTGCCAGAATGCCCGTGTGCCAAATGTAAGAGACGTATGCGCTGAGATAAGAGTGAGATGACTAAGCACCTTCGCACGCTTGGATTTATGCCCAACTTTAATATGCCGATAAACTTTGCCTAGCGGGACCGTGGTAGAGAGGAGGTGATACGACAACGCGTCGCTGGTTATGAGGACGATGGGGTTAGAGATATGCTAGATGATGTCTTGGCTGCATAGCCGACACCTCCGTCACATTCAGCGAATGAACCGGAGGAGCCAGAGGAAACCGCAAAGGCCTTCCTGGATATCTTGGCCTCGTCAAAGAAACCTCTTTATGAGGGTCCCAAGCTATCTGTGCTGGATGCCAACTCGCAACTGATGGCAGTCAAGGCTGAGTACGGCTGTAGCTGAGGTTGCTTCGAAGCATTTCTGGGAGTATGGGCTAACAGTCTGCCTGAGGGCCACGAACTGCCGAAAACCATGTACGCTACGAAGAAAATCATGAAGGCGCTCTCCATGGATTATGAGAAAATACATGTTTGTCCAAACAATTGCCTTTTGTTTAGGCATGAGTATGCGGATGACAACTACTGTAGGAAGTGCGGTTCCTCTCGGTATATTGAGGTGGTCGATAAGCATGGTCAGAAGCAGCAGCTAAAAATCCCTGTGAAAGTTCTTCGGTATCTTGATTTTATAAAAAGACTGCAGTGCCTTTTCAAGAGGAACAAAATGACGTGGTCCGAAACAACGAGGATGATGACTCGGGTTATCTTGACCTGGACCCAAACGACGATGACGCACAGATTGATGGTGAGGCAGTTGTGAATCAAAGAGACATAATTATGCTTGAAAATTTAAATGAACACGCTGACGATGAGGAAGATCCTCCACCTCCGTCAGACAACGAAGAAGATATGCGTGATAGTGATGATGAGACCGGTCGACTAATAGATTACAATTGTGATGATTCATATGGGTTCTAGAAAATGTAAGTTCTTTTAATGATCATTACAATAGTATGATTAATGTGCTCTTCTGTTATTAATGTTTTTCCTGTATGCTTGTTTATTTGATATCCTTACTAATTGTTTATTCTCTTCTCAATGCAGGTTTGCTAATCATGGGCAAGTCCAGCGGCGCCAGTTTCCTCAGTAAATTCAAAGGACTTACTCGGAGTGGACGAGCCCACAAGGTTCCCTCCTGACTACGCGAGGATGACACCTCACAGGGAGGTGGAGGGGTCGGGGGAGGAGACCCAAGAGGAGAAGGGGGTGGGGGAGAGCCCCTAGAGGAGGAGGAGGTGGGGGGAGAGGCAGTCGGGGCAAAAAACTCCGGGCCGTGTCCGAAATAGGAGGGTCTTCTTCGATGCCCTTCTATACTGAGGCACCTTCTGAGTCTGAGGAGGAGGAGTAAGTTCCTGATGGCGAGGAGGAGGAGGGCGAGGAGGAGGAGGAGGCCGAGGAGGAGGGTGAGGAGGAGGGCGAGGAGGGTGGTGGAGGGGAGGTTGACCCCGAGTTGTGGGGTGACTTGCCACCCGGTGCTCCGCAGGGGTGGCTGCGTGGTACTGCCGGAGTACCTACACCACCTTCTATTGAGGCTCACACGTGGCTCATTGAACCTGCAGGGATAGAGTAAGTGCCTCTCAATCATATTTTGAAGACATGACAACATTTTCTTATTGTACACATGGCAATCCTTTGATTCTTTTGTAGTAACTGGATCCTTCACGGAAAGGGCCGTAAACCGAATGGCCTTATCACTGTCCTGTTGAAGGAGTTTTGGCCGGGCCTATTCTGCCCGCGGCCAGACAGGGACCCGCAGCTGCGGGTTAGGGCCACGAGCTGGGCCCACTACGAGGCTTACAGCCACGCGGAGTACGGGACGGCCGCTAAGGCCGTGATCACCAAATTTTGGGTAAGTTCTCTTATGAATCACTTGTCTTCAGTTTCATTCATAGTTTATCATTGAATCACTCAACTCATGCCTTGTTTGCTTCTGGTTTATGCATGATTGCAGCAACTCTATAGAGTTCTTGACGAGCACAAGGCCAGAGCCGACGTGGTCTTGCTTGCGGCTGCGAAGAAGAAAGCTCGTCAGTTGCAGTACGAGGTGCGCTGGGTTGCCGTCTCACAGTACTACCACATCTACCTGCACCAAAATATGACCAAAACTCAAGCGCAGAGGCAACGACTTACCTTGAACAGGGAGCAGTTCATGATGGTAACTATTACTGACTTTTCATTGTTTCAAGCAGTCAACTATATGTTTCGTGCTCACATGTCATGCTTCCAAAATTTGCATAGGTTGTTCCTCGTTGGTGCTATGGAAGGGATGACGGATGGACGAGTTTGGTGGATAGGTGGCTCGGCGACGATGCAGAGTTTGCTGCCAAGAGCAACAAGGCCCGGGTTAACCGTGGAAAAGAGGGGACACACGGCCAAGGAAACAGGAACCACTGGGGCTTCAAGGCCATGAAGGTATATCTATATGCATGATGCATTTTTGTTCTTCTTTACCATCATGTTCTTATGTATGGATAACTTCTGTTTGACGTTGCAGGAGGATAAGTTGAAGAAGCCGCTCTCAGACGTTGAGTCGTGGAAACTGGCCCGCGAGCGGAGTGATCTCAAGGACGGCGAGAGCCAGTACTACGGCAAGACCGAGGAGCACCTGGAGTCTTACACTCAGAACTATCAGAAGTTGCATCCGGATGTTCCTGTTTCTGAGGTCGCCCAGTCTCAGATGGACGACACGGCGGTGGTGGCCATCCAGGGGAAGTCACATGGCAGGTATCCGTCTTTCGATGGCTTGATCACTCCTTCGATCTCGTACACAAGGCTTCGGGCTACCAACCCGAGCCAGTTAGAGAGTACGGGGCATTCGCAGCCTCCCTTAGCCCGCCAGCATGCTGTAAGTACTTCCCCTTTGTCTTCTTTCTCGCTAACATTCTCAGTTTATTTTCAGCATTGGTCACTTAGAAACAACCTAAATTATGTAGGCATATAAGTCCTTTGTTGAGCATAGGAATCTCGAGGTGCGGGAGTACTTGCAACGAGTGAAGGCAAACGATGATTACAACCGTCGGATGATGACGGTTAGTTTTGCCCTCTTAAAACCAAGCTAAAATTTTGCACTTTCATGCCTTCTGACCTTCTAGTTTGCTTGTTTAACTAACATCCAGGCTATGTTGGCGTCTTGGAGTAACCGCACGGATCCACCACAAATGGGACCCCCACCACCACCTGCGGGAGAACCCCCACACGTGCCCACGTTCGATGAATGGGTGGCACTAGGCAGTGATAGTCCGGTTAGTACATTTGCCTAACTACTGACAAACTAGTTCTCGTTCATTCAACACAATCATATCATATTTACCGTTAGAATCTTCTCTCAGACATGTAGGGGACCGGCGGCTCGACTCCTGCTCCGTCGACCCCAGTCACTCCGATCTGGCAGAGTGATGGTGGTCGCGATGGCAGTTTTGGCGGAGGTGGTCTTGGCGGTGGTGGTTTTGGCGGTGGTGGTTTTGGCGGCGGTGGTCTTGCTTGATGTCGATTATGATACCCGTGCATGTGGCCGTCGTGCCATACATTTCATGTTCCTACTTGTTAGTTTCTTCTTTGAAATGATGTTCATGTCTTGCACTACTTTTATGTTCATTAACTTTCGCCGGTGATGATCTTTAAATGATGAACTTGAGTATGTTTAAATGATGATGATGAACTTGAGTATGTTTAGATGATGAACTGTCATATTTCTGCATAAGCCCATATTTTCTGATTTGAAATGTTGTCCAAATGAATTGAAAAAGAGAAAACAGGGAAAATAATAATAATAAAATCTATGCCTACGGCAAAGCCGTCGGCATAGATGAGCCCAGGGCTTCCCAGGGCGTGCCACGTGGCAGGGCTATGCCTACGCCAAAGTCGTCGGCATAGATTTTCATCTATGCCGACGGAGCACCAAGGGACGACACGTGGCACAGCTATGCCTACGGCTTTGCCGTCGGCATAGCCCTGCCACCAGGAGGCACCACGGAAAGCCACGTGGTAGAGGTATGCCGTCGGCATAGATTTCCACCTATGCCGACGGCTTGGCCGTCAGCATACCTCTACCACGTGGCTTCCCGTGATTCGTCAGCGCTTTTGACGGCGCCGTCCGTTGCCGTCAGGCGAAAAACACTGCCGATGGCTAAACTATGTCGATGGCTGAGCGGGAGCCGCCGGCATAGGCTCCTATGCCGACGGCTAAACTATGCCAACGGTCTGACAAGACTACGCTGACGTGATGTATGCCGACGGGGCTATGCCGACGGCAGCCGTAGGCATAGATCTATGCCGACCGGAAATGACCTATGCCGACGGCCCTGGGCCGTTGGCATAGGCGGCGAGTCCGGTAGTGTGAGCTCTTGCAGATGATCGATGAGGATGGAAGCATGCAGCACATATACTTATAGTGCCGTGCAGCATGATGGAGACGCGATCAATCGATGGACATGTGACGAAAAGTTAGTTGGTGACGAAAAGTTATTTGGATGTACGCTTTCTGTATCTGGCTTTGATCCATGGCAATCTGTTTTATACAAATTAAGCAAAGCAAACATCGATTAGAAATTTATGTCAGTGTAATGTGACCATATACACGGATGATAACATGTGGAGGTTAGACAGTCAGCATTCAGCAACCATACATCGTAATTTTCCCCTCATTTTGGAGATGATAATGAATGCACAATTGCTAAGTGGGAGAAGGGTACAAGATTACACATCGATAGTCGAAGAACGACGCCACATTTTTTTTGTTAAAGCAACTGTTGTTTTTGCCAAATAGATACCATGATTAGCAACTTTGTGATTACTATTTTGGTAACAAAACGATTTCTTGATTTTATCAACAAAACCACCAAGCTCCTAGGAAACCGAAAAAGAAGGTTCAATGCAACCATATGCCTCAGACTTGTGATATCATATATTTTCTCTAAATAGTTGTAACTCATGACCTAATTTTCCTCTCCCCGCAGTCATACTACATCAGGAAGTCATGCATGCAGTATAAGTTACATTTATTGCATTGATCTATCCATGCAAACAAATGCCACCTCATCAACTCAAGCATGCCTTTCCTGTCGGGAAACAAGTCATGAATGTGAGTCACAAGCTTGGAGCAAATCTATGTACTGGATGCTTCACATTTTTATATAACATGGCCTTTCAGTGAAGTTCAATCCAAAAGCTTTATTTTCTTATAATTATTTGGTCACATACTACATATATTTAAAAAAAACTGAGAACAATTGTGCGCGGTTGCTTTTGCACTAGCTATACTTAATTTCAGAACATATTTATGCATTTCTTATATCAACAAAGGCGTGGAGTCTCTATCTAGTTGTGACAAAGTCGTGCCATTTCAAACAGAATGCCTCATTTCACCGTGGAACTTTTATTTCTTTTTCTATTATCCAAAAATGAAAAGACAGATCTAGTTATTAGTATGATATGTTAACTCAGACGCGTATTCATTATGGGTGTTTTTCTCAATTTTATCAATTTCAGTCAACTTCAATTCATGACATCACAAGGCGAAGGGTGAGCCTGCAGAGGAAGAGGGCGTGGGTGAGCGTTGGGTCAGGAGGCTAGAACCGTAGTAGAGTCGTTCTACGAGCACGAAGGGAGAAGGGGAAAACAGGCATGCGGACTAAAGGAGGCGGTCTACGCTGTCAATATAGAAAGAGAATGTGTGGGTCGCCATGATCTGTTTGGCAGACTGAAAACATAAGATCTTCCAAGACTGCACTCAAATCACCTATTCACACGAGTTGAATGACCTGTGCACCCTGTGCTTCTAAGATCTAACCCAATTCTAACCATATACATCGCTTTGGGCCATTGGATCTTCACGAGTAAATAGCCTGTATTTATTATAGGGTTCTCTAAAGTTTAGTCCAAAGGATAAAACCAAATAGACAGCCAAAATTGTCCAGCTCCAGTTCAAACACATTTAGAGTTCTTTTTCTCTTACCAACTCAATGAACTAAAGATTTACCGGTTTAGTTTGAAGGTGCTCATAGGGATATAGGGATAGGATGTGTGAGCATGCGTTCATGGCGTGAGTGTACGTCTGTTGTTTATAAGCATGGGATCTGCATTTGTATTGTGTTTCTAAAAAAACTGTTTAGTCAAGCATACTCTATGATTTTCCATGCTACCTATGTTTCATAAAGTTATATTTTGGTCAAACTCTCGACACAATCATTTCAAAAATAACAATTAATAAAGTCTTGGGTAGTACATATATATAAACCAAAACCATGCATACATATATATCACCAGCAAGCCATGAAGAAAAAGCAACAGTAAACAGCGAAATGACCAAAAATGGCATAATAAACATCATAAAGTATACAAAAAGGTGACGATGGAATTCAAGTGCTGCGACGAGATTAAGTTGTTAAATTACGCACGGCTCGACCATGCAGCCGTCGAGATCGAGCGCCCATGCCAGCACGTCGGCTGGAACCGGCGGCGAGGCAGTGTACAATGCCTCAGTCAACTTCTGCGTGCCCGGAAGCTGCTGTTGAAGGCCGATATGGCGGCGGCGGGAGAACCATTGTTGTTCCTTTGAAAGTGGACGAGGCCGCGTGGGAAGACAAACATTTCCCCTTTGCAGACGGTGCGAGCGACAAACTTGCCGGAGCTGGTGAAGAAGCCGACGTCAGGGAGCCCTCGAGGTCGAAGAGGAGCTCGCTGGCCCGCGAGTGGGTGTGCGGCGGGTTCACTCCCCACGGTGCGTAGTCGACGCGAGACATGGACACGCCCAGCATGTTGAGCCCCGGGACCTTGTCTACAGTCACCGTCGTTACCACGGAGCCTGACGGGTTGCCGCCCGTGTTGCCAGGGACGGACAGCACGTCGGAGAAGAAGTCGTTCGCCATCGTGCTCTCCGGCCTCTTACACGGGTACCCGTTCAGCCGCAGCGCCGCACATTCTGATCCGTTCATTATCCATAGAAGCAAGTAGGAAAGATAGTGTACATGGACGATCACACTTACGGCCGTCGAGTGATTTGTAGTCGGCGACGCAAAGGTCCTGGAGCATGTCGGGGTCGCTGGCGAGGGCCAGGAGCACGGCGCAGGCGGCGAGGAGGACAGCCGGGAGCTGCTTGCTCGCCATTGTCAAGTACTGCTAGAATACTTGGTCTTCACTCTTTAGCTTAGCTGTGTGGGTGTAGCGAGTAGTTCTGCTAGGTCGACTAGTGAGAGTGGAGATGAGAATGGAAGCATGCAGCGCGCATGCACATATACTGCCGTGCAGCGTAACGGAGACGCGATCGATGGACGTATGCGAAATTAGTTGGTCGACAATCTTTTGCATCCAAATTAAGCAAAGCATGTATAACTAAATGCAACCATCGTGTCAGTGTAATATGAACGTACGAACGATAACATGCATGTGGAGGTTGGACGTACAGTTTGGACATGACAATGCATGGCAAGTTTCTAAGTTGGGAGAAAGGTATATATGTCAGATCAAGGGTTTGTGGAAGAATGGTTACCAGTGACAAGTCACCAATGGAAGGCCAGTAGTGGTCGGTGATTCACTCAGGGGTACCCCACCAGTTAGTGCTAAGGCCTTACCGCTCAAGCTGGCCGATGTACCCGTAAGTGTAGTGACTTATGATTGTGGCAATCGCACCATGGCACACATCATCAGTGGTTTTTTTACCAGTGGTGGCTGAAGTTTTTGTTGCCTATCAGTCATAATTTGTTAAATGCTCTTTTACTGAAGAGTATACATCACATTTTGCATTGTAACCATGTTCTGTTGTATCTTCTTTTCTTAAGCATTATGTTGATATAGGCATGTGTCCACTTTGACAAAGACGAGAACAAAGAGAAGGCAACGACATAACCAAGAAACCAACTGAGAATAGTGTAATGGGCGACCTAAATTTAATTGTCTTTCTTTCTAAGACTTCAATGTCTCTCTTGACTAACATCGATGTATGAGTCACAGACTCACAATAATGTTGTCTTTGTCATGCGTGTCAAATGATCAATGTGAAATGATGATGTGAATGTGACATGCAATTGTATTTATAGTGATGTGTGCAGAGGATATGGCTACAGTTTGACAATTTTCATGTACCCTGAATCCTAGTCCACTGGAGATTCATCCACCTCATATAAATTTATAGCTCTTGGAGTTAATACGTATTACAAATGACATATATAGAATACCTATTTCTGGCAGGTAAAGGAGATGAACATCTAGAGATGCACTATGTGTCAGGCGGTTTAGCATGACGGTTTTAATGTGCTGATCTATCACTGGCCTACATTGTCTGTCGGGTGGTACAACTGCCATAGATTGCCAAATTGCGAAAAATATGAGCCTTTAGGAGAATAGCACGTAAACTGATTAGGAACTCTTGGAAGCACCATACTTATCTTTCCTATAGGGATTTATTGAAAGCTCCCAAAATCCAAAAGCAAATTCCGGTATGCCCCTTTGGTCTAGTTATCTTGTCCCAATATAGCCAATGAGCTTTCCCACGCTCTTTATCACTCCACATCAGAACTCATTAACGATATGAACCAGGTAAACACAAAGGCATGCAGGTGATTTTAAAACTCCTGCACATATATTAGAGGAATGAAGAACTTATTTGATCAATACTTGTTTGCCCCCAGAAGATACGTATTTCTCTATCCAATTAGCTAACCGCTTCATAAACTTGCCTTTTATGCACCGAAACTTCTCCAACTTTCATATTTCCCTCTAGAGAAGGTAAGCCCAAGTACTAATCCGCAAAACTTGGAGTCACGCTTTGAAGAGCTAAAATGAAAAAAAGCTGGTTATTGACACTGCATCTGCTACCAGGCAAAACTAAACACATACCTTGAAAGTTGTTATTAAGTGTTAGTTGCATGCAACCTCATTACTTGTTTTGATCCAATAATAAGAAGGATTTGTTCCCAGAGAGATGGTGAGAAATCACTAGAGCTTGTGTGCAAATCTTAAACTCTTGAAGCAAGTACCTTGCAAAAAAACAAGTACAAAGAGAGAAGGATAGAGTGATAAATGAATCAATTTGGGAAATCCCTCATGTGAAGGAAAGCAAGTCGAACATTTGGCTATTACAGTGCATGAAAAACTTGACAGACGCAACACATTGCATGATCACCAAGATAGTAGACAAACCCAAAGTAGTAAGTATTCGTCAAATAAACAATCAACACAATCATACCTCATCATGTCAGGTTTGTAAGAACAAAACTACATTATATCATCTATTCATCTTCGAACCCTAGTTGAATGGAGAGCATGAAATCACTAAAAGGCAATGAGTTTGAGTAAGAGATATTGTATCATCCAAAACAGGTATAGACTGTTCACCTTATACTTTCATCAGTTTTTATAGGACAAAGCATACACTAATGAGCCTAGAATCTTTAAGCTCCACTTGACTTCTATTATTGAATTATGCCGTTGGCAGTGTCATTAACTCCCTCCGACATATAAACACAGGTAAAACTTCTTTACTGCACAAATAATTCCCTCCCCCGCACCTCCCAGTTGAGAGAACATCGCCAAAAAGACATTTGTACTTGACGCCTTTAGCAAGCCAACTTGGAATATGGCATCACTAATTTAACTATTAGTTAAATGTATACAAAGCAACACATGCATATATTCATCCAATTTTGGATGAACATGGTGCAAGATTGAGCAACATTTTCATCAGAAGTATCCATTATCCTTGAGTTGAAGTATACATATTTTTGAAGTAGTGAGTTTGGGCACCTTTTCTGCCATTTGACAATTATGATTCCGAAGAGACGTGGTATTACTTTATTTGTTCCCAAGAGGCTTTCAGGTGGAAATAAGTCGTGTTCTGTCTCCTTCTTTTGATAACTCCAGCCTTGACCATTGCTTCCAAAACATCTCTTCCTCATAAAATAGTTGATTTGTTTGTGTTAATAATATGTTTCTCTTCCTCATAAGTAGTATCACGAACTTTCAGTTTGATGAAGAGGAGGAGCTTTGGGAGGTGGCTATGTATCTATATTTATATTTATATCCGTATCTATACCAATATAAAAAGACAGAAGAAGCATATCCAACTAACACGACCATCAAAGCAGGGCAATCCAATGACCAAGACTGCTCCATTGGCGAACGCTTAACATGTTTACATGCAATTTATATCATAACAGATATCAATGCCAGTGCTAATCATATAATTAATGCAGAAATAATATCCATCAAATATATACATGCAATTAATATACTGCCAAATATTAACTATCATATACTAATTTTCCTAAAGCACATCCAAATGTGCCCTAAGTATTGCACATCTAAGTCATATACCATTGCTTTTACATGAAGATTCGAGCAGACAATTTCTTTTATCTTTTTTCTTTTTCTTTGTAGTGTGATTGGGTCACTTAGATGTGCAATAACTAGGGCACATCTAGATGTGCCCTAGACAGTACCTAATATCTCCATGCTGCCTAATATCAATGAGCATTGCATGTACACATTTACTACACCCTCCTCCTCAAATTATAAGAAGATCTAAGTTTTTTTTGAGTTGGATATATATAGACACGTTTTACTATGTTTGTTCACTCATTTCAGTGTGTATGTAGTCCATACTGAAATATTCAAAACATCTTGTATCATGAGACGGAGAGTAGTAGATGTAAAGACCCCGCGTAGTAGGTACTCCTACTTTAATTAACTTGATGATGACATGATCGATGGCCGGACCAGTTGATCACCTGACCAAGTTGGCTAACCAATTAGGTGTGAGAAGAGGAAGGCTCTCAGCTTGGTGTACGTGAGAGGTTGGTAGAGCCAGCTACCCAAGTGATGTATGATGAGAGGTGCGATAGTGAGCAGTGTTACTTCTTTTTCGGGCCAAACAGTGTTGCTTGATACGCTAACTCTCGGGCCAAATCAATATCGTATTATCCATGCAAAGTAGCACACATGCAATTTAATTATATAAGTGTCAAAAAATGACACAGATTTTAATTGTTCAACTGCATGCATTTTCTTTTCTTTATCACGCGATCTACGATACTGCACATATTATTTTGCATAGGTTTTCAGCCACCCTAGCTGTTGTTATCTTTTCCCCATTGGTTGTAATTTTTTGTTGCTAGCATACCAAGGTGGCCGCTTGGTAAGCTAGCTGTTGTTTTATTGTTCTCCTTCGGCATTTGAAACTTAGATCCGAATCTTTTTGCAAAAAAATAAGAAAAAAAATTCAAGCTTTGCGACCGGATCTTATTTTCTTGTTTAACCTCAACTGTTTACTGTTGGGGATCGTAGCAGAAATTAAAAAATTTCTACGCATCACCAAGATCAATCTATGGAGTAACTAGCAACGAGAGAGAGGAGAGTGCATCTTCATACCGTTGAAGATCGCGAGTTGGAAGCGTTGCAAGAACGCGGATGAGGGAGTCGTACACGTAGCGATTCAGATCGCGGCAGAATCCGATCCAAGCACCGAACAACGGTGCCTCCGCGTTCAACACACGTGCAGCCCGGTGATGTCTCCCGCGCCTTGATCCAGCAAGGAGGAGGGAGAGGTTGAGAAAGAAGGCTCCAACAGCAGCACGACGGCGTGGTGGTGGTGGAGTGGCAATTCTCTGGCAGGGCTTCGCCAAGCACACGCGGAGGAGGAGAGGTGTTGGGGAGGGGAGCGGCTGCGCCTTGGATGTGGTGCTGCAGCCCTCCCCTCACCCCTCTATTTATAGGGAGAAGGGGGAAGGGGGCCGGCCCCTCTAGATGAGATCTAGAGGGGGGCGGCGGCCAAGGGGAAGGGAGCTTGCCCCCCAAGCAAGGGGGGCGCCCCCTTTAGGGTTCCCCCCAAACCCTAGGCGCATGGGCCCTAGGGGGGTTGGCGCCCAGCCCACTTAGGGCTGGTTCCCTTGCACCTACAGCCCATAAGGCCCTCCGGGGCAGGGGGACCCTCCCGGTGGACCCCCGGAACCCCTCCGCTGGTCCCGGTACAATACCGGTATACCCCCGAATATTTCCGGTGACCGTAGGATGACTTCCCATATATAAATCTTCACCTCCGGACCATTCCGGAACTCCTCGTGACGTCCGGGATCTCATCCTGGACTCCGAACAACATTCGGTAATCACATACAAACCTTCCTTATAACCCTAGCGTCATCGAACCTTAAGTGTGTAGACCCTACGGGTTCGGGAATCATGCAAACATGACCGAGACACCTCTCTAGCCAATAACCAACAGTGGGATCTGGATACCCATGTTGGCTCCCACACGTTCCACGATGATCTCATCGGATCAACCACAATGTCGAGGATTCAAGCAATCCCGTATACAATTCCCTTTGTCAATGGGTACATTACTTGCCCTAGATTCGATCGTCGGTATCCCAATACCTCGTTCAATCTCGTTACCGGCAAGTCACTTTACTCGTTCCGTAATGCATGATCCCGTGACTAACTACTTAGTCACATTGAGCTCATTATGATGATGCATTACCGAGTGGGCCCAGAGATACCTCTCCGTCATACGGAGTGACAAATCCCAGTCTCGATCCGTGCCAACCCAACAGACATTTTCGGAGATACCTGCAGTGCACCTTTATAGCCACCCAGTTATGTTGTGACGTTTGGTACACCCAAAGCATTCCTACGGTATCCGGGAGTTGCACGATCTCATGGTCTAAGGAAAAGATACTTGACATTGGAAAAGCTCTAGCAAACGAAACTACACGATCTTTTATGCTATGCTTAAGTTGGGTCTTGTCCATCACATCATTCTCCTAATGATGTGATCCCGTTATCAATGACATCCTATGTCCATAGTCAGGAAACCGTAACCATCTATTGATCAACGAGCTAGTCAACTAGAGGCTCACTAGGGACATGTTATGGTCTATGTGTTCACACATGTATTACGATTTCCGGATAACACAATTACGATTTCCGGATAACCATTTTATTATTGCCTCTAGGGCATATTTCCAACAGTCTCCCACTTGCACTAGAGTCAATAATGTAGGTACATTGTGATGAATCCTACACCCATAGAGTTCTGGTGTTGATCATGTTTTGCCCGTGGAAGAGGTTTAGTCAACGGATCTGCGACATTCAAATCCGTATGTACTTTACAAATATCTATGTCTCCATTTTGAACATTTTCACGAATGGAGTTGAAGCAACCCTTGATGTGCCTGGTCTTCTTGTGAAACCTGGGCTCCTTGGCAAGGGCAATAGCTCCAGTGTTGTCACAGAAGAGAGTCATCGGCCCCGATGCATTGGGAATAACTCCTAGGTCGACAATGAACTCCTTCATCCAGATTGCTTCATGTGCTGCCTCCGAGGCTGCCATGTACTCTGCTTCACATGTAGATCCCGCCACGACGCTTTGCTTGCAACTACACCAGCTGACTGCCCCACCATTCAAAATATACACGTATCCGGTTTGTGAATTAGAGTCATCCAGATCTGTGTCGAAGCTAGCATCGACGTAACCCTTTACGACGAGCTCTTCATCACCTCCATAAACGAGAAACATATCCTTAGTCCTTTTCAGGTACTTCAGGATGTTCTTGACCGCTGTCTAGTGTTCCATGCCAGGATTACTTTGGTACCTTCCTACCAAACTTACGGCAAGGTTTACATCAGGTCTGGTACACAGCATGGCATACATAATAGACCCTATGGCCGAGGCATAGGGGATGACACTCATCTTTTCTTTATCTTCTGCCGTGGTCGGGCATTGAGCCGTGCTCAATCTCACACCCTGCAATACAGGCAAGAACCCCTTCTTGGACTGATCCATATTGAACTTCTTCAATATCTTATCAAGGTATGTGCTTTGTGAAAGACCTATGAGGTGTCTCGATCTATCTCTATAGATCTTGATGCCTAATATGTTAGCAGCTTCTTCAAGGTCCTTCATTGAAAAACACTTATTCAAGTAGGCCTTTATGCTTTCCAAGAATTCTATATCATTTCCCATCAATAGTATGTCATCCACATATAATATGAGAAATGCTACAGAGCTCCCACTCACTTTCTTGTAAACACAGGCTTCTCCATAAGTCTATGTAAACCCAAACGCTTTGATCATCTCATCAAAGCGAATGTTCCAACTCCGAGATGCCTGCACCAGCCCATAGATTGAGCGCTGGAGCTTGCATACCTTGTCAGCATTCTCAGGATCGACAAAACCTTCCGGCTGCATCATATAAAATTCTTCCTTAAGGAAGCCGTTAAGGAATGCCGTTTTGACGTCCATTTGCCATATCTCATAATCGTAGAATGCGGCAATTGCTAACATGATTCGGACGGACTTCAGCTTCGCTACGGGTGAGAAGGTCTCATCATAGTCAACTCCTTGAACTTGTCGATAACCCTTAGCGACAAGTCGAGCTTTATAGATGGTAACATTTCCATCCGCGTCCGTCTTCTTCTTAAAGATCCATTTATTTTCTATCGCTCGCCGATCATCGGGCAAGTCTGTCAAAGTCCATACTTTGTTTTCATACATGGATCCTATCTCGGATTGCATGGCTTCAAGCCATTTGTTGGAATCTGGGCCCGCCATTGCTTCTTCATAGTTCGAAGGTTCACCGTTCTCCAACAACATGATTTCCATGACAGGGTTGCCGTACCACTCTGGTGCGGAATGTGTCCTTGTGGACCTACGAAGTTCAGTGGTAACTTGATCATGATCGTCATCATTAACTTCCTCTCTAGTCGGTGCAGGCACCACAGAAACATTTTCTTGTGATGCACTACTTTCTGGTTCGAGAGGGGTCATCTCATCAAGTTCCACTTTCCTCCCACTTACTTCTTTCGAAAGAAACTCTTTCTCCAGAAAGGACCCGTTCTTGGCAACGAAGATCTTGCCTTCGGATCTGAGGTACAAGGTATACCCAATGGTTTCCTTAGGGTATCCTATGAAGACGCATTTTTCCGACTTGGGTTCGAGCTTTTCAGGTTGAAGTTTCTTGACATAAGCATCGCATCCCCAAGCTTTAAGAAACGACGGCTTAGGTTTCTTTCCAAACCATAATTCATACGGTGTCGTCTCAACGGATTTCGACGGAGCCCTATTTAAAGTGAATGCGGCAGTCTCTAAAGCATAACCCCAGAATGATAGCGGTAGATCGGTATGAGACATCATAGATCGCACCATATCCAATAGAGTGCGACTACGACGTTCGGACACACCATTACGCTGAGGTGTTCCAGGCGGCGTGAGTTGTGAAACAATTCCACATTTCCTTAAGTGTGTGCCAAATTCATGACTCAAATATTCCCCTCCACGATCTGATCGTAAGAACTTTATTTTCCTGTCACGTTGATTTTCGACCTCACTCTGAAATTCCTTGAACTCTTCAAAGGTCTCAGACTTGTGTTTCATTAAGTAGACATACCCATATCTACTCAAGTCATCAGTGAGGGTGAGAACATAACGATAGCCACCGCGAGCCTGAACGCTCATTGGACCGCACACAGAGTATGTATGATTTCCAATAAGTTGGTTGCTCGCTCCATTGTTCCGGAGAACGGAGTCTTGGTCATTTTGCCCATGAGGCATGGTTCGCACATGTCAAATGATTCATAATCAAGAGACTCCAAAAGTCCATCTGCATGGAGTTTCTTCATGCATTTGACACCAATGTGACCAAGGCGGCAGTGCCACAAGTATGTGGGACTATCATTATCAACCTTACATTTCTTGGCATTCACACTATGAATATGTGTAACATCACGTTCGAGATTCATTAAGAATAAACCATTGACCAGCGGGTCATGACCATAAAACATATCTCTCATATAAATAGAACAACCATTATTCTCGGATTTAAATGAGTAGCCATCTCGCATCAAACAAGATCCAGATACAATGTTCATGCTCAAAGATGGCACTAAATAACAATTATTGAGGTTTAAAACTAATCCAGTAGGTAAATGTAGAGGTAGCGTGCCGACGGCGATCACATCGACCTTGGAACCATTCCCAACGCACATCGTCACCTCGTCCTTCGCCAGTCTCCGCTTATTCCGCAGCTCCTGCTTTGAGTTACAAATATGAGCAACCGCACCGGTATCAAATACCCAGGAGCTACTACGAGCGCTGGTTAGGTACACATCAATAAAATGTATATCACATATACCTTTGGTATTGCCGGCCTTCTTATCCGCTAAGTATTTGGGGCAGTTCCGCTTCCAGTGACCGTTTCCCTTGCAATAAAAACACTCAGTCTCAGGCTTGGGTCCATTCTTTGTCTTCTTCCCGGCAGCTTGCTTACCGGGCGCGGCAACTCCCTTGCCATCTTTCTTGAAGTTCTTCTTACCCTTGCCTTTCTTGAACTTAGTGGTTTTATTCACCATCAACACTTGATGTTCCTTTTTGGTCTCCACCTCCGCTGATTTCAGCATTAAATATACCTCAGGAATGGTCTTTTCCATCCCCTGCATATTGAAGTTCATCACAAAGCTCTTGTAGCTAGGTGGGAGCGACTGAAGGATTCTGTCAATGACCGCGTCATCCGGGAGATTAACTCCCAGCTGAGACAAGCGGTTGTGCAACCCAGACATTTTGAGTATGTGTTCGCTGACGGAACTATTCTCCTCCATCTTACAAATGTAGAACTTGTCGGAGACTTCATATCTCTCGACCCGGGCATGAGCTTGGAAAACCATTTTCAGCTCTTGGAACATCTCATATTCTCTGTGCTGCTCGAAACGCTTTTGGAGCCCCGGTTCTAAGCTATAGAGCATGCCGCACTGAAGCAGGGAGTAATCATCAACACGTGTTTGCCAGGCGTTCATAACGTCTTGGTTTGCTGGGACGGGTGCTTCACCTAGCGGTGCTTCAAGGACATATGCTTTCTTGGCAGCTATGAGGATGATCCTCAAGTTCCGGACCCAGTCCGTATAGTTGCTACCATCGTCTTTCAGCTTGGTTTTCTCTAGGAACGCGTTGAAGTTGAGGTTGACATTAGCGTGGGCCATTTCATCTACAAGACATATTGTAAAGATTTTAGACTAAGTTCATGATAATTAAGTTCATCTAATCAAATTATTAATGAACTCCCACTCAGACAGACATCCCTCTAGTCATCTACGTGATACATGATCCGAGTCAACTAGGCCGTGTCCGATCATCACGTGAGACGGACTAGTCATCATCGGTGAACATCTTCATGTTGATCATATCTGCTATACGACTCATGTTCGACCTTTCGGTCTCTTGTGTTCCGAGGCCATGTCTGTACATGCTAGGCTCGTCAAGTCAACCTAAGTGTATTGCGTGTGTAAATCTGGCTTACACCCGTTGTATGCGAACGTTAGAACCTATCACACCCGATCATCACGTGGTGCTTCGGAACAACGAACCTTCGCAACGGTGCACAGTTAGGGGAACACTTTCTTGAAATTTTAGCGAGGGATCATCTTATTTATGCTACCGTCGTTCTAAGCAAATAAGATGTAAGACATGATAAACATCACATGCAATCAAATAGTGACATGATATGGCCAATATCATTTTGCTCCTTTTGATCTCCATCTTCGGGGCGCCATGTTCATCATCGTCACCGGCATGACACCATGATCTCCATCATCATGTCTTCATGAAGTTGTCTCGCCAACTATTACTTCTACTACTATGGCTCACGGTTAGCAATAAAGTAAAGTAATTACATGACGTTTCAGTTGACACGTAGGTCATAAATAAATTAAGACAACTCCTATGGCTCCTGCCGGTTGTCATACTCATCGACATGCAAGTCGTGATTCCTATTACAAGAACATGATCAATCTCATACATCACATATATCATTCATCACATTCTTCTGGCCATATCACATCACATGACACTTGCTGCAAAAACAAGTTAGACGTCCTCTAATTGTTGTTGCAATTTTTTTACATGGCTGCTATAGGTTTCTAGCAAGAACGTTTCTTACCTACGCCAAAACCACAACGTGATATGCCAATTTCTATTTACCCTTCATAAGGACCCTTTTCATCGAATCCGATCCGACTAAAGTGGGAGAGACAGACACCCACTAGCCACCTTATGCAACTAGTGCATGTCAGTCGGTGGAACCTGTCTCACATAAGCGTACGTGTAAGGTCGGTCCGGGCCGCTTCAGCCCACGATGCCGCCGAATCAAGATAAGACTAGTAACGGCAAGTAAATTGACAAAATTGACGCCCACAACAACTTGTGTTCTACTCCTGCATAGAAACTATGCATAGACCTAGCTCATGATGCCACTGTTGGGGATCATAGCAGAAATTAAAAAAATTCTACGCATCACCAAGATCGATCTATGGAGTAACTAGCAACGAGAGAGAGGAGAGTGCATCTTCATACCGTTGAAGATCGCGAGTCGGAAGCGTTGCAAGAACACGGATGAGGGAGTCGTACACGTAGCGATTCAGATCGCGGCAGAATCCGATCCAAGCACCAAACAACGGTGCCTCCGCGTTCAACACACGCGCAGCCCGGTGACGTCTCCCGCGCCTTGATCCAGCAAGGAGGAGGGAGAGGTTGAGGAAGAAGGCTCCAACAGCAGCACGACGACGTGGTGGTGGTGGAGTGGTAGTTCTCCGGCAGGGCTTCGCCAAGCACACGCGGAGGAGGAGAGGTGTTGGGGAGGGGAGGGGCTGCGCCTTGGATGTGGTGCTGCAGCCCTCCCCTCACCCCTCTATTTATAGGGAGAAGGGGGAAGGGGGCCGGCCCCTCTAGATGAGATCTAGAGGGGGGCGGCGGCCAAGGGGAAGGGAGCTTGCCCCCCAAGCAAGGGGGGCGCCCCCCTTTAGGGTTCCCCCCAAACCCTAGGCGCATGGGCCCTAGGGGGGGTTGGCGCCCAGCCCACTTAGGGCTGGTTCCCTTCCACCTACAGCCCATAAGGCCCTCCGGAGCAGGTGGACCCTCCTGGTGGACCCCCGGAACCCCTCCGGTGGTCCCGGTACAATACCGGTATACCCCCGAATATTTCCGGTGACCGTATGATGACTTCCCATATATAAATCTTCACCTCCGGACCATTCCGGAACTCCTCGTGACGTCCGGGATCTCATCCTGGACTCTGAACAACATTCGGTAATCACATACCAACCTTCCTTGTAACCCTAGCGTCATCGAACATTAACTGTGTAGACCCTACGGGTTCGGGAATCATGCAGACATGACCGAGACACCTCTCTAGCCAATAACCAACAGCGGGATCTGGATACCCATGTTGGCTCCCACACGTTCCACGATGATCTCATCGGATGAACCACGATGTCGAGGATTCAAGCAATCCCGTATACAATTCCCTTTGTCAATCGGTACGTTACTTGCCCGAGATTCGATCGTCGGTATTCCAATACCTCGTTCAATCTCGTTACCGGCAAGTCACTTTACTCGTTCCGTAATGCATGATCCCGTGACTAACTACTTAGTCACATTGAGCTCATTATGATGATGCATTACCGAGTGGGCCCAGAGATACCTCTCCGTCATACGGAGTGACAAATCCCAGTCTCAATCCGTGCCAACCCAACAGACACTTTCGGAGATACCTGCAGTGCACCTTTATAGCCACCCAGTTACGTTGTGACGTTTGGTACACCCAAAGAATTCCTACGGTATCCGGGAGTTGCACGATCTCATGGTCTAAGGAAATGATACTTGACATTAGAAAAGCTTTAGCAAACGAACTACACGATCTAGTGCTATGCTTAGGATTGGGTCTTGTCCATCACATCATTCTCCTAATGATGTGATCCCGTTATCAATGACATCCAATGTCCATGGTCAGGAAACCGTAACCATCTATTGATCAACGAGCTAGTCAACTAGAGGCTCACTAGGGACATGTTATGGTCTATGTGTTCACACATGTATTACGATTTCCGGATAACACAATTATAGCATGAATAATAGACAATTATCATGAACAAGGAAATATAATAATAACCATTTTATTATTGCCTCTAGGGCATATTTCCAACATTTACTTGCCAGTGCCTCATACTTTTGACTGCAGGCCTTAAATGGTTTGGAAGGTATGTGAATGTAGCATGTCACTTGACTGAAATCCTCAAAAACAAAGAAAAGTTTCTATGCCCATGAACTAGGCACAAGTCTTATCAATTACACCCTAGGCCCATAAATAGTAAAATTGTAGAAAGTGTGTGTACTCAAACGTTTGTATTCTGAAGACTAATAGGTTCAGGGGAGGTGTTTTGTCTCCCGGGAGCAATGCTCCCGCGTGAACAATAACCAGAAAAAAGTAGTAATTATTTTCAATAAATTCTGATTTTCTTTTGCGGATGTTCGTATTAGTGTCACAAGCATCCTTGAAATTTTTCATGCAAAAAAGAGCACCAATGCTTTGTCCGTGAGAAAAAAACAAATTTGGGGTAACAGTTGGTGTTCAATTTGTTTTGCTTTTTGCACAGGATAAAATGCTTACATCTTTGCCTAAAAAAATTTAGGTAGCAATTGGGTGTGACTATGAACGCATATAATTTTTTTTCGAATTTTTTTGACATTTCGAAAATCATTTTCGTGCGCAGGAGCATGGCACCCAGGAGCCAAACTTGATTTCAAAATAGGTTCTCCCTATATCTTACATTTTATAAAGTTTATAAGTTTTCTAAGACGTTGAACTTTTTCTTTATCTTTGATCAAGTGTATAGATAAACTAACATCATCTACTATACCAACTTCAGATTATTATGGTTATCATGAAATATATTTTCATATTTTATTTATTTAGTATTGTAGTTGTTGATAGTTTTTCCTATAAATTTGAGCAAACATGAACAAGTCCAACTTTCCAAAATCGTAATACACCTAAAAAAAGGAATGAAGGGAGTATAACATGATTTATACTAGTAAGATCAAAATACAACCCTCGCAAAAAGGATAAACATTCTACCAAAAAAACCAT